>NC_062560.1:61992447-62592447 GCF_016906955.1 Phacochoerus africanus | reverse complement strand
GAATTCTAGAAATAGGGAATTCCCATTGTGGCTCAATGGTAACAAACTCAACTGGCATCCATGAGATTGGACGGACTTGCTCCATGGGTTAAGGATCTGGCATTGCCATGAGCGTTGGTGTAGGTCAAAGACGTAGCTCAGATCATACGTTGCTGTGGCTGTGGCATAGGCCAGCAGCTGCTCCAATTTGACCCCTAGCTTGGAAACTTCCCTATGCTGCACATGTGGCCCTTAAAGCCAAAAAAGAAAAAAAAAAAAGAATTCCAGAAAGAAATAATAGAAAAGGGAGAAAAACATTCAGATAAATCATAGCTGGAAATTTTCCAGAATTTTGAGGAAAAAAAAAAGTCTGCAGGTTTGGGAAGCCTAAGAATTTCCAGGCAAGATAAATAAAAAGAAATTACTATCTACATCCATCATAGTTGAACTCTAGAACATGAGAGTTAAGATCCTAAAACAGGCTAGAAGGAAAAGACTAATCATATACAAAAGAACAACAATTAGACTGGTTGCTAACTTCTCAACAGCAACATTGGAAGCCAGATTAGAATATAATGTTGAAAGTGCTTAGAGAAAATGATTTTCATCTCAGAATTATATATACTGTGAAACTGTCTTCAGAGAATAAAGGCAACTAAAAGCATTTTATTGTTTTTATTTCGAGAAAACAAAATGAGGATTTATTAAGCAGTAGTATGCTCTCAGGGGGAGAATGGGTAGACTCAGGTAAGTAGCTGCCGAAACCATTTTAATATAAAAAAATTTTGAAAGCGTTTACCACTGGCATTTTTCACTACATAAGATTATCCAAAAAAGAAGTATTGTGATATATGATGGAACTTTAAGTAGAAAAAAAAGTTAAACATGTGGGTAATATTAGTAATTTGTGATTTGTGGGATTAAAAGAAGACAAAAAAAAAAACAATTTAACGGCCTCAGGAGTTCCTGCAATGGCACAATGGGGTCAGCAGCATCTCTACAGTGCTGGGATGCAGATTTGATCCCTGGCCCAGCACAGTGGCTTAAGGATCCAGCTTTGCTGCAGCTGCAGTGTAGGTTGCAACTGAGGCTTGGATCTGATCCCTGGCCCAGGAACTCCATATCCTGCAGGACAGCCAAAAAAAAACAAATAAAGTCTTCACAATATCAGCTCATGTTGTTGAGGATTAGAGTCAGAGCATTCCAAGGGTTCCTTTGAGAAGAGGGTACTCTAGATTTTACTGAATTAAGTAAGCATGTTAGAATTTCAATGTAGCAACCAAAAGAGTAGAAAAAGAATAAATACCCTCCAAAGTAATAGAAGGGAGAAAATGAAATGAATAAAAATAAACATCAGTTTATTCAGAAGGGGAAAAAAACACAGCAAAAATGGAACTTATAGTATAAAATAAGACAATAGGAGTTCCCGTCATGGCGCAGTGGTTAACGAATCCGACTAGGAACCATGAGGTTGCAGGTTCGATCCCTGCCCTTGCTCAGTGGGTTTACGATCCGGTGTTGTCGTGAGCTGTGGTGTAGGTTGCAGACGCGGCTCGGATCCTGCGTTGCTGTGGCTCTGGCGTAGGCCGGCGGCTACAGCTCCAATTAGACCCCTAGCCTGGGAACCTCCATATGCTGCGGGAGCGGCCCAAGAAAAGGCAAAAAGACAAAAATAAAATAAAATAAGACAATATAAATAAATCCAAATATATAGGTTTTTTTCTTAAAATACAGTTTTGGAAGTTTAAAAACACATTTTAAAATAATTATTCAGGTCAAAGAAGAAATTGTAATGGAAATTAGGAAATATTTAAAAATGGGCTTGTACATTGCACCTAAGGGGGTGGTTAGAGGACTGTTTATAGCCTTATGTTCACATATTAAAAAGGAAGAAAGGTTGAAATTTAATGACCTACACATTCAACTTAAGAATTTAGATAATGGGGAGTTACCATTGTGGCTCAGCAGAAATGAACCTGACTAGTATCCATGAGGATGTGGATTTGATCCCTGGCCTCACTCAGTGGGTTAAGGATCCAGTGTTGCCATGAGCTGTCATGTAGGTTGCAGACATGGCTTGGATCTGGCATTGCTGTGGCTATGGCAGAGGCCAGCAGCTATAGTTGATTCGTCCCCATCCCAGAAACTTCCATATGCCACAGGTGCAGCCCTAAAAAGTAAACAATAATAATAATAATAATAATAATAATAGTTTAGATAATGAACAATAGAATAAATCCAAAAGAAGCAGAAGGAAGGAAATAATAGACACAAAAGCAAAAATTATTAAAGCATAAAACTAAGATAAGTAAATGAGATCACCAAAGCTAAGAATTATTTTAAAAGATAAATAAAAGATAAATAAATGGACAAACCTCAGGAAATAATGAGCAAGAAAAAATAAGGTCTAAATAAACATTATTAGAAAAGGGAGACTACAGACGTAGTAAGTTAAGTTTTTAGTAGGAGAAGATTTTGAACCACTTCATGTCAATAAAAGTGCAGGCCAAATGAACAAATTACTAGAAAAAGATAACTACCAAAACTGACTCAAAAAAATAGAAAACATGAGTAGTTATATATAACCATTACAGAAACTCAGAAGTTAAAATATTCCTGCAAGGAGAGCACTAAGTCTAGATGGCTTAATTATATATTTAAAGAAGAATTAACTCCAATATTACAAAAAAAATTCTTACAAAGAGTAGAAAAAATGAACATTTTCAAGCTCATTCTATGGGACTAGTGTAACCTTAATATCAAAACCACTTAAGGGGAGTTCCCATCGTGGCCCAGTGGTTAACGAATCCGACTAGGAACCATGAGGTTGCAGGTTCGATCCCTGCCCTTGCTCAGTGGGTTAACGATCTGACGTTGCCGTGAGCTGTGGTGTAGGTTGCAGACGCGGCTCGGATCCCGTGTTGCTGTGGCTCTGGCATAGGCCAGCGGCTACAGCTCCGATTAGACCCCTAGCCTGGGAACCTCCATATGCCGTGGGATTGGCCCAAGAAATAGCAACAACAACAACAACAACAAAAAAGACAAAAGACAAAAAAAAAACACTTAAGGGCAGTATTGGGAGTAGTCCTGACTTGGGTGGACAGCAAGGAGGACAGTGTGTCTCAAGCCAAGTAAATGATAGAGTAGTAGATGATGAGGTCAGGTTTAATGGGAAACCATATGTGAGGGCCATGTAGGCTACTTTTAAGAATTTTAATTTTTACTCTAAGGAAAAATGGAAGCCATTGAGAGTTTTGAGCAGAATGGAGACATAATCTAGCTTATATTTAATGTGATCCCTAATGGCCGTGTTAGAATAGTCTTTAGAAGGGCAAAACTGGAAGATGGGAAACTAGTTGGAGGTTGTTTCAAAAATCCAAGTAAAAGATGAAGATTGGTTAAAAGTTCCAAAATGGTGGAGTAAGAAGATCTGCAGACACAATCCACAGCAAAATAACATTGTAACTAGTGATCATTATTCTCAAAAAGCAATCATTTTAAGTTTCTGGATGTTTTCCCAAGGGCATACAGCAAATGGAGAAACATTCATTCAAGAAAATCTACTGGAGTTCCATGGTGGCCTAGTGGTTAAGGACTCAGCATTGTCATTGCTGTGGCTCAGGTTACTGCTGTGGCTAGGGTTCAATCCCTGGCCCCTGAACTTCCATATGCTAAGGGCATGGCCAAATAAATTATTTATTTTAAAAGTCTACTAAATCTCAAAAAGAACAGAAAGTCTGTGGCATTTGAGCCATGACTCACTGTCTTATCACAACTCCCTCCCCAACTCTTCTTTGTAGACTCTACCCCAAACTCACTACTTTGGGCAGTTGCAGCCAAGAGGATGGAAATTCCTTCTCTCTGCAGTTCCCAGTTCTGGGTTATAATTTCACCCAGGGAAGAGCAGGCTGCTGGAATTTTTAATCTCTCCCAGCTCCATGTTGCACAAACTCAATTCCAAGCAGGCGTGGCCAAGAAGACCGAGTATTTTTTCCTCCATCCAACTCCTACCCTACCTTAGTCAAGGTAAGATGAGAATAGTGAGGCCCTTATTGCCTCCAACCCAGCTCACTCATAGGGCAGTGGTTCCATACCAGGAAAAGCAATCTGAGAAAACTAGGGGCTGCCACCACCCTCCAATGCTCTTTGAGGCAAAGTGTCACTCATGGAAAAGCAAGTTGCTATCCCCAGCTCCAGAGTAGTGACCTGGGGGTTCTGCCCAGGGGAGAAAGGTCAGTCATAAGAATGAAGAACTCCTAGCTCTGCCTGAAGGAATGGACCTTATATGTAACAAAGGATGGATAATTCCATGCCTAAGGGCATTATAAACCAAAAGCATGGAAATTTGACTGGAGAACAATTAGGAGGAGACTGATCACTCCATGATACAAGTAAAACAGCAGAGCAGCCAGTTTAATAGAGAGAACCAGGGAAAGAGACAGGAAAGAAATGACCTTGTATCACAGTCAACTCTGGAAGTTAAGAATGTGTACACATGTGCTAGGCTGTTCCCATTCAGGAACTATCAAAATAGGTCATGGAGCAAACCTGAAAGCATTCCCTGAGCTGCACAGTGACCTATCAACAGAGGACAAAAGCTTTACTGACACAGGTGTTTAAAAATACATCTAACTAAACACTGTCTGCACAATAAGCTTCTCTGACCCAGGGGTTACTCCTAGGAAGCCAGGCCTAAAAGTAACATCACATTCATCCCTGGTAGTCTGGAAGATTGTGTTCATGCCCAAAGCATATGCATAATAGGAATACTAGAAAGAAGGGAGAGCATAAAAAGAACAGAAAAAGATACTTTTAAAAAATTGTTGGGAGTTCCTGTCATGGCTCAGCGAAAACAAATCTGACTAGTATCCACGAGGACGCAGGTTGAATCCCTGGCCTCTCAGTGAGTTAAAGATCCAGTGTTGGTATGAGCTCAGATCTGGTGTTGCTGTGGCTGTGGTGTAGGCCAGCAGCTGCAGTTCTGATTAAACCCCTAGCCTGGGAACCTCCATATACCATGGGTGTGGCCCTAAAAAGACAAAAAAAAACGTTAAAAATTTCTGAAATTGGGAGTTCCCGTCATGGCGCAGTGGTTAATGAATCCGACTAGGAACCATGAGGTTGCCGGTTCGGTCCCTGCCCTTGCTCAGTGGGTTAACAATCCAACGTTGCCGTGAGCTGTGGTGTAGGTTGCAGACGTGGCTCGGATCCTGTATTGCTGTGGCTCTGGTGTAGGTGGGTGGCTACAGCTCCGATCGGACCCCTAGCCTGGGAATCTCCATATGCAGCGGAAGTGGCCCAAGAAATAGCAAAAAGACCAAAAAAAATTTTTTCTGAAATTGGATTTAAAAAAAAGAAAAACTGCACACCCAAAAAACTCAATTAATTCTAAGTAAACCTAAAGAGATCATACCAGGGTCATCATAGTAAAATGTTGATTGTCAAAGAGAAAAACCTTAAAAGTAGTAAGAGAAAAAAAGACTCATCACATACAAGGGAACTCCCATAAGATTAACAACAGACTTCCCATCAGAAACAATGGAATCAAGAAAGCAATAGGATAGTATAGTCAAACTACTGACAGTTAACAACACCAAGAAAAGCACCAAGAATCATATATCTAGCAGAAAAGAAAATGAATTAAAGACATTCCCAGATTAAAAAAAAAAAAAAGCAGAATTCATTGCTAGGATACCTTTCTTAAAAGAAATAGTAAGTGAAGTTCTTCTGGCTGGAAGCAAGTGATGTTAGACAGTAATTTGAATCCACATGAAAAGCAAGGAGGGGAGTTTCCATCGTGGCACAGCAGAAACAAATCCGACTAGGAACCATGAGGTAACAGGTTTGATTCCTGGCCTCGCTCAGTGGGTTAAGGATCCAGCATTGCTGTGAGCTGTAGTGTAGGTCACAGATGTGGCTCAGATCCCAAGTTGCTGTGGCTGTGGCATAGCTGAGCTCCAATTTGACCCCTAGCCTGGGAACCTCCACATGCCATTAAGTGCAGCCCTAAAAAGAAAAAAAAATGAAAAAAAAAGGAGTTTTCATTGTGGCTCAGTGGTAACAAACCCAGCTAGTATCCATGAGGATGTGGGCCCAATCCCTGCTCCACTCAGTGGGTTAAGGATCTGGCATTGCTGTGAGCTCTAGTGTAGGTAGCAGACACGTCTCAGATCTGACGTTGCTGTGGCTGTGGTGTAGGCCAGTGGCTGCAGCTCCAGTTCAGCCCCTAGCCTGGGAACTTTCATATGCTCCTTGTGTGGCCCTGAAAAGCAAAAAAAGAAGAAAAGAAAAGAAAAATGAGAAATGCTGATGGAGGTAATTATGTGGGTAATTAGAAAGCACAGTATAGTTGCCTATTTCTTCCCCTTTCCTCTCTTGACTGATTTAAAAATAATTATATAAAGCAATACGAATATGATTGTGTTGTTGGGACTATAATATATAGAAATAAATTTGACAATAACCACACAACAGAGAGGAATGGTACAAACACTATAGTGAAATAAGGAAATGACCAACCCTACATGGCAGTTCCAATCCACCAAAAGAAGTAGAAAGAGCCACAGGAGTAAGAATGTTAGTGAACACTAGAAGTATATATTCATTCTCCTTTCTCAGCCTTTTATTTTTTAATGATTTTTATTTTTTCCATTATAGCTGGTTTACAATGTCTCAGCCTTTTAAAAAGACATCAAATTATATAAAGTAATAGTTACAACCATGTATTTTGGGGTATTTACCCGATGAAAATGAAAACACAAATTCAAAAAGGTATAAGCAGCCCCATCTTCATCGCAGCATTATTTACAATAGCTTAGATATGGAAACAACCTATGTTTTCATCAGTGGATAAAGGTATGGTATATAGTCATCCTTCAGTATCCTTAGGAGATTAGTTCCAGGAGCTCCCCCCAGCCCCACCCCCACACATAGAAAAATCCACAAATGCTCAAATCCCTTATTTAAAATGGCATAATATTTGCATGTAACCTGTGCACATCCTTCCATATACTTTAAATCATCTTTAGATTACTTGTAATACCTAATACAGTGCATACGCTATGTAAATAGTTTCTAGCTTGCAGCAAATTCAAGTTTTGCTTTTTGGAACTTTATGGATTTTTTTATAATATTTTTGATCCATGTTTGATTAAATATGTGGATGCGGAACCCACTGATACGGAGGGCTGACTACATATACAATGGAATAACATTCCACCATAAAAAGCAGGAAATCTTGCCACTTGTGACACAATGGATGGACCTAGAGGGCATTAGTCTAGGTGAAATAAGTCAAAGAAAGATAAATACCATGTGATCTCATATGTGGAATTGTAAAAAGCAAAAACAAACAAACAAAAAATAACCAAACTCATAGATACAGAGAATAGATCAGTGGTTGCCAGAGCAGAGAGCTGGGGTATTGGCATAGATAAAATGGGTGAGGAGAGTGTAAAGGTACAAATTTCCAGTATAAAATAAATAAGTCATCCAAATGAAGGTCCAGATTAGGCCAGTTCCACATAATTTACAGAGTGGATTTAAGAGCCAATGTTTTAGTTCTTTTATAGGTTTTTTTAAAATTATCACCCTTGATGGCACAGAGGAGATATTATGTGGAAATAACCGGACACTGATGAGTGTCAGTCAAAAAGTGATTCAAAAAGTTGGAATCTGAACATGAAGAAACTTTAAAAATATTAACCAACTCATTTCACTTCCATTTTCCCTTTTTAATGTATGCATAGAGGTGATATATGACTTTTAAAAATCTATTTCTATTCATACCAGCTTTATTTGTAATAACCCAAACTGTAAACAACCTGAATAATCATTAGTAGGTGAGTAGATAAACATTTTGTGGTATATCCACATAATGGAATCTACTTGAAATAAAAAGTAATGAACTATTAAAACACACAATGACATGGAAGAGCCTCAGAAGGATTATACTCAATGAAAAGAAGCCAGACCAAAAAGAATGTGTATGGCATGATTCCATGTGTCTAAAATTCTAGAAAATGTAAGCTGATATATATGACAGAAAGTAAATCAGTAGTTGCTTAGTGATGGGAGAGGGGTAGCAAAGGGAAGAGGGAAGATTATGAAGGAACATGAAAAAACTTTAAGGGTTTCCGTATGTTTACAACCTTGGCTATGGTGATGGTTTCACAGGTGCATGCATATGTTGAAACTCAAACTGTCACTTTAAATATGTGCAATTTACTGTATGTCAATTAAAATATTTTTTAAAATATTTTTTAAATATTTCAAAAAAGTATGTGTAAATCTAAAACAGCTCTTCAATAAAGTAAAATAAATTTCAAAAATAAATGTCATGAGGATGTAATGTATAGCATGGTAACTATAATTAATAACATTGTATTGCATATTTGAAAGTTGCTAAGAAAGCAGATCTTAAAAGTCTGCACTGCAGGGAAAAAAGGATTTGTAACTATGGTGGGGGAAAAAAAGGATTATAAAAGGAATGCTATGAATAATTGTGTGCCAACAAATTACATAATCTAGATGAAATAGGAAAATTCCTAGAAAGGCACAAACTACCAAATCCTACGATTCAAGAGGAAATAGAAAAATCTGCATAGACCTAAAACAATTAAACAGATTGGATTAGTAATCAAAAACCTCCTACCAAAGAAAGGTCCAGGACCAGATGGCTTCACTGGTAAATTCTACCAAACATTTAAAGAATTGAAATCAATCCTTCTATATTCTTCCAAAAAAATAGAAAATAAGGGAACACTTCCTCACTATTTATGAGTTCATAATTCCTTCAGATTTCAAGATAAACTAATCAAAATAGTGTGGTACTGACATAAAGGTAGAGATACAGATCAATGGACAAGAATAGAGAATCCAGAAATAAACCCTCATATTTATGGTGAGTTGATTTTCAACAAGGGTACCAGGACAACTAAGTGGGGGGAAGAACAGTCTTTTCAGAAATGGTGCTTGGACAGCTGGTTGTCTACAAGCAAAAGAATGAAGTTGGACTCCTACCTCACAACAATTTATATATATATATATTATATATATATATAAACTCAAAATTCATCAAAGACCTAAATGTAGTGCTGGAACTATAAAACTCTTAGAAGAAACTTTTGGTGTATATTTTTAGGACCTTGTTCTAGGCATTGGTTTCTTAGGTACAATACCAAAAATATAAGCAACAAAAGAAAAAAAATAGATAAATTGGACTTCATCAAAATTAAATAGATAAGTTGAAATTCATCAAAATTTCTACTACAAGTGATATCTTCAAGTAAGTGGAAAGACAGCTCATAGAACTAAGAAATATTTGCCAATCTTATATCTGATATGGGACTTGTATCTAAAATATATAAAGAACTCTGACAACTCAATAATAAAAGGCAAATAACTCAATTTAAAAATAGGCAAAGGATCTGAATAAACATTTCTCCAAATAAGATACACAAATAACAAACAAGGACAGGAAAAGATGTACAATAATATTAGTCCTCAAGGAAATGCAAATCAAAATCACGACGTGAGGGAGTTCCTGTCATGGCTCAGCAGTAACCAACCTGACTAGTATCCATGAGGATGTGCGTTCGATTCCTGCCCTCGCTCAGTGGGTTAAGGATCCAGCATAGCAGTGAGCTGTGGTGTAGGTCTCAGACGCGACTCAGATCTGGTGTTGCTGTGGCTATGGCATAGGCCAGCAGCTACGGCTCTGATTTGACCCCTAGCCTGGAAATTTCCATATGCCATGTGTACAGCCCTAATAAGACAAAAAAAAAAAAAAAACCACACACACACACAGTGTGATTACCCCTTCCCACTCACTAGGTTGGCTAGAATCTAAATGACAGATAATAAAAAGTGGTGGAAAAGATGTAGAGAAATGGAGCCCTCACACACTACCTACCAGTAGTGTATAAATGTAAAATGGTATAACTGCTTTGGAAAATGGGCTGATAGTTCTTCAAAAACTTAAACACAGTGTTACCTTATGACTCTACAGTTCCACTCCTGTGTACCCAATGAAAATATATGTCCATACAAAAATTTGTGCACAAATATTCATAATATTATTCATATTAGCTCAAAAGCAGAGACAACCCAGATGTCCATCTGATCAATACCTAAATAAAATGTGGTTTATCCATACAATGGAATATTATTTGGCAATAAAGAGGAATCAAGTACTTGAGGACCACAAATCCTGTGATTCCATTCATATGACCTGTCCAGAATAAGCAAATCTATAGAGACAAAAAGTAGGTTAGTGGTTGCCTATGTCAACATGAAGTGAGGGGGTGCAGAATGACTGCTAATGAGTACTGGCTTCTCTTAGGGGGAATAAAAATATTATAAAATTAGATTGTAGTGATGGTTACACCACCGGTGGATATATTAAAAGATATTTAATTATATACTATGAATGGGTGAATTGTATGGAATGTAGACTACATCTCAATAAAGCTTTTGTAAAGAGATAATGGTGGCTTGAATTAGCATGGTATCTGTGTAGATTGTGCAAAGTGATATGAATCTGTATATATTTTGAAGGTAGAGTAAGAAGGACTTTCTGACATATTGTGAGTGGTACGAAAGAAAGCGAGGGCTCAAAGATTTTGCTCTGAGCAACTGGAATGTTGGAGTGAGCAACTAAGAGAGAGAAGACTGTGAAAGGCACAGTTTCAGGTAATAAGAGTTCAGTTTGGATGTGTCTAGTTGAAGATGTCAAGAAGGTGGAAGGAATATATGTGTGTGTGTGTGTGTGTGTGTGTATACGTATATTTCATGTGTGTGTGTGTAACATGTAATGAATGATATATAACTCCAGACAGTGAGTTGAACTAGCATTGCAAAATAATCTGTTAACATATGGATAGAATTGAAAACCATAAGAATGGATGAGATCACCAAGGGAGTGTGGATAGCTAGAGAAGAGATGAGGTCTAAGGACTGGTCCCTGGGACAGTCCAACATTAAAATGTTGGGGAAATGAGGAAGAACCAGTAAAGAAGATTGAGCATGAATAACTAGTGAGATAAAAGGAAAATCAAAAGTGTATGCTGTCCTGGAAGCCAAGTGAAAAAATGCTTTGAGGTGGAAGGAGTGACCAACTGTGCCATATGCTGCTGACAAATGAAGTGAGGTGAAGGCTGAGATGTGACCATTGGACTTAACAACTGTGCAGTCATGGGTGTCTTTGTCAAGAGCAGTTTTGATGGTGCTAAGTGGAATAGTCTGATTGGAATACATTTAGGAGAAAATATAAGGAGACAAGGCATTTCTATACACCACCACCAAGAATCAAAAATGCAATTTTTAAAAAGATGCTGTAGCAATAACAATATAAGGTATCTATAAAGAAAATCTAACAAAGATGTGCCAGAGATCCCTTATGGAGGAAATTATAAAACTTTATTGAAATAGAGAGCCATGTCCTCTACAGGTAGGGCTACTCAATATTGTAAAGATAGCCTTTCTCCCTGAATCAATCATAGTCAGTGTAATTCCATCAAAATCCCAATAGGGTTTTTCATGGAATGTGACAAACTGGTTCTACAATTTGTAGGGGCGTGCAAAGAAAAGCCAAGGCATTCTTGAAGAGCAACAAGGTAGAAAAACTTACTCTATCAAATAATAAGATTTATCATATAGCTAAAGTACTTAAATGAGTGTAATATTGGCACAGAGGTTTGACAAATAAGCCAATGGAACAGAATAGAAAACTCAAAAATAGACTTACACTTGTTTAGAAATTTGATGTATGATGAGTGGCCCTGCAGATCAGTGGGAGAAATGATTAATTGTATAATGATAAATGTTAGGAAAATTGGTTAGCCATAAAGAATAAAATTAGATTCCCATCTCACATCAAACACAAAAATCATTTCTGGATATATTAATACTTTAAACTTTTTAGAAGAAAATATAATTCAGAGGTTCTCAACTGGCAGTACTTCCATACAGGGAACATTCAAAAATGTATTGAACTGTTTGGGGTTTTTATAATGATGGGAACAGGCATTTGGTACCCAAGGTCCAGGGATGTTAAGTGTTCTGCAGTGTGAGAGCCAGCCCCACATAAAGAATAAGTGTCCTGCCCCAAATGCCAGTAACCTCCCCGCTCACAAAGAAACATTAAGATAGGAAAATTTCTCTGTTATATTGGGATGGGGGAAATGTCTTTAAAGAAATACAAAAACAGGAGTTCCCATTGTGGCTCAGCAGATTAAGAACCTGACAAGTATCTGTGAGGATCCAGGTTCGATCCCTGGCCTCACTCAGTGAGTTAAGGAACTGGCATTGCCACAAGCTGCAGTGTAGGTCACAGATGCAGCTTGGATCCAGTGTTGCTGTGGCTGTGGTGTAGGTCGGTAACTGCAGCTCCAATTCGATCCCTAGCTCCAGAATGTCCATATGCCACGGGCGTGGCCTTAAAAAGAAAAAAAAAAAAAAGAAAAAAGAAATGCAAAAGGTACCAACCATAAAGGGAGAGAGTAATAAATTCAATGGCATTAAAATGAAGTGCCTCCTGGAGTTCCCTTGTGCCCTAGTGGGTTAAGGATCCAGCATTGGCACTGCTGTGGTGTGGGTTCATTCCCTTGCCCAGGAACTTCTGTGTGCCATAGACACATCCCCCCAAAAAATGAAGTGCCCCCTTTCACTAAAAAAACCAAAAAACTAGAAAGTGAAAAAGACAAGCCACAAAGTAGAAGAACATATTTAACATGCATATAACTGACAATGTGTTAGTATTTGAAATATACAAAATTTCATATACCAATACATAAGAAATAGAAGAAAAATGAGCAAAAGATATAAACAGGTTTTTCACAGAAGAGGAAATCTGAATGCCAAGAGACATGAAAAGATGCTCAACCTCATTAGTAAACAGGGAAATGCAAAATAAAACCACAAGTAATTAACACAGCATTGTCAATCAACTCTATTTCAGTTTTTTAAAAAACCACAAGGAATGACCAAAACAAC
This sequence comes from Phacochoerus africanus, assembly GCF_016906955.1. NCBI lineage: Eukaryota > Metazoa > Chordata > Mammalia > Artiodactyla > Suidae > Phacochoerus > Phacochoerus africanus. Next base: position 62,579,475 of record NC_062560.1, on the reverse strand, counting down.
AACAGCAGCAACACAAAATTCCATTTTAATCCACCAGACTGAAAAATAATAATATAAATTAAACAATTCTAAGTGTTAGTGAGGATGTGGAACACTTACACTTCTGGAGGGAGCGTGTATTGGACAACCAATTTGGGAACCAATTTGGCATTACCTAACAAATTTGAACATGCGTCTACTTTACAACTCATCAGTTCCACTCCTAGAACCAGACCTTAGAGAAACTTGGGCAAGTGTCCTGAAAAGAAAGTTTATAGCAATTTTGTTCAGAATATAAAAACAAAACAAGCTGAGAAAACAACAGATGTTCCTCACCAGGAGCGTGTCTCTCTTGTGGCAGACTTAATGGTGAAATACTAGGTGGCAATGAAAAGGAATGAAGCACTGCTGCAGATAACCAGGAGCAAGGTTCTCAGGCACGATTCTGGGTAAAAACAAATTGCAGAAAACTTGAGCATCACTCCCAGTATTTACAGTTCAAAGCCAAACCAAATTAAAGAGTATATTGCTTAAGGATACCCATGTATATAGAAAGACAATGAAGAAATGCAAGGGATAGGGAGTTCCCTGGTAGCCTAGTTAGGGATTCAGCTTTGTCACTGCTGTGACACAGGTTCTATCCCTAGCCTAGGAATTTCAATGTGCTGCAGGCACAGCCACCAAAAGAAGAAGAAGAAGAAGAAGAAGAAGAAGAAGAAGAAGAAAAATACAAGGAAGAAACTTTTAAGTTCGTGATCATGGGTACCTCTGGGAGAAAGGTAGAGTGGCAGGCTGAAGAAGAGCCTGCAGGAAGCTGGTAATGTTCTGTTAAGGCATTACGGGTGGGCTTACAGGTGTTGATTCTATTATTATGCATCGTGACATATATTAAGTATATTTCAGGTAGGAATTACTTACAAATGGTATTTACATATATTAAATATTTTGTGTGTGTGTGTATATATATATATATATATATATATATATATATATATATCCCTGGCACCATTTCTTTCTTCCCCTCTTTCTGAAACCTTCAGGCTAGGACCTACAGGAGAGGAAAAAAAAACTCTTTTAAGCAGCTGCATCTGTTCACAGCAGCAGTCTTGCCTTTGGAGGCACAGTGCTCCCTAGTCTCCTCATCCTGCAGGCCTTAGAGCCAAAGGCAGGCTGCAAATGGCAGTATGACCCTTCCCCAGCTAGGTCAGGAGTACAGGAATAAGCACTCCCTCTCTCATGATCAGTCACTGGTCCTGCCAACATTGTCATGGGATAGCAATTGAAACAGCCAGGAGGAAAACACACAGACTTGGCCAAGGCAGCTACATGTGGGGGTCCCTGAAGGTGGTGATGGGAGGGGCAGACAGGAAACAGAACCAGCAGAAAGAGGCTGAGCTGCTTTCAACGGCATCTTCACTAGCTCCTGTGACCCTGGATGATTCACTTCCTTTCTCCAGACTCCAGTTCCTCCCCAGTCTTCCTTAGGGTTTAACTGAAACATACTTTAGCAAGTTGCTTACAGCCTGAACCCCCAAGGATCCCAAGTCTAGGCCACTTGAAGGGAAACCATTTGCACATTTACACTCCTAGTCTCCAGGTTAGTGTAAATAATTAAGCTCCTCTCTATTGATCAGAGCTTTTGACAGTATTGCTGAGTTGGCTCTCTGGTAGTGTGGAAAAACAAACCCACGTGCAGCTACATATGGCCATTCTGGAGTAAGAAACTCCCATTTACACAATTAACCCTGATAATATAAATAGAAGTAGAAGCAGAACTGTCCCCAAGTCTATGCAAGCCTGTTCCTCCCTCCTCCAGACTGCCTTTGACTATGAAGGTTTGTGTCTCTTCATTGCAGCTTCCCTTTGGCATCTTTCCCATGTGCACGTTTTGAGGGAGAAAAAACTGTCTGTGTCAAGTTTTCCCCCACAAAACCTCCCTCACCTTTACGTTTTTCCTCTGCTTTATACCAACCACTGTCTCCAACCAGAAGAGACTTATATGAGCAAAATGAGCTTTGCCATTCGGTGGCTGAACTAAGGGTTAAATTAAAGAGACAGCTGTCTGTACAACTGGCCAGAATGAGAGGAGGGCTAGGCAGCATTTGTGCCAGCTGCTTCTTACTTTTATTCCTTCCCACTATTTGTTTCTCTTCCACCCCTCTGGCCAGGGGTGCTGAGCTGTAAGCCTCCTCAAGCTCCTAAGATGTTGCAAGTAGTGAGCTGGGGCTATATGGTGACTTAACTTCCTCCTGTCATAACTTCACCTGGACAAAGGATGTTTAGGTCTCACATTTGGAACTGGAAAGGAAATCTAAAATGTACAAGCCACTTTTCCATCCCTTGTAGATAATCACCCTCTCCTTCTTGGAAAGCTTCTAGGCTTGTTTAAAGCCATCTTTTGCTCTTAGAGCTTTTTCTTTCCCTTGAACTGTAATTGTTTTGTTTTATTTTTCTTAGCAGCACCTTTGAGGAACTGTTTTCTAAAGGAAAGAGAGACTATGTGTTACTCTGGGTGAGTCACTGTTCTTTAGTCAATGCTGGTGAGAATCTCAAAGATTAACAAAGATTGCCAAGGGTGGCTGCAGTCCAGTACCCAAATGCTCACATAATTTGCCCCCCTGTCCATTTTAGGGTGAAAATAATTATGGACAAAAAGGTGGGGGGATTTATGTGAATAAATAAGATACTGTTTTACGGCCAAGGCAACATTCAGATTCTCAGCTGGCAGAGGAATTCCTGAGCCTGATCTGTAGTGAAAGCATGAGCAAACTGCTAAATGGAATGCAAAGGGAACCCTGGGCTTAATCTCCGTTCCAGTCAGTCTACAGAGGAGTCTCCAAGCAGTACTATTCCTGGAAGGCGAAGTGCTTACCCACACGCTGCCCCACCACCAGCGTGAGAAATCCAGGGCCTCCAGGACTGTGCCAGCACCCTGGCTCTTATTTCTGCAGTCCAGTTGCTTTGGTGAAATAGGAGTGTACACTGCCTATCCATGAAAGGACCACTCTGAAAGCAATTTATAAACTGTAAAGTACCAGGGAACGTCAGGTGGCCCTGTCACTCACCCATGTCTATTGTATACTGCACTCTTTTAGTTGTCTTTTCTCATTATTGGACAAAAACCACAGGATTTTGCGGTGAAAGGTCAGGCCCTGCATATAATCAATCATGCACAAGTCCCAAGGCATAGAAGCATAAATCGGCCTTAATTCTGGATTTCCCAGTCTACACATGGAGAGCATTTGCCAGTTAGCAACCTCACAAAGACGTCATAGAATGGTCAAGAAATGACCCTAAGAAAGAAAGCTTTTGGTGGGGAGATGGCTTTAAAGCTTTTTGAAGGGAAAGCTGTTATTACATCTGTGTGGAAGTAACAGCCCTGGTGTTCCTATAGCCTTTGCTTCTGATGTCAAATATCTGATGACTCCTCACGACTTTGCTGTGAGGTGGGGAGAAGGCAGTTGTGTCGTGGTTGCTGTCTCCAGTGGGAGGCTCTGCCCACAGTGACTGCATGGTCAGATCAAAGAGCCAAGGCCCATCCACTTCACGGACTGGGGCCTCCTTGGGCTACATTAAAGGACTTCCATCTCTGGCTAGCACCTCATCCAGGCTCTACATTTAATAAACAAAGGAACTTGAAATTTGTAATAAAATTAAATAAAAAAACAAGAACTTCATCATTCCATTCACCCATCTGCCCATTGTTTATTTCGAGTGTGTACTTAACAGCACTTTCCAGAACAGAGTAATCCCTATGTAGAGACAAAGATGGCTCTAATACCATGGCACAGGGGAAGGAACGAGGCATTCCTTCCCTCCCCATCCTCCTTTTCCCAGAGCCCGTCCAGCTGACAGGTGCCAGAAGGGAAGAAATGTTAGCAAATGTTAGTTTCCAGCCCCAAAGAAGCTGTCACAAAAGGGAGACAGAACAAGGCAGCTCATAAAATCCTTCAACTGAGGGATGTAGCGAGACCTATCTAATTACACAAGATTAGAAACGGTTTAACTTGTTGAGAATGTGCTACATGTGAAATGAAATAAAATGACACCTCTGGCACCCTGTAATGATACTGTGTTGGGAGGAAAGCACAAAGGGTTCGTTCATGCTATCAGTAACACCAGTTTTTCTCATCCAACATTTTTGACACATCTGGTTTTAATATGGTGGTCTAAGTGAAGTAAGTTAACTTTTCACCCACTGTTCTGGCCCTCCTTTTCTTTCTTCACTATACACTTTCATTTGTGTTGGCATTGTCGGTCTCTCACCCATCTCTCCCCAAGCTAGCACAGGTAGAAGAGAATTATGCTGAGAAACTTGGCTTATCTCTGGGCTCTTGTTTATTATACTGTTCAAATAGCGCTAACAGTGATTTGAAAGCAAGACTGGTCTTCATTCCGGCTAAATACAACAGATTTTAGCTTTGGCCTTCTACCTAATATGTTAAACTACCAACACTGAATAAGAACTCCTTAAGTAACTGATGAGTCACAAAACATCCTGATTTTCAAAAATTAGGGAAAGGGCATCTCAATTACTCTTAATTAGAATACTCAGAAAATCTGGTGTATGCCTAACTGGTTTCTAGCTAACACAGGAGTAATTGACCATTTTGACGAAAATCGATTCTCTTTGATTAGTCGATTTGATGATTATCTTCCAAAGGGCTAGAAGATAGGTATATTTCCCATGAAAGCAGAATTTGCAAACTATAAAATGAGTTTCCTTCTACACATCCCTTGCAGAACAGAGAAAGGGTTTTAGTCCACCACAACCAGAGAAACATAGTAGGATTTTGCAGATGACTATGATTAAAAGCCAAAGTTTAGACTTGTTTAGTGCTTTGATACCAAAAAAATGCTAATAATGTTTATTCATTTTTGGTGATTTTTTTTTACCTTCTTTAGATTTGTGCCTCACAGGACTTTGCCAATAGCAAAATTTATAATTCTAAATTGACAGGGATTGTCTACTGTGATTATGAGGTACAATTTAAGTTTGTGTGGGATCTTGACTCTTTAGGATGTTTTCCTGTGTTCTGAATTCTCTCTGGACTACAGATTGTAGTTGGAAGGAGAGGTGCATGAATGATCTACAGGTCTTCTGAAGGGTACAAAATCTTTCAGGTAGCTTCTGATGTATTTTTCCTCTGTCTGGAAGCAATCCAGCAGGGAACTTCAGTAGCAAATGCCTTAACCCCAAGAAGTGACCAATAATGAACCGTTTCATCCCCTCTGTCAAGACAGTGGGGATGATGGTTTGGGGCATGTGTACTATTCAGTACCTGGAACATCACAAGGATGTCTATCTGTGTAGGCCTGGTACCTGCTGTGTGCCACCACAAAGGAGCTAGCAAGAATATCTGTCTACGGCCTTGACCTAAGAGAAGCACCATTTTTACTACATTCGAAGTCAGCAAACCTTCATTAAGCACATACTATGTGCAAAGCCTTGTTTGTAGGTTTCTGTAACACTCTGTAATGTGTTACTAGATTTATTTCTTAAAGTGATCAGGGAATTTCATCAATCATTTACTGACTATTTCTATATGCAGGCAATGTGCTGGGGTTACCAAGATGAATCAGAGGTGTTCCTTGACTTATGGAACTCAGAGTACAGTGTGAAAAGAAAAAAAAATTACAATGGAGTGTGAGAGTAGAGATTCTATGCAAAGAGCTTTGTGAGTGTAGAGAAAAGAATGATTACTTTTCTCAGAAGGGCATTAGAAAGACTTATAAAGGAGATAGTTGAGCTGTATCCTGAAGGATGGGTAGGATTTCACTGTGCAGACAGAAGAGGGGGAAAGAGAATTCCAAGCAAGGGAACAGCATGTGCAAAAGTTCATTAAAGCATGTTGGACAGCTCTTGTTATCATCACTTGAGAGGGCAAATATAAGTTCTACTAATGTTAGAATTTTTTTATCATGATTACATTGCCATTTTTAAATTCAGGACATGATATTTTAAGGCAATGACAAGAAAAGACCTGATAGATTTGAAAGTTCTCCTTATTAAGCTATGATGCTTATCTAGTGTCTTGCACATAGCAGGCCCTCAATAAATGCTTGCTGAATGAGTCCCATATCTCTTTCCATTTATAAATGACTACTCTATCAAGGATCAGCTTACAGAGCAAAACTTCTGCTTGTGACTTAGGAATGGATGATCACAGCTCCGCTCTCTGTCACCCCAGCCTCCTCTACTCTTGAGAAGCCTGTCTGTGCGACTGAACATTAATTGTGTTGATGAGCAGCAGGGAAAACTGCCCTTGCTTTGAATCCTCAGTAACACAGATTTCTACTTGGAGGGCCTCTATATCATTGAAATATCCCCCAAAATGCCATCTGAACGGGATAGTCTTCATGTTGATGACATGGGAGATTGCAATCCTAGGAACATTAGTGATACCAGCTAATGGATAGGTACACCTCACATTTTAAATTTTATAGTAGAACCTAAATGTGATTGATCAAACACTTTATATGGCAATAATAAAGATATGACTTGTCTGCGCTGAACAGCCTTGACAGTATAATGTGGTACTGTCTATTCTTTTTTGGTTAAGAAAGAAAAGGTAAATTTTTATTATTTTTATAAATTATGCAATAACTTTAGGGTAGTAATAAATTTTTGCCTTGAAAATCACCAGGGAATAAATGACAGAGAACGAAGTTAGACATAAACCATTTGCAAATTATATGCAAGTACACTTGTAACGCTTTTATTGGGTGCCTGGATCCATTGTTTGGGAAAATTCCCACCAGGGAATCTTGTTTCATTGTGAACCTACAATGTATCAGAAAAATGTTTCTTCAGTTCCAAACCTTAGCAGCCATATGACTGGCTCTTTCAGGCCTAATCTCTATAGCTACACCTTTCTAGAAGTCACAATACCAGGCCACAGAATGTACTCTGAGCCCCTCCATTGCACTGGGTAAATTCTTTCCACAAATAGTTACTGAGTGCTTCCTGGAGCCAGGCACACGGTGCTGGGTTCTAAGAATACAGAAGTAAATTAGACAGCTACCTCCCTGCCCCCAAGGCACTCTAAGCCTAGTGAAATGGCTCATGTTCTCTCTGGGGTCATAATCCTTTTGAAAATCTGATTCCAACTGTCCTTACCCCATTACTTAAATATTAGGGCGGCAGCTTCCTGTTTCCCCAAAGGAAGGCAAGAACTTTTGTCCCTGATGAATGGAGGCTTGTGAAATCCAGTGTAGGAGGTTATTCTTTCTAGATGTTAACCTTTATCTTCTTGGAGCCTGTAGAAAGAATGTGGGCGTATGAGCCAGTTTGGGATTCTGACCCTCTAGCAGTGGGATCTTGGGTAATTTTCCCAGTCTGTCAGAAGCTCAGTTTCCTCATATTCACTATGCAGGGTGGTTTTGGAATGAGTCCATGTATATGAAGCACCTCGTACCCATTCAGTGCTCCATTCTGTGTTAATAAGTGAAAAAACTAGATTTTGAACTCAAGCTTCTCTGATTCAAAAATCTAGTCTCTCCGCTTCCTCACAAAGGGTCTGAAAATACTGGCTTATGTTTAAGTCTCACCAAAACTCCATAGGGAAGGAAGAAACACCACAGCTGAAGAAACAAATGGATAGAAAAGGAGAAATATGCTAATTTGTTTAGAGACACTTAGGACATCTGTGACAAAGCTGACACCAACCCCGAAGTCTCAGTATCCTTTTCTAGCTATGAACATTAAATGTATTTCCCTGTGTAGTTGAATCCTTTCCTTCTATAAGCATTTGTTGACTACCACCATGTACCCAACTTGATTGTAGGTGCTTCTGATGATTTAAAAGACATGATCTTAAGACTTCTAGGAACTTACAGCCTAGTGAGGAGACAGAAGCTGTACCAAACAAACAATTAGAGAAAAATTATGTAAGGCAGTGTATAAATAAGGACCAATACTATACCCAAAAATTAAGTTTGTCAGCTTGGGCTGCCATTAAAAAATACCATAAACTGGGTAGCTTACACAACAGAAATTTATTTTCTCACTGTCTGGCGGCTAGAAGTCCAAGATCAAGATGCCAGCGTGGTTGATTTCTGATGAGCACCCTCTTACTGGTTCATAGATGGCTGCCTTCCATGTCCTCACAGGGAAGAGAAAGACAGCAAGCTATCTGGTGGCTCTTCTTATAAGGGCACTAATCCCATCATGAGGGCCCCACCTTCATGACCTCATATAATCTAATTATCTGCCAAAGACGTCTATCTCCAAATAGACTCACACTAGGGGTTAGGGCTTCAATTTATGAAATTAGGGGCAGGGAGACACAGTTCAGTCTATAGCATTAAGTAAGTTTTATGATCATGAGGGCATGACTTCTCTTTGCTTAAATAAAATTCTTACTAATACTACTAACAATCAAAAAAATTAATACAGTGTAGTCATTAAGTCTTTTTTGTTTTGGAACAAGATGTATTCTAGTAACCATAGTGTCATTGTCATTGTTATAGTTTATACCTATATCAAATCCTGCTTGGACCATTGCAATAATCTCATTCACTCATTCATTCATTCAACAATTAGCATGTGCTTCCTCTGTGCCACACACTCGGGAATCCAGTGGTTAAGAAGTTTGGCATGAATCCTGCCATGAAGTGCTTACATTTTCAGCCAGGGGGACAATATTAAAAACTCAATTACCAAATTAATTATTTAAAACCAAGTGAGTTGAGTGCTACAAGTAGAAGTGAAGGAAGTTGAGAGCATATGACATGAAAAGATGGTTCAATCTGAGGGAGCATCAAATAAACTGCAATGAGATTAAAGCTGAGTTCTGAAGGCCAAGTGGAGGCAACTAGGCAAGATCCTGGAAGAGCTTTCCTGGCAGAGGAAGCACCCCGAGTGAAGGCCCTAGGGGAAACTGATCAGTGCTTCTTTGAAGAAGTGAATGAGAGACAATAAAGCCAGAGCTGGGAAATCCAGGTATAGCAGGTAAGAATGGAGAGGTAGTCATGGGGCGGGTTATTATAGGACCTTGTAGGCCATAGCAAGAACTTAAGACTTCTGAACACCATGTATGTGCAGCTGTTGAAGGGTTTTAAGCAAGGGAAAAGCAAGATGCACACATGTGTGTCTTAGTCCGCTCTGGCTGCTGTAACAAAATTCCACAGACTGGGTGCCTTAAACAATAGAAATTTATTTTCTGACACTTCCAGAGACTGGTTATACCAGATCAAAGTCCAAAAGGGTCAGTTCCTGGTAAGAATTTTCTTCCTGGCTTGCAGACAGCCACTTTCTTGCTGTGTCCTCACATGGCCTTTCTCCAGTACATGCACAAAGAGGGGAAAGGTTGAGGGAAACGGAGAGAGAAAGAGAGGAAAAGAGAGGGGAAGTGCCAGAAGGAGAGAGAGGAAAAAAATGGGAGCAAGCTCTGTCATCTCTTCTTATAAGGGCACTATTCCTATAGGATCAGGGCCCTACCTATAACCTCATTTAACTTTAATTACTTCCTTATTTTAAATATAGTCACATTGGGGTTTAGGGACTCAACATATGAATTTGAGGTGGACACAATAGAGTCCACAGCAGTTTTTTTTTGTGTGTGTTAATCACTCTGGAATTTGTGTTGACAATAGAGAGGCACACCGTGGAACTAGAGAGAGCAGTTAGAGGTCTGTTGTGGTAGTCTAGATTCCAAAAGCATTTTGGAGGTAGAACCAACAAAGCTTATTGATGGGTTACATGTAGGGGCGAGAGAGAGGAAAGTGTCATGGAGGACCTCAAAGTTCTTTCTTGGTCAACTGAGTCAATAGTTGATTGATGAAGGGAACACCAGAGGAGGTGGTGTGGCTTGGGTATGGGGGCATCAGTGCAGCTTAACTGGTCTCCCTCCCCTTCCATTTTTCCATCCACAATCCATCCTTCATCTCAGCTATCTTTTTTTTTTTTTGTCTTTTGTCTTTTTAGGGCCATACCCACAGCATATGGAGGTTCCAGGGCTAGGGGTTAAATCAGAGCTACACCTGCCAGCCACAGCCACAGCCGCAGCAACACACAGGATCCGAGCTGCGTCTGCCACCTACACCACAGCTCATGGCAATGCCGGATCCTTAACCCACTGAGTGAGGCCAGGGATCGAACCCACATGCTCATGGATGATAGTCGGGTTCGTTAACTACTGAGCCACGAGGGGAACTCCCATCTCAGCTATCTTTGAGCAATGCAACTTTAATAATGTTATCCCCCGCTTCAAATACACACACACACACACACACACACACACAGAGCTTACAGGTCCAAATTTCTTAGCAGAGTACACAGGATCCTTCTAGATTGGACCCTAATATATCTTTCCCACTGCCCACAACCATGGTTCAGCCATGTCTTTGACCCAGATATTCCAATACCAGGAATGTCCTTCCTCCCACATGGCTTCCTGATGAAATCCTATTCTTCCTTGAAACTCCAACTCCCATGTCATTTGTCCGTGAAGTCCTCCCTGGCCACCCCTCCCCTCCCTAGTCAATCACTTCTCTCTGGTATCCTATAGCACCTGACACATATACTGACAGTCCCTGACTCATGATGGTTCAACTTACAATTTTTCAACTTTATGATGCTATGAAAACAACACAGTTCAGTAGAAACCATACTTCAAATTTTGAATTTTGATCTTTTCCCAGGATAGCAACATGCAGTGTAATACTCTCTCATGATGCTGGGCAGTACAGCTCCCAGTCAGTCATGCGATTACGAGAGTAAAAAATGTTTATAACCATTCTGTACCCATTCTGTTTTTCAGTACAGTATTCAATAAATTACATGAGCCATTCAACACTTTATTGTAAAATAGGCTTCGTGTTAGATGATTTTGCCCAACTTGAGGATAAGTGTTCTGAGCATGTTTAAGGTAGGCTAGGCTAAACTATGATGTTCAGTAGGTTAGGTGTATTAAATGCATTTTCCACCTACAGTGTTTTCAACTTACAATGGGTTTATTGGGTCGTAACCCCATCATAAGTTGAGGAGGGTCTATAGTTATCTGAGACCTTATCATGTTGCATCGTAATTCATTTACTCATCTGTTTCCCCTAACTAAACTGAGTACAAGGGAAAAAACTGTCTGATGCTTCTCTCCACCCCAGTTCCTACCATAGTGTCTGGAAACAAGTAGGTACTCAGATCTAATGATGATAATAATGATAGCAAACACTCATAGAGTGACTACTGTGTGCCTGGCACGGTTCTAAGTGCTTTAGCTGTGTTCACTCCTTGGTATCCTCGACAATTCTATTATTAGCCCCATTTCACAGATGGCTTGCCCAAGCTGGCAGAATGAATAAATAGCAGAGCCAGGATTCAGACCCAGGCAGCCTGGCTCAGGGGTCTAATGTCTTCCTCACTGCACTGCACAGCCTCCCTGTGTTTTTGGTCGTTCACTGTTGCTCTTCAGACACCCATTCCAGCAGGGCAGTCTTCATCTCTTCCCACGCTACTGTTTCCCTATCTGTCATTTACTTGGAGCCTGGGAGCTGCTTTGATGATGACACCAGGGAGTACAGGGATTTCTCTACTATAACCCGAGGCTACAGCAGAAAGAGAGCTACAGATATATCCTCGTCCTACCCCCTCCTCCTTCCCTTTTTTCCTACTATCCCACTCCACTCAAGTGCCAGATACCTGCTTCCTTCTGCCTTAGGAAGAAGCCAAAGGGTTTTCTTTCCTCTTTCCTCACAGTCTTGTTTTTCTACCCTGCTTGCCTACCAGCTCCTCACCACCTAACCTTTTGTAGTCTAGGAACTAGGCTTAGCTAACTCCTGAGGAACTCCATTTCACACACAAGCTCAAATTGAGTGTGTGCCCTATAATGCCCCCAACTGGCCTATCTCATTTTGCTCTGCCTGATACTTTGTTTTGTTCAGTTTAACAGGGTGGAGTTTTTGGTTTTAATTCCCTCAGAGAAAGAGGTCCCTGCCTTTCTACTCTGAGCCAGTGCTAGCTCAGCTCCAGAATGGAGCCCTCCCCACCACCCCCAGACTGATCTAGCACCTACAAACAGAAGGTGGCAGGTGGGGTAGCAACTGTACAGTTGTGTTCATTCTCTCAATTTGCACTCCTTCAGCATTTAGGGACTGGATTTTGTGCTGTTCTGTTTAGATTTTGAGGCTTTTAGAAGGGTAAAAGCATGGTTCCTGGAGCCAGATACACCCACCACTTACTGTGACCCAAGGAAGTTACTTAGCCTCACTGTGCCTCAACTTCCTCATCTATAAAATGGAGCTAATATAATACCTACTTCATAGGGTGTTTATAAGCATATAATAAGTCAACCCATGTGAAACACTTAGTACCAGGTATATACCTGGTACATAGTAAGGGCTCATTAGTTAATATTTTTTTTAAAGAGAGTATAGTAGTGGGAAAGAATATAACATGTTTATTATAACATATTCCCACCATTTAGAACTGAAATTAAATAAGCTTTTATCTTAGCTATATGTCTTTCCTTCAAAAAAATTATTATAGATAAGTTAAATATTCTTTAACTTTCATCCCCAGTCCTATTCTGCTCCCAACTCCCACAAAGGCATCCATCATCATGAATTTGTTCTGTGTCTCTCCAGTCCATTTTCACAGGAATAAGATATGGTATCAGAGAAGAGGGGGCAGTGAGTGGTATGTTTGGGGGTTTTATAAAAATGGTACGATATCACACATAGCGTTTTACAACCTGCTTTTTTCATTCAATGTTGTTTTTGGGATCTGTTCACATAGATCTGCTTCAGTCCATTTAGCCACCCTATAGTATCTCATCGTATAGCTATTCTGTTTTATTTATCTATTCACATCCGCATGGATTTTGGATCAGTCCTGATTTTTGCCACTGAATGCAGTCACTTGTAGTTAACATTCTTATACTTGTCTCCTTGGGCTCATATGCAAGTTTCTGTAGAGCACAGAGCTGCAAACAGAATTACTGGGCCATAGGATCTATCCACTTTGATTTTTTTCTAGACACTGCAGATGCAGAGGCAGTAGAGTATAGTGAGTAAGGGCATGACCTGGGGTTTCATGGATCTAGGCTCAAATCCCAACTCTATTACTTTTTTTTGTCTTTTTTTTTTTTTGTCTTTTTAGGGCCGTACCCGCAGCATATGGAAGTTCCTAGGCTAGGGGTGGAATTGGAGCTGAAGCTGCCGGCCACAGCCACAGCCACAGCAACGCGGGATCCGAGCCAAGTCTGCAACCTACACCATAGCTCATGGCAATGCTGGATCCTTAATCCAGTGAGCAAGTCCAGGGATGGAACCCGTGTCCTCATGGATGCTAGTCGAGTTCATTAACCACTGAGCTATGACAGGAACTCCTATTACTTTCTAAACTGTGTGACTCTGAAGAATTCTCTGTGCCTCAGTTTCCCTATTTGTAAAATGAGCAGAATAGTACATACCTCAGGTTGCTTCATGACTTAAATTTAAGGTGCTTTAGTAACTATAACCAAAATATCGTAAGCTATTATTATTTTTTACTATATTTTATCATGTATTTTCCTCTCGAGTATGAGAATAGACCTTTTGTAAAGTATAAATATGTGAATAGAAAAAATACTAGAAGGACACTCATTAAATCTTTAACTGGTGTTAAAATATAAGTGATCTTTTGTTCTTTGTGCTTCTTTGCATTTTCCAAGTTTTGTACAAATGAAAAGTATTACCTTTGAAATTAGAAAACAAAATCACAGTAAACACAATTTTTAATGAAAAAGAATATAAAGAAATTGAGATTTTAAAAAATGTTCCCTTCTGGTGAGCAGGAACACTGTAAGAATGGTAAAAGTGGTTTCAAGGTGTAGCTTTATAAAAGTTTAGAAACAATCTAAACGCTTATGGGTAGAGGATTGGTCATTGTGAAATGATCTCCAGGATAATATGGTTAAATAAAAAGGGAAAGTTCAGGCTAGTATGTAAAGTAGGTTACCAAAATTTAAAAAAAAAAAAAAAGACTTCCTTAGTGGGCTAATGATTAAGGACTCGGCATTATCACTGCTGTGGCTCAGGTCGCTACTGTGGTGCGGGTTCGATCCCTAACCTAGGAACTTCCACATGCTACAGGTGTGGCAGAAAGAAAGGGAGAGAGGGAGTTCCCATCGTAGTGCAGCGGAAACAAATCCGACTAGGAACCATGAGATTGCGGGTTCGATCCCTGGCCTCACTCAGTGGGTTAAGGATCTGGTGTTGCCATGAGCTGTGGTGTAGGTCACAAACACGGCTTGGATCTGGCATTGCTGTGGCTCTGGCGTAGGCCAGCAGGAACAGCTCTGATTAGACCCCTAGCCTGGGAACCTCACATGCCGCAAGTGGGGCCCTAAAAAGACAGACAGACAGAAAGAAAGAAAGAAGAGAAAGAAAGGAAGGAATTGAAAGAAGAAGGGAGGGAAGGAAAGGAAGAAAAGAAAAGGAAGTAGATTACCATATGGTGTTAAAATAATCTTTTTTAAATAAAAAAATTAAGTAGCTTTTGCTAGAATGTTAAGGGCTTTTCACAATTATTATCAATATCTCCTCAACTGCCTTTAATCTAGCTTCCAAAGTTAGGGGAAAGAGGCTAGATCAGGGCCCTGACTTGCCTTGACATCTGGCCTGAGAGCCTGTACTCATTTCAGCTGTGCTGCAACCCCACTCCCAAAGCAAAAATAATTCTATTATCCAGTCACAGAAGGGTGGAATGTGGTTCTCAGGGAGCATAACACCCCGAGTAGAGGAGTGGGTGCATGCATATGTCTGTCTATGTGCAACTATAAGCAATTATGTGGAAAATGTAAGGTGGAGAATGGTAGGAGATGCAACTAGAGGCCAGGCTATGAAGCCAGTGTTTTATGACTCATACTAAGGAGCTTAAACCCTATCAAAGATGTGGTGTCACTAAAGGGTTTACAGTAAGGGTGTAATAAGATCCAATTTTTGAGAGTTTATGTGGGATGCTGTACAGAAGATGACTTTGAGAGACAGGAAGGGCAGCTCAGAAGCTAAAAGACATAAAGGCCTGAATTAAAAGTGTGAACTAGGATTCGAACCCTGGCTTATCTGGCTCCAAGAATCAAATGTTATTCCTCCATATAACATACTACCTGAAGAAACGAACAATTGAGTTCCTTTGTACCAGTTTTCCCCACACTAACACCAGAAGTATCACATATATTGCTTCATATATATTTCATCACATATATTTCTTCATTTATCTTGAGACAAAAAGGAAAAGGCCACCTCTTAATAAATTCTGTAGATTCACAAAAGCAATTCTTTTTAAAGGAGGAAACCGTGAAATAATGCTGTCACCTTTTTGGCTTGACTATTTTCATGAAGTACTCTTGCTTACAACATCTTGGGGAAACAGGAAGTTTGCATCCTTCCTTGTTCTTTAAATATTTTGCTTTACTATTTGCTTTAAATATTTTGCCTTACTATTAGTATAAATTGCCTGGTATAGTATATTGGGCAATTTGTACTAATAGTAAAGGGTAAATTAATAGTTTCAGGTATTGAAACTTTTAAAGACGGGTATCACCCATGAATTCCCAGTTTCCAAAAAAACTGGAATATGGATAACACTAACATTGCAATTAACGTTTTAATCTTTAATTATTCAAAAGGCAGTTCATGTGTCCAGGGTGTCTCAGGGTCAGTGTTAAGAACATCATTATCATAAGCTCCTAATAGAAAAGGCAGGGTTTACTCATGCTTTGTCTATCCTCAGTGACTAGTACACAAGAGACTTTCAATGAATGAATGGATGTGAGCATGGGTGATGGATGGTAAAGAACTATAGTGGTGAAGTGGATAGATTCTTCTGATACTGTAGCTTTCCTAGTACAGCTTGCATATCTTGCTTTTGCTTTTTTCTCCTATAAGTAGTATACAGAATACAAGGCTAAGAAGATTGGTCTGTAGGAGTTTGGGGGGTGGAAGAGGAAAGAAATCATTTAATGACCCTTAGTTTTTTGACCCTTAATTTAAAAAAAAAAAAAAGCTTTATCAAGATATAATTCTCATACCACAAAATTCACCCATTTAAAATATAAAAGTCAGGAGTTTCCGTCGTGGCGCAGTGGTTAACGAATCTGACTAGGAACCATGAGGT
Source organism: Phacochoerus africanus (assembly GCF_016906955.1). Classification (NCBI taxonomy): domain Eukaryota; kingdom Metazoa; phylum Chordata; class Mammalia; order Artiodactyla; family Suidae; genus Phacochoerus; species Phacochoerus africanus. Next base: position 62,563,397 of record NC_062560.1, on the reverse strand, counting down.
TGTAGGTTCGATCCCTGGCCTTGCTCAGTGGATCGAGGATCCAGCGTTGCTGTGAGCTGTGGTGTAGGTCACAGAGGCAGCTCGAATCCCATGTTGCTGTGGTTCTGGCGTAGGCTGGCAGCTACAGCTCTGATTAGACCCCTAGCCTGGGAATCTCCATATGCCAAGGGTGCAGCCCTAGAAAAGACAAAAATAATAATAATAATAAAGTGTAAAAGTCAGAGTTCCCTTCGTAGCTCAGTGGTTAACGAACCCGACTATCATCCATGAGGATGTGGGTTCAATCCCTGGCCTTGCTCAGTGGATTAAGGACCTGGCATTGCCGTGACCTGTGGTGTAGGTCACAGACTCAGCTTGGATCCCACATTGCTATGGCTGTGGCTGTGGCTGGCAGGTGTAGCTCCAATCCAACCCCTAGCCTGGGAACCTTCATATGCCACAGGTGTGGCCCCAAAATAGCAAAAAACAAAAATAAAAATAAAAACATTAAAGTGTCAAAGTAAGTGCTACTTAGTATATTCACAGAATTGTGCAATCATTGCCACTATATAAATTCCAGAACATTTTTGTGCCCTCTAAAAGAAATCCCATACCCACTAGCAGTCAATCTCCACTGCTCTCCGGACAAGCCTGGTGACAACTAATCTACTTTCTGTCTCTATAGATTTGCCTATTCTGGATATTTCATATGAATGGAATTCTATAATATGTGGTCCCTTATCACTGGCTTCTTTCACTTAGTGTAATGTTTACAAGCGTCATCACATTGCATCATGTATCAGTACTTCCTTTCATTTTATTACCATAAAGGAGCTTTCCGAGCCAGTGATTTGTGGTTTAGGTTATCACAGCATTTCCTACATTTTGGACAACTAAAGGAATTCATCTGAATCTGAAGAGAAGCCAGCATGAATACAAGCCAGAATGAATGAGATTATGGCCATCCTCATCTTTGGCAGGGGCACAATTATGCGGAGCCAAAGATCTGTCTTAATCGGATGGCAGGCCCAAGTTATGTGTTATGACCTCCCGTTGGCACTGGTCTAGTCTGGGAAGGGCTCGTGGGTGCTGGTATAACGGAATGAGGCAAGTGCCTCATAGCTTGTGTGTCTGGCTTGGGCAGAGCTTGGGTGCAATTCCTCATCTTCAGACATCTGAGAAAAGTATGTCGGGGATCTTCTGGTTCCGTTTGCTCTGTTTGCCAGTGGGCAGAGTACACTGCACTGTGCAGACAGGTTAGACAGTTTATTGTAGGCTGATGAAAGCAGATTAAAAAACCATCAGCTTGGTGGGAAACTAGCTCAGAATCCAATCCAAATGTCAGATGAAATATTTACACAGCCAGGAGATAAACCAAGGGAAACAGTGTGCCCTTTGTGTGTGCCTCTGAGTGTGCAGGCACACACAAAGCTGCTGACCATTTGTCAACTTCCAAGATTTATTCTGCTGGTTCTGGCAAGGGACAGCCTAATGATTTAATAGCTTGTCAACACCTACACAGAGAAACAAGGACTGGCACTTCCTCATTTCTTATTTTCTTTGCTTTAAATAGGAATTCCTATTCTAAGTCACTGGAACCTGGAAATCAGACTGTCAGGTTTCTCTTGACTTGAGTGCACAGTTCCTGAATCTGAGCATGATGAATGTTACAACTTTCCTGTTATACAAACACAGGGTTGCTACCCTTTCAGAAGAACCCATTGAGTTCATGTCCTAAAGCCTGAGTGTTTGCTTCAGACTGTTGCTGTGAGCCAATTTCAAATGGAGTGAAACTGTTTTGTTTCTGTCCCATGAACCTCTTGAGTTGAATGCCTGCTTGAGCAATCCAGTGCCTAGTTGCCACATTTACACTTGAGATGGAGAAGTTATTTGGAGGTTTTAGTGTGGAAGAAGACTGGACTTCTTGTACAGAGTATTATTCTTCAGGCATCCTTCAGCAGTTGTAAGTTCCCTGAAAGCAGGGACCATGTACTCTTCGTTCACCTCAGCAAATCCCACAGCACTGAGTATACAGTTACCTTAGGTAACTGATTTGCAGACAATTCAACCATGATCCAGTGGATAGAATGACAACTGAGCCAGAGAGTTACAGTTTCCCTTAGAATTAATACATTGGGTACAATGGGTTGTTATCCCAAAGAAAGATAGTATAGTGAATTGGTATAGAACTTTACTTCTCAAACTTCAATATGCATGTGAATTTCCTAGGGCTTGTTAAATGCAAATTCTAATTCAGTAAATCCAAGCTGGAGCCTGAGATTATGCCTTTCTTGCAAGTTCCCAGGTGATACAATACTGCTGGTCCAGGGACCACACTTTGAATAGCAGGGATCTAGAACTACGTTGCCCAATATGCTAACCACTAGCACTGGAATGTGGCTATAGTACAAATTGAAATGTGCTCTAAAACGCACATCATATTTCAAAGATGGCTCAGCAGAAACAAATGTGACTAGTATCCATGAGGACACGGGTTCAGTCCCTGGCCTCGCTCAGTGGGTTAAGGATCCAGCATTGCCATGAGCTGTGATGGCTGTGATGTAGGTTGCAGATGCAGCTCAGATTTGGCATTGCTGTGGCTACAGCTCCAATTTGACCACTAGCCTGGGAACCTCCATATGCCATGTTGCAGCCCTAAAAAGACATATATATATCTCAAGGACTTAGTAAGAAAAATGTAAAATATGTAATTAATAATTTTATATTGATTACATGTTGATAGTATTTTGAATATATTAATTAAAATATCCTAAAATTAATTTAACCTGTTTCTTTTTACTTTTTTAATGTAGCTACTCAAAATTTTTAACTACATACATTAATTATGTGGCTCACATTATATTTCTACCAACCAACACTAGTCTAGAGCAGGGGTCAGAAAATTTTTTCAGTAAAGGTCCAGATGGTAAATATTTTAGGCTTTTTAGACCATGTGTCCTCTCCGTCCCACTACTCAACACTACTGTTGTAAGCACAAAAGCAGCCATAGACGGAGTTCCCGTTGTGCCTCAGTGGTAACAAGCCCAGCTAGTATCCATGAGGATGCAAGTTTGATCCCTGGCCTCGTTCAGTGGGTTAGGGATCTGGCATTGCTGTGGCTGTGACGTAGGCTGGCAGCTGTAGCTCCAATGCAACCCCTAGCCTGGGAACTTCCATATGCCGTGAGTGTGGTCCTAAAAAGACCAAAAAAAAAAAAAAAGCAGCCATAGATAATATATAAATGAATGAGCATGGTTGGGTTCCAATAAAACTTCATTTACTAAAACAGGTAGAGGTGGTAGCCTTGGAAAATGACAGCCCACAATCCTGGTGAAAACCACTAGACCAGCAGCCACCAGAGGGGGCCGAACAGTGTTGGAGCTCCTTCAAAGCCTCATTCCCAGAGAATTATTATTTGACCTCTCTGGTGGTTCCCTGGAAGATCCCACCTGCAAGCCTTTCTTTATTAAACCTGACTCAAGAGACTATTCAATGTGAAAAACTTTTTCCCTGAGCCATTTGTCAAAAATGATTAGAGGCAAATGATTGACTTTACAGCTGCCTGAGGCAGTAGTGATATTTAGGGCAAATAGAAGGCTAACCAAAAGGCTTAAAAGGAAAAGGTAAGGAATGAAATATTTATAGGGGCTTCAAAAAACTCTAACATATTCCTGGGAATCTAGAGGGGTGCATGCATGCACAGGCATGTGTACCTGCCCAGCATCATGTGCATGCTCAGAAGAGACCTAAGAAAGGCCTAAGCTCTCACCTCTGGCTGACCTTAAAGCTGTGCACAAGTGAAATGTAAAGAAAGAGCTATCAATTAGCTGACTGAACATTGAGGATATGCCCCCAACATATACCCAGAACCTCTTGGCAAACACTGGGAGATTTACTGTTTCCAGGCATTTATGAACATTTCCATTCAACGACTAGCTGATCACTAAGCTAACCAAGTAGAGACTTCAGTGGCCACACTTAACAAAGAACACAGACTTTACAGAATTATTTCAGAAAAATCACTAAACAAACATTACCAGCATTAGCAATAAGCCCTGGGGAGCAAGAGAACCTAATTTCCAGAGTTAACTCATTATCTAATTTAAAATTCCACTTTTCAACAAAAATTACAAGACATTCAAAGAGAGAAATGAGAAAGTATGGTTAATATACTGGAAAACATTAGAAAGTATGGTCAATATACTGGGAAACATTAATCAATATAAACTGTCCCTGAGGATGTCTAGACATTGGCCTTACTAGACAAGGACTTAAAATCAGCTATTTTAAATACACACAAGGAATTAAGGGAAAGTATAAGAACAGTTTCTCACCAAATACAGAATATCAATAAAGAGACTCACTAGAGGAGATCAACCATGAATTTGAGCAGGCAGAAGAAAGAAATAACAAACTTGAAAACAGGTCTACTGATATTATCCAGTCTAAGGAGCAGAAAATAAAAATAATGAAGAAAAATGAATAGTGCTTCAGAGACCTGTGTGACACTATCAACTGTACCAACATACATATAACAGGAGTCCCAGAAGGTGAGAAAAGAGAGAAAGGGGCAAAAAGTACTTGAAGAAAGACATTGATCTGTACGTCCAAGAATCTGAACAAACTCAAAGTAGGGTAAAGCAAAGAAATCTACACTGTGCCACATCATAAACTGCCAAAAGACAGAGTCAAAAAGAGAACTCGAAAGCAGCAAGAGAAATTTCATCATGTATAAGGAATTCTCACAACATTAACAACTGGCTTCTGATCAGAAACCATGGAAGCCAGATATTCAAAATGCTGCAAGAAAAAAAGAAGTCAACCAAGAGTTCTAAATCTGGGGAGTTCCATTGTGGCAAAGTGGAAACGAATCCAACTAGTAACCATGAGGTTGCAGGTTAGATCCCTTGTCTCCCTCAATGTGTTGAGGATCCAGTGTTGCTGTGAACTGTGATGTAGGTTGCAGACTTGGCTCGGATCCTGTGTTGCTGTGGCTGTGGTGTAGGCTGGCAGCTGTAGCTCTGATTTGACCCCTAGCCTGGGAACTTCCAGATGCTGAAGTTGCAGCCCTAAAAGCCAAAAAAAAGCTAAATCTGGCAAAACTATTCATCAGACATGAAGGGGAAACTGAGATATCCACAGATAAACACTGAGAGAATGTAATGCTATTAGAAATACTACACCTGTCCTAAAAAGAACTCCTTAAAGAGAATCCTTAAAGGTTGAAATGAAAGGACACTAGAGAGTAGCTTGAATCTGTATGAAGAAATAAAGACCACCAGTAAGAGTCATTACATAGGTACATATAAAAGTAAAAATATTTTTACTCCTCACGATTTAAAAGGCATCTGCATAAAGTAATAATTATAAGTCTGCTTTGGTAAGTGCACCATATATAAAGATTTAATTTGTATGACAATAAAAGCATAAAGGAGGAGTGCAGGATTGGAGCTATATAATAGCAAAGTATTTGCATAATGTTGAAGTTAAGTTGGTAATAATCCAAACTAGATTGGTGATTTTTCTTTTGGATGCACCCACAGCATGCAAAAGTTCCTGGGCCACAGCAGTGGCAACACCAGATCCTTAACTGATGGGCCACTAGGGAACTCCAAAAACCAGATTGTTAAAGGTTAAGATGTTAATTGTAATTTCCAGTCAATCACTAAGAAAAAAATATACATACATACCACATATATACTTATATATCATACATTTAAATATATTTAAAGTAAAGGGAATTTTTTTTTGTCTTTTTGCTATTTCTTGGGCCGCTCCCATGGCATATGGAGATTCCCAGGCTAGGGGTCTAATTGGAGCTGCAGCCACCGGCCCACACCAGAGCCACAGCAACACGGGATCCGAGCTGCGTCTGCAACCTACACCACAGCTCACAGCAATGCCGGATCATTAACCCACTGAGCAAGGGCAGGGACCGAACCCGCAACCTCATGGTTCCTAGACGGATTCATTAACCACTGCGCCAAGATGGGAACTCCTAAAGTATAGGGAATTTAAATGCTACACTAGAAGATACCTATTTAATTTTTAAAGGTAGTAATGAAGGAATAGAGGAATAAAATAGTATAAGATATAGGAAACAAACAGCAATGTGGCATATGTAATCCATGCTTCATCAGTAATTACATTAAATGTAAATTAATGAAATGCTCCCATTAAGTCAGAGATTGGCAAAATGGATTATTAAAATATGCTCCAGCTATATGTTGTACATAAGAGAAACACTTTAAATTCAAAGTCACACATAGATTGAAAGTAAAAAGATAGCAAAAGATATATTATGCACATGGTAACCAAAAGAGAACTGGGTAGCCATGCTAATATTAGACAAAATAGAATATAAAACAAAAATTGTTACTAGAAACAGTGAAGGACATTTATGATGTCAAAAGTGTCAGGCATCAGGAAAATATAAAAATTATAAATATATGTGCACCTAACAACAGAACCCCAAAACACATGAAGTAAAATGTGCAGGATTGAAGGGTAAACAATTCAATAATAATAACTGGAGACATAAATACGCTACTTTCAATAATGGGTGAAACAACTAGACAGAAGATCAACAAGGAAATTAAAGATTTGAACACCACTATAAACCAACTAGACCTGTCAGACATCTATAGAACACCCCTCCCAACAACAGGAGAATGCACATCCTTTGTACATAGAACATTTTCTAGAATAGAATATATGTTATACAATAAAACAAGTCTCAAATTTAAAAGGATTGAAATCATACAAAGTATTTTGGAATGAAATAAGGTGGAAAATAATGAAATTAGAAATCAATTAAAAAAGGAAAATTGGAAATGCACGAATACATGGAAATTAATTAGTACACTCCTAAATAACCAATGGATTAAAGAAGATATCACAAAGAATGTTAGAAAAGACTTTTAGATGGATGAAAACCAAACCAAAACATGCCAAAACTTGGAGTTCCTGTTGTGGCACAGTGGAAACAATCCAACTAGGAAACATGAGGTTGTGGGTTCAATTCCTGACCTCGCTCAGTGGGTTAAGGATCCGGCATTGCCATGAGCCGTGGTGTAGGTCACAAATGCGGCTAGGATCTGGCGTTGCTGTGGTTGTGGTGTATGCAAGCAGCTACAGCTACAGGTTCCCTTAGCCTGGGAACCTCCATGTGCCATGGGTGTGGTCCTATAAAAAAGACAAAAGACCAGGAGAGAAGATTAAGATGGCGGAATAGAAGGACTGGAGCTCAACTTCTCTCCTAAAAACAACAAAATTCACAACTAAAGACTGAGCAGTCTCCACCCGATGGACCAGAAAACTTAAAAAAGATACCCTACTCCAGAAGAAAAAGAGGAGGCCACATCAAGAGGTAGGAGGGGTGGTTTTGCAATATAAACAACCCCATACCTCCCGGGTGGGAAGCTCCACAGACTGAAAACTAACTGGTTCACAGAGACTCACCTACAGGAGTGAGAGTTCTGAGCCCCATGTCAAACCCTCACGTGCTGGGATCTGGCACTGGGAGAAAGAGCCTCTGGAGCATCTGGCATTGAAGGCCAGTGGGGCTTGTGCACAGGAGCTCTATAGGACTGGGGGAAACAGAAACCCCATTCTTAAAAGGTGCACACGGACTTTCACGTGCATTGGATCCCAGGGCAGGGCAAGGTCTCCATAGGAATCTGGGTCAAACCTGACTGCAGTTCTTAGAGGTCATCCTGGGAAAACAGGGGTGAATGTGGCTTGTTGTGAGGGAGGGACATTGAAGGCAAAGCTCTTGGGAATATTCAGCAGCTGCCTTTCTCTGGAGGTGGCCATTTTGGGAAAATCTGGCACCACCCATCAGTCAGCACTGAGAAGCCCTAGGGCAAACAACAATCCAGGTGGGATCACAGCCCCACCCCTCAGTAAACAGGCTGCCTAAAGACCCCTCAGGCACACAGCTACCTCTAATCCCATCCAGAGACTAAGCCCCACCCACCAGAGGGATTAGAATCAGCTCTACCTACCAGGGGGCAGGCATCAGCCCCTCCCATCAGGAAGCCTACAGCAAGCCCCCATACTGACTTCAGCCACAAGGGGGGAAGACACCAGAGGTAAGAGAGGCTACAACTCTTGTACCTGTAAAAAAGTCACCACACCAAAAACCTATAAAAATGAAAAGATAGAGAACTATAACTCAGATGAGGGAGACAGGAAAAATCCCAGGAAACCAACTAAATGATGAGGAGATTCTCAGCCTCCAGGAAAAAGACTCTAGACTGTTGGTGCTGAAGATGATGCAAGACATTGGAAATAAACTGGAGGCAAAGATGGATAACTTACAGGAAACACTGACCAAAGAGATACAAGATATAAAACTTAAACAAGAACAGATGCAAAATACAATAACTGAAATAAAAAATTCACTAGAAGCAGCTAACAGAAGAATACAGGAGGCAGAAGAACGAATAAGCGAGGTGGAGGACAGATTAGTGGAAATCATGGATGCAGAACAGAAAAGAGAAAAAGGATTGAAAACAATTGAAGAGAGTCTCAGTGAACTCTGGGACAACATGAAACGCACCAACATCCGTATTATAGGGGTGCCAGAAGGAGAAGAGAGAGAGAAGGGGACAGAAAAAATATTCCAAGAGATAATAGCCGAAAACTTCCCTCACATGGGAAAGGAACTACTCACTCGAATCCAGCAAGCACAATGAGTACCATATAAAATAAACCCAAGGAGGAATACACCGAGACACATATTAATCAAACTGACCAAAATTAAAGACAAAGAGAAAATCTTGAAAGCAGCTAGGGAAAAGAAACATACAAGGGAACCCCGATAAGGTTATTGGCAGATTTTTCAACAGAAACTCTGCAGGCCAGAAGGGAGTGGCATGATATACTTAACGTGATGAAAGGAAAAAATCTCCAACCAAGATTCCTTTACCCAGCAAGGCTCTCATTCAGATTTGAAGGAGAAATCAAAACCTTCACAGATAAGCAAAAGTTGAGAGAATTCAGCAATACTAAACCAGCCTTACAACGAATACTAAAGAAACTTCTCTAGGCAGAAAAGAAAACACAGCAACAGGAAACAAAAATACCACAAATGACAAGGCTCACCAGTAAAGGTATATATACAGTAAAGATATGAAATCATCCATGCACAATTATCCCACCAAAATCAGAAATCATGAGAAGAGGTGGGTACAAATGCAGGATACTGGAGATGAACTTGCAATTAAGAGAACAACAACTTAAAACAATCTCATATACATATAGACTCTTATATCAAACCAAAAATCTACAATTGATACACAAACAAGGAATCTCTGGAGAAGAAATTTATCTCATAGTAAATAAGTGCGTAATCCGCCATGAAGGGGGTCATTTGACATCATTCTTGGAATGCTGAAGTCTTTTTAGATCTGATTCTGATTTCCTCTCCATCAAAGAATTTATGATAATTATAATTAATGCAACTGTACAATTAAATAATACAGTTCTACAATTGTATTATTAATAACCATTTCTCTCCATGGTACTTTGAATTTTAATCTTAAAAAAAAAGACAAAAGACCAAAAAAAAAAAACCCACACCAAAACTTATTCTGTGCAGTGAAAGCAGTGCTTAAAGGGAAATTTGTAGCTATAAATGCCTATATTAGGAAAGAAGATCACAAATCAATAATGTAATGTTCCACCTTACGAAATTAAAGAAGGAAACTAAGCCCAAAACAAGTATAAGAAAGGAAATAATAGGAGTTCCCATCATGGCACAGTGGTTAACAAATCCGCCTAGGAACCATGAAGTTGTGGGTTCAATCCCTGGCCTTGCTCAGTGGGTTAAGGATCTGGCATTGCCATGAGCTGTGGTGTAGGTTGCAGATGCGGCTCGGATCCCACATTGCTGTGGCTCTGGCATAGGCCAGTGGCTACAGCTCGGATTAGACCCCTAGCCTGGGAACCTCCATATGCTGTGGGAGTGGCCCTAGAAAAAGGCAAAAAGATTTTTAAAAAATAAAAAAATAAAAATAAAAGGAAATAATTTTAAAAATTAGAGAAAAATAAGTGAAAAAAAACAGGAAAGCAATTAAGAAAAATCAATGAAACCAAAAGCTGATTCTTTGAAAAGGCCAACAAAATTGACAAACATTTAGATAGACTGACCAAAAGATAGACGATATTCAAATTACTAAAATCAGAAATGAAAGTGGGAACATTTCTACCAACCTTGCAGAAATGAAAAGGAGCATAAGAGAATACTATAGGAGTTCCCTTGTGGTGCAGCAGGTTAAGGATCCAGCATTGTCACTGTAGTGGCTCAGACTGCTTGAGTACAGCAAAGAGAGAGAGAGAGAGGCATAACCTGGATGTAATGGATATATTCCTAGAAAGACACACCACAGAAACTAACTCAAGAAAAAGTAGGGAGTTCCCACTGTGGCACATTGAGATTGGCAGTGTCTTTGGGAGCCCTGGGTCACAGGTTCGATCTCCAGCCTGGCACAGTGGGTCAGGGATCTGGCATTGCCACAGCTGTGGCTTAGATCCCAGGGAATTCCATATATCATGGGGCGGCCAGAAAACTTCAAAAAAAAACTTAAAAAAAAAAGGAAACGTATAAAATTTAACTAAACCTGTAACAAGTAAAAGAGATTGAATTAATAATTTTTTTAATCCCACAAAGAAAATCCCAGGCACATAGGGTTTTACTGGTTAATCCTACCACACATTTAGACTTAACACCTATACTTTATTTTTTAAAAAATGGAAGAGAAGGTAACACTTCCCAATGCATTATCTGAGTTATTATTACATACCAAAAGTAGACAAATATATCACAAGAAAAGACGACTACAAACCAGAAACTCTTTTGAATATAGACACAGAAATCTTCAATAAAATACTAGCAAACCAAATACAGCAATGTGTGAAAAGGATCATACACCATGAACAAATAAGAGTTATTCCAGGAATGCAAAGTTGTTGTAACATCTGAAAATAATGAAATAAACCATGTCAATAGAATAAGAAATAACATGATCATCTCAATAGACACAGAAAAATTATTTGACAAAATTCTATACCCTTTCATCATAAATAATACTCAACAAATTAGGAACAGAGGGAACTTCTTCAACCTGATGAAGAGTGTCTATGAAAACTCTACATCTAATGTCATACTTAATAGTGAAAGACTGAAAGCTTTCCTCCTAAGATCAGGAACAAGACAAGGATGTCCACTCTTGCCGCTTTTATTCAACATTGTGCCAGAAGTTTTAGCCAGGGCAATTGAAGGAAAAGAAATAAAAGGCATGCAGAGGAGAAAAGAAAAGGTAAAGCAGCCACTGTTTTCAGATGACATGATTTTATATATAGAAAATCCTAAGTTATTCACCAAGAATATTATTAGACTAAAAAATGAGTTCATATGGGCAAAATCCAAAACACCAAAAACAACAAATGCTGCAAGGAGTGGAGCAATGGAATTACCATTCATTGCTGGGGAGAATGCAAAATGGTACAGCCACTTTGGAAGACCATTTGGTGGTTTCTTACAAAATTAAACACACATTTACCACAGGATCCAGCAATTGCACTCCTTGGTATTTACCCAAAGGCATTGAAAATTAAGTCCACATAAAAACCTGCACATGGATGTTTAGAGCAGCTTTACTCATCATTGCCAAAACTTCAAAGCAACCTAGATGTCCTTAAGCAGGTGAACAGATAAACAAACTATGGAATATTATTCAGCACTAAAATGAAATGAGCTGTCAAATAATGAAGACTTGGAGGAAACTAAATGCATATCACTATGTGACAGAAGGGGTCTGAAAAGACTACATACATACTGTATGATTCTATCTATATGCCACTCTGGAAAAGGAAAAACCATGGAGCCAATAAAATGATCGAGGATTGAGGATGAAGAGAAAGGTGAATAGGCAGAGCATAGAGGATTTTTAGATCAATGAAAATACTCTGTGATACAATAATGGGAGATATATGTCATTATACACTTTTCCAAACCTATAGATGGACATTGGGTGATAATGGTGTGTCAATGTAGGTTCATCGACTATAACAAATATACCACTGTTGAGTTGTATAGGTTGTTTGTATATTTTAGAGATTAAGTCCTTGTCAGTTGCATCATTCGAAACTATTTTCTCCCATTCCTTTGTATGTTTCGATGGTTTCCTTTGCTGTGCAAAAGCTTGTCAGTTTGATTAGGTCCCACTGGTTTATTTTTGCTTTTATTTCTGTTGCCTTGGGAGACTGACCTAAGAAAACATTTGCACGGTTGATGTCAGAGAATGTTTTGCCTATGTTCTCTTCTAGGAGTTTTATGGTGTCTTGTCTTACATTTAAGTCTTTAAGCCATTTTGACTTCATTTTTTGTGCATGGTGTGAGGGTGTGTTCTAATTTCATTAATTTACATGCATCTATCCTGTTTTCCCAGCATCACTTGCTGCAAAGACTGTCTTTTTCCCCTTTTATATTCTTGCCTCCTTTATTGAAGATAAATTGACTGTAGGTGTCTGGGTTTATTTCTGGGTTCTCTATTCTATTCCATTGGTCTGTATGTCTGTTTTGGTACCAGTACCACACTGTCTTGATAACTGTAGCTTTGTAATATTGCCTGAAGTCTGGAAGAGTTATGCCTCCTGCTTGGTTTTTGTTCCTCAGGATTGCTTTGGCAATTCTGGGTCTTTTATGGTTCCATATAAATTGGGGTGGGAGAATGATCTTTTCAACAAATGCTACTAGGACAACTTGATATCTACATGCAAAAGATCATAAATTTGGAACCTTACCTCACACCATATGCAAAAATTAACTTAAAATGGATCAAAAGCCTAAATATAAGAGCTAAAACTGCAATACTCTTAGAAGAAATATAGATGCAGATCTTCATAACTTTGGACTCCTTTCTTCAAATATGATGCCAAATACCCAAGCTACCAAGGATAACATAGGTTGTGTTCTTACTACAATCTTTCTTAAAAAGATAAAATAGAGAAATTGGATTTCATCAAAACTAAATAACTTTGGGCCTCAAAGAACACTATCAAGAAAGTGAAAAGAGTAGTTTCCTCATGGCCTAAGTAGTTTCCAGGTGGCCACTGCTGTAGCTCAGGTTCAATCCCTGGCCCAGGAACTTTTGCATGTCATGGATACAGCCAAAAAAAAAGACATAAAGAGAGAGAGGAAGGGAAGGAGGGACTAAAGGAAGGAAAGAAAGAGGGAAGGAAGGAGAAAAGAAGCAAGGAAGGAAGTGAGAGAGAGAAGGAGGAAGGAATAAAGGAAGGAAGGAGAAAGGAAGGAAAGAAAGAAGGAAAGAAAGGGAAAAGATAGCCCACAGACTGGAAGAAATTATTTGCAAATATACATCTGATAAGGCACTTGTATCCAGAATACATTTTCAAAACTCTTCCAACTTAATAATAAAAAGCAAAATAACCCAATTAAAAAGTAGGCAAAAGATGTGAGTCATGATTTCTCCACAGAAGATACAGCCAATAAACAACTGAGGAAATATTCAACATCACTAGTCATTAGGGAACTGCAAATAAGAACCACTCTGAGATACTCCTTCACTCTTTCTAGGCTGACTGTAATCAAAAAGATAAACAATAGCAAGTGTTGGCAAGGGTGTGGAGAAATTGGAACCCTCATACATTGCTGTGGGAATGTAAAATGGTGCAAGTACTTTGGAAAATAATCTGGCAGTTCTTTAAAAAGTTAAACATAGTGTTACCAAGTGACCCAGAAATTCCACAGCTAGATATATAACCACATATGTCCATGCAAAAACTTGTACGCAAAATTTCATAACAGCATTATTTATAATAGCCAAGAAGTAGAAGCAACTCAAGTGTTCAATTAACTGATGAATAGATAAACAAAATCTGGTATATCTATACAATGGCATATCATTCAGCCATAAGAGGAATAAAGTACTGATACGTGCTACAACATGGATGAACCTCAAAAACATTATGCTAAGTGAAAGAAGCCAGACACAAAAAAAAAAACTACATAGTATATGATTCTACCTATGTTAAATATCCAGACTAGGGAATTCCATAGAGACAGAAGGAAATTAGCTATTGCTAGGGGGCTGGAGAGTGGAAAAATTAACGCTTAATATATATGGGTTTTTTTCTGGAGTGTTAAAATATTCTGGAATTAGATGGTGGTGGTGGTTGCACAACCTTGTAAATATACTACTTGTGAATATCTGAATTGTTGTACTCTAAAAGAGCGAATTCTATCTTCAAGGGCAAAAAATAGACAGAGGGACATAGTTTGTCAATTCCTGGTCTAGAGAAATGGTTTTTAGAGTCACATAGACCAAGGATAAAAATCCTAATTTTCAGCTTATGAGCTCTGTGACCTTGGATGAGTTAACAGCTTTAAGCCTCACGTCTTTTTGTTTGTTTGTTTGTCTTTTGTCTTTTGAGGGCCACACCCATGGCATATGGAGGTTCCCAGGCTAGGGGTCTAATCAGAGCTGCAGCTGCCAGCCTATGCCACAGCCATAGCAACACAGGATCTGAGCCACATCTGTGACCTACACCACAATTCATGGCAATACCAGATCCTTAACCCACTGAGCGAAGCCAGGGATTGAACCCGCAACCTCATGGTTCCTAGTCAGATTCATTTCCGATCTGCCACAATGGGAACTCCAAGCCTCACCTTCTTTTTTTTCTTGCTTTTTAAGGCCGCACCTGGGGCATATGGAAGTTCCCAGGCTAGGGGTCAAATTGGAGCTACACCCACTGGCCTGTGCCACAGCCACAGCCACACAGAATCTGAGACACATCTGCGACCTATACCAAAGCTGACAGCAACGCCAGATCCTTAACCCACTGAGCGAGGCTGGGGATCATACCCACATCCTCATGGATCCTAGTCAGGTTTATTAACTGCTGAGCCACACACACACACACACACACACACACACACACACGTACATATATATAAAATGGTGGTATATACAGTAACTCCCTTGTACTGTGTTAGGATAAAGTTGGATCAAGTACAAGGTCCATGAAAGCACCCCAGGGGCCTATAGTTGGCCTGTGCTCAGTGTACATGAATGAATAAATAAAGCATTTAGCAGTCACCATCTCACAGTAATAAATAATAATAGCAAACCCTATATACCATTTAGTGTATGCAAGATACTATTCTCTTTTTTTGTCTTTTTTTTTTAAGGCCACACCCTCAGCATGTGGAGGTTCCCAGGTTAGGGGTCGAATTGGAGCTACAGCTGTTGTCCTAATCACAAAATTAAAACCTAGGTGGTCTGGTCCAGAGTCCATGTGATAAATGTTGCATATGAATATGATCATCATCATCATCATCAAGTTGAATGCACATCCTAGTATACTAATCCCATTTCTCCCTTTGGTTTCTGAGCACACACCAGCACCTCTGCTTCTCTAGCTTTTGACTTAGTGTGAGGATGCTTCCTAAGTCACTGACATTCTGCTAGGGAGCATATTCATTCTTTCATCCATCAGTTCTTTCATGTATTCATTAAGCATGCATAGGATCCCTACTGTGTTTTGGGCCTCAGGCCATGCAAATGTAAAAAGACAGACTCTGTCTTCAAAGAGCTTAAAGTCTAGTTAGGAAGGGAATCAAAGTCCAGATGATAAGAACTACACTAGAGATTCATGCAAGGGTGCTATGGAAGCAGAGAAGACCAAGGGGAGAGTATGGAGGTGGGAGAAAGGACCTATGAGATCTTCCGGGAGGAAAGTGGGGTGATGAGGGGTAGAGGGAACAGTTAAGTGGAGAATGAGTTAGGGAGTCTTCTCATGGCTCAGAGGATTAAGGATCTGGTGTTGTTATTGCTGTGGTTCTGGTTACAGCTATGGTGTGGGTTCAGTCCCTCACTTGGGAAGTTCTGCATGCTACAGGTAGGGCCAAAATAAAAAAGAATGAGGTTAAAGTGTATTCACAGGCACCAAGGCCCAGGAGCCCTTGGTGAAACCCCCAGGCACAGAGTCCAACACAATGAAAAGCAGGATGCAGGGGGAATCTGGAGAAGTTCATAAGGGCCTAAGTACCAGGCCAGTTTAGTCTTGAGCAACTACTCAGCATTCCCTCTCCACCTTACTGGACATTATTTTTCCTTACAGCATTTATCACCATTTCCTTGCTATTTATTTACTGTCTGTCTCCTCCCACTGGAATGTGAGCTCCCCAAGGGCAGGGACTTGGTTTTTATTCACATTTATTCACCACTCTATCTCCCCTGCCTACCACATGCACGTCTATACTGCCTGGCTATTGTAGACACACAATAAATACTCTCAAATAAATGAATGAGTGAAATAAAATGAATAAACTCATGTCCTGGGAGCTCTAGGGAAGACAGAGAGCATTACCATACAGACCCGACATCTAGGAGCTTACAGTCTAGGGGGAACCTAACAGGTGGACTTGAGCACCTATCATACTTTGTCTTCTTTCTTCCTAAAGGCCCCGCCTTCTCTCGCAGGCAGAACGTTCAGGCTGTCCCTTGACCATTCAAATTCCCTCTTCCCTCACACACATTTCTCCACCCCAGCCAGGACTTTGCACTCTCTGACGGCGGCCTATGCTCCAACCTGCCCACCCTTCTGGCTCTGCCCATCCCAAATCCCAGTCCTAAGAGCTGCCTGCATCTGCGAGGTGGTGTTAGCATGATCAAACTAATTTTCACTAACATATGAATCACTGTCAGAGTAGTCTAGAGTATCCAATTTTTTTAACTTTTTGTTATGGAAATGTTCAAACACATACACAGCAGAGAGAAGAGTATGATGAACTCTCATGTACCCCGTCACCCAGCTTCAACAAATACCAACATTCTGCCATTCTTATTTCTTCTATTCCTCACTTTTTTCTTGAAGTATTTGAAAGCAAATCCCAGGGGCCATACCATTCCACAGTTGCTGGCCTATAAATATTTCAGTATGTTTCTCCAACAGATAGGGATCTTTTCTTAAATAGCCACCATACCATTATCAAAGTTGACTAATTTACAATTTCACAATACCATCTAATACTTAACAGTCACTGTTAAGTTTTACCCAATTGTCTCAAAAATAACTTTCTGGGAGTTCTCTGGTGGCACAGAGGATTAAGGATCTGGTATGGTCACTGCTGTGGCATGGGTTCAATCCCTGGCCTAGAAACTTCCGCATGCTATGGGTGCAGCCAAATAGCTATATATATCTGTATATCTATCTACATACATAGATAGATATATAGATAGATATCTGTATATATAGTTATATCTTTCTGCATGGACTTGTTCAAACCAGGATCCAAACATGGTTTACACATCAGGCATATACTATTTAGGCTTAAGGCCACTTGTTGGAATTTCAGGCCTCATGGGAAAATGGGGACTAATCAGCCCTAAGCATCTCTGAATATTCCAGATTCTCTAACCCTAGGGGCTTCAGGGTGGCCTATCCTTGGCTGGAGAAAGGAGCTAACCATCTAAACTCCTCATCAGATCTCTTTTCTGTTCCCCAATAAGGGATGAAGAGATTGTTGCTTCACGGTGAGATGGGAAGGGGGTAACCAGAGAAATGCCTTGCAACGAGCTTTCTGTTCTGCCTCCTATCAGAACTCCCCCTGCCCCAATCCCCACCCCCATCCCGGTGGACCTCAGAAATATTTGGTTCAGCCGTGTAAAAGTAATTGTAATTGCAGTCATTCCTGAGAGCTGCTTACCATTATGCCTAATTACAGCACAGCACCATAATCATTATGTGTATCATTAAAGATGTGTCGGATTGACTTTGTCACAAGTTTGATTTGATTTCAATATAAAACTGCTTCAGTACACAGCCTTCAGAGCTTGTTGCTCCTGGTCTACCGGGGAGCAGGAGACCAGCTGTTGGCAAGCCGGCAGCTGAGCATCCCATCCCGTCGTCCTGCCCTGCCGCTCCCATCCCATCCCGTCCCATCCTGTCCCATCCAGTCCCATTCACTTCTGTGTGCTCTGACTTCTGCAATTGAGACTGGAGGTGCCTGTCTGCCTGCCCTTCCTCTCTTCCTCTCCACAGGCTGCACATCTGGGCTTGAGGCAGAATGATTCACTTGCAAACAGAAACAACCAAAACAACAAAACCCTGCAGGCTCTGCCAGCATCAACTGCTGCTTCTCCCGTCCACAGAGATCTCAGTCAAGCTTCTTATTGACTCAATCCATGCAACATCTTCATTATTCTCCCCATCTGGGAGATAGGGAATGTGAGATGAGCCAATGTGTCTAAAGTCATTGCGTTCATCATTAGCAGAACCAGAAGGAGAACCGGAAGCTGTGGCTGCTGAGCTAGAGCTTCTGTGGGAGCTTCTGTGGGTCAGACTCTGTCCATTAGGCCTTCCTCTCTTGTAATGGATACATTTTCAGTTATCAAGTGTACAAGAGGAGGCTGTCTGTGCTGCTGGGCAACTTCCTGAGAGGCAGGCACATGAGAGTTGAGGGGTGGAGAGTGGAGAGCAGCATTTTTCCAATGCATGATTCCAAGTTGTGGGAACCAAGCTGATAGCCAGGACCAGACCTTGCCTCATCGGTACATTGTCAGGCTGCCTCTGCCACCAGGTTTCTTGCTGCTTGCCAGCACTGAGACAGTCACTAATCAGGTAAACCAGTGTAGAAGAAGCATGTCTACCATATCAAATCGTTGCCTAATGAGCCTTCCCTTTAGGGTCCTGTGCAGACCTGATAAATGAGGCCAGTGCACGTCTGCCCAAATGCTCATTCATTCAAATGGCCTTAAGTGAGGCCCATCTTTGTCCCTGCTCTGTGCAAAGTAAAGCTACCATCTGGCTCTTGCTCCTGAGAGCTACACTTCTGGCCGAATGGGGAAGAAGGGTGTGTAAACACATATGTCAGAGTGGGCCAGAGGGCTGTAAATGACCTTGCTGAGGCACAGACAAGAGAGCAAGGACCTTGCCTTTGGGGAGTCAGCAAAGACTTCAGAGAGGTTACATTTGAGCTGAGTCTTGAAAGATGAGTAAGAATGGTCTCGGCTGAGAAGGGAGGGCTAAGTATTCTCTACACAAGGAATAGTGAGCAGAAAGGCAGGAAGATGTGACAGAGCATGAAGAAACCCAGGATCCTTTTGCAGATGTAGGCTATATAATTTTCTTTTTTTTCTTTTTCTCTCTTTTTTATTTTATTTTTAGGGCCACACTGGTGGCATATGGAAGTTTCCAGGTTAGGAGTCAAATGGAAGCTATAGCCACTGGCCTACGCCACAGCCACAGCAACGTCAGACCCAAGCCGCATCTGTGATCTATACCGTAGCTCAGGGCAATGCCAGATCCTTAACCCACCAAGCGAGTCCAGGGATTGAACCTGCATCCTCATGAATGCTCGTCAGATTCATTTATACTGAGCCATGACAGGAACTCCTTTTTTTTTTTTTTAATTTTCCATTAAAGTATCTCAAGGCCTTAGTAATTTACAGTTAGACTTCCAGGCAAACCATCACTCCAGTTTTTTCCTGGTTTTCATGGCCTGTGCTTCCTCCCCACCACCCCCACCCCACCCTGCTTTGTGGCCTTTCTGCAGAACCTCAGTGCTTAGCTCAAAAGCTGGTGCTGAAATGCACCATTTCAATTTGTTCATTCCGAATTTTGCACCAATCACATTGGCCCACTGGGTGACTGAGATACATGTTCTAGGTTTCTTGGAGCAGCAAAAGGAGGCCTTTTTCCCTCTGCTCCCCGAGGAAGCAGAGCTTGCCTGCCATGGGGAAGTATGGCACAAAATCTCTGGGAACACCTGGGCTCCATGTGCTAGGCCTTTGCTGCCCCGTGTCTGCTCTCAACCAAATGGCCTGTTTGCTTAGCTGTTCACTGCTATCTTCATTAGAGGAACATTAAAACACTTGGTTTGGGTGTGGCAAGGTAATGACATCCTTATGTGGACTCGTAAGTAAACTATTAGGGGGCTTGCCTTGGTACACCTGTACTAATCTGCTGACGTGCATAGCATTGAAGGGACAGACCCGCAAGTTAAAGTTTTTTGTAATGAAAGTGAACGCCCCTCCATTTCTCTAGCCTCTAGGGTTTTTTCACAAAATTTCTCCCACTGATCCTCATAAACACCCCTCTAAAGTTGGGAGGGTGGAGATCTGTGTCCCCACTTTACCAATAAGGAGAATGAACCTTGAGGGGTTAAGTGATTCCAAGTGGTTCCAGTGTGACTGGAAACCAGGCCCTACCCCTACTCCCACGGTGGTCAAGGTGCTGGGAGTTTTTCTACTGCCCAGAGCTCCCTACCCCTGAGCCAGCCTCCCCACCCCCCACCATGGCGGGGCGAGTGTGGGCAGAGGCAGCGCTCCCACATTTACAAGACATCTGGCTGAGGTCGAACACGCAAGTCTACATGCTCCTTGCACCGTTCACTGCACACTCGCCTTGAGAAGGACCTCCGGATGTTTGCTGTGTTAGCACCAAACTAGTACAGTAGATAAAAAGCAGCCTCAGGAAGCAAATACCCCTCCAAGATGTAAGTCATTTACTCCCTTCTTACCAGCAGGATCAGGTTCAACCTGCATAAATCTATTTTAGCGTATTTTAATTGCTTGTAAACTAAGTGTTTCCTGGATATGCCACCGACCATGAATAATTAGAATCATTTCAATGACTGGGTTTTCAAAAGGGAATGGGAGAACCGACAAGAAGGGGCTGCTCAGAAAGGAGAGTCATTTGTTAAGCCTGAGTGGGAGTGTTTGTCTCCAGTTTGGTTTGGTTTTGTCTTTTTTTCATGATGTCACTAGAGCTGCCTGTTTTTCAGCTACTCTGGCTGCCCTTCATTTTTTATGCATCTCTCATGTTAAGTGATGCCAGCTGCTGACAAGGACAGGACCCAAGTGGCCACAGGTCAGAGCCATTCATTCACTTAGCCAAGATGTATGGAGTGCCTACTATGTGCCAGGCCCAGACCAAATCCACAGGATAAGGAAAAGAATAACGCCCCATTCCAACCTTGAGGAGAACATGGACTAGTGGGGGAGACGGGCACATAGACAAACAATTACACTATAATGTGATAAGTACTAGAATAGAGAGGTCGACAGTGAGCTGTGGGAACACAGAGGAGGAACTTATTCCATCAGGGGGAGTGGGGACTAGTGCAGCCGAGAAGCAACATTTAGCAGGGGTGAGAGGGAAGCAGAAGGGTTGACCAGATAAAGAGGAGCAGGGAGAGACGCTCCCATGCAGTGTGGCTACACTTTAGGGGCCAGAGCCTGGCCCATGGTGTGAGATAAGACTGGAGGGGTCGGTTGGGCCAGACTGCGAAGGCCTTTGTGTGTCTTGCCCAAGAGTTTGGATTGGGTCCTGCAGTCAGTAGAGAGGCAACCACGGTTTTTAAGCAAGAGGAATGACCTGATCAGATCTGGATTTCGAACAGAAAACTCAGGGAGGGAGGGGAGAGGAGACAGGGAAATCAGAAATTGACTCAGAGCACAGCTTTGCTTTGTCTTCCCCCGGACATCAGGAGCTCTTACCTACATGTCTATTAGAGCACTTACCACAGAGAGTTAGAGTAGCTTGTTCACAAGCTGCCTCCCCATCCACTCCTTGAGGGCAAAGGCTGAGTCTCAGTCATCTCTTCGCACCTAGAGCCTGCTACACAGGAGTCCTCAGGAGATGCCGGTGTCAAGCAACTGAGGGTACAAGTGAATCAATAGGTTCTAAGCAAGTTCAACTATGATTTGCTTCCAAGTAACCACTGCGATGGATCTATCAGAGATAAATCCTACTGTGATGGAATATCAAGTCTATCCATGACTTTCCCCCTGTCTCTGCCAATCCCATCAACCTATCTTTGTCTGTCACAAAGGAAGGATGCGCTGTTCAGAGAGGACAAGAAAGTTGCTTAGAGAGCTGTGCTGGTGCTAGTTATGACCCCGTTCTTTCTCATAAATTAAGTTTTGATGACTTGTTTAGGATGTATCTTCATTGTCCTCATTCTGCTGCTTCTGCCTTTCTTACCTTCTCTGCCTTCCTACTTAAATCTGATTCATCCTTCAAGGCTACTTCAGTTGCTTCCCATCTCCTCCATGAAGCCTCAGTCATCACTCAGCCCCTACACTCAGAATTAAGAATTCCCACCATAGCCCTATAGAAGTGACTTGCCTGTAAGGTTCATCTCATCATAGTTATTCCTGCACCTCTTTGCCTTCTCTACTTAACTGCAAGCTCCTCAAGGCCAGGGGTTGTCTGCTTCATCATTGCCTCCCCAGCACCTCCCACACCACATCCTGCCCCAGCAGACAACCAGTGAGCATCTTCAAATAATACCTCAAGTATACTGCATGCTGTCTGGCTGTCCCTTTAGAGATAATGCCAGTCTTGGGAGTAACCTTTGCTGCTCTGTGCCTTCTTGTGCCCAGTGAGATATGTTTTGCTTCCTCTAATGAATGGCAATAAGAACAATCACTGTTCATCAAACAATGTGAATATCTCACAGAGATAAAGATCCCCTAATCCCATATCATTTCAGGTATTTTGAAAGCATGAAATCCAGTGCCTCTACCAGAAGCATAAGCACACTAACGCATGCAGGGTCATAAGTTCAGATCTTTACTGAGGAGCTTACTGTATGAGGGGGACTCACCTATGCTGCCGACTGAACAAAAACAGATGACCATTCTCTTTGGAAGGACTTATACTGAATTAGCTCAACTCAGAACACATTAAGCATCAAGGACCAGAAATTCAAGTTTTCTAGGTAGAAACGTCCAGCAGACAGTTGTAAATTCAAGTCAGAGGCTGGGGATAAACACGGAAACCAGAAATGTAGGCTCTCTGCATGGAAGTGCTTGAAACCACAGCAGAGAGTGCGAGCTCTTGCAGAGAGAGAGAAAAGAGCTGAGAGTACAACCTGGGGGCACCTACACTTAAGAGACAGGTGACTGAGGAGGACACAGGGAAGGAGACTGAGAAGGAACAGAGAGAGGAGCCGTGATGCAAGAGAAGATAGCACCAAAAATGCAAGGGTAGTTGATGACAGGTGCTGGAGAGTGATCAAATAGAACGAGTGATCACTGAAAAGAAGATATTAGGTTGGGTAATTAGGGGGTCACTCTTAGCCTCCTAAGACAGGAACAGCAAATATAAGGCACATAGGACTACTTCCCCCAGCCCCCACCCTGCCCACCAAGTACCCATGGATTACAGCGACTGATTTTGACATATTTTTCTGCTGAACTTAAACACAGCCTCAGAATCCTCAACACAGTACCCCAAGCAGCTACTCCCAGTTAGTCAGAGCTGCCAACAAACCAAAATCCCTTTGCCATCCTTCTCCTAGAAAACAGTTCGATGGAGGTGTAGGGAAGAAATCAGACAGCAATGGGTTGAAGTATCTGAGAAAGGAAGAGGTGGTGAAGAAAAGAGAGCTTACGAAGTGTAGCAGTGAAGGAACAGAGAGGGCGGTTGCTTGGGGCAGTGTAAGGATCAAGCCAGAGACTAATCCTCCAGTAGAATCCACTTTCTTAAGGTCAACTCAGTACTTGTCCAGCAGCAAGCCAGGTAAAGCAATATCCCTGTACTCTCCCTTCTTCCATCCCCACCCTTGGCTGAAGGAAAAATTGATGTTAAATAAAAAAGCTTAGTGTGTAGGCTTGTTTCCAAAATATTCATTTGATTAACAGAGACATATGGTATAATCAGAGTTGGCCCTGCACATATTTATGAAGGAAGAATTCTCTCTAGTAGTGGAAATTTGAGGATCAGCAGTGATGTGGGAAAGGTATTAGTCTTGGCCAGGGCCCTTCCCCCAAACCCCTTGAAAACCACACCCTGAAGGAAAGCCTTGGCCCTGAGAAGACACTCTGCCATTGTCTCTTCTGCCACCTCCTCTGTGCCTCTTTCCTTCCTTGCCAGTTTACTCCACACACACATTTTTCTCTCCTCTCTTTTCTATCACCTCTGTCCCCCTGCCTCTTTCCCACCACTTCCAATTTCTCATTCCCTCCTGCTCTCTTCCATTTTTCCTGGTCTCATTCATTGGGACCCTTCTCTTCTTGATCTCTCCACCCTCTTTCTGGCTTCAGAGTTTTTGGATACAGGGTAGGTTCTTCAGAAGTTCCCCCTCATCCAGTCTGAATGGGCACTGATAAAAAAAAAATCCAGTTCTACTACTATCTCTTATACATACAACTCCTGTTTCTTTGTACATTTGATAAAGCACAATAAATAATAATATTCTAGTATTTAATAACATTTACTCCACATTTACTATGTTCCAGGCACTGTTCTAAGGGCTTGGCACGAATTAACTCACTTATTGTCACAACAACTCTTAACAGGGACATTCTGTTACTATTCCCATTTTACAAAGAAAACCAGAGCACAAAATAGTTGATTAACTTGCCTATGGTCACACAGGTAGCAGCAGATGGTGGAGCAAAGATTTACAGCCCATCCCATATGACTCCAGAAATCTCACTCTATAACCACTATGCTTTTTGCTTCACAGTGTAGTGGAAAGCCCGCTGGACTGAAAGTCCAAAGCCATGGGTTAAAGTTCACATCTGTTACTTTAGTACTGTGATCTTGGACAAGTCACCTCACTTGTCCAGTGCCCCATACTTGTAAGGACATTTTACTGTGCTCTGGCCAATACCACACAATTAAGCTTGGATTTATTCCTCTGCCCTTCCTGTAATTATTTTTCCCTCTCTATTTAGATTTTCATCTCCTGGAGAGCAGTCACCAGACCTTATTCTTTTTTTGTACTCAGCTTACCCCCAAGGACCTAGAATAATGCTCAGCACCAAATAGAACATACACATGCGTTCACACACACACACACACACACACACACACAAACACACACACTACTGTGGATTTACTAACATAGGAACCTTAGTGACTACAAAGTACACCAAAGGGCTATATATGTGTGTGTTCATGAAGCTTCCAAGTATGTTAGCTAATAAGACTAGTTAATATTGGGTGCATTCTTTGTTTAAATAAAATTGGTACTCAAATAAGTTAACATTTCCCAGGTTTACCTGATTATTTTGCATAATAAACTTTTTTCTATACCAAGAGTTAACATACCTTTAAAACTTTCACGTCATGGAGTTTCCATTAAGGTTCAGTGGATTAAGAACCTGACTGGTATCCATGAGGATGCGGGGTTGATTCCTGGCCTCACTCAGCGAGTTAAGGATCCAGCATTGCCATGAGCTGCAGTGTAGGTCGCAGATGCAGCTCAGATCCAGCGTTGCTGTGGCCGTGGTGTAGGCTGGCAGCTACAGCTCCAATTTGACCCCTAGTCCAGGAACTTCCATATGCCACAGGTGCAGCCATAAAAAGGAAAAAATAAAAAAACTTCTGCATCATAAAACTATTTCCATGCCTCATTCATTTATTCATTCAAACAGTTCTTGGCACTTGGGCTATGAGCCTCACCCCGAAGCAGTTCTTAAGTAGCAACCCTGTTCAAGGTGGGAACTGAGCCCTGCAGGTGGGATACAGATGGGGTGCCTGCTTTCCATCCTCGTGTTCCCTCCACATGTATCAGCTTGTCTCCAGCAGCCCTGTAGCTCCCTGACCTCTCAGCCATGCTTTGGACACTCCTAATTCCCTGTTCCCCTGCTTACAAGCAATCACCTTTGATGTGCTGCTTCCTGCCAGTTCAGTTCAACAGCTAATGGGGTTATTATTTTTGTTTGTTTGTGTTGTAAAGCCATGGCAATAAAATTTACTCTCAATAATACACCTGCAATTTTATGTCCTTAAAATGTACCTTAAATGATATATGTAATAACCAAATTTCCTGTAAACAGAAATGTTTTTCTGGGGAAAAGAGGGCTTTTTTGTTTCCATCATGGTTGGGCCCAAGTTCTTTGATGGAATAATTGGTGATATAGGAAAGGTTGAGAAGCATCTTACAAGACCACGTTATGGTTCAAAGTGCCGGCGCTATGTTATTCTGGTTGTGATGAGTTCTGTTCACAGGGTGAGTCAGGACAAGAAATGCTCTTCCTGTCAGGGCCCACATTAGTCTCCAGCATGACCTCCTCAGCTGAAGACAGAGCAAAGCTTCAGGGGTCTGTAAGAGGGATTGGCATTGACCGTGGGCTTGCCCCGATAGGATCAAGTCTGATTTTTAGGAAAAGGTAAACTGTGTTTTAAAATAAAAGATTTGAGAGCTTTTTTGGAGTATCATAAAAAGGGAGCTGGTTTTTTATAGTGACTAGGAGAGAGAGATTACTAGCTTAGCCATAGGAGTCTATTGCCAGCATGGCAAATATATTCCTTTAGGCATCTTTCTCAGGCTGACTCTTATCCCCGAGGCTGAGGCTCTAAGATATTCCACTTTACCATTCTCTTTCTCCTTCTCTGGTTACTCTTTTTCTTTTTCTGCCTATTCACTGGCTCTCCTTTTCCCCCTCCTTACTTAGTCCTCAGTCATGATCTCACTTCCACACACCATCCTCACTTCTCCAGCCACCTGCCAGACATAGCGACCCACATATCCTACTGTCATCTCAAAGCCACAGAACCCAAGCCCATCCCCTTCCCTCAGCTAGACTAGCTTTTCCCACTACTTTACCTGGCTCTATCAGTGGCTTACCCACTGACCCAGACTAACTCAAAATCTAGGCATCAACTTTGACCTCTCCCTTGCTCTCTTTTCCTCCACAGCCAGCCAATTACCAAAGTCCTCATGTGTCTACTTACACAATGTCTCTTTCCCATCCTCTCCATCCCCACAGCAACCACCCTTGTTCAAGCCGTTGCTTCTCCCCCCTTGAACTATGGCCTCCACATTGGTTGCCCAGCCTTTGCATGCTGCTCCCAGGTATCCTAAGGCACAGCTCCAGTCCTGACAGGCCTGTCACATCAAGTCCTGTCTCCTCACCCTGAGGTTCATGGCTTCCCAATGCTCTTCTACAACTTTAGCTAACTCCCCAGACCTGTCCTGCCTCCACTAATTACCCTCCACCCCACCCAGTCCCTGCCTATTTGCAGTCACCCCATTCTTCAAGACTCTGATTCTCCCAACTAGCTGTGAATGTCTTCAGAGTCCCAAACACATTTTCTTGTATTCCTTCAACAAACATGGATTGAGTACCTATTATTTTCCAGGCCTTATGTGAGGAGCTGTAGGTAATATAAATATGAATACAATAGTGTTCTTCCCTGGTGAAGCTAAGGGACCAGAATGACAAATATAACTAACTCAAAATCCCTATCAGGCCACCTCTGACTCCCATCCTTTGAGCTCCTCCCCTCCGCCTATAAATATACTTAAGATCCTCCTGGGAGTTCCCGTCACAGCTCAGTGGTTAACGAATCTGACTAGGAACAATGAGGTTGTGGGTTCGATCCCTGGCCTCACTCAGTGGATTAAGGATCCAGTGTTGCCATGAGCTGTGGTGTAGGCTGGCAGCTGCAGCTCCGATTAGATCCCTAGCCTGGGAACCTCCATATGCCACAGGTGCAGCCCTAGAAAAGGCAAAAAGACAAAAAAAAAATCCTCCCATCTTAAAATACCCACCCTACTCCAGCCCCACCCCTGTACCAAATTCCTTAAAGAGAGAGGGAGGAAGAGAGAGTATTCTTACCCATTTTTATCTCTACTTCTTCCCAATGACTCTTCAGTCTCCTCCACTCAGGCCTTGTCCACACCCTCCACTGCCTTTGCTGCAACAAAGATCTCCTTCCAGTGGACAAATAGGAAGACTGCCCATCCTTTCATTTCACCAATCTGCAACATCTCAAGTCACCACCAGAACTGTTTCCTCTCCCTCTGTCCAGCCCTGAAGTGTTGGCTGTTCCCCATGACTCTTTCCTCACCTCTCTCCTCTTCTCCCCCCTGTAGTAAGCCTCTACTGCCAGCCAAGGCAATTCTTGTCCAATTCTTGTATGTCATTGATAACTCCCAAATCTCTAACACACATCCTGTATCTTAGTCCCAACCTTCCAGCTAAATTCCAGCCCATAATATCATCAGGATTCTGACCCTCAACATGCTCCACCCAGCCCCCCTAACACACATAATGCCCCACCATGAATCCTTGTCCTCTGCCTGTATTCCTCACCCCGTTACTGCACCTCCTACACAGTCAAGGGAAATCCTTGACTTTGTCTTCTTTCTTTCTTCCCACATCCAACTCATTGTTTAGTCTTACTGATGCTATCTTTTTAAATTTTTCAATATCTCCATTTCTCCCACAACTCTTCTGGCTCATGCCCTATTACCACTCATGGTGGCCCCTGCACCAGCCTCCTCACTGGTCTCCCTACTCACATTCCTCCCCTCAAATTCCATTCCATTCTCTACACTGTAGCCATTGAGTTCCTCTAAAGTGTATGGCTGAACTGTTCATCCCTTCCTTTACAAGCTACCCCCCACCACAGGTTTCCATTCACTTTTGCCACAAATTGTTATTTACCACCTCCTAGAGTAACAGTTTTTGGGAACTGGCTCTACAGCAGGGAGTCAGGAGACAGTGTTCTGCCCTCATGGACACTTTGGCCTGGGATCAAGCCAAATGCCTATGTATGAGGAGCAGGCAGTGCCTACCATGAAACTCATCCTGCCTCCCCAGCTTCATGCCCTGATTCTCCTTCTGCCCTACCCTCAAGCCATATCAAATTCATTTCAGTGCCTAAAATGTGCTCTTCTGTTTCATTCTCCCTGTCCTTGCCCAGGCCCTCTTGGGAATGTCTCCCCCCACCCACCAGGGCCCCTTGGCAGACCCCCTACACAGTCACTTCCTCTGGAGTAGTTTAGAGTCTCCTATGGGCAGTGCTGATCTCCAGAATGACCTGGGTTCAAATCTCACACCTCATGTGCTAGCTGTGTGACCTCTGTCATGTTATCTGACAGTCCTGTGCTTCAGATCCTCATCTCAAAATGGAAGTCATTCTAGAGCCTCCATATGAGTTGGTTGTGAGAATTGTCAGACCATAAAAAGTACTGAGACACTTCAAGTGCCTGACACATAATAAGCTTTTAATCAATAGTAACTGTTATTGGCATTGAAAACAAACTATGGTTACCAAAGGGGAAAGTAGGGGGGATAAATTAGGATTCTGGGATTTATATATATATACACTACAATATGGAAAATGGATAACCAACAAGGATCTGCTGTATAGCACAGGGAACTATATTCAGTATCTTGTAATAACCTATGAAGGAAAAGAATATATATATATATATATATATATATGAACCACTTTGCTATGTACCCGAAACTAACACAGTGTACATCAATTATATTTCAATTTTTAAAAAGATGAAAAAAAAATAACTGTTATTACTTATATCTTTAGTATTGTACCTCTCATCTCACTGTTCTATAATGCCCCTTCCTACTAAACATGTCTCACTGTCTTGTCACCCCACCTACTCAGGCACATAGTAGGTACTTAATAAATGTTGAAGGAGGAATAAAAGGATTGGTTTTTCCAGGTTTGTGGTTTGGTTTTCTGTGACCACATGGGATTATGAAGGAATAACAGCAACATTAAGGCTTCTTCTGAATATCTTCTTGACCTAATATCTAAGTGTGTGCTGTTTACACTGCGTGAGCAAGAGCTGAACTGAACTGAGCAAAACCGAGCTATGTTTGTTTCTTTATTCATTGACTCTTGGGTCGAGAAGGTTCCAGCTTCCCTCAAGTACCATTCCCTTCCAGTCCCATCCTCAGCCCCACCTCATACTTTCTATTTGCCCCTTTCCCGCTGCCACCATGTTCTCCTCAAAAAAGCATAATGGGAAACCCCAAAAGCAAAAGGAGTGCTGAGGGAAAAGGGGAAGGGGTGGAGAAGGGTTAGCACCTCCCTCCTTCCTTTGCTGAGATCAAAGCCAGCGTTTGCACTTGCTGGGTTGGGCGGCTGGCCTCTTTCATGCCCTGCTCCACCTGTCTGGGAATGGCATTGCCGCTTGCCCATTTCCTTTCCTCTTCAGGACTGGAGGGCAGTTTCAGGGTGGGGCCTTGAGCTATTTCTAGTGCCAGCCAAATCCCTCCACCCCAATATCTTAGCCTTGCGTGATCAGATTTCCTTTCTACCTCGCTGGTAAGTAACAAGTGTCAGGAGCAGAGGGCAAGAAATTGAGAGAAGTCAGTTTCTCCACCGGCCCTAGGCGGAGCTCATGGTTTGAGCAAGTGGGAAGGTGCCGGGGCTGCTGGGCTTTGTCTGGCAGGAGGAACAGGCTCTTTTTTCTGCATCACAGCCCCCAGTGCCTGGCCCGACATCCCCCAGGGTCTGGATGAGGCACCAGTTAGGCAACCGCTTTTTTGCCCCAGGAGAAAGGAATTCACAAGTACTGAAAATCCCGCCATGTGGTGGGCCCTCTGCTCAGCTCTTTAATGTATATTATCTCTATGATTCCTAACAACGCAGCCAGTGTTTATCATTCCTCTGGTTGCAATGACAAAAGAGATTAAGAAACTCGCCTGAGGCACACAGCTCAATCTGGGTATGAAAATCTCTGCTCTGCCTGACTCTACTGGCCTCATCATTTGGCCTCAAGAGCCGAGAAAAGCTGTTAATGCCATAAATTGGCTCTTTGCATTATTCCACAGAATTAACTGAACAGCCAGCTAAACTATTCGTGAATTAATTTCATTCACCATAATTTTAAAATAAAGGTTGAAGGAGAACCTTGGATGACTTGAGTTCAACTCTATAGGTTCCGCAAAGAGAATATGACAGAAGTTTCTGCCTTTACAGAGTTCATGGTCCCATAGAAAAGAGTTAATGAGTGCAGAACTAAAAGCATAATGAAACACAGCAACAGAAATGCCACGACAGAGCCAGAGTAGGGAAGAGGGCACCACCTCTGCCTTAGATACGGCCTCTGCCTTCCCAGTGACTATCAGCTTCCCTCAGCCCCAAGCAGAGCCTCCCAAGGCCAGGACCAGCCAGCTGCCCTGCAGAAGTAGATCACAAAACAGGGTCTTTCTTAAATCATCTGTGCTCCCGATCCTAAGAACAGCGCAAATAAGCAGGGCCTGGGAATAATATTTGATTGACAAAGGTGGAGAGATGTTTAAGAACCAAAACTTGGCTTTTACCTGCAGCCAGCCTGCTTCAGCAGAGAAGGGGTCATTTATGGGTCAGTTAAAGCCAGGTGCTCATGCAGCCAGGACAAGAGCCTTGATCCCAGTTGAGTGGAGCTCTGTCACATGGCAGTCAGTTCTGACCCCAGATGACCATCTTGCAACCGTGTGCTTTTGGCCTAAGAAGGAGCTACAGCAGGAGAGCGCAGCTAACCATGCCACGGGCCCTTGCAGTGAGGACATGCTGTTCCAGACACTCAGCCTGAAACAGATAGCTCACGGCATGCCTTGCTGACAGAGGATCAGCAGTGTTATCTTCATAGATGGAGGCAGAACGTTCCCTCCTCCTAGACCTCAGTGAGGCCCCCTGCCTCTGATTTTAATAGCACTTTGATGCCAGGGGTTTGTGTCTCCCAGAGTGGTGCTTCATTGCAGCTGGCTTTCTGCTATTGCTTTCTCTCTCAACTCGTCTTTCTATACCATGAAACGAGTGCACTACTTGACACGCTCCCGAGGAGGAGAGGCTGCCTAAGGAGAGAGGGCCACACCTGTTTGAAGCCTTCTCTTCCACAGCCAAGCCCACAAGGTCCTCAGGCTTGGACTGAGGGGCCCTCCTTGGCTAAAAATACAAACCTCTCAAGTTTCTTTGATCATAATGGGGGAGTTAATTTCTGGATCTGTCCCCCAGGTAACCCCTCTTTGCCCACACCATACATGGATTTGGTAAAGGCGATCTCCACCCAAGGCCTCTTCTATCTCCAGAACTCTGGGCTTTAGGCATCAGAGAGTAATAAGTCCAGCAGGAAGGAACTAGACTCCTCTCTCCTTTCTAAGTCTCCCCCGCCACCCCCCAAAAAGGGCATCATAAGCATTGGCACCATCTTGGTCATTTGTCTTTTCGTTAAATGTGTAGAGTCTTCTGTTGTGGATGTGCAAAAGCCATCTCCCCATCAAATTACTCCCAGAGATTCCACGAAGATGCTGTTAGAATCCCTAGAGATTGTTCCACAACCTCTCCCACGGTGCCAGATGTACATCCAAGACTTTTAACAAGGATAATTTGGTGACAATGGCATTAACCCTGGATTATTTTTTAGAGGCTCTTTGAATGACTTCAAATTCATGACATATACCAAGATCCCTTTTTTTTTCGTGCCCTCTGTACCATTTTTTTTCCCCATGGAATTTGAATTTCCCTGGCTTACTTACCGCCTAACAATATCACTATTGAAAACACATCATGTTAAGGACCATATGCTCTCTCCAGTAAAGTGTGCATAAATACTATTTCTGTTAAAAACTAAACAGAAATAGTAGCTTTGTATATTTCCCATTCAAAAACTTATCCAATTGAATGATTCCCTTTGTCGTGGGGTGATTTTCCCCCAAGTAGGCCCTAATAGAGAAGCTGAATCAGATATTGTGACTTTACCAAAGGTCACAAGGAGTCAGCTAGTGAGCTGGAAATAGAATCCCCAAACCTTTATTTGGATTCTCTGAATTTAAAAACAAATAAACTCTACTACAGAGAAAGAAAAACTAGAGAAACTAGGCTCACTTGACACTCCCGGGTCAGGGAATTGAGGGCAACCCAAACTAACAGGCAGCTGCCTTGGTCTGTGAGGACTTAGGAGGCGAATAAGACATAGAAGCTGCCTGCCTTCAAGGAGCTTATAATCCAGGGCAGAGAGATCAGGTCACTGTTCAAAAATCTCTGCCCACTACAGACGTGCTTGTGAGCACCTAGAGGAACCCAGAGGACCCCATAGGACCCCATCTTTACAGCCCCCACAGCAACCAGCACAGTGACCTATATGTGAAAGGCAGGCAAGCACCATCTATTTGTTGAACAAGGGCCATAAGAGATGTACCAGCAGAACACTCTGGGGGTTGGTGGAGAATGAGGGACAGCTTTGTGAAGGAGATGACATTTGAGCTGTGCCTGGAAGGATGGGGAGGTTTTTCACAGGCAGCAGGAATTCGAGGGAGGGCCTTAGCAGGCCCCAGGAAAGAGCAATGGCAAAGCTCCTTGGCGGGCTGTAGGGGGGACCAAGCAAGGTCTGAATTGGGAGAGCCTGGGGCAGGCCGGAATAGTTAGCAAACAGAGAGGAGTAAGAGCTGAGGCTGGAGTGAAAAGTCAAGATGTGAGCAAGGAGGACAAGCTAGTGGACCGTCACGGGAGGTTTGCACGAGGGGAACAGTTTCCTGCTACGTCATCCTGCCCTGCACACCTGGGCCTCCCTGACCTTGTCGGTAGCCATGCGTTTCTTTTGATTGTTCTGTTTGTTATGTGGTTTGGTTTGGAGGTTTTCTGTGATTTAGTTTGTTTTTTGGCCTTTCCCTTTTCCTTACAGTTTTTCACAGCATATGGTCCTGATTATGTGCTGGAAATCACGCCAAGCTGCCGGCCAGACCGCAATGAGCCCCACCGAGTCCAGCAAATCCTCAACTACATCAAAGGTGAGCGCCACCCCTCGAATCCTGCCCTCCTCATTCCACCCAGCTTGTGGTGGCCTGTAAGTGGGGGCTTCCCCAAATACCATTTGTCTTTTGGTGGCTAATCTTTACACAGACTCGGAAGGGAAACCTCTTCTTGGCCTGAGAGCTTGTA
Source organism: Phacochoerus africanus (assembly GCF_016906955.1). Lineage (NCBI taxonomy): Eukaryota > Metazoa > Chordata > Mammalia > Artiodactyla > Suidae > Phacochoerus > Phacochoerus africanus. The sequence goes on along the minus strand of NC_062560.1, from coordinate 62,529,743 downwards.
GTTGGAATTACACACTGGTCACTCCGGCTGGGATTGTCATTTGGCCAGCTAATGTCACCTTCACAGGGACAAAAGGTTCAGCTTTAGGCACCTCTAGTGGAAAGCTAGTTCTAAAGTGGAACTCCTTCTTTGAAAAAGAGCAACAGTCAAAACCCTCTCTAAGATGAAGGAAGTTCAAGTCAGCCAGACTTGAGGGTGGGTGTTGCAGGGGGCGGGGGGGGGGGGCGCGGGGGGGGCATGGTCACAGACATCCTGTTCCAGTGTGGTTCCTTGGTCCAAGAGAGCCTTAAGGAAACGCAAGCCCACAGTGAATAGTCAGGGATTCTGACGCCCTAGGAATGGGTTCTTCAGTCTGACATAGAGCCCTGGGGATGGGGCTGCTGACCTAGTGTTCCCTTCTGTAAGGCTGGCCTCCCTTTATTCTGGCCTCTGGACAGAGGAAAAATGGCAGTCATCAGGTTATTGCCCTCCTGATCACACTGTCCACTAGCTGTTTGGGGACACTGCCCTCAGCTTTGTAGAGGCCCCATTCCCAGCCTCAGCTGCTGCTTGGCAACTCAGCTTAATTGATCTACCATTTCTTTAAGTCGTTTGGGCACCCATGTTCCCATTTAATTGAATGTGTGTGTGTGCATATTTGGGGGGGGAGTCCTAATTATTTACAGAGTTAAGAGGCCAAGGGTATCTCATTGTCCATCCTGGAGAGTGAAATCCCCTCATTCATTCCTATAATGACCAAGGTAACACCAGTCCTTCTAAATTTGACTCCCTCATCAGAAGAGAATCCAGCATGAAGGAGAGGCCTATTCTGGGTCAGAGTTAGTCCAAGGGGACACATGTCCTGGGAGTCTTTGCCGAGGGTGATATTAAGGCCCTATCCTCTAGCACAGCCCAGTCTATGACAACAGCTGATTCTGTAGGCAGGGGCTCCACATTTCAGGCTCCCCTGACCTGAGAAAAGTTTCTAAGCTCATGAGTCGTAGGCTTGTAAAGTTAGGCTTGCAGTGGTGGTTATCACCTCTCTCTAAGGTATCCCACAGCCCTCAGCCTTCCCCTGACCCTATGCTTTCAAGCCATCTCCCTCTGCCCTCTCAATGGCTACTGATCTCTAAATTCCTCAGTTCCTAACCAAATCCTCCTGCCTCCTCCAACCCGTGAGGCCTTTAAAATCCTTCTTTTCCTGGCCCTTCTCTAGCTGTGCTGCAGCCCTGATTAACACTCATGTTCCCATCCTCACTTCCTCCTGCCCCTCTCTGATCCTCGACCAACTTCTCTTACCCCTTTTCCTTCAACTTTGCCATTTTCACCCCATCCAGGCTCTAAATCCTGGTAGAGTACAGAAAAAGCAATAGAAACAGAAAAACTAAACAAGCCTCTGCAGCTACTTGCTCACACCTACGTATGTACAGATATCTGTATGCCCTCACGCTTTCCTGCACATGCACGCAGACACACATCTCCAGAGAGTGGTGACATCTTGCTATTGAGGAAATGGAAATGACAAGCGAGAGAAGACATAAGGAAGGTAATTCAAAGGGAAAAGAACTAGGAAAGGTAAGAAACCCAAAAGAGGAATAAATCTGTAAAAGACTCGAGATAAAAGCTCAGTTTGAGTTCTCATCGTGGCACAGCAGAAACGAATATGACTAGGAACCATGCGGTTATAGGTTTGATCCCTGGCTTCGCTCAATGGGTTAAGGATCTGAGGTTGCCATGAGCTGTGGTGTAGGTCACAGATGTGGCTCGGATCTGGTGTCACAGATGGCCTCGGATCATAGGCCAGCAGCTATAGCTCCGATTAAACCCCTAGCCTGGGAAGAACTTCCATATGCCGCAAGTGCGGCCCCCAAAAAAAAAAGTTCAGTTTGAGGGTTGGTTCAAAAATAATAATAATAGAAAATCCTAGAGGACATGGAAGTTACATGGAAATCAAGCTTTTTAAAAAAGATCCTTACAGGTTTGGAGTTCCCTTGGTGGATCATCGGAAACGAATCTGACTAGTATCCATGAGGATGCGGGTTCAATCCCTGGCCCTGCTCAGTGTTAAGGAGCTGTGAGCTGTGGTGGGGTTGCAGACACAGCTTGGATCTGGCATTGCTGTGGCTCTGGTGTAGGCCAGCGGCTACAGCTTCAATTTGACCCCTAGCCTGGGAACCTCCATATGCTGCAGGTACAGCCCTAAAAAAAAAAAAAAAAAATCCCCTTACAGGTTAGAGGATTACTCTCATTGCAACAAATGAAATTAAACTGGGAGAAAATACGATGGACCAGGAATTGGGGCCTCCAAAGCAACTAGACACATGAAAGATGGGAAGATATGCCACACAGCATTTTGTCTGCAAAAGAGTAAGGGATTTTAGTCAGCCCGGATCTCAGTGTGAGTCACCAGGGCAAGGTGGCCTTCAGAGATGTTAATGCAGCATCGACCTCACTTTGAAAGAGCTCCAGACAAATAGGAGCATGTGCTCTAGGTCATTTGGGATGGGGAGAGGACTGGAGCCCAGACTCCAAGAGGTCTGGTTGGAAGAGCTGAGCTTTGGGAGAAAAGAAGACCCAGGGGGATGTAGTCCCTACTTCATATCTCTGAGAGGCTGTCACAGAGCAGAGGGCAGAGACAGACTCTATGTGGTCACAGGCCGCAGAGCTAGGACCCATGGGTAGGTGTTATTAAAAGGCAGATTTTCATGCAATAGAGAGAATTTTCTAACAATGAGAGCTGTCTAAAGTGGAACAGGCTGCCCAGAAAGGAATGAGGTCTCTGTCACTGGAGACAATGCAAATAGAGACTAGACATTCACTTGGCTTTCGTATCATAGAGGGGCTCCTGCATTGGGAGGAGGGTGATTGTACTAGGTTATTGTTAAGGTTCCCTCCAATCCTAAGATTCTAGGACACTGTACATTAAAATGAGAAAATAGAAAAACAATAAAAAGAAGATGATGAGAGTGCAGGGGTTGGTAGATGAGTCACAGTTGGGGGGGTGCCGCGGGGGAGGTGATGCTGTGTATAGGAAAGAATTGATGAGGAGAAGAAAAGAAACTAAGTGGCTGAGAGTGGGCGGGGAGGAGCCAGGGAGGGCGGACAGCAAGGAGAGTGGCTATAGAATACTAGGAATCTTCAGATTTTTCCATTTAGCCATCCCTTTCATATTGACAAAGTCTTGTGTTCTAGCCATGCAAATGAGCAGAGCACATAAGTCCAGAACCAAAAAGAAATTCAGTTAAACCTAGAAGAGATGAGGCTAGAAAGAAGCCCAAATGTTGCTAAAAATGGCCAGGCTAACCTGCTATACTGAGACCATGCCCCTCCAGCCTAGTGACGCATGCTGCCATCAGATAGTGTGTTGCCATGACAATGGTCAGTGTGGAAAGGCTGCTGAATTTTCTGCATTCTGAAAGATTTTCCTGAACCTGCCTCCAAGACTATCATTTGTTCTTGCATATAAAAACCTCAGTGAACCTGGCCATTTCTCACCATGCCTCCCTCCCCCACCCATCCCACTCTCTATGAAAAACAAAGGTGGTGGGGAAGAGGCAAGGATTATTTGTGGAGGTGGATGGCAATGAGGGAGTGGATGGATTAAGCTCCACTCTATGAGAGAGAATTTCACCAAGATGTCTGGTTGAATTTGTTTAGTCTTTGAGCTTGGGTTTTTCTCTCTTTCTCATCACATCCCTTAGAAGCACAAAAGATGGGATTTTAACTTGTTGGAGGTCAAACCTGAGGAGATTCATCTTCTAGAGATGTGCGTTCCACGTGCCAGGACACGTGCAGAGGACAGGCAAATTTGGACTTCACCGTATCCCATCTGTACTCCCCATCAGTCTTTCCAAGAGAGAAAAAAAAGACAAAAATAAAACCACGGAGGAGTTCCCTGGTGGCTCAGAGGGCTAAGGATCTGGCATTGTCACTGCTGTGGCTTGAGCTCAGTCCCTGGCCTGGGAACTTCCACATGCCATAGGCATGGCCAAAAACAAAACAAAACAAAATCCAAAAAACCCCTGCAGAGTCCATTCAAGCTGTTAGCTTTATACAGAGAAAAGCTATGTGTTGTTCCCACAAATCACTCTTCTTGTGCCAATGAATCTTGAAGATATGTGTCATTCTTCACAAGGAAGTGTGGGTTAAAGAGTGGGCCGCTCAGTATAGCTCATGACCACTACTGTAAAATCACCCTCGCACCATCTCCGTGTGCTCAAACTTGTTTGCCTTTCCTCTGGCTGACATACTCCAGAGGAGTTGGCTTACAGTGAACCTTCCAGAGTTGGAGCAGTGCTGATGTGATCAATCCCCAGAGGCGGGCTAGCTTCCCCAGCCTGCCTAGCTCTGCATGGGGAAACAGGGGCAGAGGTTTTCTAATCCCTGGTACCAATGACATTTGAATCAAGTGAAAGTCCCCAGGGGACAAAAGCTTCATGTTGCAGCCCTGGCTCAACCAGGGGACTGAAGGGGGTGGGGACGGGGAGGTATGCACATGTGAGTGTGTGTTGGAGAGGTAACTGGCTGTTTCTACACTTGCTCTGGGTTCCCAGACTCTACCCCAAGTTTGGCTGAGATAGAAAAGGAAACAACTAGGACCAGGAGGTAAGGAGGAAGAGGAGGAGGAGGAGGAGGGGAGGAAGAGGAGGAAGTAGGGGGGAGGACACAAGAGGGAAGAGCAGCCCTTGTGCACATCTGCCCGTTCTGAGCCTTAATGAAGGAGGCTTAGTATGGCAGCCTCTGTGGTTGGGGAGATGGGCCAGCAAACTGATGTGGGTGTGGGGAGAGAACACAGGAGAAATAATAAGAATAATAGCTATTGTTTATCTTACAGATGAGGAAACTGAGGCTCAGAGAGGATAAATGACAAGACCAAGGTCACCTTTTTTCATTCATTCATCAAGTTATTACTAAGCACCTACTATGTGCCACACACTGTGCTAATAGGTGGTAGAGCAGACATTTGAAACCAGGTCTGTCTGAACTGAGGCTCAGACTGTTTGACCTTTCTGGTGCCCCTCCTCTTTTTGCAGTGTTGCCCTGTCAAACCTACTCATCATCCCGCATCTGTTTTTCCCAATTGCCCCTGGTAAATCTTTCCCACCTTGTACTACACACCAGGCTCCTTCCGTGTGGCTAATCCAAATCATCTGAAATCTGATGTCTCTCTGGAAATGGGAGGAAAGACAGCCATGGACAACATTTGAAATTCCGGTCCCTGACCTAGGCCTTTTAGCCATACCCCCTCACCCCACCTTAGTGTGATTGAAACTTCCAGCTTCATTTCATGCTGGATAGACAAGTAATAGAGAAAGAGAAAAGGCAGAAGAAGCCCACCCACCCAGCTCCTGCTGCCTGAAGTGTGCTGTGGTCACCAGCCCCAGCCTATTCTTTACAGTTCCACAGCCCCAAGATGAGACCCTTTGCACATCCGCTGGTGATATTCTCGGGAGAACCACTGTGCTGAGTGTAAGCAGCAGCCCCTCTGGCAGCCTGAAACCTGGGATTGACATTCTTCTAGGGACTAGCAATTGGGGCATCAGGTCTGGGCATGTCAAAGGCCTGCTGGAGCCCCCGGCTTGAAGCAGTGCTTCTGCCTGGGGGAACTCTACACCATGGAAACTCGGCTTCTTGCCACACCTTCTCTTGCTCCTTGAGAAGCCATGAGGATAAGTTGAAAGGTAGGGTTGATCCCAAGACAGACTGACCATTTGCTTTAGGGCTTCTCAGAAGGACTTTGGAGCAGAATTGTGGAGGCTACCCTTAGCCAATTTGCATGACTTCAGGTGACGACCTCTCCCCTTGCATGCCCTGTCCTTTCTTTATCCCTCTCCAGCCTGCTGTGGTCTTTTCCAGGAGCCCTGCTTGCTTCACTAAAATGTGTAAGAATTGGAAAGATTAGTTATTGTTGTTGCTATCATTGTCGAATAGAAAAAGTCACAAAAATATCATGCTGAAAATTTGCAAAGATCTAAAATTAAAATGAAGGCTACTCCTCAAAGGTCTAGTAACTTCAACAGCAGCCTTTAACAAACCATGAATACCCTTGGCAGATTACTTTGGAAGACTTGAAATACTTACCTAAATCCAGTAAGTGAGAACTCCCATTATTAAAAGCCTACTGTGCATCACCATGGTGAATTCTTCACATAGGTGATCGCATTTCATCCTCACAATTATCTCATGAGGTAGGCAACTAATGCCCGCAGAGGTACTGTAACATGTCCACAGTCACCTCAGCAGTAAGTAATGACATCAGAATTTGATTCGAGGCCTGGTGCCCCTCCTCTCCTTGGCACTATTTCTCAGTCAAGTCTACTCATCATCCCCTGTCTGCTCTTTCCAATCACCCCTAGTAAACCCTTCCCACCCCGCAATGTCTCCCAAAGTGAAGCTCTGAACCAGGTTAATTTTAAGAAGTATCATTGTGTCCCTACTTTAAAGCCCAGTTAAATCATTCAGTGAATATTTTGGGGAGCTTTCCAAGTGCTTGGTGTAATGAGAGATATCAGAGAAGTTTAAGATGTGATCTGAGCTTCCGAAAAACAGCTGAGAAGTCTAGCTGAGGAGACAAAACTAACCCCCTTAGACAAGATCAGGGCATAATAAGGGCTAATGCAAGGTAGAAGGACCAAGACTTTAGGGAGAGTGCTGTCAGAAGCTTGGGGTGTTTTAAATAGAATAGGGAAGTGCTCATAGCAAGAGAAATTTGGCTAGGTGGGGGTCAGGGGCAGATGGTACGTTGCCTTGAATTTCAGGCTGAGTTGTCCATATCGGATACAGTATAGTGGGAGCCATTCTAGAGTCTGGAATTAGGACATGACATGATGCAGTGATATTTGGATGGATCATGGCGGTATTCCAAGGATGAGCCTGCAAAGGCCTGGACTAATGGTGGTGGGATACTCCCTATCCTATTCTTCCCGGATGGCTTAGAGCTGTTAGGAAGAGAGTATCAACAGCACTTGGAGGTATGTCATTTATAGGGGATTGTGAGAAAGGAGGAAGTAAAGATAACTCTGAGGTTTCCAGCCTGGATACCAACAGAGATGGGGAGCCATTGGGGGAGTTTTACAGGAACATATACTTGACCCATTCTATTTCGATACATTGAATTTTAGGTATGATGCAATGTCTCAGTACAACTACATGAAGGAATTCATTGCAGCCAATTAAAAAGAAATTTTTAAATATAATTTAATGACAAGAGAATAATGCTCATGATAACTATCTTAAGTGAAAAAAAAGGACATGATTTAATACCATATAGTCTCAATTTTGTAAGTAAATGTAACATGTGTGTTAAGTTATTGTGTGGATAGGCATAGGAAAACCCTAGGAGGAAATAAACCAAAAATGATAACCGTAGTTATCTTTGGTGGTAAGATTGGAATTATTATTGGAGTTATCTTTGGTGATAAGATTGGAATTACTTGAAAATTAAAAATTTTCAAGTAATTTTTCACTTGTTCTTTATTCTTTTTCTGTATTTTTCAAAATGTCTATCATGAACACATATTGCTTTTATAGTCAGAAACAGGGAGTTCCCGTCGTGGCACAGTGGTTAACGAATCCGACTAGGAATCATGAGATTGCGGGTTCGGTCCCTGCTCTTGTTCAGTGGGTTAACGATCCGGCATTGCCGTGAGCTGTGGTGTAGGTTGCAGACGCGGCTCAGATCCCGCGTTGCTGTGGCTCTGGCGTAGGCCAACGGCTACAGCTCCGATTGGACCCCTAACCTGGGAACCTCCATATGCTGCGGGAGCAGCCCAAGAAATAGCAAAAAGACAAAATATATATATATATATAGTCAGAAACAGGAATACGTGTTGGAGTTTTAAGGAAAAGATAATCTTTCAACAGACCATATGTCCCAATTTTTGATTTACAAAAATCTAGTCACAACACCTGCACCCTGCTAGAAAAATAAGGGACTGGAGATGGACGATTGTACATGTCTGAGGTGCTGTTTCCTTTCTGGTAATTCTAGGATGCTTCTATTTGTCTTGAAAAGCAGGCCTCCCATGACTCATCGTGTGAAGTCTCTTCACTCTAGTAGAAGGGCAGAAAACCCACGTAGCTACCTGGGACCACTTCCCTTTCCAAAATTCTCATCCACTCCAAGGCAACTATCTCACTTTGTCTTTCTGGATTTTCTCTTCCACTCCATTGATCTGTGTGTCTATTCCTGTCTTGATTACTGTAGCTATATAATAAATCTTAAAATCAGGTAGAATGATTCCTTTTTCTTCTTTTTCAAAATTGTTTTAGGGGTTCTCTTGTGGCACAGTGGGTTAAGGATCCAGTGTTATCACTGCTGTGGCTTGGGTTGCTGCCATGGCACAGGTTTGATCCCTGGGAACTTCCATGTGCCATGAATGCAGCCTAAAAAAATTAATTCAAAGTTGTTTCAGCTATACTAGTTTCTTTGCCTTTCCATGTAAGCTTTAGAATAATCTTGTCTATATCTTTAAAAAAAAAAAAAACCACCCTTGATGTAATTCTGTTAGGAAGTGTGTTAAACCTGTATATCAATTTGGAGTGAATTACAATCCATGAACATGGTATGTCTCTCCATTTATTTAGATCTCCTTTGATTTTCTTTGTCAGCATTTTGTAATTTTCAGCATACAGATCCTGAACAGGTTTCACAACTAAGTTTCCCCCTTTTTTTTAATTACTGTGTTTTTCATTTTGGCCTCCATGTGTTCATTGTGTGTATATATATATATATTTCCTTGTATATACACATTATTTTTGTATATTGTGGTTATAGCCTGTGACTTTCCTGAACTCATTTATTATTTCTAGGTGTTTTCTTGTAGACTTATTAGGATTTTCTATATAGATTACCATTCATCTGCAAATACAGTTTTATTTCTTCCTTTCCAATCTATATGCTTTTTGTTTCCTTGCCTTATTGCACTGGCTTAAACTTCTGGTATTATATCGAATAAGAGTAGTGAGAACAGGAGTTCCCATTGTGGCACAGCAGAAATGAATCTGACTAGTATCCATGAGGATAAGGATTTGATCCCTGGCCTTGCTCAGTCGGTCAAGGATCTGGTGTTGCTGTGAGCTGTAGTGTAGGTTGCAGATGCAGCTCAGATCCCACGTTATGATGTAGGCTGGCAACTACAGCTCTGATTCGACCCCCAGCCTGGGAACTTCCATCTGATGTGGGTGTAGCCCTAAAAAAAGGAGTAGTGAGAACAGACATCCTTGCCTTATTCCAGAACTTAGAGGGAAAACATCCAGTGTTTTACCATTAAGTAGGGAGTTAGCTGTAGGTTTTGTAGTTTTTCCTTACAAATTGAGACAGTACCCTCTATATCCCTAGTTTTCTGAGAATTTATGTCATGAATGGATATTGAATTTGTTAAATGCTGTTTCTGTATCAGTTGATACTAATACTGATATCTATGTAATTTTTCTTCCTTAGCCTTTTACGTTACATTGACTTTCAAATATTGAACCAGATTTTTGTACCTGGAATAAACCCCACTTGTTCATGGTGTATAATATATATATTAAGGATCAGCATTGTCACTGCTGTGTATTATACATCATCTATAATTCTAAGAATTAATTCCAAGAATGAATTGCTAAGAATTCTATTTGCTAATATTTTGTTGATGATTTTGCATCTATATTCATGAGGGATGTTCGTCTGTGGTTTTTTTTTGCTGTCATCATTTGCGTTCAGCATCAGGACAATACTAGCCCTATAAAATGAGTTTGAAAGTGTTCCCTTCTCTTTTATTTTCTGCAAGAGATGGTAGAGAATTGGTGTTAAATCTCCCTTTTAGTAGGATTCTCCAATGAGACCATCTGGGCCTGCAGAATTCTTTTTCAGGAGGTTTAATTTCTACTTTGATACCACTGTGGTCAGAAAACATGTTCTCCATAATTTCAAATATTTTCGGTTTGTTGATGTTTGTTTTAAAACCCAGTATATGGTCTATCTTGGCATGTGTTCTGTGAGTGCTTGAAAAGAATGTGTATTCTGCTGTTGTTTGGTGGAGTATTCTATCAATGTCACATAGATCCTATTAATTGATAGCATTTTTGAATTCTTCTATATCGTTACTAATTTTCTGCCTAGTTCTATTATCAATTGCTAAGAGTGGGATGTTGAATTCTCCATCTCTAATCTGGATCTATTTCTCCTTATAGCTCTAGCAGGTTTTGTTTCAGGTACTCTAAAGCTCTGTTGTTTGGTACATACACATTTAGGATTGCTATATCTTCTTAGTAATGACCCTTTTATCATTATGTAATGATATTTCTCTGTCCCTGTTCATTTTGTTGTTCTGAAGTCTGCTTTATCTAATATCAATATAGCTACTCCATACAGCAGAAATTGGCACAACATCGTAAATCAACTATACTTTAATTTTAAAAAAATACCCACTCCTGGGTGGGGATTTCTTTTGACTAACGTTTGCATGGCATTTTTTTATTCTATCCTTTTACTTTCAACCTACTTATATCATATTTGAAGTGAATTTCCCATAGACAACAGATAGTTGGATCATTTTTTTAGCCACTCTGTCAATCTTTATCTCTTAACTAGTGTATTTAGATAATTTACATTCAATGGAATTTTTACATTAGAGATTAAATTGGCCATTTTATTTTTTGTTTTCTCTTTGTTCCCCCTGTTCTTTGTTTCTCTGTTTTCTTATTCTACCTTTACTATACATGACGTGTACCTTTGTTCAAATTCCCTTTCTATTCATCTGTAGTGACTTTGATTGTATATCATTGTATAGGCTTTTTACTGGTTGCCCTGGGTATATATTATACCTAAGTAACTTATCACAGTCTACTGGTATTGACATTTTACTGGTTTGAGTGAAGTGTAGAAACCTTACCTACTTGTTTTGTTTGGGCAATGCCTGTAGCATGCAGGAGTTCCCAGGCCAGGGATTATGCTTGCACCACAGCAGCAGCCTGAGCTGTTGCAGTGACAAGTGCCAAATCCTTAACCTGCTGCATTATAAGAGACCTCCATTCTTACCTACTTTTAAGTCCCTTTTCCCACCCCAATTTATGATCTAATTGTTATTATATAACCTAATAGATATTTCCTCTGCATATATTCAGAACCATATCAGAGAGTGTTATAATTTTTACTTCAGTCATCAAACATAATTTAGAAAACTCAGAAGAAAAATCTTTTCTATTTACCCATATTTTTACCCTTTCTTTTTTCTTTCTTCCTTCCTGGTGTCCCAAGATTTCTTCTTTCATCATTTCCTTTCCATGTCAGAATCTTCCTTTAGCTAATCACTTAGGGTAAGCCTAGGAGCAACAAATTCTCTTAGTTTCCCTTCCTCTGAGAATATTTTTTATTTTCCCTTCATTCCTGAAGGACATTTTCACTGGATGTAGAATTCTGGGTTGACATTTATTTTCTGAAAAATGCTGTACCACCTCCTTCTGACCTCTATGGTTTTTGTCATGAGAAAACCACTGTCATTTGCATTATCTTTCCCTTATAGGTAAGCCTTTGTTGTTGTTATTGTTGGGTTTTTTTTTTCTGTTTTCCAGATTTTCTCTTTTTCTTTAGTTTTCAGGGATTTGATTATGATAGATCTTGGTATGGATTTCTTTGAGTTCATACAGTTTGAAATTCAGCCAGCTTCTTGTCTTTTGCCAACTTGGGGAAATCTTTAGCCATTATTTCTTCAAATACTTTTTCAGTCCCATCTTCTTTCTTCTCTTCCTCTGGGATTTTGATGACATGAATGTAAGATCTTTTATTATAGTCCCATCTGATCTGTCATGAGAAAACCACTGTCATTTGCATTATCTTTCCCTTAGAGGTTCCACTCATTTTTGGACTATTTTTGTCTTTTCTTCAAATTAGGTAATTTATATTGTTCTATATATTCCAAGTAACTGATTCTTCCTCTGCCCTCTCCATTCTGCTGTTGAGGCCATCTGTTAAGGTTTTTTTCAATTTCATGTATTGTATTTTTCAATTCTAAAATTTTCATTTAGTTTTCTTTATTTCTTTGCTGAGAAAATCAAAGAAATAACTGTTTGTAACTGCTCATCGAAGTATTTTTTTTTTGATGGCTGCTTTAAACTACTTAGAAATTTCCAACATTGCTGTCCCTCTATGTTGGCATCTCTTGATTGCCTTCTTCTCATTCAAGTTGAGAGTTTTCTGTTGTTGGTACAGTGATTTTCTATTATATCCTGAACATTTTAGATATTTTTATGAAACCCTGCAAATCTTCTGTTTTAGCAGCCTTCCTCTGACACCATGCTGGCAGGGAAGGGAGGCACCACCTCATTACCTCCAGGTAGGGGTAAAAGTCTAGTTTCTCCACTCAGCTGTCATTGACAGCCTAGGGGGAGGAGGGATGCTTCATTATTACTGGGCAAGAGTGGAAGTTCAGTCTCCCCACTGGACCTTAAGAACTACCCTGGACAGGATTGACAGTGGCACCTTGTTACTGCTTACCACGTGGCCTCCACTGACACATGGTGGGTGGGCCTCCTTCCCATTGAGCAGAGATTGAAGTCCTGGCTTTCCACTCTGCATTCTCTGACACTACCCTTGTGGGGTGGAGGGGGAGCCTGGTTACTGCTATGCTCATTTCCTATTTTTATGTTTCATTCATTCAACAAATACATATTTGGTGTTAATACATGCTAGGCATTATTCTAGGTGATAGAAATGTAAAGAGGACAGGTGAAAGCCTTGCCCATCATGGAGCTTTGTCCTAGAGGGGAAGATAGTAAGCAAATAAGTAAACATTTAATGTTGATTACTGATAAATTTGAAAAGGGTGCTATTTTAAATAGGGTGATCAGTGAAGGCCTCTATGAGGAGGCGACATTTGGGAATAGAGCTTAATGCAGTAAGGAGAGGAGCTTTGCAAAAACTGGGGTGAAGAACACTCTAGATGAAGGGGAGAACAGGATCAAAAGTTGTGAAGCAGGAATGAATTTGGTGTATTTAATTATATAGGTTTTACTGTGTAATAGAAAGACATATAACTATCACATCAAATACTTCGATTTCATAGATACCTAGCATAGGATGAATTTATGAGATTTTTTAACAAATATAAGAGAGGTTTCCACATAAGTGATGTGTAAATATGGTGAAATTGTCAATATTGAAGTTTAGGAAGCAAATCTATCACTGAGGTAGAGAATGTAAATAGCCCCATTTAATATATGAGAGAACTCGGGGAGGTTAATTAGCTTGTACAGGGTCACACAGCAAGTAAGTGAAGGAGCTGGATTTCCACATGAGAAACTGAAAATCATACCCAAAGTTTAGAAGAGGAAACACAGAATCTTCCTTCTGCCAGGTAGAGCTGCTGGTTGCTGCATACAACAAACCAAACACTTTTGAAGAACAGTTGGAGGCCTCTAATGTGTTTAATTAAGCTTTTTTTTTCTGTTTGCCCAAAGTTCATGCCTAAAGCAATTATATCACTTAGTCCCCTCCAGCCTTTAGCTCTAAGATAATCAAAGGGCAAAAGAGAGGTTAGAACTTATTAGAGAAAATAAGGTAAACCACTCAGTGTTCTGGAATGCCTAACTGTTGACAATTCTCTCCGTCTACCCAGAGGCCCTTTGACCAACTGAGATTCAGGTGCTGTCTTTAGCACAGCCGCCAAATCCAGCAGTGTTAAGGGCCGTTTTATGCCAGAGTAAGCAGCCTCTCTGGCCTTGCTGCTGAGGGACAGCCTTTGCAAGATTCTCACCGCAAAGTTCTAGAGGAAGCTCTGCAGACGTCCCATCTCAGGGACTGCTCTGCTTTACCTGGACACCAAAGAACTCTCAGTGTTTGAGAAAGGGAAGCATCTTTATAGGCTCCTGGTTTACCCACATCCTCCTGCCTCTTTGCAGCTCCAAGCATATTTTGGAGGGAGATTTCATAAAGATTTCTAAATTGAGTTAGAATTTCAAGTCTATTGTGACATGCAAATTAGTCCTGCTTGCCCGTTGGCAGCAATGCAGCTGAAGTGCCTAGAGACGGGGCCATAAAATGAAAACATCAAAGTGATTAAATGTGCCCGAAGAGCATAATTGAGTGCATGAATAAGAGAAAATAAAACAAATTGATTTTCTCCAGTGCCAGAAAAACAGAATAATTGAGAACAAAATAATAGACTTTGAAGTAATCAAAGTGAGGAATGCACCATAGTGACATAGAAACAGCCAGTTGTAGGAGAGATTTATTGTGTTTCTGTTATCATTTTTACAACTTTAATTTCATTAGCTAATAAATACAAATCAATTGAAAAATCAGTCAACCAGAGAAGAAGCAGTCCCCAGCCAAGATTTTTATTCACATCTCTAAAACAGGCTGAGGTGGTGATCCTTAATCTACTTTCATAGGCACACATATCCCCCATGAGCTGGAAAACAAGTTCTGGGAGGCCCCTCTGCTTTGGAGGTGATGTTCTGCTCTGTCTGTTGCTTTTCACATGTAAGTTTACAGATTCGACTTTCCAAAGGATCAGTTTTATACCCCGCCAAGGTTTCCAAAAGACAGAATTGCCTGAGTACAGCATCTTGGTTTTTACCAAGATGCCATTTTCATGGCACTGACCAGCTTCTATGGTCTTGCACTGGGTCACTCTGAATCCATGTGGTAATGACGGCAGCAGCCATGGCAGCTGGAGCACCTGCCACTCTCGCAATACTGCTAAGCATCTGTGGCTCGCTGCTTCCATCATCGTATCCCCCTGGGAGCCATGATGCTGGGAAGGAGCCGAGGAGGGGAGCCAAGCCAGGACACCTCTTATGCTAGTGATAGTGATAGAGCACTGGGGACACCAAGCTATGCTGAGACCAGGTACTCGAAGATCACAGAGCCGACATGAGACCACTGCAGAACTTTTTATGGCTCCTCCCAGGAAAGAATCCCTCCACCCCACTCCTCAGCTGTTCACAGACTGGTGCACTAGCCCTTCACTTCAGGATCTGCAGTGATGGTTGAGGCCTTTTTTCCTTTCATGGGCCCTTGATCTACTGTGGCAGCTATTGGCACTTCCAGATGTTCACAACACACCCTACCTTTGGGGCTTCACAGTTAGAGGCCATGCCTTTGGCTCCAGTAAAGGTCTTCAGGACCATGGGGATGGTAAGCCAGGGTGTGCAGAAGGAGTTGGCAGTACTGAGACTGGCACCACTTGCTGGCTCCATGAGGATGGCATGGTTCATAGATTGTGCCTGCCAGGCAATTTGCCCTGGAGAATTTCTCTTCCAGGAAGCACCTAGAAGCTGAAAGGAGTCTCTCTGACCTTCTGGTGGCGTCCAAGGTCCAATCATGATGTACCTTGAGGTGAACAGGGAATGTTAGCGCTTTGCTCTTTTGTGCAAGAGAGCAAGAGTTTGTCACCGGTTCAGGCCTAAAATCCCAGCTTCCACTTCCCACTGGCGTTTGGGTGGAGCAAAATGGAGCAAATGGCTTTCACAACTCTAAATCATTATACAGATGTGAGGCTGTACTATTCTTCCTGCCGCTGCTATTCCCATTATCCTGGATTTCCCGGCCCAGAATTTTTGTCTGAAAAAGGACTGCGGAGAAAGCTCAAGGACCAAAGAACCTGGAGCTGGGACTCCAAAACGGCTGGGAGGCATTGCCCAGCCCAGCAGATAGACCACTCCTAGGCCAGGCCGAGCGCCACAAGCTGGCTGGCTGGCAGGCAGGCAGCTCACTCCTGTGATGTCACCTCTCCAGTTACTTGTGCCTATCCCTCCACATGGAGCCAGCAGATTTAGGCACAGGAGGGGAGAAAAAGTGAATCATAGGCTATTTAAGAAATTGCTTCGATTCTGTTTGAGACTAAAGGAGTTCCTTACAAGTTAGGACCAGAGCACCCAAAACATCAGGGTAAATATCCC
Source organism: Phacochoerus africanus (assembly GCF_016906955.1). Classification (NCBI taxonomy): domain Eukaryota; kingdom Metazoa; phylum Chordata; class Mammalia; order Artiodactyla; family Suidae; genus Phacochoerus; species Phacochoerus africanus. The sequence continues at coordinate 62,513,879 of NC_062560.1, read as the reverse complement.
CCAAGGGCTGATACCCTCTAAAAGCCAGAAGCCTGATGGAATGAATTCATAGCCTCAGGTTCTAATTCAGGTCAGAGGCAAACAAATGGTAATTGGTGGTTACACTTAATTGTCATTGAAAGGCTTTCTGATGACAGGAGGGATCTACATTCCAAGGCAAACAATACAATTAACAATTAAGAGCTAAAAACTAAAATCAGCCATCCATTTCAGCACAAGCCTAAGGCTCCATAGAAATCCTTTATTCTGCCATTGTTTCCAGGTAGAGTGAGACCCTCAAAGCTGGTGATGGGGCCGCAGCTGAGGAACTTCCTCTAGCCCTGGATCACACTAGATGGACCTCCACACCCCCATCTGAAAATTGTTCAAAGGCTCCCCATGGCCTCTAGGAAAAGACCATGGCCTTCAAGGCCCTTGGTACTCTGTCCTCTGACCATCTCTCCAGCCTTGTTGCCCCCATCCCTGACACTCATCCTGTGCTCTGGCCACAAAAACTTTGCAGGGACCTTTATACATCCTGCTCTGTTTCCACTGCCTGGACCATTCTCTTTCCCTTTGCCCTTCAAGATGCCACCTACTCCATGAAGCCTTCCATGTCCTCTCTCTTTGTATGCCCTCAGCACTCTGTACAGACTGGTATTATATGGCCTTGTTGCTGTGGACTATGATGTGTTTGTCTCCATATATGCTTTCCTTGCTAGACTGAGAGCTTCTTGAGGGAAAGAACTGTGTCTTGTTCTCCTCTGTGGCCCCAGCACTCAGCATGGGGTTTAGCTCATTGAGGACATGGGGTGGGGGTGTTGCATACAAGATTCTCAGATAGTAAAGGCTGGTAGCAGCAGAGCAGCCTGGGTAGCATCTGTCCAAAAGCAATCCTTTCAATGATTTTTCTCAAAATGTGCCTCATATACCTCTGCATGAGAGACAATTTGAGGTGACACAAAGACAGTTTCCATCTTAATAGTCATATATGTTTTTTTGTTTGTTTTTTTTTTTTGTTGTTGTTGTTGTTGCTATTTCTTGGGCCGCTCCCGCGGCATATGGAGGTTCCCAGGCTAGGGGTTGAATCGGAGCTGTAGCCACCGGCCTACGCCAGAGCCACAGCAACGCGGGATCCGAGCCGCATCTGCAACCTACACCACAGCTCACGGCAACGCCGGATCGTTAACCCACTGAGCAAGGGCAGGGACCGAACCCGCAACCTCATGGTTCCTAGTCGGATTCGTTAACCACTGCACCACGACGGGGACTCCCATCATATATGTTTTAATGTATGTTTTAAATGTACTAAGCACAACATTATTATTGTTTTTGTTATCATTACTTAAGTAAGGCCAAAATAAGTATTTTTAAAAATTTTTTTTTGGCCGCACCCATGGCATATGGAAGTTCCTGGGCCAAGGATTGAATCCAAGCCACAGCTGCAGCAATGTCTGGTCCTTTAACCCACTGTGCCAGGCCAGGGATCGAACCCACACCTCTGAGGTGACCCAAGCCGCTTCAGTCAGATTTGTAACCCATTGTGCCACACCAGGAACTCCCAGGTATTAACATTTTTCAACTAAGTTGATATAAAGAAAAAGAGTTACTATTAATACAGATGTTAAGTAGATATGACAATGTTCCTGAAAGGGGTACTCCTATAATGGAAGTTTGGGGAACCCTTTACAACAGTCCTAAATTCACATCTAGATGTTCATTCCTTCAGTGACTGTAGATTAATCAATTCTTGAGCAATGTTGAGGGGGCTGAAAATAGAATGATGAACAAGACAGACACACCTCTACCCTCATGGAGCTTGTGAGAGGAGACAGATAACAGTAGCAAGGTAAGCATTCCAGATGTGTTTGGCGTGCTAAGTGCATTGAAGAAAATAGAACATGGAGTTCCTGTCATGGTGCAGTGGAAACGAATCCAACTGGGAACCATGAGGTTGCAGGTTCGATCCCTGGCCTCACTCAGTGGGTTGAGGATCCAGGTCGCAGACGCGGCTCGGATCCCGCGTTGCTGTGGCTGCGGTGTAGGCAGGCAGCTGTAGCTCTGATTAGACCCCTAGCCTGGGAACCTCCATATGCCACAAGTGTGGCTCTAAAAAGCCAAAAAAAAAAAAAAAAGGACAGGAATATGTGACAGAAAATGAGTGACCGGGGTGGCCACTTTGGGTGGTCATCAGGCCCCTCAGAGGTGACTTTTGGGTTGAGACCTGGATGATGACAAGAGTGAGGAATGAGAATATCATTCCAGGTGGAAGGAATGACACAGGCAAAGAAGGGGGAGCCCCAAGAGGGAAAAATGACTCATGTATTCCAGGAATGCAAAGAAGACCCACATGGCCAGAACAGAGTGAGCAAGGAGGGTGGCAGCAGACAAGAGATCAGAGATGGGGGCAGACCCTGCAGAGCTTGGTAGCTAAGTGGTTTGGTAGCTAGATGTGATTGGAAGCCATAGAGGGTTTTGAGCATAAGAGTAGTATGGTCTAACCTAAGTTTTAACAAAATACTCAGGCTGCCATATAGAGAAAAGGTTGCAGGGGACAAGGATGAAAGCAGGGAGACCAATATTGAGGCTATTAGAGTTGTCCATGCAAGAAGTGACTGTAGTTTGGAATAAAGTTATAGCAGTGAAGGTTGGAGGAAAGTGGGTGGGTTTGGAATATATTGTGGAGGTAGAATTGACAAGACTTGCTAATGGATTGAAAGGGAGTTGTAAACGAAGGAGCAAATAAGGATGACCCCAGTCAATGTCATGAAGGGAAAAAAAAGCAAAAGGGAACTGTTCCATATCTATACTGTCCAATATGGTAACCACTAGCCACATGTGGCCATTTAAATTTAACTTACTAAAATTAAGTTTAAAATTCAGTTCTTCACTTGCACTAGCCACATTTCAAGTACTCAATAACCGCTTGTAACTAATGGCCATCATATCAGGCAGCATAGATATAGAACATTTCTATCATCCCGGAAATCTCTATTGGACAATGCTGCTCTACGTTAAAAAGACTAAAGATTATGAGACTAAAAAGACAAGGCACAAACTGGGAGAAATATAACACATATCCAATAAAGGACTCTGAGCCAAAATATATCAAGAACTCTTAAAACTCAACAATAAGTAAATAACACAATCAAAAAATGGACCAGAAATTCTCATTGTGGCTCGGTGGTTTAAGAACCCGACTAGTATCCATGAGGATGCAGCTTTGAACCCTGGCCTCGCTCAGTGGGTTAAGAATCCAGTGTTGCCACAAGCTGTGGCATAGGCCTGAATCTGCAGCTCCAATTTAACCCCCTAGCCCGGGAACTTCCATATGCTGCAGGTGCAGCCATAAAAAGAAAAAGAAAAAAAAATGAGCCAAATGGAATTCTCTTGTGGCTCAGTGGGTTAAGGATCTGGCATTGTCACTGCAGTGGCTTGGGCTGCTGCTGTGGCACCAGTTCGATCCCTGGTCTGGGATCTTCCACATGCTATGGGTATAGTCAAAAGGAAGAAAAAAAAAAAAAAAAAAAACGAAAACAGGCCAAAGATCTTAACACACACCTCACCAAGGAAGCTATACAGATGGCAATTAAGCCTATGAAAATATATTCACAATCACGTCACTAAAGAATTGCAAATTAAGACATACCTCATTGAATAGCTAAAACCAAAACACCGACACTACCAAATGCTAGAAAGGATGTGGAGCAACAGGAACTCTCATTCATTGCCAATGGGAATGCAGAATGGTACAGTCACTTTGGAAGAGATTTTGGCAGTTTCTTCCAAAACTAAACATAGTTTTAACATATGGTACAGCAATTATGCTTCCTGCTATTTACTCAAATAAGTTGAAAATTCATGTCCACACAAAAACCTGCACATGAATGTTTATAACAGCTTTATTCATAATTGCCAAAACTTGGAAGCAACCAAGATGTCCTTCAGTAGGTGAATGGATAAATAAACCATGGTACATCCAGACAATGGAATGTTTTTCAATGCTAAAAGGAAATGAGCTATTAAGTAACAAGATGGAGAGGAAACTTAAAAATGTGTTGCTAAGTGAACGAAGCCAATCTGTAAAGGCTACACACTGAATGATTTTAACCATATGACATTCTGGAAAAGGTAAAACTATAGAGACAGTAAAAAGATTGGTCGTTGCCATGGCTTTGGGGAAGGGGGGGTAAATAGGTGGAGCACAGGATTTTTAGGGCAGTGAAACTATTCTTTATGATACTATGATGGGGGGTGCATAACGTTATACACTTGTCAAAACGCATCCAACTGTACAACACCAAGAGTGATCCCTAATGTAAACTATGAACTTTACTTAACAATAATATATCAATATTCACTCATCAACTGTAACAAATGTACATGCTAATTCAAGATGTTAATAATAGGGGGAAATGCCTCCCAGGGGAGGAGGAGGCCAGGGGAGAATATAAGAGATCTCTGTACTTATTGCTCAGTTTTTCTGTAAACCTAAAACTGCTCTAAAAACAAAATCTATTAATTAGCAGCACCAGCAAAAAAGGCTAAAGAGAGTGCTCACCAGCACCTAGTACTTGGCAAAGAATAGACACTCTGCAAATGTTTATTGAATAAATGGATGAAAAAATGAGCCAGAAAGTTGATGAATCAATAGACCTCAAGCCTCCTCAGTCCTAGTTCAGCACTCTTTCTTATACATCAGAGATAGGGTGACGATATAATTTATTGTCCAGTCCAAGACACGAGAGCGAAATGGAGCACCATGGGCGTAAATCAGAACTGTCCCAGTGATAATGCAGAGATCACAAACTGGGAGCCACATCTTGCCTCCAAAATTGTTTTGTTTAGCCTCACATATTGATGTCCTCCATGATATTCTTCAAAAGTTTAAAGCAGCGGTCCACATTTAACACCGTGGAAACTTTGCATAACAATGTGAATTTCCAACTTCTCTTGGACAACAGAAAGATCTGCTCACACTGGGCCCACAGTGCTACACACTAGTGAATGACTGAAGCCAAGTAGCAGCTGCCCGCTTCATGAGCAAGTACCTTCCTGTTTGCCACAAACCCCACCTTTCCCTATTGTGTTTCCTGCTCTAGGCCAAGTGTAAGTTTCCATTTCTCATCTTGCTGACCCCATTTTGGCTTTGTTTTCTTTTGTAACAGAGGTTTTGTGGGGGGCGGGGGTTGTCTTTTTTCTGCCTTTTATAGGTCTGCACCCATGGCATATGGAGGTTCCCAGACTAAGGGTCCAATCTGAGCTGTAGCCACCAGCCTACACCAGAGCCACAGCAATGTGGGATCCGAGCCGCATCTGCAACCTACACCACAGCTCATGGCAACGCCAGATCCTTAACCCACTGAGCAAGGCCAGGGACCGAACCCGCAACCTCATGGTTCCTAGTCATATTCGTTAACCACTGAGCCACGACAGGAACTCCAACAGAGTTTTTTTAAAAGGCAATTATTTCTCATATTCATGTCATGATGCAAAGTAGGAAAAAGAGAAAAAAAAAAAAAAGAATCACGAGGGCTCCACGTGTCTTGCTCCTACTCTGCTCTACTCACATCCAGTACATTTCTGGCCTCTACAGGCATTTGAGTTTGCCACTCTGGTCAGGACTCTGTGTCTCCCCAGGCCCCATGCTGGTCTTTAGAATTTTCTCAGGCTGCCACCCACTGCTGGAAAAGCTAGATGCGAGGGGAAAACAATGGGCATTATTTAAGCTTACATTTTCATTGTTACCCAAACTCGATATTGCTCATCATCAACTTTTGGTGGAAATTGTTTCTGTTGTTTTTCTTAATTGCCTCCAAATGTAACTGGAGAGTGAGACAGAGCAGCAGAGAACGCAGCACCCACCTTTCCTTTCTGTGAACATGTGTTGGGACGCTTGGACATAGGATTTTGTTCATCCGGGTGCTGCACACACATTCATCAACTTCTGGCTGTACTTACAGATGGAAGGACCCTCACTTCAGTACCAGGATCCCCTGTAGGTTTTCCTCAGCAGAGACAACAACATAAGCCAAGGCCCACATGGAGATAGGAAAATATGGATGGGGCACATTCGAGCAAAGATGTTAGACTTCATTCATAGGTGGTCCGGAGCTGCTATTTGGAGCAGAGGAGGCACGTGATCACAGCTAGAATTGTGTGGGGGACAGCTTCAGAGGTGGAATACCAGTTAAGAGGTGGTTGCAGTGACCTTAGTGATGAGAGGTGCATCTAAAGGAGAGGTGGAAACAGAAAGGAGAGGACAGATTTGGGAGACATCTTGAGGTTAGGCCTGACAACTCATAAAATGTGGAGGGAGATGAAGAATCAGGGAGTTCTCTTGTGGTGCAGCAGGTTAAGGATCTGATATTGTCACTGCAGCAGTTTGGGTTGCTACTGTGCCACGGATTCAGTCCCTGGCCTGGGAACTTCCACATGCTGCAGATACGGGGGAAAAAAGAGAGAGAGACTGGGAACTATACCTAGTCACTTATGATGAAGCATGATAATGTGAGAAAAAAGAATGTATACATGTATGTGTAACTGGGTCACCTCGCTGTGCAGTAGAAAATTGACAGAATACTGTAAACCAGCTATAATAGAAACAATAGAAATCATTATGAAAAATTTTTAAATTTTTAAAAGAGAGAGAGAGATGAAGAATCAAAGATTATCCAGAGATTGTGAGCTTAAGGGTGGAAAACACCAAAAGCATGACCCAAAAAATAAACTTTTGCTTTGCAAGAGTTATGAGAATGAAAAGATAAATTATATACTGAGATAAAATCTTTGCAAATCACATATCCAACAATAGATTTGTATCTGGAATATATAAAGAACTCTTCAGACTGAACAGTAAAAAAAAAAAAAAGAGTCTGATTAGCAGAAGACATGAAGAAGATATAAACAGCAAATAAGTACATGGAAGGATGTTCAACACTATTTGCCATTAGGAAAATGCAAATTGAGCTCACAGTGTGAGGTCCCCACACACCTATCAAATGGCCAAAATAAAAACTAGTGACACCACCAAACGTGGACAAGAAACTAGACCCCTCATTCGTTGCTGGTGGGAATGCAAAATGGTATGGCCACTCTGCAAAACAGTTTGGTGGCTCTTTAGAAAATTAAATACTCAACTACCATATGACCCAGCAGGTGCACTCTTGGGCATTTATCCCAGAGAAATGAAAACTGGGTTCACACAAAAACTTGTACATGAATGTTCATAGCAGCTTTATGTGTAATAGCCAAAAACTGGGAACAGCCCCAGATGTCCTTCACCAATGACTGAGTAGTTAAACAAACTCTGCCACATCCATACCATGGAATGCTACTTGGCAACAGAAGGGAACAAAACTGAATGCACACAACAACCTGAATGGATCTTTAAGGGCAGTGTGCTGAGTGGAAAAAAAATCTCAAAACATTGTGTACTGTATGCTTCCATTTATATGACATTCTAGAAATGACAAAATTATAGAACTGGGGACCAAATTAATGGTTGTCAGGGCTTAGGGATGGGGGAAGGGAGTCACAGTAACAAGGTAACATGAGGAAGATCTTTGCGGTGTTGGAATAGTTCTGTATCTTCTTGTGGTGGGGGTTACATGAATCTACTGCTGTGATAAAATTTCATGGAACTATATACTTACACACACATGCAAGAGCACATATAAAACTTGTAAAATCTGAATATGATCTGTGGATTATACCAGTGTCAATTTCCTGGTCTTGATATTAAATAATAATTATATAAGATGTTGCCACTTGGAGAAACATGGTGAAAGTTACCTCTTGGTACTTTTTCACCATTTCCTGTAAATCTATAATAATTTTAAAATTAAAAAGTTAAGATCCCCCCCAAAAAGGAATGAACTATTGATACACTTAAAAATTTGCATGAACCTTAAAATTTGCATGAAACTCAAAGGCATTATGCTGCTCCAAAGAAGCCAGTCTTAAAAGGTCACATACTGTTTGATTCCATTTATATGACATTCTCGAAAAGACAACACTTACAGTGATAGAGAATAGGTCAGTGGTTGCCAGGTGGCAAGAGGGGGAAGGGAGGATGTAACTGCAGAAAGATAACACAGGGAGTACTTGTGGGTAATGGGACCAATCTGTGTCATGACTCTTTACATGTGTTAAAAATCATGGAACTACACATACCAAAAGAGAGTCAGATTTTCTGTATATTAATTTAAAAATTAAAAATTAAACTAGATAGGCAAGTGGGTGCTGACATATTTTCTTTCCCTCCTTCCTTTCTTTCATTCAGCCATTTATTGACCACCTACTGTGTGTGAGGCACTGTGCTAGAGTTTGGAGATCAACCAAAAGTAAGGCAGCTCAGGTCCCTGCCCTCATAGAACATGGTTCCTGTTTCAGAGGAGAAATGGTCAGTAGGGTTTGGAGCCCAGTATTTCTGCTTGGGTAAGGGAGGCAGGAGAAGACTGGAGGGGTCTAGGGATCAGACTTTTCATTCCTAGAGCCCAATCCTGAAGGGTTTCAAGTAATCACTTTCCCCTCAAAGACTCAGACCCGAGGGCAGGGGAAAATCCCCAATTCATACTTCACAGGTACTCACAAGAGAAAATGGTGGGAGACTTGTGCCCTGCTAAGGGAAGTGAGAAAGTTGGGGGGTAGGGGAAGATTTGATGCAGTTAGTTAGTGTGAAATCTGAAGCGTTGCCCGAACTTGTGTGTGTGTGTGTGTGTGTGTGTGTGTGTGTGTGTGTGTGTGTGTGTGTGTGTGTGTGTGTCTTAAGACAACCATTTGTTTAGCTCGTAAATCTGTGCATTGGCAATAGGGCTGGGTTCAGCTGGGCGGTTCTTCTGCTGGTTTGGACTGGGTTCACCCCAGCACTACAGTCAGCTGGCTGTCAAATGCCTCACTCACACTTCTGGTGGGTGACTGGTGGTTGCCGGGGTAACTGGGCCATATGTCTCTCACCATCCAGCAGCCTAGCCTGAGCTTGTTCACAGGTAGGGAGTCTCAGGGTTCTCCAGAGCAACAAGAGAACAAGCCCCCAAATGTAAGTGCCTTTTTTTTAAGAACAGCTTTATTGAGGTATAATTCACATGTGTTACCTGAATTTGAATTTTGTTTTCTCTCCTGTTTGCAGGGAATCTGAAGCATGTGGTCTAGCTGACAAAAAGAGATCAGGTTTCCAGAGCTGAGGAGCAGTGCCTGTAATGAAGACAGCGTGTTTATGCGAGCAGTGTGTGGAATTTGTGACTGCAGGGGAAATTTGGAAGAAATTACTTCCTGAAAATTTCCAAGGGGCACCAAGTGGCAGCTGGCCTCCTGGGGTGAGGTGGGCTGGCACCCCAGAGGCCTCAACTAGACCTAGGGGGAGATAAAGATTTCCAACATTTAAAGTGTTTATTTTTAAAAAACACACAAATGCCGTTTTTAATCTTTGAAAATTATTTTTCAGCAAGTTAGGGAGGGGTATTTTTATTTTCTTAAAGGAGACAGATCAGAAACTGGAGGAAAATGTGGAGACTTAGCTGCCAGCTTATGGGGTGAAGGGGGGAGCTAAGAAGCAGGGATTGGGCCTCAGAACCATTCAAGTGGAGCTTTGCCAGAGAAGGACCGGTCAGCATACTGGGAGGTGGGGAGAAATCCACCTGTGTTTTTAGGATTATGGATCTATTTTGTTTTTTTAATAAAATCTCTGAAAACCTACCCCTTTGTCCCATTGTCCTCAATGTAAAGGACCACCGACAGGATACACAGTTCTGAATATTTCCTCTCACCGAGGTATCAAAAATAACCCTGCTGCTTCCATGTTCTGCTCTGACCCAGCCTGGGAGGCTGACTCTGAGTGATGGATCCCACTGAGGAACTAGTGTGTCCCCATTAAGTCCCAGAGACAGAAAGCCAAGCTCTGTCCTGTGCTGGAGCCTGTCCAGGGCTCCTGGAAATATAGGTACTGCAACCATGGAGAGGGTCTTGCTGGCACCCCGGAAGGAGCTGTCTCTGCCTGGGGAGCAATTCAGTGATGGGAAGAGCAGGTGGCATGTCAGATCCAAGAGGGGCACCTTTTTTTCTTTTTAGGGCTGCACCTGCGGCCTGTGGAATTTCCCAGGCTAGGAACTGAATCGGAGCTGCAGCTGCCGGCCTCCACCACAACCACAGCAACTCCAGATCCAAGCCACATCTTCAACCTACACCACATCTTGCGGTAATGCTGGATCCTTAACCCACTGAGCAAGGCCAGGTATCAAACCCACGTCCTCATGGATACTAGTAGTGTTCGTAACCTGCTGAGCCACAATGGGAACTCCAAAAGGGGCATCTTGATGAATAGAGGCTACTTCCAGCCAAGTGTAGACAATCAGCACACTTGATGGAAATGATAGTTGTGATGCCTTGGTATTACTGTAACCTCAAAGGAGAGGGCAAGATGGCAAAATGCAGGTGGCGGGGGGTGGGGGATGTGCCTGTGTCATGAGGGAGATGAGGAAGCAGAAGAGACAGCTGAACGACATAATTTTGTAATTCAATTTGCCAAGTATTTAAGGACTGGGCTAAGAGACAAAGACAGCCCCATCCTGGCCTCCTAGGAACTCCCAGACAAGGCAAAGGAGGAGGTAAGGAGCCAGACGCCAGCATGCTTTGTGCTCTGTTACAAGCGTGAATCCAGCGCTGTTGGGAGCACTGGGGAGAGAGCACTTCGCCCTGCAGGGGCAGCATCCTGAAACTTTCAAAGGGGATGACATTTGAGCTGGGCCTTGTAGAGTGAGTTGTATTTCTCCAGGCTACCGAGGGGGGAAGGGCATTCCGCTGAAGGGAGTGGAAAAAGCCTTGAACGTGTGTCCCGGGATGGGAATAGCCAAGCTTTTATTAAACAGCGTCGGGGCGCCTGGTCGGCTAGGAATACCAGTCACTTCAAATGCTCACTATTCTAATTATACACTCTCGGCTTAAGGGCAGTTTTGCTTATACCAAAATGAAGGGGGATTTTGAAAAACAGAAGAGGGAGGAGGCACTGAATGAGGCAGTTGGGGGTTGTGAGGGGGAGAGGGGGAGGCCGAGCAAGGCAAACGAGAACTCTGAGTTCCCAGCCTACAAGAAACCACTCGCCAAGGTCTGTTGTATCAAAGGCTTGACTGGTCCACTTTCAGCTCCCCAATCTCCATTCTTTCTAAGGGACCCGTCCCCAAAGTCATCACCCAAATTCCTGTGAAGGACTCAGCCCCAAGACGCTGCTACCTGGTAAAGTGGTGAATACTAGTGCCCCATTTTCCTTTCAAGGGGAAATGGGCCTGAGCCAGAAGGAGCCCTTTCCCACTGGGCAACCAGTACTGCCTTCTCACCACCGCTGGTACTACTGGTGAAGCCTCAGAGCAAGCTATTGAACCGACCCACTGTTGGGCATCCCAGAGGCCAAGCCTGTTCCTGAGAGACTGCCTCATTGCCTTCAGGATTCCTTTTCATTTGATTCTTTTTTAAAACATTAGCCTAAAAAGAAACCCCCTAGTTAGAACCAGGAACAATTTCCCTCTTAAAAAAAAAAATTTAGTAGTTCTTCAAACCTGACTAGCATCCATGAGGACGCAGGTTCGATCCCTGGCCTCGCTCAGTGAGTCAAGGATCCGGCCGCTGCCGTGAGCTATAGTGTAGGTTGCAGCAACACTCTCGGATCCTGCATTGCTGTGGCTGTGGTGTAGACTGGCAACTACAGCTCCAATTCGATCCTTAGCCTGAGAACCTCCATATGCCGCAGGTGCAGCCCTAAAAAGACAAAATAATAATAATTATTATTATTTATTTACTTATTTATTTTGGCCACAGTGTGCAACAGCTTGATGTAGGATCTTAGTTCTCAGACCAGGGATTGAACCCCGGCCTTGATGGTGAGAGAACTGAGAGTGCTCTCAGCTCTTGGGCTCACAACCCTTGAGTCCTAACCATTGGGCCACCAGGGAACCCCTAATTTTATTTTTTTTTTTCTTTTTTGGCCTCCCCATGGCATATGCAGTTCCCGGGCCAGGGATCAGATCCTAGCCACAGTTGTAACCTGCTGAAGCAATCCTGGATCCTTTAAGCTGGGCCAAGGATCGAACCTGAGTCCTGGCACTGCAGAGACACTGCCAATCCCATTGCTCCACAGTGGGAACTCCACAATTTTCCATTTTTTTAATTAGAAGAGAAATAACAAAGGTAGTATTCCCAAAACAAGCAAGAGGTGCTCTACTAGGACTAAACTCATAAAATTGTACACATTAAAACTGATGCAAACTACTGCCTTTGGAATGGATAAGCAATGAGATTCTGCTGTATAGCACTGGGAACTATGTCTAGTCACTTATGATGGAGCATGATAATGTGAGAAAAAAGAATGTATACATGGATGTGTAACTGGGTCACCATGCTGTACAGTAGAAAATTGACAGAACACTGTAGACGACCTATAATGGAAAAAATAAAAATCATTATAAAAAATGGCCAGCCCTTGGTCTATCAATTATACCTTCAGAAAAGCTGTAAAAGAGAGAGAGAAGAGGAAAGAATTGCTTTGCTGGAGTTCCCGCTGTGGCTCAGAGGTAATGAACCTGACTTGTATCCATGAGGATGCGGGTTCTATCCCCAGCCTCACTCAGTGGGTTAAGGATCCAGTGTTGCCATGAGACGCGCTGTAGGTGGCAGATGTGGCTCAGATCCCACGTTGCTGCGACTGTGGTGCTATAGCTCCGATTTAACCCCTAGCCTGGGAATTTCCATAAGCAGTGGGTTCGGCCCTAAAAAAAAAAAAAAGTGCTTTGCTAAGAATTATCTTAAGTGCTTAGGAAAAAAGACCGAAAGGAAATACACCACTGAGGTGGGTTTCTGTGGAGGAGGAAGGTATACAGAAGGTTTAATTTTTGTTCTTTCTACTTTTCAATATTTTCCCAGTTTTCTCTTGTAAGCACATTCTAGTTTTATAATAGGAAAAAGAAAGAAACTTTTTTTTTAAAAAAATTGATCTGCAGGTAGAGTTACAGATCAAAGTAAATTCAAGACACCCACCAAGGAAGAGTTTGTGCTCAGGCCCTGAGGCTGTTCTAACCACCCAGGAAGTTCTGAGCTGGCAAGGAAGACCAATCAGGCTGGAGGGCTCCTGATTTACAATTCACTCAGCCTAAGAGGGTCTTTTTTGATAAGGTGGCTTGAGGGAGGGGCAACTTTGTACTCAGTGTGAGCCAGCCTTCCCTTCCGGAAACAGCTGGCTTTGTGCCCTGGGGACCAGCCATCTTAACCATAATAGTAATGCAAAGCAAGCATTGGAATATGCCCCATTTTATGAATCGTTCTTATTTATAGTATATCACTACCCACCCCGCTGGGTGGGTTTTATCACCCTACTTTATAGATTAGCAAACTGAGGCTACAAACTGTGAGGTAACTTGCCTAATTCACAAACCACCAAGCCAGGAAGCAAACCCAGCTGGAACTACAAGCTCCTTCATTTTTCCCCCTGCCCCGTATCTAGTGCCACTAGAATATTTTTAAACTGTGACTTTGGAGTAAACGACTTTCTTCTTGCTTCCAAAGACCAAGGTGGACGAAGCCTCATGCTGCTCCCCGGCCCTCCCCTCGTGATGACAACATTAAGTAGTTTGTGTGCTCATCAGCAAGTTACTCAACCTTTTGAGGTCGTTTCCTTAATCCCAGCCCTCTGTAAAATAGGGTGATTAATTCTCGCATTTCATAAGATATTGTGAGTGTTTGGTGAATTATTTTATTTTATTTATTTATTTATTTTTGGTCTTTTTAGGGCTGTGCCTATGGCATATGGAGATTCCCAGGCTAGGGGTCCGACTGGAGCTGTAGCCGCTGGCCTCCGCCACAGCCACAGCAACTCAGGATCCGAGCCACGTCTGTGACCTACACCACTGTTCACCGCAACGCCAGATCCTCAACCTACTGAGTGAGGCCAGGGATCGAACCTATGTCCTCATGGATGCTAGTCAGATTCGTTTCCACTGAGCCACGACAGGAACTCCTGATGAATTATTTTAGATGGAAGAACTTTGAAGAGTCTAAAGCCTAGTGTGCAGAAGGGCCTGTTGGGAAAAGGGACCCAGAAAGGACGCCCTCTGAGGAAAACCCTGTCCTCCAAGAAGCCCCATGGGCCTCCACTGTCTACCAGAAACCCACTGAGGTCAGAGAGGCGGAGAGAGAAGTTTAGGCTGTGTCTGCAACTCAAGGGTTAAGAAAATAACCATTGTTAGGCAAAAAGACAAAAATAAATAAATAAATAAAATGATCTTTAAAAAAAAAAAAGGAGTTCCCGTCGTGGCACAGTGGTTAACAAATCCGACTAGGAACCATGAGGTTGCGGGTTCGATCCCTGGTCTTGCTCAGTGGGTTAAGGATCCAGCGTTGTGGTGAGCTGTGGTGTAGGTTGCTGACGAGGCTCGGATCCCGCATTAGTGTGGCTGTGGTGTAGGCCGGCTACAGTTCCCTACCCTGGGAACCTCCGAATGCCACAGGAAGCGGCCCTAGAAAAGGCAAAAAGACAAAAATAAATAAATAAATAAATAAATAAATAAATAAATAAATAAATAAATAAATAAAATGATCTTAAAAAAAAAGAAAAAGAAAAGAACCATTTTTGAGAAGTTCCTGTCGTGGCTCAGTGATTAACGAATCTGACTAGCATCCATGAGGACACGGGTTCAACCCCTGGCCTCACTCAGTGGGTTAAGGATCCAGCGTTGCCATGAGCTGTGGTGTAGGTCGCAGACGAGGCTCGGATCCTGAGTTGCTGTGGCTGTGGCGTAGGCCAGTGGCTACAGCTCCGATTTGACCCCTAGCCTGGGAACCTCCATATGCCATAGGTGCGGCCCTAAAAAGACAGAAAGACCAAAAAAGAAAAGAAAAGAAAAAAAGAAAATAACCATTTTTAAAAGAATATATAGATATTGGATATGCCTATATTTGCATAAAACATCTTTGGAAAGAGACCTAAGAAACTGGGGTGTCTCAGTTGCCTCCAGGCAGGGGAACCAGGTGGCGGGTAAAGGGAATGAGGGGGACTTGCATTGCATTCCTTTTTGTACCTTTTGTTTTTTGAACCATGTGAATACATTACCTGGTCCAAAAAAAAAAAGTAAATAAAAAAATTTTTAAGCCAACGGAAAAATCCCAGGCCAGTTTCCCTGTGGGGGGTGGGGGGAGTGGATCTGCCTCAGCTGCCCTCACTGCAAGTGTCACGGAGCAGTATATTTCCAATTCTACATTTAAAAGGCTCTTTTCTAAGGTAGAAAGTCCCCTTTATAAGAAAACCAAATATTATCATTCAACAAAAAAGGAAGAAAGAGGAAGAGGACAAGGAGGAGGAAGGGAAAAAAGAAAGCTCCAGCAGCTCCTCCTGCCCTGCCTTTGCCAAAGAGTCCCCAAACCTCCTGCTCAGTGCTGGGCCCAAGCTGACCAGCAGAGCCTTGGTGTGCATACCACATATGCACTTGGCCCTCAGACTGCCTGGGTTTGACTCCCCTCCCTGTCACTCTCTAGCTGTGTGACCTCAGCCAGGTAATGAGCCTAGGTCTCCTCATCTATTAAACATAGATAATCCCTGGAGTTCCCATCGTGGCTCAGTGGTTAACGAATCTGACTAGGAACCATGAGGTTGTGGGTTCAATCCCTGGCCTTGCTCAGTGGGTTAAGGATTCAGTGTGGCCGTGAGCTTCGGTGTAGGCCGCAGACGAAGCTTGGATCCCATGTTGCTGTGGCTGTGGTGTAGGCCGGCAGCTACAGCTCCAATTGGATCCTAGCCTGGGAACCTCCATATGCCATGGGAGCGGCCCTAGAAATGGCAAAAAAGACCAAAAAAAAAAAAAAACCCATAGGGTTTTTTGGTTTGGTGTTTTTTGGTTTTTTGGTTTGGTTTGGTTTTGCTGGGGTTTTTTCTATGGCTGCACTGGCAGCACATGGAAGTTCCCAGGCCAGGGGTTGAATCCAAGCTGCAGCTGTGACCTATACCACCACTGTGGTATACTGGATCCAACCCAAGCAACCTAAGCCACTGCAGTCAGGTTCTTAACCAATGTGTCACAGTGGGAACTCCCCTCATGGGATATTCTTGAGGGATCAAAGAGATCATGAAAAAAAGCCCATATTAGATGTCAGTATTAGACAATGTTCCTGCCCTAAATGTGAATCTAGTCTAGGCAGAGAATCTTTTTTTTTTTTTTTTTTGGCCGCATTCATGGCATATGGAAGTTCCCCAGTCAGGGACTGAATCCAAATAGCAGCTGCAATCTTTGTCCTTAAACCCCTGCACCACAGCGGGATCTCCTAAGCCGGGAATCTTCCTGATGTTCCCTGGCTTCAGGAATTAGGGAAATAGTGTGTAAATTCACATGGCTGTGCATTGGTACATCCTTCTGGGGCAAGGAGCCATAGCTATTATCAGATGCTCAGCACTCAAAGGGGTTTTTATGATCCCTAAATGATGAGAGCTACAAATGTAGAGGTAAAGGCAGACATAAACAGAGCCTTCTAAAACCCTTACCTTAGGGTCTCTGCACAGGCTAGTCCTTTTGCCTGGAATCCTCAGATCTTCCCCAGACTGGCTCCTTCTAGCCATGCCATCTAAAGTAACCATCCTGCCCTCTTTGTTCCAAAGTACCATTTATACTTGAAAAGATACATGTACTCCAATGCTCATTGCAGCACTATATACAATAGCCAAGACATGGAAACAACCTAAATCCACAACCTCTGTCAATTGACAGAGGAGTGGATCAAGAAGATGGGGTACATACACACGATGGAATATTACTCAGCCATTAAAAGGAAAGAAATAACAGCATTTGCAGCAACATGGATGGACCTAGAAATTACCATGCTAAATGAAGTTAGTCAGACAGTGAGACACCAACATCATATACTATCACTTACATGTGGAATCTTTTTTTTTTTTGCCCTTTTTTTTAATTTTTTTTTTTTTGTCTTTTTGCCATTTCTAGGGCTGCTTCTCACGGCATATGGAGGTTCCCAGGCTAGGGGTCTAATTGGTGATGTCGCTGCCAGCCTACGCCAGAGCCACAGCAACACAGGATCCAAGCTGTGTCTGCAACCTACACCACAGCTCACGGCAACGCCAGATCGTTAACCCACTGAGCAAGGCCAGGGATCGAACCCGCAACCTCATGGTTCCTAGTCGGATTCGTTAACCACTGCACCATGACCGGAACTCCACATGTAGAATCTTAAAAAAGGCCACAATGTACTTCTTTGCAGTCAATACTGACTCACAGACTTTGAAAAACTTCTGGTTTCCAAGGGAGACAGGTTGGGGAGTAGGGGGATGGGCTGGGGGTTTGGGATGGAAATGGTATAAAATTGGGTTGTGATGATCGTTGTACAACTATAAATGTAATAAAATTCATTCAAAAAACAATATTATAAAAAAAATACCATTTATTTTCACACCATTTATCATTATCTTGTTCAATTTTATTTCTACACACACACAGCCTAGGATGAGAACATTGGCAGTTTCATTGCTTGTACCCCAGTGTCTGTCTTGGTACCTGGCACTTGTAATTATGCATGTATACCTATGCAATGGTGGAACTACACACTCAGACAAAGCAATGCCTCTTATTCTGGGTATTATGGGACATAGAGGAGGGACAGGCAATCTAGACTGGGGCCATCATGAAAGCTACAACACTCAAGCTGATCTTAAGCCAAGTAGCTGGGGCAGACATTGCAGGCATATGAAATTTAGGGAGGTGACAAACAGTTCAGTGTTGCTGGAACACAGAATATTAGACTGTATTCAACTGTAAAAAGGTATTTTTCAGACAATAGAGGAAATTTGGACAGGAACTAGATGATGTTAAGAAATTATAGATAATTTTGTTAAGTATGATAACAGCATGGTAGTTATATATCTAAGTCTTCATCTTTTAAAGATACAAAGTGAAGTATTTACAGGTGAAATAATTTATCTGGGGTTTATTTTTAAATACTCCAGAGAGGGAAAGTGTGTGTGTGTGTGTGTGTGTGTGTGTTTGTGTGTGTGTGTGTGTGTGTGTGGCAGGTGGTGGGTGGAGATAAATGAAACAAAATTTGAAAAATGTTGATCATTGTCGAAGGTGGTTTGATGGACACATGGAGGTTGAATATACTGTTCTCTCTGCCTTTTTGTGTTTTTGAATTTCCATAAGAAAGTGTTGAGATATATATTATTGAGTGACAGGAAGGAAAATAGCAGGGGCTGGATCACAAAGGGCCTCCTGTGCCAGATGGAGGAGGCGAGACTTGATCCTTCAGGTAAGGAGCCATCAAAGACTTTTAAGCCAAAGAGTGGTTTAATCAGATTTGCATTTTACAAAGATCTCTATAGCCTCTGGGACAACAGAAATGAGCCTGCTGAGTCCTGGCTCCAAAGTGGTGGAGAAGCCTCTATCTCTGATGAGTCCTAGCGCCTTCCTCCATCAGCCCCCAATGCCTTTCTTACCTGGTGAGACAGAAAGAGAAATGGAAAAACTTTCTTTGCACTAGATGCTTGAGGTAAAAATATTCAAACAGTAAGATAATGGCTCCCTCATAATGCCATACCTCTGCAATCACCACTATTAGCAGTTTGGTGTTGCACACCCGATCCCTTAAAGTGGTCACATTATATGGATGCCCCCAAATTTAACCTGTACCCTAATGCTGAACATTCAGAATGTTCTCATTTTTACTTACAAATAAAAACACTGTACAACAAAAGAACTGCTAGAGCTAATAAACAAATTCAGCAAACTTGTGGGTAAGAGGTAAACAAAACTCAGTGTACTATTATATCCATGAACATCCTGAAAAGGAAATTAAGAAAAGTCTATTGACAATAGCATACAAAAGATAAAGAAAATGTGGTACACCCACACATACACACACACATGCACACATACAATAGACTACTACTTAGCCATAAAAAAAGAATGAAATAATGCCATTTACAGCAGTACGGATGGACCTAGAGATTACTATACTATACTAAGTGAAGTAAGTCAGACAGAGAAAGACAGATGCTTTATGATACCATTTGTACGTGAAATCTAAAATATGACACAGGACGTAGTTCCTGTTGTGGCTCAGCAGTTAAGAAACTGACACAGGTTAAGTGCCTGTGAGGATTTGGATTAAGTGCCTGTGAGGATTAGGGTTCAATCCCTGGCCTCACTCAGTGGGTTAAGGATCTGGCTTTGCTGCAAGCTGCGGTGTGGGTTGCAGATTTGGCTCAGATCTGGTGTTGCTATGGCTGTGGTGTAGGCCAGCAACTGCAGTTCTGATTTTCTTTGGAACTTCCACACGCTTCAGGTTCAGCCCTAACCCAAAAAAAAGGAAAAAAAAAAAATAGGACACAGGAGTTCCCATTGTGGGACATTGGAGTTTGGGATTAGCAGAGGCAAACTATTATATATAGAATGGATAAACAAGGTCCTATTGTATAGCACAGGGAACTATATTCAATAGCCTGTGACAAACCATAATGGAAAAGAATATGAAAAAGAATATATACATACATATATGTATATATATATTTATAGATGTATATAAAACTGAGTCACTTTGCTGTATAGCAGAAATTAACACAACATCGTAAATCAATTATACCTCAATAAAATAAAAAATAGCATCCAAAAGAATAAATAAACTTAACCAAGGAAGTGAAAAACTTGTATACTGAAAACTACAAAATGTTGCTGAAAGAATTTAAAGACACAAATAAATGAAAGACATATATGTTCACATTGGAAGATTTAATTTTTTTTTTGTCTTTCGTTGTTGTTATTGTTGTTGTTGTTGTTGCTATTTCTTGGGCCACTCCCGCGGCATATGGAGGTTCCCAGGCTAGGGGTTGAATCGGAGCTGTAGCCACCGGCCTACGCCAGAGCCACAGCAACGCGGGATCCCAGCCGCGTCTGCAACCTACACCACGGCTCACGGCAACACCGGATCGTTAACCCACTGAGCAAGGGCAGGGACCGAACCCGCAACCTCATGGTTCCTAGTAGGATTCGTTAATCACTGTGCCACGACGGGAACTCCTGGAAGATTTAATTTTTTAAAATAAATTTTATTGGAGTATAGTTGACTTAGAAAGTTACATTAGTTTAAGCTGTACACCAAAGTAAATCAGTTTTACATATACAAATATCCATTCCTTTTCGGATTCTTTTCCCATATAGGTTATTACACAGTATTGACTAAGTTATCCTGTGCTATACAGTAGGTCCTTGTTACCTATCTATTTTATATATAGTAGTGTGTATAGGTCAATCCCAACCCCCAATTTATCCCTCCTGTCCCACGTTTCCCCTTTAGTAACCATAAATTTGGTTTCAAAATCTTTGAGTCTGTTTCTGTTGGGTAGGTTCTTTTGTATCATTTTTGTTAGAGTTCACATATCAGTGATCTCATATGATATTTGTCTTTCTCTGTCTGACTTACTTATTTAGTATGATAATTTCTAGGTCCATCCTGGAAGACAGAATTTTGCTACAGTATCGATACTACCCAGGATTATCCACAGATTCAATGCAACCCCAATGATTTTTTTCAGAAATAGAAAAACACGTCTTAAAATTTATATAGAGGGAGTTCCTGCTGTGGCTTAGCAGGTTAAGAACCCGACTAGTATCGATGAGGATGCAGGTTCAATTCCTGGCTTCACTTAGTGGGTTAAGGATCTAGCGTTGCCACAAGCCGCAGTGTAGGTTGAAGATACAGCTCAGATCCAGAGTTGCTGTGGCTGTGGCATAGGCCAGCAGCTGCAGCTCCAATTTGACCCCTAGCCTCGGAACTTCCATATGCCAAGGGTGTGGCCTTAAAAAGACAAAAAGACCAAAAAATTTTAAAAAAAAAGAAAGAAAAAGAAGAACAAAATTGGACTCATTGTTCCTGATTTCAGATATTGCTACAAAACTACATTAATCAAAATAGTAGGTTACTGGCACAAGTATAGTACAGATTGATGGAACAGAATTGAAAGTGGAGAAGAAAATCCACACATCTATGGTCAATGGATTTTGGACAAAGGTGCCAAGTTTATTCAATGGGGAAAGAATAGTCTCTTCAACAAAGGATACTGAATCAAAAAACAACACACACAAAAAAAAACCCCAAATCTGGACCTCTACCTCACACCATATACAAAGATCAAATCAAAATGGATCATAGGAGTTCCCATTGTGGCACAGCGGAAACGAATCTGACTAGGAGCCATGAGGTTTAGGGTTCGACCCCTGGTCTCACTCAGTGGGTTAAGGATCCGGCGTTGCTGTGAGCTATGGTGTAGTTTGCAGACGCGGCTTGGATCTAGTGTTGCTGTGGCTGTGGGGTAGGCTGGAAGCAACAGCTCTGATTAGACCCCTAGCCTGGAAACCTCCATATGCTGCAGGTGCAGCCCTAAAAAGACAAAAGACAAAAAAAAATGGATCACAGACTTAAATGTAAGAGCTAAAGCCATGAAACTCTTAGAAAACATAGGGGTAAATCTTCATGACCTTGGGTTTGGCAATGGAGTCTCAGATTTGACACCAATCACAGAAGCAACAAAAGGAAAAATAGATAAACTGAACTTCACCGAAATTAAAAACTTGTGCTGCAGAGGACATCAGGAAAATGAGACGACAACTCACAGAATGGGTGAAAGTATTTACAAACCATATATCTGATAATGATCTAGTATCCAGAATATATAAAGAATTCAGCCACCAAAAGATACATGACCCAGTTAAAAAATGGGCAAAGAAGTTGACTAAGCATTTCTCCAAAAAAGTCATGAAAATGGACAACAAGCACATGAAAATATGCTCAACATCATTAGTCATTAGGGAAATGCAAATCAAAACCACAGTAAGTTGCCAATTTATTCCTATTTGGATGGCTATAATAAAAATAAAAAATAACAAGAGTCTCTGCAGATCTGGAGAAATTGGAACCTCTGTACATTGCCGTAGGAATGTAAAATGGTACAGCCACTGTGGAAAACAGTTTGGAAGTCCCTCAACAAGTTAAACATATAATTACCATATGATACATCAATTCTAGTCCTAGGTATATACCCCCAAAGAATTGAAAACAGATGTTCAAATACTTGAACATGAATATTCATAGCAGCACTCCTCACAATAGCCAAAAGGTGGAAACAACTCAAGTGTCCATCAATGGATGAATGAATAAATGAACTGTGGTATATTCATGCAGTAGAATATTATTCAGCCATAAAAAGGAATGAAGTATGGATACATGTTACAGTACTCGAAAACATCATGCTAAGTGAAAGAAGACAGACACCAAAAGTTACACAGTGTATGATTCCATTTATATGAAACATCCAGAATAAGCAAAAGCATAAAGACAGAAAGCAGATTAGTTGTTGCCTGGGCAGAGGGGGAGATGGGGAGTAACTGTTTAATGGGTATGGATTTTATTTTGAGTTAATAAAAATATTTGAAAGTAGGCAGAGGTGGTGATTGCACAACATCATGAATATACCAAATATACCTGTGAGGCCACCAGGGAACTCCTAAAATGGCTAATTTTATGTCATGTGAATTTTGCCTCAAAAAAATTATTGCAATGAAGATCCTCGTACTTTCACCTTTGCACATTTGTTATATTTCCTTACAATAAATTTTTTGAAACGGAACTGCTGGATTGAAAGCCATGGACATTAGAAACAAACAAAGGGGTTCCCCTGGTGGCACCATGGGTTAAGGATCTGGCATTGTCATTGCTGTGATGCCAGTTCGATCCCTGGCCCTGGAAATTTTGCATGCTGTGAGCATAGCCAAAAATATAATTCTTTTAAATTAAAAACATACAAAACAGATGATGGATTTTGATCCCCAGAAGCATTGCCCCAATTCACAGTCCCACTAACACTGTAAATATGGCTGCTTCCACCACTCCCTAAAACTTCATCTTTGTCAACATAAGAGATAAAAATAGCTCATTGCTTGAATTTTTGTTTCTCTGATTTTATTAGTGAGGTTGGACAAGCTTTTATATACTTAGCAGTAAGTTATGATTTAACAATCTGTCTTTTCCATTACACTCAAGACCTTTCCTACCTGTTCATGTCAGCACCCCTTCCTGGCACATAGTAGCACCTTAGTCAATGTTGTGAAGTGTTAAAGGGAGGATTTCCCTTGTGGCCCAGTGGGTTAAAGATCCAGCATTGTCACTGCTGTGGCGCGGCTTCCATCCCTGGCCTGAGAACTGCTGCGTGCTACAAGCATGGCTTTAAAAAAAAAAAAAAAAAAAAAAAAAAAGGAAGAGTTGAAGAGAAATCAGTGACTGTCAACAGCTCCTCCTGGTTCCCCAAGGGCCCAGGCTATTTCCAGACAACCAGTGCCCAGGGCCATTCTAACATATCTTCCCCCAGAGGTCACCTCAATGCTTTTGGGATTCACATTGTGAGTGGCATGGAAGACATGGTTTCATATTAGTTGGAAACAGAGATAAAGGCAAAATAAGTTTGAGAATAAGGGTTAAACTGGAAAGTGGGAATAATGTTTACATGTGTCTGTGAATGGAGACAAACAGAAAAGAAACCACAAAAATCACAGCTGTATACTGGCGTATGGGGAGGGTGGAGGTGGACAGGGACGACTACCATTTCTCCAGGTCTTCTCCCATTCTCCCTGGCTGGCTTGTCTGCCAGGCTGGTGGCAACTGCCCTGCAGCTTTCCGGACAGACTGGACTTCCTCCTGTGAAGGTGCCTGTCAGCTCCAGGGCATAGTCCTAGGGTTACCAGCCTAGAAGGCCAGAGAGGGAGGCAACTGTCATCCTTCGAACCCCACCCCCTCCATCCATGAGTCACTGGGCTGTCCTCTACCAGCCTCCATCTGACTTTCACTCATAGCTTTTTCTCCTTTAAGGAATATTCTGCAGAATCCATTTCATATTCCACTCCTGAGCCCATTTGGTTAATCTCTGCCCCATCTCATCTCTGACTGTCCTGCAACCTCTCTCCAATGCCCAGAGGCCAGGGTCTCTGGTGCAGCCATTTCTTCGTTCAACAGATACTTATTATTTTTTTAATTTTTATTTATTTATTTTGCTTTTTAGGGCCACACCTGCGGCATATGGAAGTTCCCAGGCCAGGGGTCTAATCGGAGCTGCACTGCCTGCCTACGCCACAGCCACAGCAACACAGGATCCAAGCCATATCTGCGACCTACACCACAGCTCACACAATGCCTGATCCTTAACCCACCAAGCAAGGCCAGGGGTTGAACCCGCATCCTCATGGATACTGGTCGGGTTGGTTACTGCTGAGCCACGGTGGGAACGCCCACACACAGATAGTCTGCTGTGTGCCGGGCACTATACTGCATTGGGGATGCAGAAGTGAACAAAACAAACATCCCTACCCTCCTGGAATGTACAATCTAGCTGGACAGATAGATAATAAATATAATACGGCAAGTGGTGATCCGTGCTACCAAGAAAAATAAAACAAAGTGAAAATTGAGAGTGATGGCGTTGCTTTTAGACAGGGTGCCCAGGGAAGGCCCATTTGAAGAGGTAACGAACCAAGACATGAATGCACTGAGGTGATGAGTCATGTGGCTATCCTGGAAAGTGTTCAGGGAAGAGGGAATCAAAAATGCAAAGAGCCTGAATCAGGAACCAACCTTGCCACAGGTAGAAAACATGGAAGCGAGGAGTTCCTGCTGTGATGCAGTGGATTAAGAATGTGACTGCAGGAGTTCCCCTTGTGGCACATCGGTAATGAACCTGACTATGATCCATGAGGATGTGGGTTTGATCCTTGGCTTCGCTCAGTGGTTCAAGGATCCAGCGTTGCTGTAGCTGTGGTGTAGGTCGCAGACGTGGCTGGGATCCCATGTTGCTGTGGCTGTAGTGTAGGCCAGTGTCTATAGCTCTGATTCAAACCCTAGCCTGGGAACTGCCGTATGCTGCAGGTGTGGCCCTAAAAAGACAAAAAAAAAAAAAAAAGTATTTTACTAGGGTCACTGCAGAATTTCAGTTTTGATCATGGGCCTGTCACAGCAGGTTAAAGGATCCAGCATTGCTGTAGCTGTGGCATAGGTTGCTTGGGGGTCAGATTCAATCCTTGGCCCAGGAACTTCCATTTGCCATAGGTGCAGCTGTTAAGAAAAGAAAGGAAAAAAAAAAACATGGAGGCCAATGTACATGATGCTGAGGGAGAGGGGAAGGAAAAGAGCGGGGAGAAGTAGGAGGGTCCAGGCCCTATAGACCCTGTAAGGACTTCGACCTCTGACCACAGCCCTGGGTGGATGGAGAGCTGTTGGAAGCTCCTGAGCAGAGAAGGACAGGATCCCTCTGGCTGAGGTGTGGAGCTTCCTGATTGGTGGAGACAGGGCAGGGGAGTAAAGACACCAGCAGGGGAGCTATAGCCGTGATCTAGGTAAGAGATGACAGTGGCTTGGACCTGAGTGGTGGCTGTAGAAGTTGTGAGAAGTGGTTTGGCTCCTGAATTTATTTTAAAGCGAGAGCTGACAGATTCTGTTGACATAGGGTCAGAGAGAAAGACTAGATTTGGGGCCTGAGAAACTGGGTGAACAGAGGGGCCATTTACTGAGCTTGGGAAGCTGGCTGTGGGGTGCATTGGGGGACAGGGTATCGAGTACCCCATTTGCCTGCATTCAGGAGAGAGGGCTGGGATCTCGTCTGGAAGCTTAGGGCTCAGCTCAGCCACTTGCTGGTGGGGATTGAGCATGGATGGAGAAGGTGAAGGCAATGAGCACAAACTGTACCAGGCTCCACATATAATCTGCCCACATCACCTTCAGTGAGCACAGTGTCAAGGCTGAATTTCTCAATGTGCCATCCAACTCCAACTCCTGTGACCTTACCAACCCCATCCTGTGCTGCTTTCATAACTCCTCAGTATTGGTGGCTTGGCACATGCTGTCCCCAACACCTGGTGAATGCTGGCCCTCAGCTCAGATGTCACCTCTTCCCATCTCCCGCTAGATTTTATCAGTCTGCTTCTCCATCACCACCCCCACTTATCAGGAACTCCTTGAGGACCAAATGAGCATCTTGGTCCCCTTCAAAGCCTTGGTGACCAAAACAGGGCTGAATAGGCGCTCAGCTCATTTCTATGGCCTGAAAGAACAACTGTGTGGGAATAACAGCCAGCCCTGAGCCCACCACAGTGGGTCGGGAGGCCTGACTTCCCACACAGTCGTATGTGACAATGAGGAAAACAGGGCCAAGGAGGTGAAGTCAAGCTTGGAACTGGACTCCGATTGGAAGGCTGACTCCATCCCCCAAGCAGCAGGGAACAGGGGTCAGAGAAGAATAATTACTCACATGTGTACAGCACTTGAGAGTTTATAGCCACAGACATTATCTCATTCAACCCTGGCACAGCCTCATGAGGTAGGTAGTCTTATTTTTCCCACTTTACATCGAAGGAAACTGAGGCCCAACAAGCTAAAGTCACTTGCCCAAGGTCACAGAGCTAGGAAGTGGCAGCCTCAGGCCTTGAACGAATGTCCATATGATGGCAGAGTCCCAGGCTCTGGATGTCAGAGTGGGTCCTACCTCAAGCTGGCTGGGAAGGTGACCAGTAGGGTCAGGACAGCCCTTTCCCCTCCCTACTTGTCCCTACCACGTTCCAAGCTGGCGGCAGCATGAACGGGCATTTACTCATCCCCTCAGATCAGGTGAGGCCAGAGCCGGGCAGCCTGGGATTCAAACCTGGAGACTCAAAAGGTAACACATGGGACAAGTTTGAAGAAAAGGCAAAGAAGCTGTGGGAATATTCCTCCTTCCAAGGAAAGCTTCAGGGACAAGCCCACCGGGCCAGCTGAGAGGCTGCCCAGGCCCTGGGAGAGGGCAGCTCCCCTTCAATGGCCCAGCCCAAAGCCCCCTGAGAAGTCCTCTGTGGGGGCCGTGCCTTCTTTCCAGTTGGGCGAGGGGCCCAGACAGTTCTTGGCTGGCAGCAGCTGGACCCTCACACCTGTCGGTCTGGCTCCCCTGCTTCACAAACACACGCCCCCGCCGAGCACGGCGCTGCTTCCAGATGGCCGGTCACTTATGTCTTCGCCCCACTTTGGGCGTTTCTGGTTCTCATTTGATTTCTTTTCCTTGCCTTGTTTTCTTCCCCAGCACTCACCCTCTCGCTCTTTTGCCCTTTTTTTTCTGTTCAGTCTATCTCTTTTCCTCAGACTCTCACCAGGGAGCGATGCAGTACTAGCTTCCTCCTCTCTAACAGTGAGGTTCGGATGAGGTCACCTCTCGAGGCCCCACCAATTCTGACATTCTGTTTTGAGGAAAGGCAAGAACCTTGGGGTGGGGAGTAGAGCTAAAGAGCAAGAAACGGAGGTAGAAGCAGGCAGAATGGGATTCAAATCCCAGCATCCTCACTTGCTAGCTGTGTGACCTCAGCCAGGTTGCCTCACCTCTCTGAGCCCCTTCCCTTCGTCTGTAAAGTGAGATTGATAATAATAGCCACAACCTCCCATGGAGGGGGGCAGAAGGTGTGAACTGACCTTGCTCATGGGTGAGAAAGGCCTTTAGGAATTATACGGGGCAGGTCCCAGCAGGCATTACTTAGAAGGCAGTGAGGCCCACAGGGTTGATAGCAGAGTCTCTGGGGCCTGGCTTGAATCCTCAGCCCAAAACAAACAGGATGTAAGTTGTCATCAGCAAGCTGCTTAACATCACCAGGCCTCAATTTCCCTATCAGCAAAACAGGGATGAGGTAACAATAGTAATTGCCTAAGTACCTGAGATTGTTGAGGGGACTAGATGAGAGAATAAGTAGGGAACACTAAGAACAGTGAGGGCCTGTCACCTATCAAGTGCCCAGGAAACGTTACCATTGATATTTGTTTGTTTGTTTATGCCATGCATAAGTTCCTAGGTCAGGGATCAAACCTGAGCCACAGCAGCAACCTTAGGCACTGCAGTGATGATGCCAGATCCTTAAGTCACTGAGCCATCAGGGAACTCCATCACTGATGTTTTTAATCAGAGCCAGGAGGAATAAAACTCCCCTGAGGTAGCATTCACAGGTGTGCTGGAACCACTGCAGGAACCTAAGCTGGGCGCTAACCTGGACTCATCTCTTGGCAGGTCATACCCCACCCAGGGACCACTGAAATTCAGCTTGTGTTCCTCTTGCAAAGCCCCATGCCCTGGGGTGAGGGTTGTGTAAATCCCAGGGTGGCAGAGCACCTGTTTCTAATTTGTCCTCCCAGGGGCGTGCCTTTTTGTGATTGGCCCAAGGAGACTCTGTGTGCTGGCTGAGAGGCACTGTCTCAGTGTGGAGGCAGCAGAGGGACCTTGGGTCACTGGGCCTGTGGTCCTTTCTTCGTGGCTGACAGCAGAGTTTGCACCTTGACCCCTCTCAGCTACCTTAGATCCTCCGTCCATCTCTAGCGCTGACTGCAGATCCCCAGGGGGACAGGCATCTGTGGTTGTGGAGATCCAGGGAAATGCTTCCAGCCTCCCAGGTTGTATGTGTGAAATGAATCCTAACCACATTCACACACCCGTGTTTGTCTGAGCCAACCCAAGAAGCCATCGGAGCTACTGGTCCAAGCTGGGGGACGTCTCCATACCTGCCACGCTCTGATTAGAGGAAAGCTGGGGTCAATGATGTATGATGAGATGAAGTTTGACACCTCAGATGCAATTGGAGATTGGGAAGTTCCGGGATGGGGGCAGGGCCCCAAAACCCAAGATAAGTGAGGGCAGGGTAGTGGTCCAGCATGGACCTGAGATTGGGGGTCAGGTGGCTGCCACATCACCTCAGAGCTCAGGTAAGGGAGGCAGTTTCAGCCTGGTGGTGCAGGAGGCAGGGCCAGACTAAAATGGCCTCACCTTTTAAAGGATGAAGTCAGCGGAGAGACATTGCGCTGGCCTAAGAGTGACGGGTGGCAGAAAAGAGAGAGCAAACCATACCCCACAGACTTGTGTTCTAGAAGCTGAAGTGAAACTAGGGAAGGCCCGGCATGTTGAGGCCCAGCCAAAATGTATTTAGCAAAGTAAGATGAGGCCTCTGTCACTCCCTGGCGTGGGGAAATTTATGGACCCCCTCACACTGCCCTTAAGGGACTTGAAGCATGTGGCCACGACGTGCTCGGCTGGAGGGCCTGGGGAGGCAGAGGAAAGGAGTGCTCGGGGAAGCACCTGCGTCCTGCGCCACTGGAGGAGAAAGCCCCTCTCTGTGAGGGTGGAGAAAAGCAGGGGAAAGTTCCCCACAGTTTGGCCGAAAGTCATTCCGCCGATTGCTCTTTTTGACACAACCTCACACTTTCTTTCCAGTCCTATATTCCTGGCTGTGTGCAAGCTATTTCCACTTGGATGTTCTGCCAACAGCTTAAACTAAACATGCTTAAAGCAGAGTTTCTCTTCCCCCACAAAGCCTCACACCTTCCCAAGGCCTCCAGCT
The DNA here is from genome assembly GCF_016906955.1 of Phacochoerus africanus. Lineage (NCBI taxonomy): Eukaryota > Metazoa > Chordata > Mammalia > Artiodactyla > Suidae > Phacochoerus > Phacochoerus africanus. Next base: position 62,484,489 of record NC_062560.1, on the reverse strand, counting down.
TCACTGCTGACACCCAAGCAGCCCAGGACCTGTCTAGCCCCGGCATCTCTTTCTCCCTTAAAGTAGCACTTTTCTCCCTCCTTGTCCTTTTTTTTTTTTTTTTTTTTTTGGCCGAGCCTGGGACATGGGGAAGTTCCCAAGCTACAGCAGTAACCAGAGCCACAGCAATAACAATGCTGGATCCTTAACCCAACTGCACCAACAGGGAACTCCATCTCCCTCCTTGTCTTTGAACCCTGTGCTTTCCCCTGGGTGATATTTTTCAGAGTCGTCTTTGCCATCCTCTGCCATCCTCAGGCTGCAGCCCTCTCCCACCCTGAACCTCATCCCTGGAGACAGTCCCTAACTGGGCTCCCCCCTCAGGAGTGTCTCCTTTGACCTGGGCCATGAATGTATTCTGGCTGCACACATTGACCACCGACTGCAGTGGGTGCAATCGCACCCATTCTAGAGGCAAAGAAGAGCATAGACAGAGATAACAGAGAAACAGGGAGCCTACTGGGAGAGTTTGGCCTTAGGAGGGAGTCCAACCCAGCTGTGGATCCCAGCTCTGCTGCTTTCTAGCTTTTTGGGTCCTGAGTCTGTTATTTCACCTCTCCAGGGGCTTCATCGCCTTCCTCTCTAAAACAGGAATGATAGTGCTGACTTCCTTGGGCTCTTGTGAAGTTGAATGCCAGAAGGGAGCATAGCGAAGGGGCATATGCTAGAATGACATCCCCAAAGGCGGGAGTGGGCAGAGCCACGAGGGATGTGAGAGGCTGGGTGGCCGAAGCTGTTTGTATGTTTGCGGTTTTCCCATTATGTATAAATAACAGGAAATCAAGTAGGGAATCAATTCAACTGGCCCCAATTGTTGGCCCTTTCTAAACTGCCCCCATCCCCTTGTGTAAACAGGAAACCAAGACTACAATCTCCTGCCCGAGGATGCCCTGCTATCTCTCTGCTCTGGGAGTTTTCTGGTTCTCAAGGTCCTTTCCCCAGGACTAATCTTGTTCCCTTGTTCCCCTCTTCTTTGTCCTCTCTTCTTTTCAATACTCCTCCCTTTTTTTTTTTTTTTTTTTTTTAAACACAGGAGCAAAAGCGAGTGCTGGTCCAAGCCCTCTGGCCTGGGGCAGAAGAATGCAGCCGCTCCCTCGGCTTGGGGCAGCCAGGCCCAGGCGCTCATTCAGGCTGGCAGTGGCAGGCGTGGAGCTGGGGAGGCTCCGGCACCTTGCTCAGAGGGGCTGGAAAGCGCTACAGACATTAGCTCATCACTCCCTGGCAGAAGCCAACCGGTCTGCTATTCTCACTAGCATCTTCCAGATGGGGAAATGGAGGCACAGCCGCACTCAGTGTGGTTGCAGACTCACAGAATCCCAAGGGGGTTTCTGGGCAGTGTCTCCAGATGAAGTAAGGGGAGAAGGGCCACCCTGACTTCCCCAACTGGACCTGCTGTCCTTGAGATCCTATGGGGGGAGGGGGAGAATATAGAAAAGAGCAGTGGTTCAAACTGCAGTATCTGGATGGGGCATCAGGGAAGAATGGGAGGGAGTGGCTAGCATTCTCCTGAGCCCCCCACACATGAAGCAGTCCCCAAACAGCTGCATCTTCACTCATTAGCCCATTAGGAATGACTCACCACACGGTACTGCAAAGATGTTTGCTGCACCCATTACCTCTGGAGTAAGAGGCAGCTGGGATAAAGTCTGCATGACCAGACACCAGAGTTAACTATGATGCCAGTGGGTTATTATGCTTTCTTCCTGGTGCTTTTCTGTCATTTTCAAATTCTATGCAGGGAACAATTATGACATTTATCACCAGATGAAATGTTAATTATTTTTAATTATTAAAAAGAAGGAGCAACTGGGGTGTGGTGGGGAGCCCTGGGCTTGGAGTGAGGAATCCCAGGTCAAGCCCACTCTCACTTCCCAGTTGTGTGACTTGTAGGGCAAGTGAATTCACCTCTTTAAATCTCAGTTTTCTATAAAATGGAGATAGTCAACTCCACAGGGTTGGCAAAATAGCAAAAGATAACGTATGTGGAAGTTCCCCTGTGGCACATGAGTTAAGGATTCTGTGTTGTTATTACTTTGGCTTAGGTCACTGCTGTGGCGCAGGTTCAACCCCTGGCCCAGGAACTTCCACTTGCCATGGGGGTGACCAAAAAAATAAATAAACAAATTTTATGGAACTTTTCAAACATATTCACAAGTAAACATTACAGTGAAGGTCCATGTATCCCTCTTCAATGGTTATCTTATTTTTTTCTATATCCCCACCCAGTTTTCTCTCATCCCCACTGGAATATTCTAAAGTAAATCCCAGACATGCTCTTTTTTCCCATATATACTTCAGTATTAAACTGCTTTTTGCATTTTTTCATAATTAAAAAATAATGGATGATATCTGTTAAAATTTTGGAAAACAAAGAAATCATGTATAAAAGAGAAAAAAAATCACCCATAACCCTGCCACCCAGAGACAACCATATTTGGGAGTAGTCAATTATTTATTCTGTGCACATATATATACATTTTTAACAGAAGTGGGATCCTACTGTATATGCTATTTGTAGGTATCATTTTATTTTAATTATAAAAGTAATAAAATCATATTACAGAAAAATCAAGAGGAAAAATTACCCAGAATCCCTTACCACTTAATATAAAAACTGTTAATATTTTAATATATTTCCTTCCCATCTTTTTAAATTTACGGACATACTTTTAACACCAGTGGGACTGTGCTGATTATGCACTTTTCAAATTACAAATGTTTTAATTATAAGAAAATAATATAATCGTATTGCAGAAAAATAAAGGAAAAGAAAAATATCCATAACCCCACCATTCAATTATAATCGTTAACATTTTAGTGTATTTTCTTCCAATATTTTTTCTATGCACATATAATTTTAACAATAGTAGGAGCATCTGTTTATGCAGTCCATTAACTCTAAACCTATATTTAATTACAAGAATAATATAATCATATTGCATAACATAGAGAAAAGAGGAAAAAAATACCTCACAAGCCTACCACCCTACTGACGCTGTTGTTGGTTTGGTGTTTTCCTGACCATTGCTTCATTATCCATATTCATACATGGTTGGAAACATAGTATTTAATTTTCTGCTCTTTGTGCCCTTTGCAACTTGGCATCATATTTATGCAACTTTGTACCCAGTGGGTTTTTTATTTAATATTTTGTTGTGAACATTTCCTCATGAATAAAAGAGTTCATGAAATCAGATTAAAAAAAATGTTTTAGTGTCAAGGTACCAAGGGACACTCCCTCACCATGGACACTTAAATTGCTTTCTATTTTCCACTAGTATAAATGATTCTGATCCAAAGGTTCTTGAACAAAGACTTGTGCTTTTTAATTTTTCCACATACCTTTTGAGTATACGTTTCTGGAGACCACTCTGTATGTTTACATATAGGTTGTCCTGTAAAAAGTCTTTTATTGGTCCCTAATTTACTCGTGTTATAAGGCTCAGATAGCCTTGGGTTCTGAAAGGTGGGATTTTGAGAAGAAACCTGCATTTTCCTCTTCCTCTTCTTCCTGAGTTTATAGACCTCCTTCATCCCCTCTCAGCCGGGTTTTTAAATTCCTCAGTCAGCAAGTATTATTGAATCTGAAATGTGTGAGCTAAAGAAGGCCTAGGAGGCCAAAGGAAAAGAATCAGAAGGCACAGCATTTGCTGACTATTTACTCCATAGCAGGCACCAATCTCAGCTTTTCCTTTGATCCTTGCAACAAGCGCACAGAGTTGCTACCATTTTAATCCCCGTTTAACAGATGGGAAGATTGAGGCCCAAAGAATAAAGCCAGTTGGCTTAAGATCATAGAGCTAGTACCTGGCAGAATAGGGATTTAAACCCGGGCGGACTTAGCCCTGAACCTGTACGCATGACCATAGTTTAGATACCCCCTTACCCTCCCAGGCAGCAAAGTGCAGGGGTGAAGGTGAGGGCTCTGCAGTCAGCCTAACCTGGATTCAAACACCGGGCCTCCTGGCTGTGTGAATTTAGGCAAATCTCTGGGACATCGTTTCACCTTTGATAAGCTCTACCTCGCAGGGCGTGGGAATCAAATGAGATGATGGATGCGAACATGCCAGGTCCACTGCTGGCACACATAAGGTTCTTGGTGGGTGATCATCCCTGTCCTCTCCTCGGTTCGCGAGCTCGCGGTCTAGTTGCCAAGTTGGAGATAAGAGTTCAGCGGAGAGCTCTGAGCTCGGCTGGAACCGACTGGAAAGTCAGTGATCCAGGGCTTATTTGCAGAAAAATGCAAATGTCTCCTTTGCTCTCTCCCTGCCTCTGCAACTAACCTCCCCTTCCATCTGCCCCCCAATGGAAAGGGGGGGCTTTTGTGCTCCAAAGCCAAGTGCTAGAAGCCCCTCTCTTTCCTGCTCCCCAGGAGGTGGACAGTGGAGATGACAGGAAGTCACCAGTAGGGAGACCCTTTCTGGCATGTGGGCACAGAAAATGTGACGGAGGGCGCTCCTTTTTCTGCCCTTCAATGGTCCGGATGGGGGAGGGGGCTGGCTGTTGAGCAACTGCTCCGGAGACACTCCAGAAGCCGAGATGAACATATGCCTCTTTCTAACAATTGGCCTGGGAGCCATCCAATAGATGGAGGGCGGATCCGCTACCTCCCGGATCCGGAGCCTGCAGCGGAGACGCGGCCGAGGTTTCCAGACCCGCTCCAGAGCGGGGGTTGAGAAGGAGGAAAAGTCGGAGGTCCAAATTAGCAAAACAGAGTTCGAAAGTCCAGGGTCGCTCACATCAGGCAAACAGCAAGATGGCTTGGGGGTGTATTTCACATGCAAACTCTGTAGGGTTTTAGGGTCCCGGCACATCCCGCCTTTTATCAGAAGGAAACCTGGCACTTTGTACAAAGTGAGAAAGTGCAGCCATGGTGTGTGGGATGTGGTTTGTGTTGGGGCAGGGTGAGGGGAAGGAATGGAGACAGCAAGGTAGCTTTGGAGGCTGGGGAATGGGTTTACTTGGTGTTCAGAGCCCTCAGCCCAGCTTCCTCTAGGCTTCCAGTAAGGGCCTTGATCTGTCCCTCTGTTTGCTCCCCATCTTTAGGTAAACCGGTCAGTCCAACAACAAACAGAACTTTGTTCAAAGAGCAAATGCAGGGGGTACTTAAAAGAGAGAGAGAGAGAGAGAGAGAGAGAGAGAGAGAGAGAGAGAGAGAGAGAGAGAGGGAGGGAAAGAAGAAGGGAAAAAAGGAAAAGCCCTTTAGGTCTTCAAACCAGATTAAGAAAATAGAATACATAGTGAAAATAACATCATGACATTCCCTCCTCCTTTTTTTCTTAACATCAGAACTTTTTTTTTTAAGGACATGTTTTATAAACACCGGAAACTGAATAGCTGTTGCTGAAAGGGAGTTTGGTAGAAGGGTAATCCTGGTGGCCTTCTTGTAAGAGGTGAGCTGGGAACTTGGCCACAAGGAGCATGAACTGAAAGAGAAGATTTGGATCTTTTTTTTCCAAAAAGATTTGTGAGATATCATCCTAACCCAAGAAAGATGTGCTCCTAATGCAAAATGTTATTCTTGTCACCTGGGAGTGATTATATAATCATAATCAAATAACCTGACATACTGGGAGGGCAGGAGGATTCCCGGGGAGTCCTGGGGCAAGCTCTTCATACCCTGTTGCCTGTTCTTGGCCTTTTGGCTGAGATTCGTGAGCTGCACCTGGCCCCACGATCCGAGACATTACCTCCACGTCGCAACCCGTCAGCCTCCTTCAGTCCTTGGATGACCACAAGAGTGAATCCCTCGACCCCAACCACAGCTCAGTCCTTCGAGGAAAGCCACGGCTGCGGGCTGGATAGGCCCTGAAAGCGGATCTGCCGAGAATCTGGCAACTTTAAGGGAAAAGGGTCTCCCGCCTCCCAGCCTCGGCCCTTCAACCAGGGAGATGGTGCAGCCCAAAGGGGACAGACAGGCTCTGAGAAAGCCCTGCAGAAAACCCAAACCATGCCCCTCGAGCCCCCGCTCCGGGTGCGTCCCCCTTCCCCGGGTCATTTCCTGAACCTATAGCTCTCCCCCCAACCCCTTGAAGCCTGCTCTGGCCACCCTCTAGATTTAGGTCAGAAAACAGACACTAACAGCTCTCCCTCGCCTCAGCGAAATTACTAAGTGGAATTTATTGGGCAAGTCCATGCAGGGCGGTGGGGAGAGACTGTGCCCCGGGCCCGGGCCCCCGCTCGCTTTAGAAGCGCAGGCGTCGGCCGGGGGCTCTGGGCTCAGGGTGCCCACGGCCTGGGCCCGTCAGCTGCACCTAGGGAACCGTGGCCGGTTCCCGGCGCAGCCGGACCCGCGGGGCTGCTCGGACTCCGTTCCCCAGCCGGCCCTTCGCTTTCACACGATCCGCGGTGACTGCACCAACTCGAGCGCCTTTAAAGGGCCACACACGCCAGCCGCCGCTATAAAATGTTCCCAGCGGCACAGCTGCAGAAGGGGCACCGCTAAGCTGCCGAGAGGAGGCTCGCTCTACCCGGCTGCCTGCCCACCGCCCGCTGGCGAAGGGTCGTTCCTGGCGAGGAGGAAGAGGGCAGAGGAAGGCACAGCACCCGCTCTGGCCCTCGGTGAGTATCCAGTTCAGATTTTGCCACCAACTCGCCCACGAGCCAGGACATGTGCTAATAATGCCATAAGCCGGTTATAAAGACGTGGAAATTGGGGGGAGCGAGAAAAAGGGGGAAAAGGGTCTGTCCTTCCTGGGATTCCTAGCCGAGGCCAGTCTGCTGCCGTGTGCGTGTGCGTCAGGGCTCTCCGGGCGGCTATGGGGGCTTGAGAGCCGGTTCCCCCGCGCCGGGAAGGGAGCGCGGTGGCCGCCACCGCCCCGGAGTCAGGCGCCGAAGCTGCGGGCGGGCGGGCGGGCACGGGCGCGGGCCGGGGCTGCTTGGCGCGGCACGGTGCGGTGCGGCGGCGGCGGCGGCGCGGCGCGGCGGTGCGGGCTTTTCCCAGGCGCCCCGGGGTCGGGTGGCACTGAGCGCGACCGGCTCGCGGCGGCGGTGGCGGCGTGCGTGCCAGGGGCTGGGGGCTCCGCCGCTGCGCCCGCGGCTCACCCGGCTCCGCGCTTCCCTCTCCCCAGGGCAGGCGGCTCCACGGAGGTAAGCCGGGCCGCCGGGCTGGGCGCTGGGCTGGGTGGCGGGGCCAGAGACTCCAGTGGAGCGGGCGCAGGGAGCGGGCGGCGAACGGGCGGGCCGGGGGGCTCTGGGAGACTTGTTTTCTGTTTGAAAGCTGCTCTGCTGGGGGCGGAGGGGCCGCCGCCCGCCCGCCAGCCAGCGAGCCGGTTCGCTCGCCAGCGCGCCCGCCTGCCGGCCAGTCGGGCCAGGCGCCCGCTTCTCCTGGGGAGACGGCAGCACCTTTTCTCCCTGCGCCCGCGCTTTCTCCAGCTTGGCTTCCACCGATTTTGCTAATCGCCCGGACCGCATCTGGACGCTCCGGCTCCGGGGCTGCACAAAGCTCAGGTTTCCTTTGGGGGCTGGAGGCGAGAGGGGCTTTTCGGGCCGAGTTTCAGCGGAATTGCGGGATGGAAGTTAGCGAATTCGGGCAACTTGCCTCTACTATCGGGTCGACCTCTGCTCTCCCCCACACTCACGCCCACACACACACGCACACCCACGCACACACCCCTCTCCCTATAAACGCTGGCGGCGGGGCCGGGCAGAGCACGGAGTCCCTGCCTTGCCGAGCGCCGGACTTGGAGGCAGACAGACCTGGCCGCGAATCCCGGCTCTGCCACTTTTTAGCGCTGTGACCTTGGGCAAGTTACCTAACCTCTCCGAGCCTCTCACTCTTCTCATAGCGGGGTGATAGCACTGACCATAGGCGGCTTGGCTAGGGGATAGGATCAGCCCGCGGCCAAGTCGGGTGCTCAGCGGGCGCTCAGTAAGTGTTGGTGAGGCGCGGGAGTGGCCGCCGCCGGCGCCGGAGTGCGCCCCCGCGCGCGGCAACACCGCGGGGCCCTAAACTCGCCGCTGAAGCCGAGACCCCGCGCCCCTCCCCGCTTGTCCATCTTGTCTCTACGATCGGTTCCTGATGCGGCACGCGGGAACGGACGCTCGGGGCCCTGGTGGTCTGGGTGCTCGCGTCTACCGTGCAGGGATGCTCCCAGCCGCCCCCAGTTTCGGCGGCTCCACCTGGGATGTGGCGAGGAAGGCGGCCGAGCTGTCCGCCAACAACGGGCCTTTAGTTTTCAGGTGGCGGAACTGACTGGTCTGGTTAGAGCGCATCCAAGCCAAGCCGCAGTACTGTTTGGATTTTTAAATTTCTCCTTCTGAGTGAGAAAATAGCAATCGAGATGGAGCCATCCGGTTGGTGCCATTTTAACTTTTGGTCCCCCAACAGGTCAAAGACGCGGCCCTCCCCACCTGTCTCTCCCTTTTCTTCTTCCTCTCCCCTTCCCATCCCCATCTAGGCGGGAGGGGGCTGCTGGCCCATGGGAAGGTCTGTGACGAAGGGCGGGCGGCGGGACCGGGAACTGGTGGCCAGGGCCGCGAGGCACCGGCGGGCGAGGAGGCACTTGTTGCTCTGGGTTGCCCAGCCGCTTCTTGCAGCCGTTTCGCAGTGGTCAGCTCGCGGCTGGCAGAGCGGGTTGGGACGTTTCTGCACTGCCAAGTTTTGCCTCCTAATGGGCTGGGTGACACCGGCGAGACAAAATCGGGGAAGCAGGGGCAAGGATTCCGAGCTAAATGCTACTGCGTCTTCAGACGGATCCAACAACACTTACTGAGCGCCAAAGGAGCACAGACCCAGGCCGGGGGGTCAGGGCTAGTGGAGGGGGAGGCGGTAACGGGAGGCCTCAGATACGAATGGAGACAGGGTCTTGCCTAGGGGAGCTCACAGCCTGAAGGGGGAGACATGGTAAAATGGTCTTCCCCGGGAAGCGATATCAGAACAGAGGTACTTTTTTCTCATTCTCTCTTTTTTTCTTTTTTCCCTCCTCTTTCTGTTTCTTTTTGTTGTTGCTGCTGCTGTGGTTTTTCTTCTTTTGTACATGGAGTACTGGGAGGAATAAAGAAGAAAGACTGAATAGGAACAGGAAAAAATGGGCAGCACCCCCCCCACACACACACACACCCCAACATTTTTCTTAGGACACGAAAATTGCTTGATACTGAAGGTGCTGGGCTCTTGAAGACAACATACATTACATTCCTTGTTTTGTGATCACTGGCTTGAAATATTCCTGGTTGCCTCAGAAAAAACAGGGCTCCAATCAAGCAATCCTGGTGGATCCAGCAACCGATTTTTTTTCATGTTTTCTTCTCCCCACCCCTTTCTTCCTTTTTCTGTTTTTTTTCACCTCCCTCCCCTACAAGTGGTGCAAAGATGATAAAGAAATGTAGTACGTGGTCACTTTCTAGAAGTGTCTGAGCAGATTCTTAGTGACCACTGGGGGGAGGGAGGTGTCACAGAATTCTAGCCTTGTTGGGAAGATTAGAGACTCTTTAAGATCCTGAAAGATTCCTTGGGCCAAGAGGTATTTATAAATATGAATTCTCCATTCTTCATTCATCACGAAGACTGGAATATGGGGCTTAAAAAAAAAAGCTTCTGAGAAAATAGCTAAAGAGTTGTCAGGTTTTTTTATTTTCTGGCTTGAGGAGATTCTTTCCTCCTCATCCCTTTATCCTATCCCTTGGCATTTAAACTAGGGGATCACTTCTGCAGGAGCTGCTTGAATCATTCTAGGTATGAGGACTTGGCCAGCGGTCAGGTGAGGCATGTGGACATGAGAGTGCTGGATCCTGCTCCCAGAGCCACTTCTACCTGATGGGAAAGCCATTGAACCTCTGTGCCTCTTCCCTCCGGGAAGAATTATGCCCACTTGTAAATACAGATGAATGTGGCTGGGCTCAGAGCAAGTGTCCGGAGAAAGCCAAGTGCTGCCGGGGCTGACATGAAGGGGGCTTGCGCTGGAGGAAATTGAGACATGTCCTAGCTGCTCTCTGGCTGCGCCAGAGCCCCCAGATTACCTCATCAGCCTGGCTTCTCTTACACAAAACCATGTCTGAGGCAGGACTTTGGAACCCTCAGCTCATTTGCTTTGGGGGGACCTATTCCTCTTCTAGGTGTTCCTCACCACTCCTTCCCTCCTGTCTCCCAGTTCCAGTGGAGGCTCCTGTTCTCCAGCCTGAATGCCAGTGGCCCACTAAGACAGTATACTACTTACTCAGGGGCATTGCTATCCTCAGAATCAGGAACAGTGCCCCCCGCCCCAGATGGGGCTCTGAAATCACTTGCATGAGGAAACAGCCACATGTCATCCCCTCTTGGTGACAAGAGTAGCTCGCTGCCTGGGCAGCACCTGGCCAAATCAAGCACCTTTCCTGCCTTGGGCAAAAGTTCGAGCTGGATCTCCTCCCGCTGCTCAGGTGGTCTCTGGTCTTGTCCAACCTGTCACCATCCTTGCCTTGTAGCTGTGTGGAGTTATCCTGCTTTGGGCTTTGCTAGCACTTTTCTTGGTGAATAAAGCCCTTGCCCTTATTACCTCTTCTCCCTCACAGCACCACAGCTCCAGCTGGCAGCAACACCTCCCACCAATTTATCCAACTTCTGCCAAGGCTCTGAAATGCCAACTATGTCGAGGCCTGCACTTGATGTCAAGGGTGGCACCTCACCTGCAAAGGAGGTAACTTTTGCCATTTCACAGGCAGAGACACAGGAGCCTGGAAAGACCATCCGGCCTGGGGCCATGTGATCGGGCCTCCTGGCTGTGGCATCTGGTGTTCTTTAGCAGACAGGAGACAGCGGGGCTTTCTCTGGGGAGAAGGAAAACAGCTTCTACCTAAATATGGTCACATCGAACCCACTAAGGGTATTGAAAGATGGTGGGGAAGGGGGCAGAGAAGTAGAATTGGACAAAATTCCATTGAAGAGGTGAAAGTTAGGCTGAAAAGAGGTCCCCTTTGTGGAATGGTGAGCTGAAGGCGGGACAGGGGTGGGGATGGAAGCAGTGAACTCATTTAGAATGGTGGGTGCCCAGCATGAGGACTTAGGCCTGAGCACAGTGCTCAGAGCCATAGTAGCAAAAGGATACTTGAACCTAAGGAGATAGGACAGGAGCCTACCTCTTCCAAGGGCCTCTGGCTACCTCACCATCACTAACCCCCAATGAAGTGCCTTCCTGGGCCTGATGAATGGTGAGGGATGAAGCCAGGGTACCATGCTGTGCCTGTCTCTATCTTCTAGGATGCCAACCAAGAGATGAGTTCTCTGGCCTACTCTAACCTGGGGGTCAAAGATCGCAAAGCAGTGGCCATCCTGCACTACCCTGGGGTTGCCTCGAATGGAACCAAGGCCAGTGGGGCTCCCGCTAGCTCCTCAGGATCTCCATCTCCAATAGGCTCTCCTACTGCCACCCCTCCCAATAAACCCCCACCCTTCAACCTGCACCCCACCCCTCACCTGCTGGCCAGTATGCAGCTGCAGAAACTTAATAGCCAGTATCATGGGATGGCCGCCGCCACTCCGGGCCAACCCGGGGAGGCAGGGCCCCTGCAGAACTGGGGCTTCGGGGCTCAGGCGGGAGGGGCGGGGTCACTCTCTCCCTCTACTGGTGCCCAGAGCCCTGCCATCATCGACTCGGACCCGGTGGATGAGGAGGTGCTGATGTCGCTGGTGGTGGAACTGGGACTGGACCGAGCCAATGAGCTTCCGGAGCTGTGGCTGGGGCAGAATGAGTTTGACTTCACGGCAGACTTTCCGTCTGGCTGCTGATGCCAACTGTTCCTAAAGATGGAGGAATAAAAGCCACCAATTCTGTTGTAAATAAAAATAAAGGTTACTTACAAAGAGATAGGCTGGCTGGAGGTGTTCTTTATTGAGATCTACAGGGGTATGGCATGGTCTGCCCTCCTTTTAGCAATCCTGAGGCCCAGGGTGGGCTTGCGGGTGGATGGCTGGGCTGGATGGGAATGGGAATGGGGAGGACTGGGGCTGGGGTGGGGGGCTGCTGCTTACTGAACTCCTGCTGCCACCTCCACCACCACCAGCTGTCATCTGATCTTCAGGGGCCCAAGTACCTAGCCTCACAGCCCAAGACCCCAGCAACACTGTCCTATTCAAAGTTGATGATGGGCTGGTTGGGGACATTCTTGAAAGAAACACTGATCCAGACCCTTCTTCAGCCTCCTCGCCACTTGCACATCCAGTCTGTTCACATGACACATGCTTCACCCACTCTAGAAGCCACCCGCACCCACTCTCTAGCCCCAATCCAGTTGTTGCATTGAGGCCATTCCTTTGCCTTTTTGCCCACAGGCAATAGGTATGACCGAAAAAGGATCCTATGACCTGGGAGCTCAGATTTCTCTGGAAAATTGCAAAAGCTATAGATCATTAAACTGAGATTCTAGGTGCCTTCAAGTCCCTCAGACGGTTGCTCAATCCCAGCCTCCATGCCTGGGACACTGAGCTGATCTGATTGTCCCCTAACTCAGACCTCCCTGGCCCCACACTATTTGGACAGCCTATTTCTCTGGGCTGGCCTCTCCATCTTAGAGATACAGATCAGGGCTAAGCTTCACAAGGTCAACATTTGGGGATACAGCTGTTGCCCTTAGATTAACTGCCAAGGAGGCAGGGCTTCAGAAGTGTGCCAAGTGACAAGACAGTAGCATTGAACTGGATCCTGGCCTTGAGGTGCGGGGGGGTGGGGGTGGGGGGAGATGGGCCTTGGGGCTGGTGTGGAATCCAGCCCTGACCTCATATTGACACAAGCCAAAGGCCTAGAGATTCTATCCACATTTCAGATTGCCAGAAACATTCTTCCTTGGACCTTGTGAAACTAAGCAGCTTTTCAGGCCTAGCATCAGGCCTGACCCCTAGCAAGCACTTTGGAAGGAGCCCACCAAAAGAGGCAATGCATAGGACTCACCACTCCCCGGGCACCTGCTCTGGGCCAGGCACTCTGCTAGGCATGGGAGCATAAATTAAAATACGTGATCCAATCTCCTGGTGAAAAGTAGAAACTCTACAGATAAAGCTAAAGTACCCTTTGACCAGCTCTCCCCCTCAATCCTGATCGCCTCTTGCCCTCCACAGAGACAGCGACTGTTTATCTGTTTGTGGTGTATCCTCGCTGGCCTTGCTCTGTGGCTTTGCACAGACTTATCTACCCACAGAAACAATTGGATTTCAAAACAAGACCAGAGTCAGCCAAGGAAAGAATGAGTGAGGGGGAAAGCAGTTATATGAAAGCAGGTTCCTGAAGGGGAGGGACTGCACTAGCTACAAACCAGGAGTTCAGCACACAAGGCCATAGAGCCCTAGTGGGTATGGGAGGAGGTGGCTTGGAAGAAATTTGCAAGAGGCAGGGTGCAAAGGGCCCTCTGGGCCAAGTGGGGAGTGTACATTTATTCTTGGTACCACCAGCCCTGTGGCTTGTGGAGCCTCTCAGAAAGTTTGTAGAAAAGCAAAGAATGAACCAACTTTGATTTTTAGGATGATCCCACTGAAGGTGGATGGTTAGATTCATCTAAGACTGCAAACAAGGAGACATGGTGTTGGGCTGCAGAGGCAGGGTAAGGGTGCGGGGTGGTCATTGTTTATTGCTGGAAAAGAGGCATGAGCAGGGGAATGAATGTCACAGAGTATGGTCCAAGGAAGGTAGGGAAGTCTTGGCCTCTGCACCACCATTTCATATTCAGATCTCTCACAAGACTAGACACATTCATTAGGTTACCAGGAGATTCCTGAGTCAACTTCAAGTCTCATCCTAGGACAGGCCCCGGGGACTAGGAAACAGGGTTCCCAGATGCACACAGGTAAGGAATGCTGCCTATCCGCAAGGAGCTTGTGGCCTGGGAACAGATGGGGATGCGTAACCAAGAGAGCCCAGGAGCTGTGCTGCTCCCTGGGGACAAATGAGGGGGACCCTGGCCTGCTCTCAAGGAACTCCCAGTCCGGTAGCAGAGACAACCCTAGTCTCAAAGGATGAATAGTATTTCCATAAGGCAGCAATTCTGGTGAAGGACTGAGGGGAGGACATGGCCTTCAAGCACAGGGAACAATTGGAGCACAAATGAAAAGATAAAATTGGGACATAGTGTAAACCAGAACCAAGCATTAAGAAAGCCCATGGCTTTTTCAAGGGAAGGCAGAAAGTTGACTTCCTTAAAGTGTAGAGAGAAGGTAAGTTGTAATCAAATCTTTCAATCATTTCTACTTTATTCCACAGGCGACGGGTGTATCATTCTACAAACATAGACTGAGCGCCTACTACATACCAGGCACACACTCAGCATCAGGGCATATGCCGTGAGCACATTGCCCTTGCTCTCATGAAGCTTGAGTTTAGCAAGGAGATCAACAATGGTCAAATAATCATGCAGATCATTAAAACCATAAATCATGAGAAGTGACAGGAAGAAAAGGTACATGTACTATGAAAAAGTGTCATGGTGGCGGGGGGTGCTTGATTTCAATTGCAGTACTCAAGAGGTCTTCTGAAGATTTTGAATAAAGGAGAGTTGTGGTCAGAGCTTGCATGAGGAAAATGAATCAGGAGACAGTGTGCATGACAGATTGGAATTATGATGACAATAGAAATCTGTTACAGTGGTCCAAGCAAAAAGGAACAAAGACAAGAAATTAGTCTATGATGAAAAAGGAGAATTTCAATGGAGAGTTGTTGTTCAATGAATGGAGAGCTTCACTTTAATAAGGTAAAAAAGTTCTAGAAATCTGTTGCACAACAATGTGATAACACTACTGAACTGCACACTTAAAAATGGTTAAGGTGGTCAATTTTTTATTGTGTTTTTTAACCACAATTTTTTAAGGTAGCATTGCAAAGTAGAGAGGAAATGAGGGATTACTCAATAAATGGATATACTACCTCATACTTAACACCAAAATGAATTCCAGATGGACCAAAAATTGAAAAATAAAAAATGAAACCATAAAAGTGCTAGAAGAAAATCTGGGAGTTCCCACTGTGGCTCAATGGGTTAAGAACCCAACATAGTCTCTGTGAAGATGCAGGTTCAATCCCTGGCCTTGCTCAGTGGGTTAAGGATCTGGCGTTACTGCAAGCTGTGTTATCGCTCACGAATGCGGCTCAGATCCGGCCTTGCTGTGGCTATGGCATAGGCTGGCAGCTACAGCTCCAATTCGACCCCTAGCCCAAGAACTTCCATATGCTGCAGGTGCACCCATGAAAAAGGGGGAGAAAAAAGAGGGGATTTAAAACGAAAATGTTGATATGAAGAGATCTTTTCAAGAATGACACAAAACTTGGAAGCTATGGAAGAGACTAATATATATATATATATATATATATATATATATATATATATTCAACTAGATAAAAAGTGTATGGCAAAATAAAAGAAATATAAAAAAGGTAAAAATCAAAAGACAAACAATAAGCTTGGGAAAATACCTGCAACTCATTGTGAGTATGGAAACAACTCTTACAAATCAGGACATTAAAGACCACCAACCCAATATAAAAATGAGCAAATAATATCATAATGAAATAGAGAAAAGACATTAAAATGACTTTAAAACTTATCAAAAGATACTCAGACCCACTCATACAAAAGAATTTTTTTTTTTTTTGGTCTTTTTAGGGCCGCACCCACGGTACATGGAGATTCCAGGCTAGGGGTCTAATCGGAGTTGTTGCTGCCAGTCTACGCCACAGCCACAGCAACTCAGGATCCAAGTTGAGTCTGCGACCTACACCAGAGCTCATGGCAATGCCGGATCCTTAACCCAGTGATCGAGGCCGGGGCCTGAATCCACAACCTCATGGTTCCTAGTCGGATTCATTTCCGCTGCGCCACAATGGGAACTCCTTAAAGAATATATTTTAAAACTACACTAGGGGACTTCTGATTTCAGAATAAGATGATGTAGACTCACTTTTCCCTGTTCCTTGACTTCGAATAGACTTATACACTCTAGAAATGATTCAACAGATGATGACAAAAGGACTCTGAAAGCAGGAAAGTAGGCAAGGAACTTCAGGACTTGAAAAATGACAACATGGTCCATTTCCTCAGGTTTTTTTGGGGGATCTTCCATACACCCCTAGACTGGGTGTCAAAAAGTCCTACAACCTCAAACTAACAGCTACACACACACACACACACACACACACACAGAGAGAGAGAGAGAGAGAGAGAGAGAGAGAGAGGAGAGAGAGAGAGAGAGAGAGAGAGAGGAAGAAAGGAGAAGCCCAAAAGAGACCTGGTGGTGAGAACTAAGCCCTGCTCTACAACCAGAGTTCCAACAGGTGATCCGATCTTACTTGTGAGGCAAAGCCCTGGGCTGTCTCAGTCCCCACTCCAGAACTGGGACACCAGCAGGAAGCCTGATTTGCCTGCGGTGGTAGCATTAGCAAAGCCCTGTATCTTCCTACTCTCCACTGAATCACTGGCATATGGAGACCCAGGTATAGTGGCTTCAGCAACTTCCTCCTCCCCTAGAAGATCGCCCAGCAAAAATGAGCAGCTCAAGGAAGTGCCTTCTGCCACTGCAGACTGCACTAGCAAAGATGAGAGAGCCCTGTGGACAACAGAATGAAACAGACAAAAATAGCATTTCAAGGGCTTGGAAAACTAAGCTGTCGTTGAAACTACAACCCACAGAAGTAGACCAGAGCATACATACTAAACCTAAACAGGGTGACTGCCTACTAAAGTAGATTGAAATGGAATCAAGAGTCTTCTAACATGTCCAGGATACCACAGAAGTCACTCATCATAACAATAGCCAGGAAAACCACAATTTTTTTTTCTTTTTTTGCCACACCCATGGTATGCAGAAGAAGCTCCCCGGCCAGGGATTGAACCTGTGCCACAAAAGAGATCTGAGCTGTTGCAATGACAACACCAGATCTTCAACCTACTGAGCCACAAGAGAACTCTAGGAAAATCACAATTTGAATGACAAAAGACAATCAACTGACACCAATGCTAAGATGAATCAGATGTTGGAATTACCTGACAAGGGTTTTAAAGCAGCCATCCTAAAAGTACTTCAACAAGCAATTACACATTTATTTGACATAAATTAAAAATTGAAAATCTCAACAAAGAAATGTGTTACAAAAAGAATTAAATAGAAATTATTGAATGAGGAGTTCCCGTCGTGGCGTAGCGGAAACAAATCCAACTAGGAACCATGAGGTTGCAGGTTCAATCCCTGGCCTCACTCAGTGGGTTAAGGATCCGGCGTTGCCGTGAGCTGTGGTGTAGGCCGGTGGCTACAATTTCGATTAGACCCCTAGCCTGGGAACCTCCACATGCTACAAGTGTGGCCCTAAAAGGACAAAAGACAAAAGAAAAGAAAGAAATTATTGAATGAAAGAAAAACAACTGAAATAAAAACTCACTGGATAGATTCAATAATGGAGTGGAAATGACAGAGATTAGAATGGGTGAGCTTAAAGACAGATCAATAGAATTTAGTCAGTCTGAACCCATTTGAACATTGGTACGCTATGATAAGTTATTTATGTTTATGATACTACCTAGAGCAAGTACTAAGAAAACTATACAAAGCAATATAGATACTCAGAGTCTTTATAAGTAAATCCAAATGGGACTCTAAAGTATGTTAAAGTAGGAGTTCTCTTGTGGTACAGCAGGTTAAGGATCTGGCATTGTCACTGCTGTGGCTGGGTCTGCTGCTGTGGTGTAGGTTTGATCCCTGGCCTGGGAATTTCCACATGCCATAGGTGCAGCAAAAAAAAAAAAGTATATGTATATATTCAAGTAACTCACAGGAATGCAAGCAAAATAAACAAAAGATTTTGTAAGCCAACTACACTTCAATTTAATGAATAAATTAATTAAATAAGCAAAAAAATGAGAATCAGAAAACAATAAAATAGCAGACTTAAACCCTGATATATCAATAATCACTTAAATGTAAGTGGGCTAAATATACCAATTAAAAGAGATAAGTAGAGTGGGGGAAGGAAAAACACAACCCAAGTATACATTGTCTAACAAGAAACATAGCAACAGGGAGTTCCCATCATGGCTCGGCAGAAACGAATCTGACCAGTATCCATAAGGACGCAGGTTCCATCCCTGGCCTCACTCAGTGGGTTAAGGATCCGACATTGCTGTGAGCTGTGGTGTAGGCCACAGATGCGGCTCAGATCTGACATTGCTGTGGCTGTGGCATAGGCCCAAAGCTGTAGCTCTGATTAGACCCCTAGCCTGGGAACCTCCATATGCCGCAGGTGCGGCCCTGAAAAGACAAAACAAAAACAAAAACAAAAGAAAGAAAGAAACATAGCAACGTAAGTTGGCTGAAAGTAAAAGGATGAAAAAAGTTGTAGCATGCAAACATTAATTTTTTAAAAAGCAGAAGTGCCTATATTTATATCATATAAAGTAGACTTCAGAAAAAAGAAAATTACTGGAGATAAGGAGAGACACTATATAACGTTAAAAGGATCAATCCACTAAGACATAGCAATCCTAAATGCGTATGCAACTGACAACAGAGTTTCAAAATACATGAAGCAAAAACTGAGAGCTCTGCAGGGTAAGAGACAGATCTGCAACCAGAGTCATAGAGTTTAACACCCTCTCTCAGTAATTGATAGAACAACTAGACAAGTTCAGCAAAGATATACAGAACTCAATAACACCATCAACCAAGAGGATCTAATTGACATTTACAGAACACTTCACCTAATAGCAGAAGAATAGATATTCTTTTCAAATACTCGTGGAACATTGACCAAGATAGGTCATATCCTGGACCATAATACAAGTCTTAATAAATGTAAAAGAACTGAAATACAGAATGTGTTCTCTGGATATAATGGAATCAATCTAGAAAATCAATAACAAAGGTAAAAGGAAAATCTCCACACACATGGAAACTAAACAACATATTTCTAAATAATCCATGGGTCAAAAACAGTCTCTCGAAGGAAATTTTTTTTTTTCTTTTTAAGACTGCACCTGCGGCAAATGAAAGTTCCCTGTCTAGGGCTCAAATCGGAGCTGCATCTGTAACCTACACCACAGCTTGCAGCAACGCCAGATCCTTAACCCATTGAGTAAGGCCAGAGATCGAACCTGCATCCTCAGAGACTCTATGTCAGGTTCTTAACCCACTGAGCCACAGTGGCAACTCCTTGAAGGGAATTTTTTTAAAAAACATATTGAACTGAATGAAAATGAGAATATGGCATATCAAAATTTGTGGAGCATAGGTAAAACAGAGGGGGAAATTTGTGATACTAAATGCTTGCATTAGAAAAAGAGGGAAGGTCTCAAACCAATAGTCTAATTTCCTACCACAAGTGAGTTCTTGCTATGGCTCAGCAAAAACAAATATGACTAGTATCCATGAGGATGCAGGTTCGATCCCTGGCCTCGCTCAGTGGGTTAAGGATCCAGCATTGCCATGAGCTGTAGTGTAGGTCACAGACACGGCTCAGATCTGGTGGTACTGTAGCTGTGGTGTAGGCCAGCAACTGTAGCGCTGATTCAACACCTAGGCTGGGAACTTCCATATGCTGGAGGTGTGGCCCTTAAAAAAAAGACGAAAGAAGGAAAGAAAGAAAGAAAGAAAGAAAGAAAGAAAGAAAGAAAGAAAGAAAGAAAGAAAGAAAGAAAGAAAGAAAGAAAGAAGAAAGAAAGAAAGAAAGAAAGAAAGAAAGAAAGAAAGAAAGAAAGAAAGAAAGAAAGAAAGAAAGAAAGAAAGAAAATAAATTTCTACCTCAAGAACCAGGAAAAAGTCGAGCAAAATAAACCCAAACCAAGAAGAAAGAAGGAAATAGTAAAGCTAAGAGCATAGATCAATGAAATTGAAAACAAGAAAACAATGGAGAAAAATCAATGAAACAAAAAGCCAGTTCTTCAGAAAAAAAAAATCAATTCAATCGACAAAATTTTAGCAAGACTGACACAAATAAAAAGAGAGAAAACATGTATTACCAATATAAGGAATGAAACAGGAGTTATCACTACTGATTCTGAAGCTATTACAGGGATAATGAGGGAATACTATGAGCAACTTCATGCTCATAATTTCAATGTAGAAGAAAAGGACTAATTCGTCAAAAACCAAAGCTACCAAAACTTGACCAAGATGAAATAAGTAATCTTAATAGTTCTATAGCCACTAAAGAGATTGCATTCGATTAATTAAAGAGCTCCTGGAAAAGAGTTCTCTAGGCCCAGATTTTTTTCCACCATACAACTTAATGAAATACTCAAAGAAGAATTAACACCAATTTTACAGACTGTCTTCTAGAAAATAAGAGGAAACACTTCCAAGTATTACCCTGATCCCCAAACCAGACAAGGACAGCACATACAAGAGGGAAACTACAGACAAATTTCTCTCCTGAACTTAGATGCAAAAATTCTAAACAAAAATTTAGCTAATCCAATCCAATAATATATTAAAATAACACACCATGAGCAAGTGAGATTTCTTCCAAGTATGCAAGGTTGGTTCAACATTCAATACTCAATCAATATAATTTACCATATCAACAGACTGAAAAAGAAAAAAGCATATGATCATATCGGTTAATGCAGAAAAAGCATTTGACAAAATCAAACACAGAATCACGATTTAAAAAAGAGAAAATAACCTCTCAGCACATTAGGAGTGGAGGGCAATTTTCTCAACCTCATAAAGTGCATCTCAAAACAAAACAAAACTCTACAACTAATATTATACTTAATGGAGAAAAATTAAATGTTTTCTCTCTAAGATCAGGAACAAAACAAGGAAATATATTTATCATTGTTATTCAACATAGCACTGGAAGTAAGGCAAGTGCAATCAAGAGAGAAAATGAAATAAAATTATACAGATAGAAAGAAGGAAAGAAAGTAGAAGGAAGGAAAGAAGGGAAGAAGGGAGGGACGGAGGGAGAAAACACTTTCCCTATTTGCAGATGGCATGATTGGCTATGTAGAAAATCCAAAGTGATCTACAAAAACATTCTTAGAACGGATAAGTAAGTCCGGCAAGTTCAAAAGATACAAAATCAACACACAAAAGGCAACTGAATTTTTATATACTAGCGATGCACACATGAAAACTGAAATTTAGGACCTGATAACATTTACAATTACCATATACATATATATATATATGTATACACACATATATATACATACATATATTTATGTACAAAACCTGGTCAGAATCTGTATGCTTAAAAGTGCAATATATTGATGAAAGAAATCAAAGACCTAAATAGATTTATAGGTTTAATACAATTTTTATCAAAATCTCAGCAAGCTTTTTTTTTAGACATAATCACACTTTTTCCAAAATTGATAGAGGAAGTCAAAGGAACTAGAGCGGCTAAAACAATTCTGTTAAAGAAAAATAAAGTGGGAAGAATCACTCTAATCAATGCTAAGTCTTACTATACACCTCAGATTCAACCCCACAACATGGGAACTTCCATATGCTGTAGCTGCGGCCCTAGAAAGAAAATAAATTAAATTAAATAAAAAAATTTTTTAAAAAGAATGCTGTAGGAGCAATTTGACATCATATACAAAAATTAACTCAAAATATTAACTGATTAGATTGTAAAAACAAACTGTACAACTTTTAGGACAAAAATAGAGAAATAAAAGAACAAGACCCTACAGCATTGCTGTGAGCTGTGGTGTAGGTCGCAATCACCCCTCGGATCCTGAGTTGCTGTGGCTGTGGTGTAAGCTGGAAGCTATGGCTCCAATACGACTCCTAGCTCGGGAACCTCCATATGCTGTGGGTGCAGCCCTAAAAAGACAAAAAAAAAAAAAAAAAAAACCGATCCTACTGCATAGCATAGAGAACTATATTCAATGTCCTATGATAAACCATAATGGAGAATAATACTTTATTTTATTTTTGGCTTCACCCCTGGCATATGGAAGTTCCCAGGCCAGGTATCAGTCCAAGCCTCAACAGCAAGCCAAGCTGCTGCAGTCAGTTCTTAATCCACTGCACCATAGCAGGAACTCCTAAAATATGGGAGTTTTAATCAAGTAAACATGCACTAACCACACAATCCAGCAATTGCAGTCTTGGGCATTTGCCTCAGAGATATGAAAACTTATGTCCACAAAAAAAAAAAAAAAAAAACGTACACAAATGTTCCTAGCAGCTTTATTCTTAAAAGCTGGAAACCACTCAGATGAGTTTCCGTGTGTTAAACAAACAGAGGTACATACATACCATGGAATACTATTCAGCAATAAAAAGGAATGAACAACTTGGATGAATATCAAGGAATTATGCTGAGTGAAATACAGCCAATCTCTAAAGGATACATACTGCACGAGTCCATTATTGCAGAAATAACTTAATTAGAGAAATGGAAAACAGACCATGGGAGGCTAAAGGAGAGCACATACAAACCCTGGAATTAGATTGGCTTCTAAACCCAACTCCACTGTTAGCTAGTGGAAGTTTAACATCTCTGAACCTTGATTTTCTCATTCATAAAATGGATTTCATTCATTTATTGAGTCAGTCAGTCAACAAATGCTTAGTTCCAAGTGTTGAGAGCAGTGAACAAGACAGACCAAATCTTTTCCCTCATAGAGCTGACACTCTAGTGGAGGGAGAGGCAATAAAGACGCATGCTGGAGTTCCCACAGTGGCACAGTGGGTTAATGATCCGGCTAGTCTCTGTGGCATTGCTGGTTCAATTCCTGGCCGGGCACAGTAGGTTAAGGATCCAGTGTTGCTGCAGCTGTGGCATAGGTCATAGATGTGGCTCACATTCAATCCCTGGCCTGGGGAACTTCCACATGCTGGTGAGTGAGGCCAGAAAAGGGAGGCAAAAAATATTAACATACCTGCTAATTAATACATATCAGCAGAGGAGTTCCTGTTGTGTGTCAGCAGGTTAGGAATCCAACATAACTTCCAAGAGAATGGGGGTTCGATCCCTGGCATCATTCAGTGGGTTAAGGATCCAGCGTTGCCACAAGCTGTGGCATAGATCACAGATGCAGCTCAGATCTGGTGTTACCCTGGCTGTGATGTAGGCCGGCAGCTGCAGCTCTGATTCAACCCCTAGCCTGGGAACCTCCATATGCCACAGGTGCAGCTGTAAAAAGAAAAAAAAATACATATCAGCAGAGATGGCACTATCAGGAGAAGTAAAGCAAAGTGAAAGAAGAGAAAGCATACAGAGTCTTTAGCACAGTACTAGAACATAATGGTAAAAGAAGAAAAAGCATATGGAGTGCTTAGCACGGTGCCAAAGCATAATAAGTGTTCAATAAATATTAGTTGTTGATATACATTGTTATTAATAATCAGGAAAAATGCTACTTTAAAAGGTTTAAGTGTTAGTAACAGTGAAGGGAAATGAATACTCTTATTCACTGCTGATGGGTTTGCAATTCATTCAGCTTCTTTGGAGGCCAATTTGGCAGGTCTTTTAAAATTAAAAATACTCATGCCCTATGACCCAGCAAACTGAACTCTGGAGCCAAACTATCTGAGTTCAAATCCTGGCCCAGCTATTGACCAGCTATGTGACCTTTGGTAAGTTGTTTGACCTCTCTGTGCCTTGGTTTCCTAATCTGTAAAACAAGGATCAAAACATGGGCTTGGTGGTTGTGAAGATTAACTGAATACACATGTGTAAAGCATTTAAAACAGAACTTAGCATATAGTAAGTGCTATATATGTATTTGTTGCATAAATTCCCCTCCTCAATATCTACCTAGGAAAACACACATGTATACCAAAAGCAGGGTCATGGGTGCTCATTTGCAGCACTGTTTTTGTAGGAAAAAAAACGGAGACCACCTAAATATTCATCAATAAGGTGATAGTGAAACAAGGGAAGGTAGAGTGGTGCTATGGAATCCTATGAAACGGCTAAAAAAAATGAAGGAAATTACTATGTTCTGACATGGAAAGATCTCTAAGAAGTGTTGTTATGTACCAAAAAGCTAAAGTCAGAATGATACATGTAGGATGATGCTATCTAAACAAAACATGCCACCCCCCACCTCCCCCTCACACACATATAGAAAAAGACCTGGATACACTTCAAACTGATGTTGTTAGAGTTGTTTATCTGGTGGGGAATATTGGGGGAAGACTGATTAGGTGTAAAAGTGGTCAAAAATGATTTTTAAGTTTTTTTTTTTTTGTCTTTTGTCTTTTTTGTTGTTGTTGTTGCTATTTCTTGGGCCGCTCCCGCGGCATATGGAGGTTCCCAGGCTAGGGGTTGAATCAGAGCTGTAGCCACCGGCCTACGCCAGAGCCACAGCAACGCGGGATCCGAGCCGCGTCTGCAACCTACACCACAGCTCACGGCAACGCCGGATCGTTAACCCACTGAGCAAGGGCAGGGACTGAACCCGCAACCTCATGGTTCCTAGTCGGATTCGTTAACCACTGCGCCACGACGGGAACTCCTGATTTTTAAGTTTTACAAGGAGAATATATGCATCTGTGGCTTATGTGATTAAAAATAACTTTTTGAAGTTTATTGAGGAGGTAGCCAGATGTGGCCAAAGGGAATTATCTTTTCAACAAATAGTTCTGGAACAATTGGATATCCAGAAGCATAAGATGACCCTCTATCTATATCTTGCCTCATATTAAAATTGTAACACAGACTAGATTATAAACCTAAATATAAAACCTAAACTATTAAATTTCTAGGAGAAATCATAGGAGAAAAATCTGTATGATCTTAGATTACACAAAGATTTCTTAGATACAATACCAAAAGCACATTCCATTAAGGAAAATAAAAAGACAAATTGGACTTCATCATAATTAAATATCTCTGTTTTTCAAAAGACACCGTTAAAATATGAAAAGACAAACCACAGGTATGGAAAAGATTTTTCCAGTCACATATCTGGATGAAGGATTTGCATCTAGAATATATAAAGAATACTTAAATAATAAGAAAAAACAGGGAGTTCTCTTGTGGTGCAGAGGGTTAAGTACCTGGCGTTTTTCACTGCAGTGGCCCCAGTTGCTGCTATGGCGTGTTGTTTGATCCCTGGCCTGGGAACTTCCACATGCCGCAGGCACAGCCACAAAAGAAAGAAAAAACAGCCAAATTTTTTAAAGTGGGAAAATAATTTGAACAAATATTTCACCAAAGAAGATATATGGATGGCAAAAAAAAGCATATGAAAAGATGTTAAGCATTATTAGCTATCAGGGAAATGCAAAATAAAGCCACAATGATATACAACTACACCTCTATTAGAATAGACAAAATTAAAAAGATTGCCCTTCACAGGCAACAACAATGAAAAAAATAGATAAATTACACTTCATCAAAATTAAAAACACTTGTGCATCAAAGAATTCAAGACAGTGAAAAACACCCACTGAAGAGGAGGAAATATTTGCAGATCATATATCTGATAAAGGAATTAGTATCCAGAATATATAAAGAACTCCTACAACTCAACAATAAAAAATAACAAACAACTCAATTCAGAAATAGGCAAAGGAGGAGTTCCCATTGTGGCTCAGCAGTAACAAACCAGACTAGTATCTGTGAGGATGTGGGTTCGATCCCTAGCCCCATCAGTGGGTTAAAGTGTCCGGCAATGCTCTGAGCTTCGGTGTAGGTCACAGATGCAGCTCGAAATCTGCATTGCTGTGGCTGTGGTGTAGGCCAGCAGCTGCAGTTCCAATTTGATCCCTAGACTGGCGATCTCTATATGCCACAGTTGTGGCCATAAAAAGCAAAAAAAAAAAAAAAAAAAAAAAGAGAGAGAGAGAGTACCTGATGACCTAGCAGTTAAGAACATGGCATGGGAGTTCCCATCATGGCTCAGTAGTTAACGAATCCGACTAGGAACCATTAGGTTGCGGGTTCGATCCCTGGCATAGCTCAGCGGGTTAACAATCTGGCGTTGCCATGAACTGTTGGGTAGGTCGCAGACGCAGCTCAGATCCCGTGTTGCTGTGGCTCTGGCATAGGCCGATGGCTACAGCTCCGATAGACCCCTAGCCTGGGAACCTCCATATGCCGTGGGAGTGGCCCTGGAAAAGGCAAAAAGACCGAAGAAAAAAAAAGAACATGGCATGGCGTTGTCACAGCTGTGCTCAGGTTCCATTCTCGGCCAGAGAACTGCTGCTTGCCACAGGCGTGGCCAAAACAAAAACAAAAATAGGCAAATGATTTGAATAGATATTTCTCCAAAGATTTAAAAAGGCTAATAAGCACATGAAAAGATGCTCAACATCACTAATCATTATGGAAATGCAAATCAAAATCACAATGAGATACAATTTCTCATCCATTAGGGAGGCTATTTTTTTAATGGAAAATAACAAGTTTTGGTAAAGATGTGGAGAAATTTGGAACTTTTGTGCCTTGCTGATGGGAGTATAAATGGTGTGCCATTATGAAAAACAGTTCGGCAGTTCCTCAAAAACTTAAATATAGAATTACCATACAATCCAGCAATTCCACTTCTAGGTGTAGTCCCAAAAGAAATTAAAGAAGGGACTCAGATAATTTTACACAATGTTCACTGCAACAGTATTCATAGGAGCCAAAAGGTGGAAGCAATCTAAGGTGTCCATCAATAGATGAATGGCTAAACACAATGTGTTTACATGCCACAGACTTAAGTTTTCAAACTTAAAAAGGAGTGAGGATTTCCCTTGTGGCACAGCAGGTTAAGGACCCAGCATTGTCACTGCAGCAGCTTGGTCACTGCTGTGGCATGTGTTTGATCCCTGGCTGGGGAACTTCCACATGTCATGAGTGCAGCCAAAAAAAAGGGGGGGGGGAGGGAGTGAAATTTTGACACATGCCCTTGAAAACAGCATGCTAAGTGAAATAAGCTAGCTACAAAAGGACAAATAGTGTATGATTCCACTTAAATAAGATACCTAGAATAGGCAAATTCACACAGAGACAAAGTAGAATAGAGGTTACCAGGGGCTGGGGCCAGAGGGGGGGAAGAGGAGCTATTGTTTAAGGGGTGCAGAGTTTCTGTGTGGAAACATGAAAATGTGCTGAAAGTGAATGGTTGTGACAGTTGCACAACATTGTGAATGTACTCAATGCCACTTAATTGTACACTTTAAAATGGTCAAAAATAGTATACGATGCAGAAATCCCACTCCTGGGCATATATCCAGAAAAGATGGAAACACTAATTTGAAAAGATACATGTATCCAATATTCATAGCACTATTTACAATAACCAAGACATGGAAGCAACCCAAGTGCCCATCAAAAGATGATTGGTTTAAGATGTGTTATATCTATACAATGGAATATTACTCATCCATAAAAAAGAATGAAATATACCATTGGCAGCAACATGGATGGACCTAGAGAATACCATACTATGTGAAGCAAGTCAGACAGAGAAAGACAAATATTACATGAAATCACTTATATGTAGAATCTACAAAATAATACAAATGAATCTACATACAAAACAGAAACAGACACCCAGACATAGAAAATAAACTTACGGTTACCAAAAGGGAAAGGTGGGGGGAGGGATAACTTAGGAGTTTGGAATTAGCATATACACACTACTATATATAAACCAGATAACCTGCAAGGACTTATTGTATAGCACAGGGAAATCTACTCAATATTCTTTAATAAGCTATATCAGAAAAGAATCTGGGGAAAAAATGGATACATGTATATGTATAACTAAAGCACTTTTCCGTATACCTGAAACTAACACAATATTGTAAAGTAGCTACACTCCAATATCAAATCAAATCAATTTTAAAATTTGGAGTTCTCTGGGGAGTTCCCATCGTGGCGCAGTGGTTAACGAATCCGACTAGGAACTATGAGGTTGCGGGTAAGATCCCTGCCCTTGCTCAGTGGGTTAACGATCCGGCGTTGCCATGAGCTGTGGTGTAGGTTGCAGACGCGGCTCGGATCCCGCGTTGCTGTGGCTCTGGCTAGGCTGGCGGCTACAGCTCCGACTCAACCCCTAGCCTGGGAACCTCCATATGCCGCGGGAGCAGCCCAAGAAATGGCAAAAAGACAAAAAATAAAATAAAATAAAATAAAATAAAATAAATAAAAAATAAAAAATTGACTAGAATATGGTGCAATCAGATCCCAGCAGCAGTTGCAGTGGCTTTTGCCTTTTCTGGCTCACCTTGCTATCACCTTTTTTATTTTTTTAGGGCCACACCTGCAGCATAGGGAGGTTCCCAGGCTAGGGGTCAAATCAGAGCTGTAGCCACTAGCCTACGCCACAGCCACAACAACACAGGATCCAAGCTGCATCTGTTCTACACCACAGTTCACAGCAACACCAGATCCTTAACCCACTGAGCAAGGCCAGGGATCAAACCTGTGTCCTCATGGATACTAGTTGGGTTCATTACAGCTGAGCCACAGCAGGACCTCCTCACCTTGCTATCTCCTTTTTGCTTTCGGTAATATGGCCTCCAGTATGTCTGTCTCTGATGGGGTTATCAAAGTGTTCACTGACATAAAAGTGCCTGAGTCTTTGACACCAGAGGAAGTGAAGGAATGCAAGAAGGGGGTGCTCTTCTGCCTGAGCAAGGACAAGAACATCATCCTGAAGGGAGGCATGGAGATCCTGGTACATGATGTGGGCCAGTCTGTAGACGACCCCTAACGCCACCTTTGTCAAGATGCTGCCAGGCTAGGACTGCCACTAAGCCCTCTATGACACAAACTATGAGACTAAGGAGGGCAAGAAGGAGGACCTAGTGTTCATCTTCTGGGCTCCTGAGTCTGCATCCCTTAAGAGCAAAATGATCTATGCCAGCTCCAAGGACACCATCAAGAAGGTAACAGGAATCAAGAATAAATTAGAAGCAAACTGCTATGAGGAGGTCGTGGACTGCTGCACCCTGGCAGAAAAGTTGGGTTTCATCTTCCTGGAGGGGCAAGCCTTTGTGAGTCCCCTCCAGCCAGCCCCCTGCCTGGAGCATATGGCAGCCCCAGACCTGCCCACTGGGGTTGCAGGCTGCCCCCTTCCTGTCAGACCAGAGGGGCTGGGGGGATTTCAGGAGGGGAAGGGCAATCCCTTCACCCCAGTTGCCAAACCCCACCCCGCAACCTCCTGGGCCTTCCTCCTCCTCCTCCCTTTATCCCTGACCTTCCCAAAATACTTTTTATTTTTTTGTCTTTTTAGGGCCACACCTGCAGTATATGGAGGTTATTTGATGCTCATCAGATTCATTTCAGCTGAGCCACGACGGAAACTCCCCCAAACTGCTTTGGATTTTCTGATTTCTCTTGGGTTGAAGCAGATCAAGTTCCCTCCAGGCATCCCTGTTTGGGGGGAGGGCTTTTTTTAACACCCCAAATTCCCTATCTGTTCCTCCCTTTCCCCACGCTGCCAACTTCTAACTGCAAAAATGACTCTGTGCTTGTCAGCTTAGTTCTGTGTGTAAATAAAAAGATGTGGATATGACCCCTCCCTGCATTGCCTGGTTCCCCTCCCCTTTTTCCCCTGGCCACATCCACTCATGGAAGCAAGACCAATAAGGGATCTTCGGTTAAAAAAAAAGTGTTGTCTTGAGGTGCAGCGGGTTAGGGATCCAGCATTGTTATCATTGCATTGGCTCTGGTCACTGCTGTGGCATGGGTTCGATCCCTGGCCCAGGAACTTCCATATGCCATGAGTATAGCCATAAAAGGGGGAAAGAAAAGAAAAGAAAGACTTATATAGGAGTTTCCATCATGACTCAGTGGAAACAAATCTGACTAGCATCCATGAGGACTCAGGTTCAACCCCCGGCCTCATTCAGTCGGTTAAGGATCTGGTGTTGCCATGAGCTGTGGTATAGGTTGCAGACATAGCTCAAATCTGGCATTGCTGTGGCTGTGGCGTAGGCTGGAAGCTGTAGATCCGATTTGACCCCTAGCCTGGGAACCTCCACATGCCCCCAGTACAGCCCTAAAAACGGCCAAAAAAATAAAAGACCTATATAGAAATGTTCATAGCAGCTTTACCTGTAATCACCCCAAAATGGAAACAACCCAAATGTCTATCCACAGGTAAATAGATAAACTAATGATGGTATACATACATGTGTACATGCATATATACATACATGTACTGTATGATATATACTATGAGCTACTACTCAGCAGTAAAAGGAATAAACTATTGATACATGCAACAACATGGATGAATGTCAAAATACTTACATATAATGAGTGAAAGATGCTAGACAAAAGAGTGCAGATTTCCATTTATGCAAAATTCTAGAAAATGCAAATTAATCAATAGTGACAGGAAGCAATCAAGAGTTGTCTGAAAATGAAGGGGGAGGAGCTGGAGTGAGGAATACCAAGAGACAGGAGAAAACTTGCGGCTAATGGACATGTTCATTATCTTAGTTATGATGGTTTCATTGGGTGTATACATACACACATCAAAATCTGTCAAAACGTATACTTTAAATATGCGCCATTTATTGTATGTCAATTATTCCTCAATAAACCTGTTGGAAAAATAAGTTTCAGAAGGAAGTAGACAGTAGTGGTCTGGAGGGAACTGAAGCACTAATTCATTGATTGAGTCACTATGTTCTATGCATTTGATACATCATCTCTGATTCTTACAACAAAAATTGTTATCCCAGCTTCCCTGGTGTTGCCACTACAGTGGTGTGGGTCGCTGCTGTGGCTTGGGTTGGATCCCTGGTCAGGAAATTTCCACATACCATAGCCATGGCCCCGCCCCCCAAATAGTTATCCCTATTCTCTAGATAAGGAACCTGTGGTTCAGA
This sequence comes from Phacochoerus africanus, assembly GCF_016906955.1. Lineage (NCBI taxonomy): Eukaryota > Metazoa > Chordata > Mammalia > Artiodactyla > Suidae > Phacochoerus > Phacochoerus africanus. Next base: position 62,453,762 of record NC_062560.1, on the reverse strand, counting down.
GAGGCAAAGCTACTTGCTCAAGGGCACACAGTGATAGATTCAAACTGTACTCTTTCCACTCTGCCTCACCATCTCCCAGCAATTTGAGAAATGGAGGAGAAGGTTGTGCTGATTCATGAATTGCTGACAAGAAGTTGATCAGGGACTATGAGGCATGAAAGGCTACTCTTTAAAATGGAGGGTGAGGAGCTTAGACCGCTACACTCCTGGTGTGACTTATGAGCATGAACAACTCATACGCATTCTTTCCCTCTCGTAATCTTGGATGGGATCCTTAAGATGTACATCTCAGCTCCCTACTCACCATCTTCCATGCCCACACTTACAGAAATAGAACATGTACTACATGATTTCATTTATGATATGCTGAAACAAAGAAGACCAAGATCATTCAATAGATTGCAGTGAGAAAACTGGCTAGCCATTTGGGGTGAAAATAGATGTTTTTCAGTTTGTCTGTTTATCAACTTCAAGTGATAAAGAATGAAATCTATGTTATTAAGTGGAATTGAGTATTTAGCAGATTTTTGAAGTAAGAGTAACTTTCTAAGCTTTGAATTGACAAGAAGAAATTACGAGAGAAAAGATCGACAGGTTTTGCTCTATAAAATTTTGAAACTTTGGACATAGAAAAATTTAACCAAAGGGAAAGTCACTAATTGGTTAAAAAAAAAAAAAAGATCTGCCTCAAACATGACAAAAGATGAACTTCTGTGTTTATACAGCACTCACGCAAATTGATCAGAAAATCACATCCCCCAAAGACTAATGGGCAGGGATACTTCACACAAGAGGAAATGCAATGAGTAAACGAACATATGGCAAAATGTTCAACCTCATCAGTGATTTTTTTGAAGTGCAAATTAAAACAATTACGTTAGCAAAAGTTAAAAATAAGTGATTACCAGGCTGGCACAAGTGTAGCAAAATTGCAAGGAATCTCTGAGCAAGGTTTTTGGCAATACGCATACACTACTACTGAAGTGTTCAGACTCAACATAGCGCTCCCCTTTTAACAGTTACTGCCAACCACTCCTATGGACTAAGCATGCACGGGTGCACCAGTGCTCCCCTATGGAAGTCTCCAGTCCAGATCTACACCTGAGCTCAGACTTGTGTCTATAAACATCTCCATCCAGCTGATGCCCCTTGCTCCTCGGCCCCACGTCTCACACCAAGCATTTCTGCTCCTCCTCCTAATTCCCGTGAAGGTACCACTGAATCACCAAACTTCATTACCTCCCTGTCCCTCATCCCTACACATACGTCATTTCCAAGTTACAGCCTGCCAAATCTCCATCTGCATCTTTTGAATCGGCCCCCTCTTCCTCCATCCCACAGTCACAGACCCTTCTGCTTCTTGCTTGTATTGTTGAAATAGCCCTGACCCATCTCCTCCAAGCCACTCTTACTTCCTTCAAACCATTCTACTGGGAGCAGTCAGAGTTATCATTATAAAGCACAAAGCTGATCCTGTCCTCTTTAAAAATCTTTCAATGGTTCCCCATTGTCTACCTACAGGCTAAAGTCCAAATTCTTTAGCAGCCCTCCCAGTTCCAAACTGCCTTGCCACCAGCTCTCCTCTGAAGAGCTTCTTCTGGTTTTCCATCCCCTCCTCCCAGCCTGCCTCTCCCATTGTAATGTGAATTCCTTGAGAGCAGGAACTAGATCTTAATCATCTCTGTTTCCCTGGCTCATAATACAGAGCTTGACACAGAGTAGGCACTCAATAAATGTTGGGTGAAGGAATGGATTTATTCTAAGGAAAGCATTCCACTGAAGGAAAAAGCTGCATAAAGGAAACTGTTCACCATAGCATGATTCATAATAAAAGAAAAAGTACAAAAAACTAAATGTTCAAAAATAAGGAACTTTTATTAATTATAGGATATCCATTTAATGGAATATGATGCAGCTGTTAAAATACTCATTATGAAGATTATGTAGCAACTCAGAAAGTGTTCATAATATAATAAAGGCAGAATACAAAATGGTCTGTATGCTAGGACTAAAATTATGTAAAAGTATGCATGCACACAAACCCATCAAAATGAGAACAGGAGCAGGAACAAATGAATACAGATGATGTGTTTAGGGTGCTTGGGGAGGTACTGTTTGTGATTTTCCTAGCTCTTTCCAAATTCCCTTTATTGTTGTTAGAATGTCATTTGTGCATAAATACAAATTGACAGAAAAAAATATCCCCCCAAAGGTGATTTGATTCCATCAAGTCCTTGGACAAGCTGTGGTATAAAAACAAACCACTGACCTGGGAGGCGAGAGACCAGCCTCCCCACCCCTTCCCTCTCCACCCTGCAACTGGCTCCATGATCTTAAGTGAAATCTGGAGCTCTAAACCAACCATTTTCTCCTATCATCTCAAGCTGAAGTCCATGGTCATGCCTCCCTCCCAAATGAACTCCCATCATTTCTGTTAGCGGCACCATCATCTTCCCAGTTTCCTCAGACTGAAAACCTCACAAAGCCCCTTCTATTGTCTCGTCACCTTCACTCCCTCTCTAATCCTCACCTCCAACCAATTGCCCCTTCTTCCCAATACTTTCCAATAATCTTCTATAGCATGCTTTACTATGGGCCCAGTTTAGACAAAGAGGAACGCCTGCCCTACTGAATACTGTCTGATTGAAAAGAGTTGTTTTTTTCCCCTCTCTTGCTCCTTGGCAGACTGCTGAGGGGCCAAGTGGAGGGCCGACTAGGACACATAAGATGGAACCTCCTGGGTTAGGAGAAGCTTGATTCCATGGTGGGAAAGTGGAAGGAGTTCAGGCAGAGGCTGGATGCTCTTTTGGAGAGTGTAGTGAGACTCAGCACAATGAGTGGCATGTTGATGCCATTCATTCGACAAGTATTTACCAAGTGCTGGCCCCAGCGACTAAGCTCTCTGTTAGGTGGCAAAGGGCCTGCCCAGATGAATTGGGGCAGGCTCTTTCATGGAAATGCTCACAGCCTAGTGGAGGACAACAGGGAAGCTAGTCATTACCAACCCAATGTGGTATAGTGTTGTCGTACAGTTTGAATAGAGGGCTCTGGGGCAAAAGAATGTGGCACTGACCCTGCCAGAGCAAAGCCAGGGCTCACTAGAGCTAGAGGGACCTGAGCTGACAAGCAGGATTAGATGCCCAGGAAGAGGATTGGGTTGCCCATGCATTTCCAAGCTGAGGGGATCATCAGGTCTGCCAACTTGTAAAAGGCAGCTTTCTCAGAGCAGTAGCACCTTGGAGTGGCCTAAGCTTTGAGGTTTGGGATAGCGTAAGGGAGCAAAGGGTGTCCAAGTTCAGGAAGTGGCAAGTGACAGGCAGAGGGACCTGAGGCATCAGGCAGGAGGCCCAAGGGCAGTTTCAAAGTAGGGAAATAACATGATCAGATCTAAGTCTCAGATAACTGGATGGTCTCTAATGTCCCCTCTCTTTCCTGAGACTTTATGATAAACGCCACATGTGTTGTGCAGAAATCGAGGGGTAGAGTTCAAACAGAGATCCTACCCTCCCACCCCCTAGGCTGCACCCACTTGGCAATCTCCAGAGAAGCTGGAGGGAAAAAACATTGGCTCTTCCCAATAGTATGGGCAGGTTGGCTGGCTCGAGGGAACTTGGAAGAAGGAACAGAAAAAATACGCTTAATAAATAATATTGAATATTTATTTTAATGTGTTTTTAGGAGTTCCTGTCGTGGCTCAGTGGTTAACGAATCCGACTAGGAACCATGAGGTTGCAGGTTCAATCCCTGCCCTTGCTCAGTGGGTTAAGGATCTGGCATTGCCCTGAGCTGTGGTGTAGGTTGCAGATGCGGCTTGGACCCCGCATTGCTGTGGCTGTGGAGTAGCCCTGCGGCTACAGCTCTAATTAGACCCCTAGCCTGGGAACCTCCTTGTGCCGCAGGAGCGGCCCTAGAAAAGGCAAAAAGACAACCCCCCCAAAAAAAAAACAAAAACCTGCACCACAGCAGCAACCTGATCTGCTTCAGCAGTGATGATGCCAGATCAGATCATTAACCCGATTCGCCACAAGAGAACTCCTTATTTATTTATTTATATGGCCGCACCTGCTGCGTAAGGAAGTTCCCAGGCAGGGGATTGAATCTGAGCTACAGCTGCCACCCAAACCGCGGCAATTGGATTCTTAACCAAACTGTGCCACTGTTGAGACCGCCTATCCTTTTTTTAAATGGAGAATAGTTAGTTGATTTACAATGTTGTCTTAGTTTCAGGTGTACAGCGAAGAGATTGTTACATATGTGTATATGTATATATATTGTCTGTATATGTATATATATTCTTTATATCTATATTCTTTTTCAGATTATTTTCCTTTATAGTTTATGACAAAATATTACATATAGTTCCTTGTGCTATAGAGTAGGACCTTGTTTATCTCAATATATTCTACTGATAATAGGATCATGTGTAGGTAGAACTAGTAGCCTCACTTTTTCCTCTCCTCGAAGGCAGGGAGCTTGTCTAGTTCACTTTTGTCCAGCACCTAACACAGAATCATGCTCCCCAAAAACGCTCAGCAAATACCCGAGCGGGGAGGGCGGGAAAGGGGAGGGAGGAAATCGTCCTTGGGAGACACCCCTTTTTTCAGTGGAGGTTCCCAAGCTCGGGACCTCTGACCTCCCACCAGCAGGTGGCAAGATAGCCTCCCCGCGCGCCACGAAGGGGCGGAGCTGGGAGGAGCGTCCGAGGTTCCGGCGCGCGCAGCCGCGGACCCTCTTTTCTCCGCGCGCCGGAAGGAGGCGGGCCTCTTTTCGTGCCTAGCGCAGCCATGGTAAGGTGGCTTCTTTGGGAGCTCTTGGGACCCATCAGCCTCCATCCTCCCTGGGCTGGGGCTGCCCGGGGTTGCGGGGCTCCCGCAGGGGGTCGCCGGGCGGAAACGAAGGGAGAGCAGCAGGCGGGGTGGGCCTAGGGGGGCTCGAGAGCGAAGGCGAACGCGGGTCCCCGGCCGGCCCGGGGATGGGGGTTGGGGAGTTGGAGATCGATGCCGCTGGCGGGAAGGCCTCTGTCTTCGGGCCGGCCACACCCGGCCACGGATCCTGCGGCCTTGGGAGGAGCGTCTTGCTTCCCAGACCGGAGCCCAGGCTGGCCCCGGAGGACAGACGTCAGGCTTGGGGCGGGTGGAGAAACTTTTTTTGCTGTGTTTCTGGTACGGCCTGATTTCATGACTTCAGGTAGTGTGGCCAGTAAGTAGTATTAAAGAGGCTTCCGCATTCTAAGGTGAAAAGTGGTCTAACTTTCAGAGTTCGAGGAAGCAGCTATTGGCACGTGGTTGTGCCGAGGTCAGATTAAATCTCGCATCAAATACTTAAAAAACCAGAAATGCTCAGTTGGATAAGTAGAAGCACAGATTGAGTTCTGGTCCGTTTTCTGTTTCTGGCCGGTTGTGCGCCACGAGGTCAACCCCAGGCTATTTCACCAACATACTCTCCTCGAAAAAGACAGCCTCTAGAATCAGACGCTTGAAAACAGTAACATGTAAATACTTAGTAACATGAAATGCTGTTTTGAGAGACAGTAATTACTTAGTATTCTTTTTGTACAGTAAGAAAGTTGACTATGGTTTATGGAACCTATAGTATTTGCTAGATACTGTGTATGCATTCGCTTCTGCCTTTTATCACGTGGCTTTATGCTTTTTTTTTTGGTTTGTTTTAACATTGTCCACATTTTGTTGAAGAGGAAACAGACTCGCTCTTCTTTCAAGGATGGCTTATAAGACCTGAAACCATTTAACAGTATTAAAATTTACAACTTTGAAACTCTTTCAGGCTCGTGGTCCCAAGAAACATCTGAAGCGCGTAGCAGCTCCAAAGCATTGGATGCTGGATAAACTGACCGGTGTGTTTGTAAGTATCTTAAGGGACATCTTTCACAATTTTATTGAGATAAAATTGACATATTTAAGAGACACGCTTTATATTGTTTCTTTATGTGCCAAGCATCCCTGATTACCATGTCCAAAAAAATGTTTCTTGCAGTGCATCCCAAAAGTCATTTTTTTTGGAGGGCGGGGGGCGGGCACAGAACTAGAGGAAGACTTGTCTGTTCTTGAAGGCCCTGTGTTTCTAGCTGCACCCTACCTTACTGTAGCATAATAATTCTGTGCCTCATTCCGTATACCACAATTTGGGTAGATGCAGGACTTCAAATATTAACAGGTCTGGTCCTCTGAAAGGGGGAAATGCTGGAAAACTTGGAGGTCTGGAATAGTTTTGTGGGCCTTGATGGCATCTTGTTTACTCAAATTGAGGGGGTGACAGTGGTGGATTGCGTGAATCCCAACAATGAAATTTAAAAAAAAAAATCGTTTTACAGGCTCCTCGTCCATCTACTGGTCCCCACAAGTTGAGGGAATGTCTCCCCCTCATTATTTTCCTAAGGAACAGACTTAAGTATGCCCTAACAGGAGATGAAGTAAAGAAGATCTGCATGCAGCGTTTCATTAAGATAGACGGCAAGGTCCGCACTGATATAACCTACCCCGCTGGTTTTATGGGTAAGTTGTTAGTGATGGGCACTTCATGGCTCCTGAGCTCCTTCTCTGAAAAGGTAGTTGTATTAAATACAACTTTTATCAGTCTCAGAAACATAGCATGACCGTCCCCCTCACAAGTTTTCTTCATATTGCAGGGCTGCAAATCATAAATTATTTCTCAAAACCAGATTTCAGTTCTCTAAATTTTACATGTCATGAAAAAAAGGATTTTGAAACATTAAAGGTTAGCTAGCCACTATTGATTATAGGAACCCTAGTTGGTATTCAAAATACGGAGGGTTTTTTTTTTTCTTCTTAAAGTGACGTTATTGCTCAGCATAGGGTAGTGTCGGTCACTATAGTAACCTTAGTGTTTTATGTCAGATGTCATCAGCATTGACAAGACTGGAGAGAATTTCCGTCTGATCTATGACACCAAGGGTCGTTTTGCTGTTCATCGTATTACACCTGAGGAGGCCAAGGTGAGTGTTGCAAACAGGCTGAGCCAAAATTTAAGTACATAGGCTGATCCATTGTGGTGAGGTAGGTAGATTAAGATTCCTTAGAGAGGAATAGCAGCTGGTCAGCAATTAAGTGTGATTTGTCATGTATGCTATTCTGTATCATGTAATTAAAAGTTAACAGCTGTATAGCAATGTGTTGCTGAATATCTAATAATTGACTCCTATTTGAAGTTAACATCTTCAACAGATGGTTTTCTTTTTATTTTATTATTTTTGTCTTTTTGTAGGGCCGCACATGCGGCATATGGAGGTTCCCAGGCTAGGGGTTGAATCAGAGCTACAGCTGCTGGCCTACACCACATCTCGTGGCAGTGCCAGATCCTTAACCCACTGAGCCAGGCCAGGGGTGGAACCAGCAACCTCATGGTTCCTAGTCGATTTGTTTCCGCTGTGCCACAATGGGAACTCCAGATGGTTTTCGTTTTTTATGGAAGAAAAATCCAGCTGATTTTGGTTGCCTTTTTCTGAGAGGAGAGTGGTTTCTAGGAACTTATATTTATGAGCATCTGAAGTATGGGTCTTTTGAGGATAGAGAGCCAGAAGACCAATATACTGTCAGTCCAATAGGTCCTTTGTCTACCTTTACTCTGGGGCGGGGGGAAAGGTATTAATGGATAGGACCAATAACCTTTGGGGCATTAGTTTGAAATACCTCAAAGGTTACAGGCATTGATTATTTAATCCAGTTTGTTGTGATGATTTTATGTAAAAGTTCGTGACTTCTTGAATTATTGGCTGTAAATGAAGGTTAATTCAATTGGGTGATTCAGCTCCTAATTTCCTTAGTTGCCTTGTTATCAGCAGACTGGAGGGCATGTCCCGTGGTATTGAGGTGATTTGATTTACTTAAAGGGTGTCCTAGGAGTGCAAACTCAAATTTAAATGCTTTGTGAAATATTTGTTGATGGGATCATAGTTGCCTTTTGTGAAAAGAGGCACTTGTTAGCTCTCCGGGTGAGTTGGAGGGAAAAATTCAGAGACATTTCTTCCCAGCTCAGGGAAAGGGGGAGGTGATTTGCATTGGAGGGAAAGAAATGGTGATCAGCCCACCAGCACCTGGGAGTTTGAGGTTATGGGGCCTTCATTGCCTTGAGCTTTAATTTTGAGGGTAATGCAGTGCTACAAAGAAAATACGTAATAGGAAGTTAAACAAGCCAAGAAAGAAACAGTGTGCAGAATGAATTTATGGAGGGTGGGAAGAAAAGTCAGGGACAACCATTATTCAGCTGGGTAAATGAGATGTTGCATTTTTTTAAGCCGTTAACTTGTAGCTTTAAGAGAGCAATTTTGTGTACCTGGAGTATAGTGCATGTATGCTAGACTAATGGGGCTAACCCTTGGGTTTCTAGTACAAGTTGTGCAAAGTGAGAAAGATATTTGTGGGCACAAAAGGAATCCCTCACCTGGTCACCCACGATGCCCGTACCATCCGCTACCCTGATCCCCTCATCAAGGTGAATGACACCATTCAAATTGATTTGGAGACTGGCAAGATCACTGATTTCATCAAATTTGATACTGGTAAGCGTCCTCTGCTACTTGGGCATTCTCTTTAAAGCCCAAGCATAAGGAGAGTTCTTTGTTGTGGGTGTTTTTTGGTTTTTAAGTTGATTATATAATCAAACATTATGACTTGTATGGGGCCTGGGTCTGTACCCTGGTTTCGTTTGGAATTCTTTAGCTCTCTGATTCTGGTGCGCACCTAATTAGCAACTGTAGCTAGATGTCTTGTGGTAAGGAATTGGGAAGGAGGCAACATTAAGGAATGTCCAGGGAATGTGTAATGTCTTATTTCAAGCATGGCTTTGTGGTAGCAGTGAGGATTAGAGAGGGGAATTTGTTCTGAATTGGCGGGGGGGTGGGGAGGGAATTCAGCTAAGAATGTCTTCAATGATGGTATGGTAAAATTGTGAAGGGCTCTCTGTGAAAATGGCTTGCCAGCTGGGCAGTGCATTCTGACCAAGAAGCAAACCAGCTTAATTGAGATACAGCCCTTGATAAATGCTTTCATCCCCAAAATCTGTCCGCAACAGTAGCAGAGAATTGTGCCTTGAAGGAACAGTAGTCATCTAGGCAAGACCTGGTAAGGACCAGGCAAAGTGGGTACAGTGGAATTTTATCAGCTGTGCAGGAAGGATAGGGCAGATCTTAGGAGGACAACTTCCTTTCAGACCTGTCCATCACTCACTACACTGGGCAAAGTGCCTTGGTCCTGAGCAGATTGTTTCTTCTGCCTAGGTAACCTATGCATGGTGACTGGAGGTGCTAACCTGGGAAGAATTGGTGTGATCACCAATAGGGAGAGACATCCTGGTTCTTTCGATGTAGTCCATGTGAAAGATGCCAATGGCAACAGCTTTGCCACCCGGCTCTCCAACATTTTTGTTATTGGCAAAGTAAGTCTGGGTTCCCTTTTCCTCTCTAGTACCAGGAAGCCTGTAAATGCAAGTACTGCTGGGATTGCAAGACCTGGCTCTACTAAACCTAGTGTAAAGCCTCTCTGGGATAAGGCTCATAGCAGGGCTGGGACAGACCAGTGGAGGACCAGATCACCTGGGTGGTGAAAAATGCCAGTAATGGGATGAATATACCTTATAATTAGGTTCTTTAATTTATACCCATAGGGGGTTTTGTTTGGGGGTTTAAAGTAGGTGTTTCTGATAATCAACTGGCATCCAAGTGTCTTAAGACTTCCTGGCTATTGCTGAGTGCTTTTTTTCACTTCCTCTGGATGAGAAGACAAATGTAGCATGTGCCAACCTGTTAATGGAGTTGGTGTGTGGAAAAAGGTTTTGATTCTTCTCGTTCTTCTCCTCCAGGGCAACAAACCATGGATCTCTCTTCCCCGTGGAAAGGGTATTCGCCTCACCATTGCTGAGGAGAGAGACAAGAGACTGGCGGCCAAACAGAGCAGTGGATAAAATGATCTATAGGTGACATGATTGGAAAAGTCTTTATACGTAATTAATTAAAGATTGCCGCATAATTAATAGTCTCTTTTTGGTGTTTGTGGTTTGGGATTTAGATTTTCCTTTCTACTTCTCTGACATGAAAAGTAGATTGAATTTTTAAGGCGGGCTTAGGCATTCCAGATGTGGATTTCCTGTGTCTCCTATAGGCTAGGCTTGGGTGGTGGTGGGAGGGAGGGAGAACACATCAAACTTGGCAAAGAGGGAGCAGCAAGTAACTCAATAATGGAGAGCGCCAGGGAAGCCCATAATGTCAAGCCCTCTTACTTGGGCTAGGAACTTAGCTACCCTGTTAGGTTGTTAGCTTGTGAAAACAAAAAAAAAATCAGTGTCCTTATCTTTATTGTACTACCGCATCCATGAGCCTGTCTCATCTGTTTTTCCCTTTCCTGTGCCCAGCTGTCCAAATGGCAGGGTGAAAAATGTCCAATTGTAAGCAATGAGATCCTGTATAGCACAGGGAACTATGTCTAGTCACTTGTGATGGATCATGATGGAGGATAATGTGAGAAAAAGGATGTATATATATATATGTGTGTGTGACTGGTTCACTTTGCTGTATAGTAGAAAATTGACAACACTGTAAACCAACTATAATGGAAAAAAATAAAAATCATTAAAAAAAAGCTCAACTGTGCATACAGGTCATTATAAATGCTGCTGTTGTGTAAAGCAATACAACAACAGCTGTATTGTAGGGCAGTACACTTACTTGGTACTCATTCTTCCAGCTGCCACTGCTGTCAGCCCTCAATTCCATTCCTCAGGATTGCAAAACCAAACTGTTTGCTTGTTAGTCTCCAGAAGAGGTGGCCAACTCTTAGACCTGTTTCTCATTTCAAGCCCAGGGTCTCCTACAAGAGTAACGATTATCCTGCGTTGTGATACCAATCAGCCCTTAGCCTACAAAGTTTCTTCCTGCCGGGAAGGAAAACCCACCTTGGCCTCCCTATAGCAGAGCTCAGTCTTCCTACTATTGGGCCAGGTAACTTGTGGGTGTCTGTCCTGTGTATTGTGGCATGTTAGGCAGCATGCGTGGCCTCTACCCACTAAATGTAACTATGTCCTTCTGCCAAGTGATAACCAGAAAATGACAAGACATTGCTAGTCCCCCCAACCCCCAGCAAAGTTGCCCTGTGGATCTTTTGCCGCCTTCCATTTAATAGCGTCACTTGAGCTATGGGCCACTCACACTTGTATATCACCATCCCCATGACAGAATTTAGGGGTGAGAAGTGGGCGGTTATGGCCATACCTGCAGTATGTGGAAGTTCCGGAATAGGGGTTGAGCCAGAGCTGCATTTGTTTTCTGCTTTTTAGGGCCACACTCACAGCATATGGAGGTTCCCAGGCTGGAGGTCAAATCAGAGCTACAGCTGCCGGCTTCCTAGCCACAGCAATGTCAGATCCGAGGCACGCCTACAACCACAGCTCAGGGCAACACCAGATCATTAACCTACTGATTGAGGCCAGGGATTCGCTCAGGGATTGAACCTGCGTTCTCGTGGATGCTGATTTGTTTTTGCTGAGACCCAATGGGAACTACCTGAGCTGCATTTGTAACACTCACTGCACCACAGAGTGAACTCCGGAAAACAGTTGGTTCAGACCCCTTTATCCATTTGAGATATGAACCAGTGTAAAATCTGCATATTTAACTGGGTGTATCTAATGGTCATTCTTGGTGCCTAGACATGTGGTCCAGAGGATGAGGAAGCCTGCTGAGGAGCTGTGGCTTGGGGAAGTGTCTCTACCCCTGGCTGGGTCCTGGACTTGAAATAGAATACTGGTCTTGCCAAAAAACTGAGCAACTTCCAAACTAATCAGCTGAAGGAGGAGGCATACCCAGGGATCTCCCAAGCACAGGTTTGGCCCCAAATGGCCCTCTGCTTTCCATATTGCAGACTGAAGTACACAATTGGCTGGGTCCACAGGGCCTCTGCTTAAGCAGGAGAAAGGGAATTCTGCAGGAACTGGGTCTCACCAAATCCAGTGGGAGAGGGGTGCAGAAGTGGGCTTGCCAGACACATGTTACTTCAGCCTGTTTCTTGCCAAGAGTGGAGCTTATCCAGAAAGCCAGTTCTGATGAGGGGCCAGGTCAGAAGTAATCTTTATGGTATCCCTTGAGAAACAGGCAGATGAGACTGAAATGCCAGAGGGCAGAGGTCCCTGAATGCCAATCTCTCCCTGTTATCAGCACCCATAGCTGTACTTTCTTTTCCTTCTAAGTTGTCCTAAGTCTCAGCTCAGCAGACGATGGAAATGATTTGAACTTTAGCTAAGGAACCAAAGCAAATATGAGAGATGAGAGGCCTCCAATTTGGTTCTTTCCACAAGCGCCATGGTTTCCTAGATGCTAACTGGCCAGCCATCTTGTACAAATGGGGAAATGATGTATTTGGCTGCAGTCTCCTCATATCACCAGAATTTTTAAAAATATTTTAAATTTATTTTGGTTTTATTTGTTAAGCTAGCATAGGGATTTTTTTTTTTTTTTTGGCTGTATCCATGGCACGTGGAATCTCCAGGCCAGGGATAGAATCCACATTGCAGTTGCAGCAATGCTGGAAACTTAACCTGCCTGTGCCTCAAGGGGAACTTCCAGGGAATTTTTTTTTTTTAAAGCAACTAATCCCAAAGTGGGGAAGATTTCCATCCTTACACCAGGTTGTGTCGGTGGACTCAGCCAAAGCAGCCAGGATCATTGGAATGAGCTATAGTTAGCAAATAATATGGCTTGGGTCTTTGTAGGTTTTTAAGAATTCTTTTTTTTTTAATTTTTTTTTCTTATCTTTTTTTTTTTTCTGTCTTTTTTGCCATTTCTTGGGCCACTCCAGCGGCATATGGAGGTTCCCAGGCTAGGAGTCGAATCGGAGCTGTAGCCGCCGACCTACGCCAGAGCCACAGCAACGCGGGATCCGAGCCGCGTCTGTGACCTACACCACAGCTCACGGCAACGCCGGATCGTTAACCCACTGAGCAAGGCAGGGATCAAACCCGCAACCTCATGGTTCCTAGTCGGATTCGTTAACCACTGCACCACGACGGGAACTCCTTTTTTAAGAATTCTAATTTGATGCATTAAATCACAGAGCTGGAGGGAAACTTAGAGATCATTGCAGCAAAGGGACAGACAAATAGTCTTGAAATAAAACTGACTGAAGCAAGCAGAACTTCACTGGGACTTCCCTTGTGCCTTCTGAGGGCTGGGCCTCATACTTGGCTCAGAGAGCAGCACAGCACAAATTTGAATGAGAACAGTACATGTAGGACTTGTGTAGAATTTTACAGTTTACAAGAGCCCTCTTGATGAAGTTCCCAGGCTTGGGGTCAAATAGGAGCTACAACTGCCAGCCTACACCACAGTCACAGCAATGCCAGATCCAAGCCAAATCTGCGACCTACACTGCAGCTCACAGCAACACCGGATCCTTAACCCACTGAGCCCAGGGGCCAGGGTTCGAACCCGCATGTTCATGGATACTAGTCAGGTTCGTTACCGCTGAGCCGCAATGGGCACTCCACTCTTGACTTTTTTTGAAATCCAAATCCTATATTCTTGTTGCTACACCAAATGTTACAGAAAGAGCTATATCCACCCCACTGCCCCCTACCTGCACCAATCAGTTCTATCCATTGTCTGCACCATCTAATAATGTCACAGAAAATCCCATTGGTCACACTTTGCCTTTTTTTTTTAGGGCCGCACCCACGGCATATGAAGATTCCCAGGCTAGGGATTGAATTGGAGCTGCGGCCGCTGGCCTACACCACAGACACAGCAATGCAGGATCCGAGCTGTGTCTGTGACCTACACCACAGCTCACAGCACCGCTGTATCCTTAATCTACTGAGCGAGGCCAGGAATCGAACCCATAACCTCATGGTTCCTAGTTGGATTTGTCTCCACTGTGCCACGATGGGAACTCCCTCAAGCCACACTTTGGACATGTTCTTGATTCGTCTCCTTTTCTCACACTTCACATATGATTTTATCAGAAAATTCTATTGGCCCTACCTTCAAAATATATCTGGAATCCACATTTGGTGATATTTAGGAATTATTGATAATTCTTAGGGTGATAATCATAAAGTCTTTTTTTTGAGAGATACATACTGAAGGGTTTACAGAAGAAATGACAGGCAATCTGGAATTTGCTTTAAAATAACCTAGTGGGTGAGGAATAACAATGAAACAAGATTGACTGACTGTGTACTGATAATATTGAAGTTGGATGATGGATGCATGGGGTTCATGACACCAGTCACAACACTTCTGTATGTTTGACATTTTTCACAATAAAGGGACAAATAAATGGTAAAATGTCTGCCCTCCCTCCCAAACAATATCAGACCACTTACCACATGCATTGCTCCCACCCTGGTCTGAGCCACCAACAATTTTTGCCTGCATTATAGATTATAGCATTATTAACCCCTGCTTTTCAGTTTACCCCAAGGATTTTCCTAGGGATATGCTCATGTGTTTTTCTTAGCTTTTCTAACAATGGTGATGTGCTGATAAATCTTTAACATCCAGCTCTCTGGGGAAAAAAATGTGTGGTCCTGTTGAGTGTGTCTCCTCACACACGTAGGTTTATCGTTCAATTTTACTGATATAAAAGATGTATAATGATTTGCAGATAATAAGACTCTTTATTGTGAATTTCATATAGCCAGTCGATTCTCATGGAATGTTTTCACTGATTTTTTTTTTCCAAACTCACAATTGTATCCATATCAACCTATTGTTTATGGTTGCAATCGACAAAGAAAGATAGTTGGTTGATATTTTGTTTACATTAACAAAAGTGAAACAACCAAGACACATGTTAGAGCTTCACTCATTTGTCAGTGATGTGAACAACTTATTCGCTGAGTTAGATAATAGTTTTCCAATATTGAGAGAATGTTTCCTTAAATTTTTTGTACAATTTACAATGTAATGGCTATAAGACATGATACACTTCTAAGTTTTATCAGCATTTTAACAGTTTCCCCATCACTTCCTTAACTCTAGACAATCAACAAAATAATCAAGTCCTGATTTGTAGTGTTTACCAATTTCCACAGCAATTTCAATCTACAACCATGAAAAGGCAGCTGGGAAGAGGTTCACAGTAGCATGCTATTGTATAGCATTTCCACCTTATGGATGCAACAGATGCAAATAACCTCAAGGTTATAGATAATAGTAAAATGTAGTAAAATAATTAGGAAGTAATGAGTTTTTAGTATTCATCACCTTTGAATTTAATACAATTTACTTAATTATAAATTTATTAACATTTAGAAATATTTTTACTATTCATATATTTTACATTAAAATTTTTATTAAAGTATGATTGATTTACAATATTATATGAATTTTAGGCATACAACATAGTGATTCAATATTTTTATAGATTATACTGGAGTTTCCACCATGGTGCTGTGGGTTAAGAATCTGACCACAGAGGATCAGGTTGCTGCTGAGGTGCTGGTTCAACCCAGGCAGTGGGTTAAAGGATCTGGCAGGTCACAGCTACAACTCAGATTCTCTCCCTGGCCTGCGAACTTCCATATGCCATGGGTATGGACAGAAAAAAAATGTATTTAAAAAATGTTATAAAAAATGTTTTTGTTGGAGTTCCCATCATGGCTCAGTGGTAATGAACCTGACTAGTATCCATAGCTGCACTCAGTGGGTAAAGGAACCAGCACTGACATGAGCTGTGATGTAGGTCACAGACACAGCTTGGATCCCATGTTGTGGCTGTGGTGTAGACTGGTGATTACAGCCCCAATTTGATCCCTAGACTGGGAACTTGCATATGCCACAGGCATGGCCCTAAAAAGACACACAAAAATTTTATAGATTATACTTCATTTAAAGTTATTACAAAATAAAGACTATATTTCCCTGTGCTGTACAATATATCCTAGTCACTAATTTATTTTATAAATAATAGTTTGTATCTGCTAATCCCATACCCCTGGGATTTCCTGTTGTGGCTCAGCGGTAACGAATCTGACTAGGATCCATGAGGATACAGGTTCAATCCCTGGCCTTGTTCAGTGGGTTAAGGATCTGGTGTTGCTGTGGCTGTGGTATAGGCCAGCAGTTACAGCTCCAATTGGACCCCTAGCCTGGGAACCTCCATATGCTGCGGGTATGGCCCTAAAAAGCAAAAAAGCAAAAAATAATAATAATCCCATACCCCTATCTTGTCCCTCACCCTTTTGCTTTTTTTTTTTTTTTTTTTTTTTGCTCTTTAGGGCTTCATCTGTGCCATGGCCTATGCCACAGCCACAGCCACGCCAGATCCAAGCCGTGTCTGCTACCTACACCACAGCTCACAGCAACACTGGATCCTTAATCCACTGAGTGAGGCCAGGGATCAAACCCACATCCCCACGGATGCTAGTCGAGTTTTCAACCTGCTGAGCCATGACAGGAACTTCACCTTTTGCATTTTTAATAATGGCTATTTTTAACAAGTGGCTCAGAAAATACCTACAAAATTAACAATTGGCGCTGGTGGGCTTGTATGAGCCCATTTCATCACAACACTGTATGTCTTGCTATGAGATCCAGTTGGCTGCCCTAGTACTATTGAGTGCATCTCTTCAGGACCCCTCACACATGCCTCCATCTCCATCCTTTCAACCACCTCCATCACAAGCAACTCCCTCTCCTCCCACGTAGAGACCAATTTGAATTGTGTCACTTCCTCTTCAAAACCTCTTGTTCAAATGCACTGCCTGTAGAATCAGGTCCACATACCTAGGGTTATTACTGCAAACCCTCCCCAATGTGGTCCTAAGGTATTTTCTCAAGAGAGAACAACACGCTAGCTCCTATCTTCCAGGTTTCTATTCCTGACAACTTCCTTCCTTCCTTCCTTTTCTTTCTTTCTTTCTTCTTTCCTTCTTTCTTTCTTTCTTTTATTTTATTATTATTATTATTTTTTTTTTGCCACACATACGGCATGTGGAAGTTCCTGGGATAGGGATAGAATCTGAGCCTCAGCTATGGCAACACCTGATCCTTTAACCCACTGTGACTTGCTGAGGACTGAACCCACACCTCCTCAGCAACCGGAGCCACGGCCGTCTTATTAACCTACTTCGCCATGGCAGGAACTCCCAGAACTTTCTTGCACATCAGACCCACATGGTCACCTGCCCCCCAGATGTTTCCTCTTGAATGCCTCCTCAGCGTGTCCCATTTTCTCTTCCTTCTGCCCCACAGTGCATCTATTCCTATAATCCATGATTTCCTTTTAGGCCCTCGAATTTACCCTCTTCTTGTCTCTCTTCATATTCTTTGGACGCTTTTTTTCTTCCAGGAACATTTTTTTTTCATTCCAGTCTCCTATATGGCCTTCCCCTGTTTTTCTGACTGACTCGTATCCATTCTTTCCATCTCAGCTGAGATGTTGCTTTCTCTGGGAGACCTCTGGGAAGATTAGGGGCCCACGGCCCACCACTTACCTGTTCTACTCATCCTGGAATTTACCTCACTGTATTATAATTGTCTAATTATCTGTATCTCCCAGGAGACTTCAAGGTCCTTAAGGCTCATCTTGCTCACCCCTGTATCCCCAGTATCTAGCTGGTAACTGGCACATTGTGGGTACTGAATGAATGAATGAATGAATGAATGAATGAAAGGTATACCCTTCTGTTCCCCTATAAACCCTTCCTTCCATCTGTCTCATTTCCTTACTGTTACCCAAGCACACCCTGTACTTTTTCACTTTCAAAAAAAAAAAAAAAAAAAACCAGAAGCCACGGTTTTTTCTTGTGCTTAAGGGGACAAGGTCAGTAAATGCCACCTTCTGAAATTAGAACTAATACAATCAACATTGAGTAGATGAGATCAGCCTTTTGCAGAATAATCCACTTTAAGGGTTGGTTTATAAATGTGTACCAATGAGACAAGGGTGCTTCTCAGGTCCCTATGGTGACCAGCATGTTGCCACAGGCTGGGAATCTGCCAAATATAAAGAAAGAGATAATGTCAATCACTTATAACCTGATTGCTGGAGATAATACTGTATAAACAGGAGGACCCTTGTCTACATGGGATCTTGAAAAGAGCTGGGCTAAAGAGTGGCACATTTTCTGTGTTTGAGCGTCATCAAGTGCTATATGCAGCCCTTTGCAATATACAAGGCACCTCCATGTGTTACCTCAGTGGATCTCCATGATGACCCTGCCAAATGGGCCTTATTTGTCACTTTACAGATAACAAAAATAAAGTTCAGGGAGGTGAGTCAACTTGCCCTAAGTCATCCCCCGCCACTAACACCCACACCTTCACTAACCCCACAGGGAGTGAGAGGTTTATGAACCCAGAGACAGCAATACCTTTAGGCCAGAGACAGAAAGTTCTTGTGACCAGGTGGTCAACCCACCCACTTGGGTTCAGTCTGATTCTGTGCTCAGTTAGCAGCTTTTGGCTTTGAAGAGGTTTGGCCCAGGGCCTTGGACCCCCTGAAGTGAGGTCGAGGAGGGTTGCAGGGGAGGATTCATGCCAGTCTTTTTTTCATTCAGCAAACATTCACTAGACAACTACTATGTGCCTAGCAGTCCTAAGAGCCTAGGATAGAGTGGTGAATAAGACAGAGCTCCTCGCCAAACTGATGACTAGGAGTCTCACAGGTAAATGTTTATAAATATGGTGTGATGGAGGCTTTGAGAAGAGATGCACAGGGTGCTCTGGGGGCCCATGGAGGAGCCATCTACAGTGGTCTGGGCCAGGGTCTGGGAAGCTTCCCGAGAAATTGATGCCTGAGCTGATACTAGAAAGGACTTAGCAATGCAAAAAAGGGATGGAGGAATCAGAGGATGGGAGAGAAGAAATTTCCAGGGAGGAGTTCCCTGGTGGCTTAGTGGGCTAAGGATTGGTGTTATCACTGTTGTGGCTCAGGTTCCTTCTGTGGCTTGGGCTCGGTCCCCAGCCCCAGCATTCCCACATGCCACAGATGAGGCCAAGAAGTTTCCAGGGAGAGATCAAGAAAGCTGAGAGATAAGAGTTTGTGGCAATGAAAGGAAGGGAAAAGGTGTTGGGGTGGGGGGAGTTGTGAGAGGTGAGGCTGGAGAAGGAATCATAAAATCCAAATTAGTACAGTAACAACCTAATAATAATAATGTATATCTTATAGTATACTATAAGAAAATCCATGGTGTTATTAATCATAATTACTCATCATCTGTTGATTAGATCAGTAAGTTTATATGACTGATACTGCTAACTTTACAATCATAAGATCTCACTTACAGTGAATGATTAAATCACTTCATGGTAGGGCACTCAGTGCGTTCCCTGAACTATCACCTCTCAACCTCACAACAACCCTACCAGTTCGCTGTTGCAGTTGTCCTATTTTTTTATTTTATTATTTTATTTAATTTTTTAATTTTTTAAATTTAGGGCTGCACCCACTGCACATGGAAGTTTCCAGGCTAGGGGTCGAATGGGAGCTGCAGCTGCCGGCCTACACCACAGCCAAGCAACACTGGATCTGCAACCTACACCAGTTGCAACCTACACCTACAACCAGTCTGCAACCTACACCATAGCTCATGGCAATGCCAGATCCTTAACCCACTGAGCAAGGGTCAGGAATTGAACCCACATCCTCATGGGTACTAGTAGGGTTCATTACCAGTTGAACCACAACCAGAACTCCTATTTATTTCTTTATTTACTTACTTATTTATTTTTTGCCACCCCTCGGCATATGGACTTCCCAGGCCCGGGATTAGATCCGAGCAGCCATTGTGACCTCAGCCACAGCTGCGGCAACACTGGATCCTTAACCCACTGTGCCAGCCAGGGATGTAACCTGTGTCCCAGGGCTCCCAAGGAGTCTGCCGATCACACTGCGCCACAGTGGGAACTCCTGTCCTACTTACAAATGAGAAAACTGAAGGTTAGAGAGGTTAAGAAGTGTACCGAGGCCATACATTTCCTCCAGCAGCCGCTTGTGCTGTGGCCCCACTGGCTGGGCTGGCTGCAGCAGCCCTGGGCTGGGCCACCTCAGACTTCTTCAAAATGTAGGAGGAAATTCTCCTGGCACAGGAAGCCCCAGACAGCTTGTAAAACCTCTGTGGCCTGAGAACTTCATGCTGGGTGCTGTTGTGGACCCTGCAGGATGTGGAGGGGCAGAGAGGGGAAGCAACCTGATACACCTCCCCAAGGGATGTCAGGACCAAGGCCCCGATGTGTTGAGTGGCCTGCAGGGGCTGGGAAGAGCACCCTACTGAAAAGATTCCTGCAGGAACACAGCAGCATCTTTGGCTTCAGTGTGTCCCATGCCTACTTTGGGACCAGGGAGGTGATGCAGTGGGACATTGCTGTTGGAGACTTCATCAAGCTCTCAGAGTTCTCAGGGAACTTGTATGGGACCAGCAAAGCAGCTGTGTGGGCAGTGCAGGCCACGAATGGCAACTTTGTGCTGGATGTGGACCTACAGGGTCTGCGCAACATCAAAAGGACTGACCTGTGGCCCATCTGTGACTTCATGCAGCCACTCTCACTTGATGTCCTGGAGCGGCTCCTACTATAGCAGAACACAGAGACGGAGGAGAGCCTGGGAAGTGTCTGGCTGCCGCCCAGGCTGACATGAAAAGCAGAAATAAAGAAGGCTCGGAGTTCCATTGTGGCGCAGCGGAAATGAATCCCACTAGGAACCATGAGGTTGCGGGTTCGATCCCTGGCCTCGCTCAGTGGTTAAGGATCCAGTGTTGCCCTGAGTTGTGGTGTAGGTTGCAGACGCGGCTCAGATCCCACATTGCTGTGGCTGTGGTGTAGGCCTGCAGCTGCAGCTCCAATTCAACTCCTAGTCTGGGAGCAACCCTAAAAAGACAAAAGATAAAAAATAAAAATAAGATGAGGAGCACAGAAGGAGGAGGAGTTTCTAGGGAAGAAGACAGCCAGGGAGTTGACACTGCAGGGAGAGCACAAGGTCTGTGAGAGACACTAAGGCAGAAAGGTTCAAAGCAGCTTAAGACGTGCTTCCAGAGCCCAGGGAAGAGGTCTGGATCAGACATCAGGATAAAGATGGGGACTCCAGCCTGGAGAGATGAGGTCTCCCAGGTGTGCAGAGTGAACAAGACAAGAGCAGATGTACACCACCGTTTGAGGGAAGACCAAGAGAAAAGGGTCTGCAGGGAACTGTGCTGAGAGTCGGCTTGCTCCTCTGGGAGGAGACAGCTGGCAGGCTTGAGGTAGATCTGAGTCTTCAACTCCTTGAACTGAAAGGACCTTCAGAAGGTGTTTTTTTTTCTTTTTTAGTCTTTTTGCCTTTTCTTGGGCCGCTCCCGCAGCATATGGAGGTTCCCAGGCTAGGGGTCGAATCAGAGCTGCAGCCACCGGCGTACACCAGAGCCGCAGCAACACAGGATCTGAGCCGCGTCTGTGACCTACACCACAGCTCACGGCAACACCAGATCCCTAACCCACTGAGCAAGGCCAGGGATCAAACCTGCAACCTCATGGTTCCTAGTCAGATTCATTAACCACTGTGCCACAACGGGAACTCCCCAGAAGGTGTTTAGTTCAAATCTCTCTCTCACTTTATAGATGCCTCCCTAAAAAGGGACACTGGGCAGCCCCATTGCCAATTTGAGCACTCATATGTTTTGTAGCGAGGATGAGGGCTCGGGGCTGGGTCTCCAGCCATTGGGAGGGCTCCTGAGAACCAATCCCATCCTCTCAACCCATCCCAACCCCCCTTGGGATACAAGGCCCTCACCTGTGTGACAAGGTTTGTTGGGTTTGTTTTTTTTTTTTGGCCCCCCTGCAGGCATATGGAGTTCCTGGGCCAGGGATCAAATGTGAGCCACAGTTGCAACCTATACCACAGCTGCGGCAATCCAGGATCCTTTAACATACTGCGCTGGGCAGGGATGGAACCCAAATCCTGGAGCTAGAGAGATGTCACCAATCCCATCGCACCACAGCAGGAACTCCTTGTGTGACAAGAGTTTGATTCAATCATTCGAAGAGACAGTGTAGCAAAGTGGTGGTTAAGCACATGGCCTTTTTTTTTTTTTTTTTGTCTTTTTGCCATTTCTTGGGCCGCTCCTGCGGCACATGGAGGTTCCCAGGCTAGGGGTCTAATAGGAGCTGTAGCCGCCAGCCTACGCCAGAGCCACAGCAACGCAGGATCCGAGCCGCATCTGTGACCTACACCACAGCTCACGCCAATGCCAGATCGTTAACCCACTGAGCAAGGCAGGGATCAAACCCGCAACCTCATGGTTCCTAGTCGGATTCGTTAACCACTACGCCACAACGGGAACTCCAAGTACATGGCCTTTTTTTTTTTTTTTTTTTTTTAAATATGGAACGCTTCACGAATTTGCGTGTCGTCCTTGCGCAGGGGCCATGCTAATCTTCTCTGTATCGTTCCAATTTTAGTATATGTGCTGCCGAAGCGAGCACCACATGGCCTTTTAAAAAATTATTTTTATTTATTTATTTTTTAGAGCCGTACCTGTGGCAAGTAGAAGTTTCCAGTCTGGAGGTCAAATCAGAGCTGTAGCCCTCCGGCCTAGGCAACAGCCACAGCAACTCGGGATCCAAGTCACTCCTGCGACCTACACCACAGCTCATGGCAATGCTGGATCCTTAACTCACTGAGCAAGGCCAGGGTTCAAATCTGCATCCTCGTGGATACTAGTCAGGTTCGTTCCCCCTGAGCCATAATGGGAACTCCAGGGTTTTTTGGTTTTGTTTTTTTTTGGGGGGGGGGGGGCTGGCTTTTTTAAAAAAAATAGATTAGTCTCTCTGTCTTTTTTATTTAATATTTTTTTCTTTTTAGGGCTGCTTCTGCAGCATATGGAAGTTCCCACAGCTCATGGCAACGCTGATCTTTAACCCACTGAGCAAGGCCAGGGATCAAACCTGCATCCTAGTTGGGTTCATTACTGCTGAGCCACAGTGGGAACTCCCTGTATTTAAAAATTTTTTTTAAACTGAAGTATAGTTGATTTACAATGTTATATTAGATTCTGCTGTACGGCAAAGTGATTCAGTGATTTTTTATATATATAAAATATATAATAAATATATAAAATATAATAAAAAAGAATATATATGTATATGTGTACAATATATTCCTTTTATATTCTTTATTTCATATATATTCTTTTTCATATTATTTCTTTTTCTTTATTTCTTTTTTTTTTTTGGGCTGCCCCACAGCATATGGAGTTCCCAGGCCAGGGATCAGATCCAAGCCGCAATTGTGACCTATGTCACAGCTGCAGCAACACTGGATCCTTAACCCACTGTGCCAGGCTGAGGATAGATGCAGAGACACTGTCAATCCTGTTGTGCCACAGTGGGAGCTCCTCTTTTTCATATTCTTTATTTTATTTTTTATTTTTGGCTGCAGTGTGCAGAGGCTTGATGTGGGATCTCAGTTTCCAGACCAGGGATTGAACCCCAGCCCCAGCAGTGAAAGCATCAAATCCTAATCACTCCTTCATATTCTTTTCCATTAAGGTTTATTACAGGATATTGAGTATAGTTCCCTATGCTATACAGTAGGACCTTGCTGTTAAATATATGGCCTTTACAGCAAGATTGCCTATGTTCAAAACCTCCACCAACATTCACTATCTGTGTGACGTTTGGGCAAGTCAATTCACCCCCCACCCCTCATTCTCAGCTTTCCCACCTGTAAAAAAAGATAATAGTTGTACCAACCTCATAGGGTTTGTTGTGAGGATAAAATGAACTAGAACATTCCTTGGCAGGTGGTAAACTCTATGGAGTGTTAGCTGATAATGGTCAACAAGAATGTATCTACCCATTACAGTTTCCAAATCCAAATTCTCCAGGGCCCAATTGCACAATCAAAATGCTTAGGGCATCAGTAAAGCAGGAACAACAACAAAAGTATTTGGGAAAAGAATACGATAGCCGGTATTTCAAAAGACTCCATCAAAGGAGTCATCACAGGAAAAATCCAAACTTGGTTGGACTTTCTCCTCCTTTTTACATTTTTCTGATAACTTTTACTCTGAATCACCTAGGGCTAGTGGAGGTATTGAGTGCAGAATTGGGGGTTGGGGGACCTGGGGAGATAGTGTCCAGGTAGAATATCCATCTTTTCAGTACTCAGAGCATCTGGATTATAGTCTCAGGTAATTCCATTTGAGCCTCTCCTCAAGCCTGCAAAGGAGGTATCATTTATATCTTTCTTGGTGGAAAAATAAGGCTCAGAGATGTCAAGAACCTCATCCAAGTTCACATGATGAGGGCTGGGATGGGGCTGGATGGAAACCCCAGGCGGTCTGTTCTCAGAGCCTTCTATGAAGTAGAGGGTTGGTGTTTGTGGTTCTAGGGGTGAAGGTGGGTTCCTTGACGTGGCCCTCTTGGTCCATGTCAGGAGAATTCATGCTTTCGTGCAAAGACTGAGGGAGTAAGGGGGCATTGGTGGCAGGCCTTAGGCCAGGGCCATTCAGGCCAGAAGGCAAATATTGCTCTTTTGGAAAGCCTTGGGGGCCATATGTTCATAATCAGTGTGTGTACAGCTGGGGTGGAGGGGGCCCGTCCTGGCCAGTAGCTGAACCAGATCTTTGTCATTTGACTCCACACAGCACAGAGGTCACTACCCCTCACTGTGCTGGGAATTTGTATGCCATTGTCACAACCAGCTTCATCCCTTAACTCAGATGATTTCAAAGACCCTCTGAGCTGAGGCTGGCCCAAGGCAGAGCCAGGGAGAAGGGAGAAGGCTGGCCTACCATCCCCTCACTGCCCCAGTTGGGGCCCCTTACCTTGTACAGGACTTTCTTTCCCTCACACTCTTTCTACCTCTTTCTACTCCCAGGCTCTCCCTATCCTCCTGCATCCTTTTCCACCCCTGGACATCCAGTAAGGCCGGCCATCCATTTCCCCCTGCCTGTTGTGAAGGATGTGTCCCTTGGTCCATCTTTTCCTCCTAACAAAGCCCCACTCATCCTTACAGTACCCTCCAATCTGCTTAGAAGCTTCTTCAGCTTCTTCAGAAAGGGAAGTGGGGGGGAGACAGGCAAATGCTCAGGGAGCACCTACACTGTGCCAGCTGTGACACTGGTGGTTTTATATACCTCATCCCATTCAATATTTTTTTGGGGGGTTAGGGCTGCACCTACAGCATGTGGAGGTTCCCAGACTAGGGGTCAAATCAGCCTACACCACAGCCACAGCAATGTGGGATCCTTAACCCACTGAGCGAGGCCAGAGATCGAACCTACATCCTCATGGATACTAGCCAGATTTGTTTCTGCTGAGCCACAATGGGAACCCCACCCATTCAATCTTCACGGCAGCCTGTGAGGTTCTATAGGTAAAGGAACCTGCATTCAGATATGGAAAACAAACTGCCTAAGGTCCCTCAGTTGAGAAGGGCAGGGATCTAGCTCAGTTTAACTCCCAAGTCCCTGTGGACTTCAACTCTCTTGGGATTATACCACAATGCCTGTCCCAAGATGCCTTCCTCTTGATCACCTTCAACTCCTCTCTTTTTATCCCATAAGTCTGATTTATCAGCACATCTCATTGGCTCTACCTTCAAAGTATATCCAGAATCTACCATTTCACTGTCTTCACAGGTGCCACCCTGGTCTAAGCTCCCATCATCTTTCGCCTGGATTATTACCATGGCACCCTAACAGTTGCAGGAAGGGGGAGCCCTTCCAGGGCCCAAGCATGAGCTCTTGTCTAACACTCGGAAATTAAATCTCCAAGGAGACCAAGCAAAAGATTTATTGGGAAGGGTCACCTGGGCAGAGAGCAACAGGGTAAGGGAACCCAGGAGAATAGATCTGCCATGTGGCTTGCAGACTCAGGTTTTATGGTTAGTTTCTGTGTTGTCTCTGGCCAATCATCTTGCTTGGTCCATATTTGATCTGACTTGGGGTCCTTCCTGGTGGCAGGCACATCTCTCAGCCAAGACAGATTCCAGCACCAAGAATTCTGGCAGGTTGTTATCTTCTCCCTCTTTTTGGCCTCTCTCAAATTCTCCTGGTTAGTTTTCAGGGCAGCATTGTGTTCCTTATCAGGGCTCCAGTTGTGAAACGACTCGTGCAAGCAGTTGTTATTGCACCCGGCCAAGGTGGGCAGTTTCAGTCAATGGTCCCCTAACATAACTGCTCTGTCCCCCAACCCACAGTGATCCTAACTGCTTCACCCTTTTTCCTTACCACCCCACCCCTCAACACACCAACCAGGTCTATGCATCACACAGAAGCCAGAGCAAGCCTATTAAAACACAACTCAAATCATGTCATGTCTCTGCCTCAAAATCCTGCCCTTGTTGCAGGAAAATGGGGTGTGAGAGGATGGTCATGTCTCAGGAGAGTTCCTGGGATGGGCTGCCAAGAGACGCTTCTTGGCTTCTCACAGGAAAGAAAGGAAAGAATTCAAGAGCGAGCCATAGTGAAGTGAAAGCAGGTTTTATTGAGAGAGAGGAACCCATTCTGTAGGCAGAATGTGGACCCTCTCAGAAGGTGAGAGCAGCCCAGAAATATGGGGTGCTTAGTTTTTATGGCTAATACATGGGAGGATTATTCCAACTATCTTGGGGAAATGGTGGGGATTTCCAGGAATTGGGCCACTACCCACTTTTTGGCCTTTTACGGTCAGCCTCAGAACTGTCATGTCATCCCTGGGTGTGTCACTTAGCATATGCTAATGTATTACAATGAGTGCATAAAGAGGCTCAAGGTCCACTGGAAGTCAAGTCTTCTATCATCTTGGGCCTAGTTGTTTCTAACCAGTTTCTGTCATGTTCTCAATGGCTGTGTCATTCTTCTAATGGTTGTGCCCTGCCCCTTTCCCTTCTGTATTACCTTGGCTCTTGTTCACTTGCAGTGTCCATCCTTATGTGGCCTGTGAGCTCTGTCTCTGCCTCTCTCCAAGCTCTCTCTCCCTTGCTCATTCTGCTCTGGCTGTATTGGACTCACTGCTGCTCCTCCAACAACACACCAGACATTTTCAGACATACTCTTGTCTCCGGGCCTTTACATCTACTGTCTCTTCCGCTTGGAGCATTCTTGTAAATCTGCACAGCTTGCTGCCTCATTTCTTTTAAGTCTTTATTCTTATTCTAATGACATCTTCTCAGTGAGACTTTTGTCATCACTCTGTTTAAATTTTCCACCCGTACCCACCGACACTTCCTATTGCCACTTGCCTGTTTCATTTTTCTCCCTTGCTTTCACTTATCACCAACTGTGACAACTAGTTTTTTTTTTTTTTTGTCTTTTGTCTTTTCAGGGCTGCACCCGAGGCATATGGAGGTTCCCAGGCTAGGGGTTGGATCGGAGCTACAGTTGCTGGCCTATACCACAGCCACAGCAGTCACAGATCTGAGCCATGTCTGCAACCTACACCACAGCTCACGGCAATGCCAGATCCTTAACCCACTGAGCGGGGCCAAGGATCACGCCCGTGTCCTCATGGGTACTAGTTGGGTTCGTTAACCACTGAGCCACGACAGGAACTCCTGTGATGGAGCATTTTATGCGCCAACTTGACTGGGCCATTGGGTACCCAGATATTTGGCTAAACATTATCTCTGGGTGTGTCTGTGAGGGTGTTCCTGGATGAGATTAACACTTGAATCCAGTATAGTACACTGAGAAAAGCAGATTGTCCTCTCCAAGGTGAGAGGGCCTCACCCAGTCCATTGAAAGCTTGAATAGGATAAAAGGCTGAAGAAGAAGAAAAATTCTTTCTCTCTACCTGAAGGATATCAGTTCCCTCTTGCCTCTGGATTTGGACTAGAACTTATACTATATTGGTTCTCCTGGGGCTCAGGCCTTTGGACTTGGACTGGAACTATATCGGCTCTCCTGGATCTCCAGCTTGTCCACTGCACATCTTAGACTTCTCAGCCTCCCAAATTGCATGCATCAATTTCTTAGAGTGAATCTCTGTATGTATATAATACACATCCTATTGGTTTTGTTTCTCTGGAGAACCTAGGCAAACATATCAACCAACAGTACACTTTTTACTTAAAAAAGAAATTGTTGGGAGTTCCCTGGTGGCTCAGTAGGTTAAGGATCCAGCATTGTCACTGCTATGGCTCTAGTCACTGCTGTGGCGCTGGTTCCATCCCTGGGTTTCGTGAAGGCCTAGTTGTTTGTCTGTTTTGCTTGCTGCTGTATCCTCAGCACAATGCCTGGTGCTTAATAAATATATGTTGAATAAATGATAGTCCTTATAATTGTATCTTGTTTGTGTGTCTTGTGTTTGTGTGTATGTGTCTCCCAAGAGTCTGTGACCTACTCCATCATGGAATGGCTTTGAATCCCCAGTGCCAGGCAAAGTATCCATCAAAAGTGCCCAGTACATATTGAATGAAATGCCTTGATATGATCCATCCAGGACGTTCTAGTTTCCAGAACCAGACAGGTGCGGACAAAGAATGTTGCCTCCCATTCTAGTAAACAACAAACATTGCTGCCGTCAAGCCATCAGCCACTGAAGCCTCCCCTCAACCTCTCCTGACATGGTGCACCCTGAGGGGAATTCAGATGGAGAAAAACAGAAAACTTTCCCTTGCTTTGGATACTGAGTGGCCCTAGATAGTTAAGATGCATATCTAAGGAAGAATTTCAATGACCCCGGACTCTTGCATCTTCCCGTATGTAGAAAAAGCACTAAAATAATTAACTGAGATATCTGATTCTCATGACTCGCGGTAATTTTTCCCAAGATGTATGCTTAACATTATGTATTTCCCAGGCAAATAGAATTCCTATATATCCTGGCTCCTCCCCTACCTCTTTCCTTAGAGCTATGTGAGAGGCTGACACAGACTATAGTGCTCAGTAAGCTCCCCCCCACCCCCAAATAAAACTTAACTGCCAACTATTAGGTTGTGTTTGTCTTCAATAGGCACAAGGCAGGGCCCTCCTCTGTATCAAGTGCAGGAAGACCCCCATCTCTGTTTCCCTCGCCCCTCCCTGAAACCCCAGGCTCAGCTGGCAGCCTCTGCCGGCCTCCCTCACTCCCTCCCTCGCCTCTTTCCTCCCTTCCCCCAGCCAAGCCCTCCTTGCCCACCCCGGTACAGGCGATTATCTGGGGGTGGTAATTATTGCGAGTAAATTGGAAGTTGTTTTGCACAGGGCTATGTCTCACGCAGGTCGATTTGTATGCTTCCTGGGCACTTGTGACACTCCAGAAATGCCATAGCAACGGCCTCGGCGCCGCCGGGCTCTGGGAGGCGGGAGATGCGCAGGGGACCAAGCGCCGCGGGCCCCCGGGCATCGCGGCCCCCCCAGCCCCGCCTCCTGGAGCCTTGGTTTCCCCTTTGCCACCACCAGATGTGTGGTACTCGGGCTGTCGTGGGGCAGAAACGAGATAATGGCTGGAACAGTTTGTTACACTGTAAACCGAGGGCCAGCTATGAGAACAATGACTATTCTTTTCCGTGGGATTGTCTCCTTTCCCATTTATTTCTCCCCGCCTTTCTGCGGCTCCCCTCGCTGCCCGCCTCGCCCCCGCCCGGAGCCAGCGCCTGCCAGATTCCCCCGCCGCCGCAAGAGCGGGGGCCCTGCTGGCCCGCCTTTATTCAGTGCAAAAATCACGGCCCCTGGAACACCTTTTAGCGATGAGGCCCACAGAGACACCGCCAGCTCATCCCGCGGGGGCTGAGCCACTGATTAAATTGTATTCACTCTGCCTTTCGGTCATTCAGATGGGCTGGGACGAGGCCAGCTGGAATTAGTGACAAATTTGAAGCAGAGAGTATTGACAAAGAAAGGCCGTTTTATTGCCTGCAATGACATGCGATAATTCAAAGGATGTTCCCCAAGTGTTTCGAAGGAGAGCTTTAGTTAGTGAATAGCTAAGACTTTTGCTAATTATTTGGATAGACACAGACCTTAAAAGTCCCTAAAATCAGTTTTGTTCCCTGCAAGGAGATGAAAAACAAACCTTCCTTCTCCAGTCGCCTTTATCTCCAAACCTGAGTCCTGACCAGGAGAAGGCTTTGCAAACAAGAAAGCACTATTGAACTAGTCATTCATTCCAAATATTCATTCCAGAAGTATTGTGGGTATAGGAGATAGACATGGACCGAATGTTCTAGAGGAGGAACAGACAATATGAAAATAAACAGAGAAAGGAGATGATTTTAAATTGTAGTAAGGGCTCTAAAGGATATAAATGGGGAGTTCCTACTGTGGCACAAGGGATCAATGGCCTCTCTGCAGCACTAGGACGCAGGTTCCATCCCCAACCCCTATACAGTGGGTTAAGGCTCCTGCTGCAAATAGGTAGCAACTGCAGTTCAGCCTTTTTTTTTTTTTTTTTCTTTTGGCTTTTTAGGGCCAGACCCATGGCATATGGAGGTTCCCAGGCTAGGGGTCAAATCAGAGCTGTAACTCCTGAGTCCTCATGGATGCTAGTCAGATTCGTTAACCGCTGAGCCACGACAGGAAATCAGCTTTGATCCCTGGCGTGAGAACTCCATATACTGAAGAGTAGCCAAAAAAGAAAAAAAAAGGATATAAACAGGATGGGGGGTTAGCTACTATAGACAAGATGGGTCAGGAAAGCTCTCGCAGGAGAAGAGGCTGAGGTATGAATTATAAGAAGAAGGAGCCAGCCGTGTTAAAATTTTAGGGGAAAGTGTTCCTGGCAGAGGGAATAACAAATGCAAAGACCCTGTATGGAAATGGACTTGGTGGTTCCAAGAAGATAAAGAAAGCCAATGTGGTTGAGGCGAAATGAACAAACAGGATGAGATTTGGACAGGCCAGGTCACTAGGGACTTTCAGTCCACAGTAAGGAGTTAGGATCACATTTTCAGTGCATCGTAAACTCACTGAAAGGTCTTAAGAAAAAGGGTGATGTGATCTGGTTTATACTTTTTAAAAAGATTATTGGCTGCTGTTGGAGGAATGGATTCGATTTTCCTAATAAGAAAAATGGACTGGAAGACAGGAATGGGAATGAGGGGTGTTTAGGGGGCCATTGGTGAATGCCTGGTGGCTTAGGCTTGGGTGCTTGCCGTTGGATGGGGAGATGGGGAGAGTTGGAAAGATTCAGGATGCATGTTGGAGATAGAGCCCACCGGGCTTGGTAATGGATTGGATGAGGGACAAAAAAGAGACAACGTTTCTAGTTTCTGTGTTTGGGACTTGAGCAACTAAGAGGATGGTGATGTCATTTGTAGAGATGGGGAAGACTGGAGCAGATCAGGTTTGAGGGTTGGGAACCAGTACTTTATTTTGAATGTTTTTAGTGTGAGATCTGAGGGAGATTTTGATATAGGATTCTGGGGTTCAAGTGAGAGGTTTGGACCTAAGAAAGACATTCGGAAGCCCTTAATATTTAGCTAAGATAAACCAGCTATAATGGAAAAAAATAAAAATCATTATATAAAAAATATTTAGCTAAGAGTTCTCAGAATTCTTTGTGACTTTTATAAAGCTAACCCTAGGCTAGAGCAGAAATATGGGGGGATAACTGCCTCCTTCCCTGCCTCCGAAAAAACACCCTTGCCCTCCACTTGACCTGTCTCGGTGAAGACTTAGTCTCGGGGGAAACGCAAAATACAGCTATGAGGTATGACTTTTTAATAATCAGAAGAATGAAGATCAAAAGGTTGGAAAACACTTAGCAAAGATGCGAGGAAAAATCACCCTCATATATTGTTGATGGGAATGTAAGTTCACTCATCCCTTGTGAAGGGCAATTTTGCAGGTTCTATCAAATTGAGAAAGCTAGGAGTTCCTGTTGTGGCACAGCGGAAATGAATCTGACTAGTATCCATGAGGATGAGGGGTTGATCTTGGGGATCTGGCATTGCCGTGAGCCATGGTATAAGTCGCAGACACGGCTCGGATCCTGAGTTGCTGTGGCATATGCCAGCAGCTACAGCTCTGATTCACCCCCTAGCCTGGAAACTTCCACATGTTGAGGGTGTGGCCCTAAAAAGCCAAAAAAAAAAAAAAAAAGAGGAGAAAGCTACATACACTTTGACCTAACAATTTCACTTTTAGAAAATTATCCAACAGATATCCTCACACATATTCACAAAAATGCACGTACCAGGATATTTATTGCCGCAATGTTTGTGACAACAAAAGATTGGGGAAAATATCCATCAACAGGGGACTGGTCCAATAAATTAAAGTGCACTCTTATAATGGAAAATATACAGTCATTAAAATAAAGGGAGCTCTTGGAGTTCCCTGGTGGCCTAGTGGCTGAGGACTCTTCATTGTAAACTTGAGCTGCAGATGCAGCCAAAACAAAACAAAACAAAACAAAAACAACAAAGGAAGCTCCTGATGTTTTTATTTTTTAACTTTTTAACTTGAGATGAAATTCACATAAGATTAACTTCAGTATTTTAACCATTTTAAAGTATAAGATCCAGTGTCTTCATGTTTTGATAGGAAACACTCTCCAGATATATTGGTAAGTGCCTACCCTCACCTCACTTACCTTCTTTTCCTACCTCTGCTGGTGAAAATAGGAGCGACTTTTTCTGATGGGCACCTTCGAAAAGCCTCTGTGACTAAGGAGGCTGAGTGGGTTTGTTGCTAGGGAAAGGTGGTGCTAATGGAAATATTAATCAGTGGTTCTCAGACTGTTGCATTTTAGTGTTACCTGGGGAGATTTAAAAAATGCCATTGCCCAGGGAGTTCTCTTTGTGGCTCAGCAGTTAACAGACCCGACTAGGATCCATGAGGATTCGGGTTCGAGCCCTGGCCTCGCTCAGTGGGTTAAGGATCCAGCATTGCTGTGGCTGTGGCATAGGCTGGCAGCTACCACTCTGATTTGACCTCTAGCCTGGGAACCTCCATATGCCAAAGGTACAGCCCTAAAAAAGCAAAAAAAAAAAAAAAAAAGCCCTTGCCCAGGCCCCACCTCTAGAGATTTTGATTTAATTAGTCGGGAGTGGGGCCTGGGCATGATTTTGAAAATTGAAGTATAATCAACACACAGTAAAATGCATAGGTCTTGGAGTTCCTCTATGGTTCAGTGGGTTAAAGCCCAGTGTTGTCATTGCTGCAGCTTGGGTCACTGCTGTGGTATGGGTTCAGTCCCTGGCCTGGGAATTTCCACATGCTGCAGGTGTGGCCAAAAAGAAAAAAAAATGTGTAGTTCTTAAGCATATAGTTCAATAAATTGTGATAATCGTAGGTACCTGTGTAACCACTGCCCCAACAAAACATAGACCATTTCCATCATCCAGTCCCAGTCAATCCCCTAGCCCTGCCAGAGGCAACCACCATTCTGATTTCTATTATAGATTCATTTTGATTGTTCTTGAAATGCATATAAATGGAATCTAGCAGTAGGTAACGTTTTGAGATTGGCTTCTTTCATTTAGCATAATGGCTTTGCAATTCATTCAAACTGTTGCACTGATCAACTTCCCTTTATTTTGCCTGTGCCTGTGGCTGTGGAAGTTCCTGCGCCAGGGATTGAAGCCATGCTGCAGCAGCGACCTAGGCCCCTCCCATGACCACCCCAGATCCTTAACCCACTGCATCACAAGGGAACCCCCTCAACTTCCTTTTTTATTGCTGTGTGGTATTCCCTTGTATGGGTACATCAACGTTTGTTTATCCATGCACATATTCCAGGACATTTGGGCTAGGTATATATTTGGGGGAGGTCATCATTTTATTACTGATTTGTAGGAACTCTATATTTTCTGGATACTAGTCCTTTGTTAATGTATTGTAAATATAGCCACTGTTTTTATTTTTATTTATTTATTTTTTATTTTTTATTTATTTTTTTTGTCTTTTTGCCATTTCTTGGGCTGCTCCCCCGCAGCATATGGAGGTTCCCAGGCTAGGGGTCGAATCGGAGCTGTAGCCACCGGCCTACACCAGAGCCACAGCAACGTGGGATCCGAGCCGCGTCTGCGACCTACACCACAGCTCACGGCAACGCCGGATCGTTAACCCACTGAGCAAGGGCAGGGATCGAACCTGCAACCTCATGGTTCCTAGTCGATTCATTAACCACTGCGCCACGACAGGAACTCCCTAGCCACTGTTTTTTAAAAGATTCCCCAGTGATTCTAACATGAATCTAAGTTGAGAAATCCTGGTACACTAAAGATTAGCTGCAGAGACATCATTCCGCAGATTTTATGGGTCCCCAACTCTGCCCACTGGCAACTATGCCAGAGGATTGGTTTTTCAATCTGTGTGAATGTCTAGGGCTGTCAGGATTTTAGGAATGAGGGGTGCCTTGTCATTCTTCCTCCTGTGGATCTGTCTGGCTTCTTGGATAGGCTTATTCATCACAACTATTCTCTTATCCTCTGATGTGAGACCTTAGGTCAGTCTTTTCTTGTCTCCACCCTAACATTTTCCTCGTGTTCGACTTGACCTTATTGCTTGACCCATTTCTACCACTTGGAGATGATGTGTGTCAAAGGGACAAAGACAGGTTTTCTCCTGAATGGAGCAAGCTGTGTCTCAGGGGCACAAGGAGTGTGACCTTCTGTATCTCTTCCCAGGCATTGTCCCCAGTCTGCCTATCTACTCACTGAAAGGGAGAATCATTTTCTAGTCACTTCGGCAACCATCCACCAAGGAGCTGGGAGTTGATAGCCTGATCCTGGTGTCTTTGAATCTGCTGTGTACTTGCTGTATGACCTTGCATAATGCAATTTGCCTCCCTGAGTCTTGGTTCCTATGACTGGTAAAGGAGAACAGTTATTTATCACTTGTTGTGGGGGAAATGCCTGGCATAAAGTAGATGCTCACAAAGCCATTAGTTCCCTCGAAAGGGGAGCTGGAAAAGCTTGGCTCTAGGAGCAGTGCAGCTGGGCTGTGAGAGGAGCTCTCTGCTTGGGGATTGCCATGCCCTTCACATGCCTTGGTGTCATGTATCTGTCCCATCCCTCCACACCTTCAGAGGCCTAGACTGGCCAAGGTCCCTCCTGCTGTGTTGTCCTCACCCTGCCCTTCTTGGCTGATTTGAACAGAGTGTCCCACGAGGGCCCCTAGGCTCTTTAAGCTTAGAGCAGATGGCTGGGAAGCCAATTCTTTGGGACATACAGTTCCTGACTCAGATCTGGGCAGGGGGCCAAGGCCTTCGAAGGGCTGGAGGAAAATGTAACCCTCATCCCCCACTCAAGAGCTTGTAATTTTTACTCTCTGTCTCTTTTAGTGTCAAAGAAGAAAGGAAAAGGGCCACAAAGGTTAAGATTAAGTCCCCCCTGGAAGTTCCTTCTTTGGCTGGCACCAAGGAGGAGCCTCGATTCCAGCTTTTGGGAGAGGGGCCCATCCATGTAGGGAGGGTTTCTCTGCTGCTCCAGGAGGGTGAGGAAGCTGACAAGAAATTCACCAGAGTTCCCAGAAATGCCCTTGACCTGGGGAACAAGGGGGTATAGGGTATCCAGAGAGTCCACCAAAACCCAGCGCTGGTTGGAGCCTGTCTATCTTACAGCCAAGCATGGGTGGTTTTGTCCCAGCAAAGATTTGGGAAGGGACTAGAAAAGAAATATCCTATTCCTGGGTGTAGCTCAGATTCCTCTACTACACTATTTCCAGGTCTGTTCTTTTTTTTTTTTTCCCAGGGCCTCACCTTTGGCATATGGAAGTTCGCAGGCTAGGGGTTGAATCAGAGGTACAGCCAATAGCCTACATGACAGCCACAGCAATGCCGGGGATAGAACTCTCATCCTCATGGATACTAGTTGGGTTTTTAACCCACTGAATCACAACAGGAACTCCAGTTTTCAGGTGCATCTTGAGGCAAATTCAAGAGGGAGACAGGGCAATGCTGGCAAGAGGGGCCATTGGACCTCCCCTCTTCCCTGATTCCTAGTCCCCATTATCTCTTTGAATGTATCAGTCCTACCCACAGCCTCATTCAAGTTCTTCAACATGGTGCCCATTGCTCTCCTTTAGGATTCGTGAATTGATTGATAAATTCATCCATCCCTCTAACAAATATTTACTTACTAGCTACTATGTGTAAGTACTTGCTAAGCTCTGTGAAGCTGTAACTGTGCAAGACAGATCTGTCCTTCACAGAGATCACGTGATCATGGGGGAGCCAGAGAGGTAATCAGGCCACTACATTCCATGGACTAAATCCAAAGATAAAGGCAGGGCATGGCACATTGTGTCATAGAGGACCACTGATGGTCAGGATCATGAAAGGTCCTTGAAAGGAGGGAGATCTAAGAGCCAAGGGGTGGATAGGAGGATAATGAGACACAAAGGAGGGGAAGAAAGTCCAGAGAGAGGAAACAGCATGTGAGAGAGCCTAGAGGCAAGATTTGAGTAAGTGGAGGTAGTTCAGTTTGAGAAGATTGTGATGTGTGATGTCTGATGTGTGTGTGTGTGGTGTGTGTGTGTGTGTGTGTGTGTGTGTGTATGTGTGTAGGGGCCGTGAAAAATGCAAGAGAAGCAGTCAGGCG
Source organism: Phacochoerus africanus (assembly GCF_016906955.1). Lineage (NCBI taxonomy): Eukaryota > Metazoa > Chordata > Mammalia > Artiodactyla > Suidae > Phacochoerus > Phacochoerus africanus. The sequence goes on along the minus strand of NC_062560.1, from coordinate 62,417,370 downwards.
CCAGATCAGGGAGGTCTTATAAGCCATGGTGAGGAGGAAGGATTTGATTTTGAGGACAAGGAGGAGGCCTTGAAGGGGTTAGACCAGCCTAGGACACAATCAAATTGGTGGGTTATTTTTGGTTTTTTTTTTTGGCCATGCCCTTGGCATGTGGAAGTTCCTGGGCCAGGGTCTGAACCCACACCACAGCAGCAACCCGAGCCACTGCAGCAACAACACTGGATCCTCAACTGCTAGGCCCCCTGAGAACTCCAGATTGGTATTTTAGCAAGATTACTCTGGTTTCTGGGTGCGGAGACAGTAGGGAGCTGGTACACATATAAAAGCAGGCAGAAAGTCAGGAGGCTATGGTAGTGAGCCAGGCAAGAGATGATGGTAGCATGGACCAGAATGTGGCAGTGGAGATGGAAAGAAGTGTTCAGATTTGAGATATATTTTGGAGGTAGAGCCAACAGGACTTATTGGTAGATTGGAAAGATGCCTCCCAATTTCTGACTCTAACGTTAGGCTGTTGGTAGTGCTGTTCCTGGAGATGGGGAATACTGAGGGAACAGGTCTGGGGAGGGCAGGAAATGAGTTCAGTGCCATGTTGAGTTCAAGCTTCTAGGAAGTCATGTCCGGTATCCAGCTGGGCGTCTAAGTCTGAAACTCAGGAGAGAGGATGAGGCCAGACAGAGAATTGTGCAGTCTTGGGAGTGGATGAGGTAGCCTGAGGAGAGTGGAGAATGCCATGTTTTTTTTGCAGCAGCAACTGTCCTTCTCTCCCCTTTGGTGGCTGCTTCAGCCTAAACTCTAGAAAGCAGTTTAGGAAGCACTCATTAGATTTAGCAGTTTAGTGCAAAGACCCTGTGGATAGTCCTAACTCTTGGCTCCCTCTTTCCTCTCTGTTCTTGTCATTTCCACAGCATCTTGGGCTGACTTTACCAGTTTCCAATAAGAATTTATCCAGCCTGGGGGCCAGGCCAGCTGCCATTCTTAGGAAATTTGGTTTCCAGCTCCCCCTGCTGGCAGAGCTGGAGATGACTCATGGCTGGGCAGCAGAGCTGGAGAGCACTCCTGTCCTTCCTCCCCTGGGACAGACTCCTCTCATCCACTAACAGGGTGTTAAGACCTCAGTCCAGTCCCCTTTTCTACTCGCCAAAAAACCCTACACCCACTTTAGAACACTAGCTACAAATAGGAGGAGAAACGCTTAATTAGGTATCCAGGAATCACAAATTAAATTCTTCCTGTTTCCAAATCACTTTCTTCTCTTTTCTGCCCCAAACCCACTCTTGATTTCCTTGGCCATATGAAGATTTCATTTGGTTATTTATACTTATCTCTAAAAATACCCTCTCCCATGCTCAGTCCCTGAAAGCAGCATTTTGCTGACACCCAGTTGGCCTCCCTCATCCTCATACGTAGGGAAGCCAAGATCTGTGCTGGAAAGAGCACTGGGCTGGAAGTCAAGGAACTTAGGTTTGAATCCAATTTCTGCCACTGATTCAGGGTGTAACCTTGGACGAGTCACTTCCTTCTCAGTGGCAGTTTCCTTACCTGTGACATTGCATTGGACCGCAAAAAAAAACTGTTCAGATTCTAGCATTCCAGCCCTTGCTCCAATTACCTTAGCTTTTTTTTTTTTTGTCTTTTTGCCATTTCTTGGGCCGCTCCCATGGCATATGGAGGTTCCCAGGCTAGGGGTCTAATTGGAACTGTAGCTGCCAGCCTACGCCAGAGCCACAGCAACGGGGGATCCAAGCCACGTCTGCAACCTACACCACAGCTCACGGCAACGCCGGATCATTAACCCACTGAGCAAGGGCAGGGACCGAACCCGCAACCTCATGGTTCCTAGTCGTTAACCACTGCGCCACTACGGGAACTCCTACCTTAGCTTTTTTAATTCTTCCCATGCATCAAGCTCTCTTCTGCTGCAAGGTTTTTGGTCATGCTCTTCCCTCTACCTGAAATGCTCTTCCCTTCCCCCTCCCCCCCTTTTTTGGTTTAATTAACTCCTCATTATCCTTCAGCTCTCAGCTCAAGTACTTCTTTCTCGGAGAAATCTTTCCCAGCCCTTCCAGACTGGGTAAGTTACCTCATCAAATGCTCTCAGAACTCCCCGGAGTTTTCCTTCCTACAAACAACATCATGGTTTGTAATTTTCCACATGCATGCATGATCATTATTTCAAGTTGAGCCCCCACCCCACCATCGCCCAATCAAACTTTAAACTTCTGGATAGCCAGAACATATCTGTCTGTTTTGCTCACCACTGTACTCTAGCACCCAGACCCTTGCCTTGTAAAGGCTTAACACATGTTTATTAAATAGATGAATATATAAATAGGTGAATGAATCCTTCTTTTCACCTATCAGCTACTTTCTATATCTAACTAGTGTAGTGTTTAAGAGCAAAAAGTCAAAAGCCAGGCTGCTTGGGTTTGGGACTTTGCTTTCCCACTTACAAGCTGTGTAAACTTGTGTAACTTAATCTTTCCTGTGCTTCAGTTACAAGCTGTGTAAACTTGTGTAACTTAATCTTTCCTGTGCTTCAGTTTCCTTACCTGTAAAGGGACTTTAATAATAGTATACACTACCTAACAAGTTTGTTGTGAGGATTAAATGACTTAATACATGTAAAGCATGTAGAATAAAGCCTGGCACTCAAGTGTTCTATTACTATTAGCTATTGTTCTTATTCTGCCTCATCCATCTCTCCATTTACCCATTCTGAACTCTTCCACAAGGCCTCATTATCTTATTTCCGGTCTGTGAGTGCGGGTGACTCAGTGTAATTTGCAGATTATAAAGCAAAGGGTTTTTTTTTTCTTTTTTTATTATGGAAAATTTCAAACATGCAGATAAGTAGAGAGAAGAGGATAATGAACCTCTGTAACAAGCTTCAACAATTATCAACATTTTGCCAAGCTATGTTTATCTAACTCTCTCTCATTCCTCTCCCTATTGGAGTATTTTAATGTAAATCCCAGATGTCGTATCATTTTGTCTGAGAATATTCCATTATGTATTTATAGCAAATAAGGGCTTAAAAAATACAACAATACCATCATCACACTTTAGAAATTAACAATAATTAGGGAAGGTTTTTAAAAACCCCATTCCCTTGAGAGAAGCTGGGTGAATTCAAGCCCTTGTTTTGGGGGTAGATGAGGAACAGCCAAGAGAGTTAATATAAGTAAAGTGCTTTGAACAAGGCCTGACAAGGCCTACATAGGATATAGTAGTACCTCTTTTTTTTTTTTTTTTTGGTCTTTTTAGGGCTGCACCTGCAGCATATGGATGTTCCCAAGCTAGAGGTTGAATTGGAGCTGCAGCAGCCGGCCTATACCACAGCAGAGCAATGCCAAGTCCGAGCCTCATCTGCAATCTACACCACAGCTCGCAGCAATGCCAGATCCTTTAACCCACTGAGTGAGGCCAGGGATGGAACTCACATGCTCATGGATACTAGTTTGGTTCTCAACCTGCTGAGCCACAGTGGGAACTCCTTGATCCTCTTTCACTCTCTCCATTTATCCACTCTAAGTCCTCCCCTACCTCTTTCTTATTTTTGGTCTGTGAATGTGTGTGATCCTTTACAGAGGAAGACTAGGAATCCCTGGTGACAAGTTTCCCAGGTCACTGGCAGGACTGAGGCAGCCACAACAGGACTGAAGGTGAGCTGGAGGACTTAGTGGGCTTAAAGAAGGGGGAGTCCTGTTGCTGTGTGAAAATGGTACTGAGAAAAATCCAGTAGTCTAAGGGCAGGCAAGTGGGAGGGTAGGTACTTCTGTCCAGTAATCCAGGCCTTTGGAGATCACTGTGACTGGGAAACAGGGAGGGAGTAGAGTAGCTCCTGAGGGAATTCCTTTTAGCTTTTCTCCAAAGCTAACTTAGGGACAGCTGCCCAAGGCAGCAATCAGGGTTCTGCTTTGCTTCATCTTGAGTTCTTGACAGTTCCAAGGGTATGAGTGATGAAGGCAGACAATGAGCCAAAGCACAACTAGAGATGGCCTTCCTTAGACTTGAGATAAAGATCTTTGTGATTGCGCTTGTGGCATCCCAGGCCAGGGAATGAACTGCACCACAGCAGCATCCCAGGCCACTGCAGTGACAACACTGGATCCTTAACCCACTGATCCATAGCTGGAACACCTTGCATCTTTTCTATGGAATTCTCTCCACCAGCCCTTCCTCTTCTTTTCTTTCTTTCTTTTTTTTTTTTTGCTTTTTTAGGGCTGTACCTGTGGCTTATGGAAGTTCCCAGACTAGGGGTTGAACAGGAGATGCAGCTGCTGGCCTATGCCACAGTCACAGCAACTCGGGATCCAAGCTACATTTTCGACCTACACTGCAACTTGTGCCAACGCCATATCCTCAACCCACTGAACAAGGCTAGGGATCTAACCCCCATCTTCATGGATACTAGTCGGGTTCTTACCCCACTGAGCCACAATGGGAACTCCCACCAGCCCTTCTCACCCCACTCATTATTTGGGTACCCAGAGCAACTGTACACTTGACTGCTCCCCACCTCCTTCTCCAATCCCAACTTGCCTCCAGGAAAATAAGTGATTAAAACACTTTAGCAGGGTAAATAAACTCCTTCACGAAGTGGCTTCCAACTACTCCACCTTCATGTCCTGCCATTCCCCTCTTCTTTCCAGCAATAAGCAGTGTGACACAGTGAATGAGCACAGATTTATGTCTATATAGACCTGGTATGGAATTCTGGTTCTGCCATTTCCCAGCTTTGTAACCTTAGACAAAACCACTTTATTTCTCTTGAGCCTCAATTTTCACATCTGAAAATGGGGATAATAGTAGTATATTAAAAGCCCTCTTGGGAGTTCTATTGTGACACAGCAGGTTAAGGATCTGGTATTGTCACTGCAGAGGCTTGGGTCGCTGCTGTGACGTGGCTTTGATCCCTGGCCCGGGGCCTTTCACCTACCACGTTTGCGGCCAAAAAAAAAAAAAAAAAAAAAGCCCTCTTAACAGAAGGCCTAAAACTCTATGAACATATGACCTTAAGTCATATTAACCAGGAAAACAGCCCATCTTCTCTAAGGTCTCTTTTTAACTAGATACATGAAATTTATAAAAAGCTTAAAATTCTCTGGACGTATGGTAGGCACATGACTGGGCCAATAGGTGGTGAGTTTTCAAACTGACTGCATCTCAGTTGGATCTTCTGAAGGAATGGTGGCAACCACACACCACAGCACTACTTTCTTTCTTTAAGGCCCGCACCTTTGGCATTTGGAAGTTCCCAGGCTAGGGGTGGAATGAGAGCTGTAGCCACCAGCCTACACCACAGCCACACCAATGCCAGATCCGAGTGGAGTGTACGACCTACACTGCACCTCACTCGAGACCTGCTTCTTAATCCACTGAGCGAGGCCAGCGACCTAACCTGCGTCCTCATGGATACTAGTCAGGTTCATTACCGCTGTGCCACAACGGGAACTCTGGCTTGGTTCTAGAAGACCCTTCTTCACTGTGCGTTTCAGTCACGAGGACTATGCCTCCCGGCGGAGTGTTTGAATTCAAAGCGTGCTCAGTACCAGCCATCCGGTAGCAGAGAAGGGAGGATATTAGGGGACGCAAGCTGTGGAGGTTTCCAGGGGCCACTAAAACAAGATCATATCAGGCAGTCTATTTCACTCAGGAGGATACCACAAGCACACGCGCCCGCGGGGGCAGAAATTCACCCCAGCCCGGTACGGGTTGGAATGAAAATTCAAGGAACAGGAGTTTTCTGTGGCTCAGCAGGTTAATGATCCGGCAGCTGTCATTGCTTTGGCTCCGGTCGCTTCTGTGGCGAGGCAACTTCCGCCTGCTGCGCGGCATGTCTGAAAAAAAAAGTGCGAAACACTGCAGGAGGACACAAGTCATCCCCCACCACCGGGCGGCTACGGCCCCCACGCCCCACCAGCACGCTATGCGCAGGCGCGCGACCTTCGTGGGCGGGGCTCAAGCGGTAGCGCCGGAAGCCCTGTGCGCGGATTGGCCTGCCGCGACGTCGACGGTTGGTCCTGTCCCTCTTCCATGCGCGTAGCGCCTGCGCAGGGCGGGAGCGAGGGAAATTCAATACCCGGCGGAGACACAGGGAACCCAATCTGAGGGTCATGGAGGCGTCCCGAGGGTTTGCGGAAGCCGGGGTCTTAAGCCCAGAGCAGGCTGCCCGTTACCTGAGGTACGTCTGGGCGGGTCTAGTTCACAGGTCCTGGCAGGGAGTGGGGGTGGGGGGGACCTCGCGGACCGTCCCAGGGGCCCAAACTGACGAGGCAGAGCCTTGCGAGAGGCCAGCCCGAGAGGAGGGCGTGGGAATCTCCCTAGATATCTAAAGCCTGGGGAGCCCCCGATGCCGGGTCAAATAACTCTCCGATATGAACTCCTTAAGAGCCATTTTGAAATCTGTTTTTTTTTGTTGTTTTTTTTTTGTCTTTTGTCTTTTGTCTTTTTATTGTTGTTGTTGCTATTTCTTGGGCCGCTCCGGCGGCATATGGAGGTTCCCAGGCTAGGGGTTGAATCGGAGCTGTAGCCACCGGCCTACGCCAGAGCCACAGCAACGCGGGATCCGAGCTGCGTCTGCAACCTACACCACAGCTCACGGCAACGCCGGATCGTTAATCCACTGAGCAAGGGCAGGGACCGAACCCGCAACCTCATGGTTCCTAGTCGGATTCGTTAACCACTGCGCCACGACGGGAACTCCAAATCTGTTTTTTTTAATACATAAAAATTGCTGATGCGTTATGTTAGTAATAGCTTAAATATTTTCTGTTATCCTATTTTGATTTTATAGCTTAATGTATACATTTTCAACACCCATCTTTCTGTTTAGAAATAATTTTTTTACTTGAAATATATATTAATATATTAAAGATATACAATTCACATTGTATATAGTACAGTATTTTCCTTTTGTAGTTTGTCAAGGATTTTTGTGTATGCTGTGCATTAATATACAAAAATATACCTGAATTTTAAGATCTCCCCTGCCAAAGCCTTTCTTGGGTCTTTCTAGCCTACCTAGCCCCAGGCCTAGGGGAAACAGAGGACTAAACACTCCTGCCCTCAAATTGCTTATAATCTAGTGATGTTAAAGAATAGGTGAACTATACTTGCTCTATTGTTTGGTAAGGACTGTAAGAGGTATAATGTGCAAGGCATACTGCAGGAGGGAATAGCCAACTCCAAGGGTCGGTGAGCTAAGGGAAGGGTTCACAGAGGAGATATGGGTGTTGAGATATGGGTGTTGAGAAATGAGTGATCATTCACCAGATGGCTAAGGGTGGGAGGCCCAGTGATGTGGGAATAGACATTTAAATTCTTTTAAAAAATTGTGATAAAATACAACATAAAATTTACCATCGTAACCATTCCTTTTTAAATTTGTTTTTTATTATAGTTGATTTACAGTGTTGTGTTTATTCTGCAGTACAGCACAGTGATTCATTTATACATATATATTCTTTTTCATATTCTTTTCCATTATGATTTTTTAAAATTTTATTTTATTTTTTTTTGGGGGGGGCTGCACCTGCAGCATATGGAGGTTCCCAGGCTAGGGGTCCAATCAGAGCTACAGCTGCTGGCCTATGCCACAGCCAAGTCGGATCCGAGCTGCGTCTGTGATCTACACCACAGCTCACGGCAACGTCAGATCCTTAACCCACTGAGTGAGGCCAGGGATTGAACCAGCAACCTCATGGTTTCTAGTCAGATTTGTTTCCGCTGCGCCACGACGGGAACTCCACCAATATGATTTCTTACAGGATATTGAATAAATACAGTTCCCTGTGCTATACAGTAGGACCTTGTTGTTTATCCATTCTATGTATAATAGATTGCATCTGCGAATCTCAAATTCTGAAAATGCGGAATGCTTCATGAATTTGTGAAGGGGCCAAGCTAATTCCTGTATCTTTACAATTTTACTATATGTGCTATGAAAGCGAACACCCATCTTTACCATTCTTAAGTGTACAGTTCAGTACATTAACATTGTTCAACCATCACCACCATCTATCTCCAGAACTCTTGTCATCTTGCAAAACTAAAACTCTGTACCTTTTAGACAACAATTCCTCATTCCACTCTTCCTCAGCCTCTGGCAACCACCATTCTACTTTTTCTGTGAATTTGATTTCTCTAGGGACCTTATATTTAAGAGCAATTAGGGAGGGATGGATTTGGGGTTTGGGATTGGCATAGGCACATTGTGGTATATGGAATGATTGGCCAACAGGAACTGCTATATAGCATAGGGAACTCTACCTAATATTCTGTGATTATATGGGAAAAGAATCTGAAAATGAATGGATGTGTGTGTAACCGAATCACTTTGTTGTATAGCAGAAATTATCACAACATTGTAAATCAACTATACTTCAATAAAGCTTTTTTAAAAAGTGCAATTATACAGTATTTGTCTTTTTATGACTGTTTTATTTCACTTAGCATAATATCCTCAAGATTCATCCATGTCGTGTCATGTGCCAGGAATTCCTTCCTTTTTAAGAGTGAATAATATTCCATTGTATGCATAGTGTCACATTTTGTTTATTCATTTATCCCTTGATTGATATTTGTGTTGCTTCCATCTCTTGACTGTTGTGAATAGTGCTGCTGTGAGTGTGGGTGTGCAAATATCTCTTTGAGATCTTGCTTTCAATTCTTTTGGGTATATATCCAGAAATGGGATTGCTGGATCATATGGTAATTCTAATTCTATTTTTAATTTTTTTGAATTATAAAAAAATTTTGTTTGGAAAAAGTCATTTTTACTTTTTAGTAGCAGCCACACTTGTATACTTTGAAGCACAGTAAAGGTATCTCCAGTCTTTTTTTTTTTTGTCTTTTTTTGCCTTTTCTAGGGCTGCTCCCAGGGCATATGGAGGTTCCCAGACTAGGGGTCGAATCGGAGCTGTAGCCGCTGGCCTCCCCCAGAGCCACAGCAATGCCAGATCCAAGCTGCGTCTGCAACCTACACCACAGCTCACGGCAATACCGGATCCTTAACCCACTGAGCAGGCCAAGGATCGAACCCATGATCTCATGGTTCCTAGTTGGATTTGTTAACCACTCAGCCACAATGGGAACTCCTCCAGTCTTTTTTAAAATGAGTTTTACTTTTTCCATTATAGTTGGTTTATAGTGTTCTGTCAGTTTTCTACTGTGCAGGAAAGTGACCCAGTCACACATACATATATACATTCTTTTTCTCACATTCTCCATCATGTGCCATCGTAAGTGACTAGATATAGTTCCCAGTGCTATATAGCAGGATCTCATTGCTTATCCATCCCAAAGGCAGTAGTTTGCATCTATTAACCCCAGATTCCAAGTTCACCCTCCTCCCTCCCCCTCCCTCTTGGCAACCACAAATCTGTTCTCCAAGTCCATGAGTTTCTTTTCTGTGGAAAGGTTTATTTGTGCTGTATATTAGATTGCAGATACAAGTGATGTTATATGGTGTCTGTCTTTCTCTTTCTGACTTACTTCACTTAGTATGAGAGTCTCTAGTTCCATCCATGTTGCTGCAAATGCCATTATTTTGTTATTTTTTATGGCTGGGTAGTATTCCATTGTACATATATACCACATCTTCTTAATCCATTCATCCGTAGATGGACATTTGGGTTGTTTCCATGTCTTGGCTGTTGTGAAGAGTGCTGCAATGAACATGTGGGTATACGTGTCTTTTTCAAGGAAAGTTTTGTCCGGATGTATGCCTAAGAGTGGGATTGCTGTGTCATATGGTAGTTCTATATTTAGTTTCCCGAAGTACAGCCATACTGTTTTCCACAGTGGTTGTACCAATTTACATTCCCACCAACAGTGTAGGAGTGTTCCCTTTTCTCCACATCCTCTCCAGCATTTGTTATTTGTGAACTTATTAATGATGGCCATTCTGACTGGTGTGAGGTGGTACCTCATAGTAGTTTTGATTTGCATTTCTCTAATCAGTGATGAGCATTTTTTCATGTGCTTGTTGGCCATCTGTATGTCTTCTTTGGAAAAATGTCTATTCAGGTTTTTTGCCCATTTTTCAATTGGATTGTTGGGCTTTTTTGCTGTTGAGTTGTATTTTTAATTTTTGGGGGTCTGCCATACTGTCTTCTATAGCACCTGTACCATTTTACATTCCCACCAACAGTGCACAAAGGTTCAAATGTCTTAACATCCTGGTCCACACTTGTTATTTTGTTTTGTTGTTGTAACTAGCCATCCTAACAATAGTGAAGTGGTGTCTCATTAGGGTTTTGATTTGCATTAGTGATGTTGAGCATCTTTTCATGTGCTTATTGACCATTTTTATATTTTCCTTGGAGAAATAGTTATTCAAGTCCTTTGCGTAATTTTTGGTTGGGTTGTTTGTTTTGTTGTTGTTGAGTAGTAGTTGCTTATATATTTTGGGTATTAACTTTCTTACCAAATGTATGATTTGCAAATATTTTCTCCTATTCTGTAGGTTGTCTTTTCACTCTGTTGATTGTGTCTTTTGATGCATAGAAGTTTTAAATTTTGTTGTAGTACAAAGAAATCAATTGGAGCAGTGGAATAATTCCATCTCCCTTTTCCAAAAAAAGAATGTTTTAAGGCTGTTAAAAGACAAAAGTTCTCCTTAAAGAGGATTAAAAGCACGTCTTTGGACTAAGTTACATGACTTCCTTAAAGAAGACTTGGGGAAAACAGAGGGAGGCAGTGTGGTGGTGGTAAAGTGCTGGCTTCAGAGTTGGGCTATTTGGGGTTTAAATTATGGTTCTGGCAGTTGCTAGCTGGGAGGCCTCAAGCAAGTCCCCTGAGTATCCTGAGCCTCAATTTTCTGGAAGGAGGGAATAAGGCGTTCATCCTCCAACCCCCTCCTTTCCCTAGCGAGCAAATGGGCCTCTCAGCTTGTGCTGGTTCCCCATTGCCTCTCAAGCTGGCATCTGTCTCACTCGCTCCCATGTGCTTTCTTGTGGGCATTCTCCAACGGTTTCTACCACCCCCCTCAACCAGCAACCCCTTCTCTCACAATCATTACTTTATACTCTCATGGTCCCCACTTTTCTCTCACATTTCCCTGTCTCTCCTGGTGGCCCATCTCTCATGAACCCTCAACTCTCAATATCCTTCTTTGATTTCTCCTAAGCTGTCTCAATCTCTCCCATCCTCTTCCAAATCCCCCCACACCAAAACCGCCTCTCACAAAGCATAGCCTTCTCTACCTTCTCTGCTTCTCATAATTCTATTCCTTGACACTGTCCTGCTCTCACAGTTTCTCTGTCTCTCTCCCTCCCTCTCTCCTCTCTCTGTTCTGTCCCTCTCCTTCCCTGTCTCTTGCTTTTGCTGCCTAAGAGATAAAAGAGAACTGAGACTTGCTGACACACATTCTCTGCACATGTGTTTTTCTTTTCCTACACCTTCATCTTCTGTCACATACAATGACTCTGTCACAGTCTCTGTCAGTCATGCTCTCCCTTGGTGATACCCACACACCAGCTCCTCTCTTGCCCACCCTCTGACTCTGACACCCAACTTGTGCTCTCTGTATCTCCTGCTTGCATCCACTCTTTGTTGTCCCCCTCCCCTCCATTGCCCCCTCCTCTTTTTCTGGCATTCCCTCTCTCCCCTGCCCCTGTCTCTTTCTGTTGCCCATTATCTCTTTCTATGTGTCACCCACCTTTGTCACCCACTCTCCCTCTCTGGCATTCATAGTCTCTCTCTCATTCTCTCCGTCTCTCACATTGTCACCTACCACCCCCTTCTCTCTGTCACCCACCTGTTCTTGCTGCCAAATACCTGTGCGCACTGTCATCCATTCTCTCTTACCCACTTACTCTTCCTGTCACCCTTCCCACTCTATACTCCTGTCACCCCTTTCCTTCTTTCTCCATCACCCACTCTCTACCTCTATCACTCATTCTCTTTCCCTGTTACCTGCTTGCTTTCTCTGTCACCCCCTCCCTTATTCAGTCACCCTTCCTCTTTTTCTCTCTGTCACTGTATCATTCTGGGTCCATTTAGGAGGTGGAAACTGTGCAGTGTGTTAAATCAGGAATTTTAGAAAATAATTATTAAACTGATAAATGAGTGACTATAAGAAATAAGGAAACTCCAGGAGTTCTCCTGTGGTGCAGCAGGTTACAGGTTTAGGATCCGGTGTTGTCATTGCAGCAGCTTGGATTGCTGCTGTGGCACGGGTTTGATCCTTGGCTTGGGAACTTTCGTATGCTGTGGGCACAGCCAAAAAATAAATAAATAAGGAAACTCTGTATGGTACCCTAGGGCTAAGGAAGATTACCCAAGGAAGGACAAACTTGGAAGGGGACCCTCTCTCCAAGGCTGAGGTTCAGACTTCCTTGGAGAAGGTGTAGTTCAGCCCACTGGACAGCAGAGAAGCGTGCTGGCTTGCCCAGGCTGGCTGGAGCTGATCTGCACTCCCCAGACCTGCAAGAAGCACCCTTCTGGAGTGCCAGGTAGGGAGCAGGCTAGCAGCAACCCACCGTGTAGGAGTACAGAAGGGGGCAGGGCACAGGCAGCTGCTGGGGGAGCTGGTTTCCATGTAGAGAAGAAGAAGGTTATCACCAGGCCAGGTGGAGAGTTCAGGGTAGTTGAAGTACTGCGTGTTCTGGGTGGGTAGATGTGGGCCACTCTGCTGACCCACTGTGGAACAGCAGCTGGCAACTTCAGGAGAGCCCCCTCCTCCTGCAGTGTCCCTCAGGCATCCTCTCCTGAGAAAGCTTAACATTCTGCTAGCTGTAGAGGAGAGATGCTTAAAGGAATTTTGTCCATTATCATAGAGCAGGTATTGAGGTATGAATTTGGAACCGAGAGGCAATAAATGATGACTCGCAGTTATCTGACCTCTATCTCTGTCATCCACCCTCTCTCCCATGTCACTCACTGTCTTCCAGGTTGTCCTCTCTTTCTTGCTCTCATCTGTCTGCTCTCTATTTCACCCACTTTCTCCTATCATTCTACTCCAACTGTTTTTGTCAAGGTCACCTATGACTTTCATATAACTAAATCTAATGGTTAGTTCATAATTCTCCTCTTCCTTCATCTACCAATAGTATTTAATAGATTTGATCACAATTCCACAAAAAGCTAGATTCATTTGGCCACCAGGACCCCTCACTCTCCTGATTTTTCTTCCTACCTCACTGATTGCTGCTTCTTAGATTCTGCTCATTCCTCCTCATATTCCCACTTGCTTTTTCTTTCTTTCTCTTTTTTTGGCTGTACACACAGCGTGCCAGAAGTTCCCAGGCCAGGGATTGAACCCATACCACAGCAGTGACCTGAACCACAGCAGTAACAATGCCAGATCCTTAACCTCTAGGTCACCAGGGAACTCAGCTTTTTCTTCTAAGGTAATTTAAATTCTCAGCCATCATATTATTTCATCCTTAAATATTTCAGTATGCATCTCTAAAAAAGAACATATTAAAAAAGTATTCTTACAAAACCACTGTACCATTTCACACCTAATAAAAGAAACAGATTCTTTGATATAAGCTAATACACAGTCCATATTCACATTTTTCAAATGGTCTTAAGTCATTTAATCATTGATTTGTTTGAATCAGGATTCAAAGAAGGTCCACATGCTGCATTTAGTTATATTTCTTTTTTTTTCCCTAAAATAATTTTATTTATTTTTATTTATTTTTATTTTCTTTAATTTATTTTTTTATTTCCCCACAGCAAGGGGGTCAGGTTATCCTTACATGTATACATTACAATTACATTTTCCCCCCACCCTTTCTTCTGTTGCAACATGAGTATCTAGACAAAGTTCTCAATGCTATTCAGCAGGATCTCCTTGTAAATCTATTCTAAGTTGTGTCTGATAAGCCCAAGCTCCCGATCCCTCCCACTCCCTCCCCCTCCCATCAGGCAGCCACAAGTCTCTTCTCCAAGTCCATGATTTTCTTTTCTAAGGAGATGTTCATTTGTGCTGGATATTAGATTCCAGTTATAAGTGATATCATATGGTATTTGTCTTTGTCTTTCTGGCTCATTTCACTCAGGATGAGAGTCTCTAGCTCCATCCATGTTGCTGCAAATGGCATTATGTCATTCTTTTTTATGGCTGAGTAGTATTCCATTGTGTATATATACCACTTCTTCCGAATCCAATCATCTGTCGATGGACATTTGGGTTGTTTCCATGTCTTGGCTATTGTGAATAGTGCTGCAATGAACATGCGGGTGCATGTGTCTCTTTTAAGTAGAGTTTTGTCCGGATAGATGCCCAAGAGTGGGATTGCGGGGTCATATGGAAGTTCTATGTATAGATTTCTAAGGTATCTCCAAACTGTTCTCCATAGTGGCTGTACCAGTTTCCATTCCCACCAGCAGTGCAGGAGGGTTCCCTTTTCTCCACACCCCCTCCAGCACTTGTTATTTGTGGATTTATTAATGATGGCCATTCTGACTGGTGTGAGGTGATATCTCATGGTAGTTTTGATTTGCATTTCTCTTATAACCAGCGATGTTGAGCATTTTTTCATGTGTTTGTTGGCCATCTGTATATCTTCTTTGGAGAAATGTCTATTCAGGTCTTTTGCCCATTTTTCCATGGGTTGATTGGCTTTTTTGCTGTTGGGTTGTATAAGTTGTTTATATATTCTAGAGATTAAGCCCTTGTCGGTTGCATCATTTGAAACTATTTTCTCCCATTCTGTAAGTTGTCTTTTTGTTTTCTTTTTGGTTTCCTTTGCTGTGCAAAAGCTTTTCAGTTTGATGAGGTCCCATGGGTTTATTTTTGCTCTAATTTCTATTGCTTTGGGAGACTGACCTGAGAAAATATTCATGATGTTGATGTAATGCTGGATTCTTAATTCACTGAGCAAGACCAGGGATTGAACCTTCATCCTCATGGATGCTAGTCAGATGTGTTTCCACTGAGCCATGATGGGAACTCCCATCTCTCTGTCTTCTTTCGGAAGATGTCTATTCAGGTCTTCTGCCCATTTTTTTGCTTGGGTGCTCTTGCCACTTCTATTTGACAGTATAATTTGTTATTATTCAACACTATAGTAGAGGTTCTAGTCAGGGCAATTAGGCAAGAAAAGGAAATTTTAAAAAACATGCAGATTGGAAAGAAAGAAGCCAAACTATCTATTTGCAGATGACATGATCTTTTATATAGGAAATCCTAATGAATCCACAAAAAAACTGTTAAGAGCTAAAAAATGAGTTCAGCAGAGTTGCAGGATACAAGATCAGTATTTAAAATTCAGTTTTATTTCTATACGTAACAGTTAAAGAAATTAAGAAAACAGTTCCATTTACAATAGCACCCCAAAGAATAAAATGCTTAGGAATAAATTTAACCAAGGAAGTGCAAGACTTGTATACTGAAAACTACAAAACATTGTTGAGAGAGGGTCAGGAAAGTCTAATGAAATGGAAAGATAGCCAGTGTTTATGGGTTGGAAGATTTAATTTTGTTAAGATGCAGTATTCCCCAAAGTGATAGACAAATTCCAATGTGATATCTAACAAAATCCCAGCTGTTTCTTTAAGTATAGTTGATTTATAGTGTGCAAATTTCTGCTCTACAGCAAAGTGACCTAGTCATTTTTCTTTTTCTCACTCTATCTTCCATCATGTTCTTTTTCTCACTCTATCTTCCATCATGTTCTATCCCAAGAGATTGGACACAGCTCCCGGTGCTGTACAGTGGGACCTAATTGCTTATCCATTCTAAATGTAATAGTTTGCATCTCCAGCTGGTTTTTTTCCCCCAGAAATTGACACACTATTGTAAAAGCCCTAGGAAAGTACAGAAGATCCAGAATATCCAAAACAGTCTTGAAAAATAGCAAGGTTGGAGGACTCACTGTACTTGATTTCAAAACTCACTACAAAGCTATAGTAGTCAAGACAGTGTGGTACTTATATAAGTATAGGCATAGAGATAAATGGAATAGAACTGAGTCTAGAGTCTTCTTTCCTGTAACCACATAAAACATCCATGCTTTAGGCATTTGCTAGGTGTAGGGGATTATGGTTGCTTTTTTTGTTTGTTTGCTCAGCAAGCTTTCATATCCACCTTCTTCCGGTGATAAATTTTATCCTTTGGTCACTAGGGTGGGCAAGTAACATTCTTTAACATTTTTGTTCTGAAATATAAGACAGATAGGAAAATGTATAAAACAACCTTTTTTTTTTGCTTTGGCATATGGAGGTTCCCAGGCTAGGGGTCAAATCAGAGCTACAGCTGCTGGCCTACACCACAGCCATAGCAACTCAGGATCCGAGCCATGTCTGTGACCTGCACCACAGCTCATGGCAACCCCAGATCCTTAACCCACTGAGCAAGGCCAAGGATTGAACCCGCATCCTCATGGGTCCCAGTTGGGTTTTTTAACCACTGAGCCACAAAGTGAACTCCCAAAACAAAAACATTCAATGTAATAAATTACTATGTCCACTACCTGGGTCACAGTTAGTTTTTAGATTTATATTCTTGTCTTAATGGAAAGTCTTGTTTACTTCCCCACTGAGGTGACCTGAAGGTGAACTGAAGGCAAACTTGAGGGTTCAAGACTTCTTTCCAAAAAAAAAAAAAAAAAAGACTTCTCTCCAAACAATGCTGTTGGTTTAAATTCTGGACTAAGTGTTTGCTTGAAGCCCCAGAGTTTTATACTTCAATGCGGTGGTTAACCAGATAACCTTTGGGCTGGAAGATTGGGGGCTGGAGGTACCAGAGTTCTTTTCTACTGTAAAAGAACTTAATATTATTCCTGGAGAATTTTTCATTTTTAGATAGATTTTATCTCTAAGGACCAGTCAGGGTGTTAGCCACCAAATGCCCCACCCACCCCCAAATAATGAAACTGTTTTTGCTGCTGAGGAACATTGGCTGGTATGAACCATCTGGATGCCAAAGCCCATCTGCTGTGCTAGAAAAAAAAAAGATAATTTTGGTTTTGGCCTAATTATTAATTAGCTGCTTTCTCTGTAGTAATTAGGAGCAGGTTCAGCTGCTTTCTGAGGGCATGTTGTTAACATGTAAGAGGATGCTATCTATCTTCCTGTTTATTTTGGTAGAAGGGTATTTGCCCAGTAAATTTTTCAGGTCTGAATTTACAAAAGAGGGGGGACTAGATTCCTGTCTGCTTTTACCCACTTTGAAAGGCTTTGTTCTCCCTGCATGCTTATATTCTTATATTCTCTTTGTATAAAGGACCTGAAAGAGCACTGGGAACCTTGGATCTCTTTTGTGCCACATGGTTTGGTCCAGATAGTTCTTATCTGGAATCCTAAGCCAGTAACACAGATAATAAATACTAGAGAAAGCCTTACACTGTTTTAGGCGATTGGTCTTACATGGTTTTAAGTCATAGGGGAAACAAAGTACATGGATAGACAGTGGTAAGCCCCAAACCAAACCTTGTGTAGGGCCTTTTCCTGAGAGCCCTAGGCCTACCATGCTGGGCAGCAGAGGAGAAGGTATTTGGAGAGGAGATATAGCCAAAGTTGATGGTACTTTTTTTTCTGAGAGAAATCAGAGGTCATGAACTGGCAGCCCATGAGCCATGTTCACAGATAAGTTTAGTTTGCCATGCCCAGTGTTTTTAAAATGTATGCATTAGTTACTGTTTAAAAATCAGGAGAATTCACATAAAAACCAGAATTTCCAACTGTTTTTTCAACCGTCAGAAGATCTTGGCAACTCTGGGCTCTTATCCCTCCATTGCAGTTACCATCTGGAGATGAATAGCAGCTTGGCCCCTTTAGCTGGGGCACATGTGGCCCAGTGTTGCTTTTCATACAGCAGCTTCATTTGTTTCTGTTACTTGCCTTGTCCCTGTAGGTCTTTGCCTTATGACCACTGTATTTTGGGTCTATTTGACAAGGACCAAACCTGAAGGGTTAAAATAGAATTCTGTCAGGTTTTTAGCCCACTGCTCTTCATTCCTGGTTTCCCCTTGTGTATGCTATAATAGCCCTCTATGCATTTTCCTTCATAGCTGCCACTACAGTTTGTAGCTAGTTATTTATGTGATTCTTTGAGAAATGTCAGTCTCCTGTACTATGAGCTGCACAAAGGCAGACAGCTGTTTTGCTCTTGGCTATATCTCCAGTGTTTAGCACAATACTTGACGTGCTGATAAATGCTTAATACATATTTGATGAACAACTTAAGTTTTTTAGCTTATTTTGTTTGGTCAAATGTCCTGCAACCATAGTGGTTATAATTTCACCAGTGAGGAACATATAAACATTGGGCAATTATCACAGAAGAATATTCTGAGAGAGAGGTATTACTGGGGATTGGTGCCTCTATGCTACCTGTGATTAGAGCTAATTCAGGAGCAGTTATGTCTCAAGATCTAAACTTCTGCTGGGCCTTATAGCTCTTAGCTCCAGTTCCTCCATTAAGATTTCTAGTTGCCAGAGGTCCCATTGTGGTGCAGCAGAAACGAATTTGACTAGGAACCATGAGGTTGCGGGTTCGATACCTGGCCTAACTCAGTGGGTTAAGGATCTGGCATTGCTGTGAGCTGTGGTATAGGTTGCAGATGTGGCTTGGATCCTGTGTTGCTGTGGCTGTATAGGCTGGCAGATGTAGCTCCGATTTGACCCCTAGCCTGGGAACCTCCATATGCCACGAGTGCAGCACTAAAAAGCAAAAAAACAAACAAACAAAAAATATTTCTAGTTGCTTTTGTTTCAGCCACCTGAACAAGGCTTTTTATTTATCTATTTATTTAACATTTTAGGGCCACACTTTCGGCATATAGAAGTTCCCAGGCTAGGGGTCAAATCGGGGCTGTAGCCACTGGCCTACGCCACAGTCATGCCAGATCTGAGCCAAGTCTGTGACCAACACCACAGCTCACGGCAATGCCGGATCCTTAACCCACTAAGCAAGGCTAGGGATTGAACCTTAGTCCTCATGGATACTAGTCGGATTCATTATCACTGAGCCACGATGGGAACTCCAAGGCTGTTTTTAAACAAAGCTGCTTATAAAACCACTTAAATTGTATTAATATTGAAGCGACTTTCTCTGCTTCTACTTAATATACTGTCTTGGAGGCAGTGTTTCTCAAACCACCTCCAGGTCTTAGATGGTCGGGCAGTCATCTACACTATAGTCTGCTAGCGTATGGTTAGTGGAAGAACTTTTTGAGGTTTACAAACTCTTGGAAAGATAAAAGATTGCCCATGCTATCCTTTTCTTTTTGGACTGTACCTGAGGCATGTGGAAGTTCCCAGGCCAGGGGTCAAATCTGCACCACAGCAGTGACTCGAGCCACTGCATTAACAATACCAGATCCTTAACCTGCTGAGCCACCAGGGAACTCCCTTCCCATTGTATCTGAAAGATGTTTTCTTTCTCTTAACTTTCTGAGTATCCTGATCTCACCATTCCATGCCTTTGGCGAACATTTACCAAATGCTTCTGTGGACCAGCCCACCCTGCTGGATGCTGAGGATGCAGTGGTGAAAAAGACATGTCCTGGGAGTTCTCTTCATGGCTCAGTGGTTAACGAATCCGACTAGGAACCATGAGGTTGCGGGTTTGATCCCTGGCCTTGCTCAGTGGGTTAACGATCCGGCGTTGCTGTGAGCTGTGGTGTAGGCTGCAGACGTGGCTCGGATCCCGTGTTGCTGTGGCTCTGGTGTAGGCCGGTGGCTACAGCTCCGATTCAACCCCTAGCCTGGGAACCTACATATGCCGCGGGGGAGCGGCCCAAGAAATGGCAAAAAGACAAAAAAAAAAAAAAAAGACACATGTCCTTATAGTATAGTGTGGAAGAAAGACAAGTGGAAAATTTCATATGATAGGTATAAATACAGAGGATATGTCCCTAATCCAGACATTGTGTGTGTGTATGTGTATGAAGGGAGAAGTTATGTCTTAGAAAAAAATAGTACCTCAGAGTTTCCGTTGTGGCTCACTGGTGATGAACCCAACTAGTAGCCATGAGGATACGGGTTCCATCCCTGGCCTTGCTCAGTGAGTTAAGGATCCGGCGTTGCCATGAGCTCTGGCATAGGTGGCAGACGAGGCTCAGATCTGGCGTTGCTATGGCTCTGGTGTAGGCCAGCGGCTACAGCTCTGGTTAGACCCCTAGCCTGGAAACCTCCACATGCCGTTGGTGTGACCCTAAAAAGGACAAAAGACCAAAAAAAAAAAAAGTTAAACATAAAATTTCCATGTGACCCAGCAATTCTACTCTTAGGTGTATACCCAATAGAATTGAAAACCAGGACTCAAACAGATACTTGTACACCAGCACTCACTGCAGCAGTATTTATAAGAGCCAAAGCATGGAAACAACCCAAGTGTCCATCTATAGATGAATGGATAAACAGAGTGTGTTTACATGCAGTGGACCTAAATTTTCAGACTTAAGAAAGAATGAAATTGTGACACATGCTACAATATGGATGAACCTTGAAAACAGTATCCTAAGTGAAATAAGCCAGACACTAAGGGAAGAATATTGTATGAGTCCACTTATATAAGATATGTAGAATAGGCAAATTCACATAGAGACAGAAAGTAGAACGGGTTACCAGGGCCTGGAGGCAAGGAGCAATGGGGAGTTATTATTTAATAGGTACAGAGTTTCAGTTTGGGGTGATGAAAAAATTTAGAAATAAATAGTGGTGATGGTTTTACAACATTATGAATGTAATTAATGCCATTGAAATATATACAAATAAAATGGTTAAAACGGCAAGTTTTATCTTATATAGATTTCACCACAATTTGAAAAAAAATCCCCAGAAATTTATTCTCTTGCAGTTCTGGAGGCCAGAAGTCTGAAATCAAAGTGTCAGTAGGGTTAGTTTCTTTTTGGAGGCTGTGAGAGAGAATCTTTTCCATGCTTCTCTTAGCTTCTGGTGTCACTGGCGATCCTTGGAGTTTCTTGGCACATAGATGCATCACTCCAGTTTCTGCCTCTGTCTTCACATGGCATTCTCCACTCTGACTCTGTCCTGTTTCTGTGTGTCGAAATGTACCTCATAAGGATACCAGTCATGTTGGATTAGGGCCTACACTAATCCAGTATGACCTCATCTTAACTTGATTACATCTGCAAATACCCTATTTTCCAAGTAAGGTCACAGCCACAAGATCCAGGGGATGTTATTAAATCCAGTATGAAGCCACTGCTGTGGATAAGATCTTCTAGGGAAACGTACAGAGTCAGAAGGGCAGTGAAACAAAAAGATCCTCAGAAATACCAGCGTTTTTATGGGGACAGGCGGAAGGGGAAGAATTCAAGATGCAGACTGAGAAGGAGTGGTTAGGTAGGAAGAAATCCAGGAGAGAGTGTTATGTGCCACTGTACCCAAGGAGGAGGGAAAACTTAATGAGGGAGATAGTGGTCAGTGGTTTTAAATGCAGCAGAAAGGTCAAGAAAAATAAAGACCAAGAGGAGGCCATTGGGTTTGGCCATATGGAGGTCTTTGGTGCCATTGGTGAAAACAGTTGCATTAGGGTGCTTGGGTAAGAAGCCAAATTGCAGTGTGTTCAGTTATGTCTCCCAGTTATGTAAGCCTGTGAACTGAGAGGCAGCATTCTAGGGCAAAGCAGCACCCACCTTAATGGCCCACCACCCAGATTCTATTAACATTTCACTATACTTACTACATATCTATTCTGCCAATCCTTCTTATTTTTTAAATGCATTTCAAAGTAAGTGGCAGACCTCAGGATATTTCCTCCTACTTCGGCATACCTACCTTTAATTAGATTTCAATATTTTAGGGTTTTTTTCTTTTTCTTTCTTTCTTTTTTTCTTTTTTTTTTTTTTGTCCTTTTGGGGCCACATCCTTGACATATGAAGTTCTCAGGCTAGGGATGGAATTGGAGCCGTGTCTGCGACCTACACTACAGCTCACGCAACGCCAGATCCTTAATCCACTGAGTGAGGCCAGGGATCGAACCTGAATCCTCATGGATCCTAGCTAGTCAGGTCCATTACCGCTGAGCCACGATGGGAGCTCTGTTTTTTTTTTTTTTTTCTTTTGAAGTGAAATTTACATACTAAGATTCACCTTTACCCATTGTAAGTGTACATTTAGTGAGGGTTTTTTGTTCTTGTTTTTTCTTTTCTTTTGTCCTTTTAGGGCCGCACCCGTGGCATATGGAGATTCCCAGGCTAGGGGTCTAATCGGAGCTATAGCTGCTGGCCTATGCCATAGCCACAGCAACGCCAGATCCGAGCCATGTCTGTGACCTACACCACAGCTCACAGCAAGGCCAGATCCTTAACTCACTGAGTGAGGCCAGGGATCAAACCCGAAATCTCATTGTTCCTAGTTGGATTCATTTCCGCTGTGCCATGATGGGAACTCTTGTTTTTTCTTTTTTGGCACTCCACGGCATATGGAGTTCCTGGGCCAGGGATCAGATTGAAGCCACAGTTGCTACCTATGCCACAGCTGCGGCAACGCTGCATTCTTTAACCCACTGTTCAGGGCCAGGGATTGAACCTGTGTCCTGGCACTGCAGAGATGCTGCCAATCCCGTTATGCCACAGCAGGAACTCCCATTTAGTGAGTTTTGACAAATGGATATACCTATGTAACCCAAACCACTGTCAAGGTATAGAATGTTATTATCACTCCAGAATGTTCCCTTATGTCCCTTCCCAGGGCAATCTTCACTCCCACCTTTGACCTCTAGAGGCAACCACTGCTCTTATGTTTTCCATCACAGATTAGTTTTGTCTATTACAGAACTTCACATAAGTAAAAAAATCACACTGCTTCTACTTTTATACCTGGCTTCTTTGGCTCAGCATAATGTTTTTGAGGCTCATACATGTATGAATTAATGCATGCCTTCTTACATATGGTAGTTCATTCTTTTCTATTATTGAGTTGTAGTCTATTATTTGACTATACCACAGATTGTTAATGCAAGCTGGTACAGTTGGTTGTTTCCATTTTTTTCAGCCACATTCACAGGATGTGAAAGTTCCCCTGCCAGGGTTCAAACCTGAGCCACAGCAGTGACCCAAGCTGCTGCAGTGACAACACCAGATCCTTAACCAGCTGAGCCACAAGAAAACTCTTGTTTCTAGTTTTTGGACATTAAGAGTAAAGCAGGAGTTCCTGTTGTGGCCCGGTGGTAAATGAACCCGACTAGTATCCATGAGGATGCAGGTTCAATCCCTGGCCTTGCTCAGTGAGTTAAGGATCCGGCATTGCTGTGAGCTGTGGTAGAGGTCACAGACACGGCTTGGATCCCACGTTGCTGTGGCTGTGGCGTAGGCCAGCATCTATAGCTCCAATTAGACCCCTAGCCTGAGAACCTCCATGTGCTGAGGATATGGCCCTTAAAAAAAAAAAAAAAAAAAAGAGTAAGGCAATGCGAGGGGGTTTGTTTGGTTTTTAATTTTTTTTTTTTTTTGTCTTTTTGCCATTTCTTTGGGCCGCTTCCACGGCATATGGAGGTTCCCAGGCTAGGGGTTGAATCGGAGCTGTAGCCACCGGCCTACGCCAGAGCCACAGCAACGCGGGATCCGAGCTGCGTCTGCAACCTACACCACAGCTCACGGCAACGCCGGATCGTTAACCCACTGAGCAAGGGCAGGGATCAAACCCGCAACCTCATGGTTCCTAGTCGGATTCGTTAACCACTGCGCCACAACGGGAACTCCTGGTTTTTAAATTTAAAAATTTTTTTATTATAGTTGATTTACAATGTTTTTTATTCTTGGATGTCCATTTCACAAATGGGCCTAAGCAGGGAAAAGTTAACTATTAGTAATACTTGCTATTTGACTGAAATGTGAACCATATTCACCTCTAATTTATCCCATAAGTTGCTATTTAATAATATTAAGTTTGTATTTATAAGTGATTATGATAAATTATTTTCTACTTTGATTAAAATGATCACCCCTGAAAGCAAGCCCAAAAGGCGGCCATCTTCCTAGGCTAGTTGTATGATCCGGGCTTTGATGGCATGGTTTCCAACACTGGAATTCAGGTCATCTGCAGTTTTTGTGTCAGCCACACATGTTTTGTTGATTCTGATTGAGAATCAAAAGACTTAACCAACTGTGCCCGATGTATCCTCATGCATCTTGACAAGGGGACTAGATATATGGAGATGTATCAAGCCCCCTGATGTGTCCTTATCAGGGGCGTGGATAAGCATTCAGGAACTGAGTTCTTGTGAAAAGGACAGCAGTAACTATTCACATGGACTGAGATTAGCAGGACCAGGCTCCTGTACCCCTATTGGAGGCCCAATTTCTGGTGGTCAGGTTAGAAAAGAGTAACTTTTTCTTTGCAGGTGAAACCATTAAAGTTTTATTAGGTCAGGGTCTTTAAATTTAGTTCCCTGTCCTGTCATATTCCAGAAGAACATCATAGGGAATGTTCCAAAGGGCCCACCAGGCTAAGGACAACCTAGTGCTTGTCTCTGCAGTTTAAGCTTGTGTCTTTTAAGCTGCTGATTTGCAGACACTGTTGTGTTTAGTTGGGTTTAGCTTTTTGGGCTATAGATATAGCATGGATAATTGGTTTCTCCAGGTAGGGAAACTTTGTAGCATCTCAGCCTGGCATTCTCTCCATGAGAGGAAAGGCTTCTCAAGGTAATATCCAAGGAATGGAAGGATGGAAGATGGGATGGGATTGCTGAGATGTTAGTTGGCTGTAGTTGAGGAAGATTTTGCATCTGGGGAAACAAAGATCTTTTGGGCAGAGATGGTTGTAAATGGATTGCTGAGATGTTAGTTGGCTGTAGTTGAGGAAGATTTTGCATCTGGGGAAACAAAGATCTTTTGGGCAGAGATGGTTGTAAATGGCTACTTGGGCAGGATTTCTTAAGGCAAAAACCTTTAGGTGGGGATAGGACCCAGGAAATTAGTAGCTGGGCAGTTCTGCCAATGAAAGTGTAGCTTTTCAGGTTCAGGACTTGTAGCCTGTGTTTAATGCTTGTGTCTTCTTCCTCCTGGAGTTGTTTGTATACAATCTTTCTTTCTTTTTTCTTTCTTTTTTTTTTTTTTTTTTTGGCTGCACCTGAAACATGCAGAGGTTCCTGGCCAGGGATTAAACCTATGCCACAGCAGTGACAATACCAGATCTTTAACCCACTGCACCATCCAGAAAGTCCTATACAATCTTTCTATATGTCCTTTAAAACTTCCTGAAAGGGAATGTTTTATAGTCTATATAAAATATTTACAGATATAAAAAATATAAATATTTTTAATTTTTATAGTATAAAATATTTCATATAAATATATAGGACATATTCTAGGCATGTAATTTGAGATACAGTCATTCAAATGTAAAGATCTTTGTTTTATTGTCCCTTGCTATGGAATTAAAGTCTCTCTTTGGGGTTGACAGTTTTATATCTGAATAGTTGTTTTAATTTAAATTTTTTTTTAATTTTATGATTTTTATTTTTTTCCATTATAGTTGATTTATAGTATTCTGTCAATTTCCACTGTACAGCAAAGTGACCCAGTCATATTCATATATATATATATGTATATATGTGTGTGTTTGTGTGTGTGTGTATATATATATGTATATATATTCTTTTTCTCACATTATCCTTCATCATGTTCCATCACAAGTGACTGGATATAGTTTTCTGTGCTCTATATATAGCAGGATCTCATTGCTTGTCCACTCCAAATGCAATAGTTTGCATCTATTGACCTCAGACTCCCAGTCCACCTACTCCCCGCTTGGCAACCACAAGTCTGTTCTTCAAGTCCATGAGTTTATTTTCTGTGGAAAGGTTTATTTGTACCATATATTAATTCCAGATATAAGTGATATCATATGGTGTTTGTCATTCTCTTTCTGACTTCATTTAGTATGAGAGTCTCTAGTTTCATCCATGTTGCTGCAAATGGCATTATTTTCTTCTTTTTTATGGCTAGGTAGTATTCCATTGTGTATATATACCACATCTTCTTCTTTTTTTTTTTTGTCTTTTTGTCTTTTTTGTTGTTGTTGTTGCTATTTCTTGGGCCACTCCTGCGGCATATGGAGGTTCCCAGGCTAGGGGTTGAATCGGAGCTGTAGCCACCGGCCTACGCCAGAGCCACAGCAACGCGGGATCCGAGCTGCGTCTGCAACCTACACCACAGCTCACGGCAACGCCGGATCGTTAACCCACTGAGCAAGGGCAGGGACCGAACCCGCAACCTCATGGTTCCTAGTCGGATTCGTTAACCACTGCGCCACGACGGGAACTCCTATATACCACATCTTCTTAACCCATTCATCTGTCAATGGACATGTAGGTTGTTTCCATGTCTTGAATGTTGTGAATGGTGCTGCACTGATGATAGGGGTGCATTTATCTTTTGGGATGAAAGTTTTGTCTGGATATATTCCCAAGAGTAGGATTGCTGGGTCATATGGTAGTTCTATATTTAGTTTTCAGAGGTACCTCTGTACTGTTTTCCATAGTGGTTAGACCAATTTACATTGCCACCAGCAGTGTAGGAGGGTTCCCTTTTCTCCATACCCTCTCCAGCATTTGTTATTTGTTGACTTGTTAGTGATGGCCATCCTGACTGGTGTGAGGTGGTACCTCATAGTAGTTTTGATTTGCATTTCTCTAATAATTAGTGATGTTGAACATTTTTTTGTGTGCTTAGTGGCCATCTGTATATCTCCTTTGGAGAAATGTCTATTCCGGTCTTTTGCCCATTTTTCACTTGGGTTGGGTGTTTTTGCTGTTGAGCTATATAAGCTGTTTGTAGATTTAAAGGTTAAGTCCTTGTCAGTTGCATCATTTGAAACTACTCCCATTCCATAGGTTGTCTTTTCTTTATGGTTTCTTTTGCTGTGCAAAAGCTTGTCAGTTTGATTAGGTCCCATTGGTTTATTTTTGCTTTTATTTATGATGCCTTGGGATACTGACCTAGGAAAACATTTGCACGGTTGATGTTAGAGAATGTTTTGCCTATGTTCTCTTCTAGGAGTTTTATGGTGTCTTGTCTTACGTTTGAGTCTTATTTCGAGTTCATTTTTGTGCATGGTGTGAGGGAGTTGGTTTTTTTTTAATCATATTAGTGCTTCACATGTAAGTGTCTTAAAAATTATTAAATTGGGGAGTTCTCTTGGGGTGCAGTGGGTTAAAGAGCCAGCATTGTAATTGCAAGTGGCTTGGGTTGCTGCTATGGCGTGGGTTCAATTCCTGGCCTGGGAACTTCTACATGCTGTAGGTACATGAACAAAAATATTAAATTGGTAAATAAAAATGAAAACTGACATTCTTCCCCCACACTGTAGCACTATTTTTATCCTTATCCTCCTGCTTGAGAGAAGGTTCTTTCTCCTGAACTGGTTACTCTTCCCTTGTCCTCTTGGCTCCTAAGCAGGCCTGGCTTCTCCCGAGCTTAACCCAAGAAGAATAGGGGGGGCAGTTTTGGAAAGTCCCTGAAGTATTAGCTGAGTTCACCAGCTATCAGCACTATAAAAAGCAGATTTTGTTTTTCTTCCCCCTGATTCCATTATAGGGAAAGAATATTGTCCTAGGTCCAACTTCATTGTTGGAGCAAGCAAGGTGCAGGGGAAGAGCTGAGATGCACTATTAGACATGCTAACTAGGGTAATCCAGCGACTGGGAAAGGCAGTGTGGCTGATAGCGGGGGTTTGATCTTGCCACAAAGTGGTGGTGTCCATACAGTACTGTAAACTCCACTTGTGGTTCAGGCAGAAAGTTGACAAATACAAATGTGGGAGTTCCAGAGGCTGGGTGGAAAGAACCCAGCAGTATGAGTCTTAGGCTGTTGGTAAGAAGTCTAGGCAGACACTCAGCATTTTAAAGCTTGGTGTATGATTATGGGGACTCTGGCCAGAGTGGATTCTTAACCCACTGTGCCACCAGGGGAACTCCTCTTTTTTTTTTTTTTGTTAAATTTTTTTATTATAGTTGATTTACAGTGGTCCTTCAATTTCTGCTATTCAGCAAAGTGACCCAGTCATACATTTATATATATTCTTTTTTTCACATTATCCTCCATTGTGTTCTATCACAAGTAATTAGATATGTTTCCTGTGCTATACAGCAGGATCTCATTGCTTATCCACTCCAAATGCAATAGTTTGCATCTACTAACCCCCGACTCCCAATCCATCCCACTCCCTCACCCTCCCCCCCAGGCAACCACAAGTCTATTCTCCAAGTCCATGATTTACTTTTCTGTAGAAAGGTTCATTTGTGCCATATATTCAATTCCAACTATAAGTGATATATATGGCATTTGTCTTTCTCTTTCAGACTTACTTCACTTAGTATAAGAGCTTCTAGTTGTATCCATGTTGCTGCAAATGGCACTATTTTGTTATTTTTATGGCTGAGTAGTATTCCATTGTGTGTGTGTATGTATGCCACATCTTCTTTTTTTTGGTCTTTTTAGGGCCACACCTATGGCATGTGGAGGTTCCTAGGCTAGGGGTCCAATCGGAGCTGCAGCCACTGGCCTACGCCAGAGCCACAGCAACATCAGATCCGAGTCGCCTCTGTGACCTACACCATAGCTTACAGCAACACTGGATCCTCAACCCACTGAGCAAGACTGGGGATCAAACCCACATCCTTATGGATGCTAGTCGGGTTCATTAACCACTGAACAACAACAGGAACTCCTGTACCACATCTTCTTAATCCATTCATCTGTTGATGGACATTTAGGTTGTTTCCATATCTTTGCTGTTGTGAAGTGTGCTTCAATGAACATATGGGTGCATGTGTCTTTTTCAAGGAAAGTTTTGTCTGGATATACGCCCAGGAGGTGGGCTTGTTGGATCATATGGTAGTTCTTTTTGTTTTATTTTTTAGGCCACACCCATGGCATATAGAAGTACCCAGGCTAGGGATTGAGTTGGAGCAACAGCTGCCAGCCTGGACCACAGCCATAGCAACATGGGATCTAAGCCATGTCTACGACCTATACCACAGCTCACAGCAACACCAGATCCTTAACCCACTGAGCGAGGCCAGGGATCAAACCTGTAGCCTCATGGATATTGGTCGGATTCACTTCTGCTGCACCACAACAGGAGCTCCCCATATGATAGTTCTATATTTAGTTTTCTAAGGTACCTCCATGTGCTTTTCCATAGTGGTTGTACCAATTTACGTTTCCACCAACGGTGTAGGTGGGTTCCTTTTTCTTCACATTCTCTCCAGCATTTGTTATTTGTAGACTTAACAATAATGGCCATTCTGACAGGTGTGAGGTGTTACCTCATTGTAGTTTTTATTTGCATATCTCTGATAGTTAGTGATGTTGAGCATTTTTTTCACGTGCCTGTTGGCCATCCATATGTCTTCTTTGGAGAAGTGTCTATTTAGGTCTTCCGCTGATTTTTCAATTGGGTTGTTTTGTTGCTTTAGAGTTGTATGTCCTTTTTCCCTTTTAAACAAACTTTTAAGAGTAATTTTAGATTTACAGGAATATTTCAAAGTTAGTACAGAGAGTTTCCATTTACCCTACACTAAGTTTCCCCCATTGCTAAGTATGGTACATTAATTACAGTTACTTAATGCTGCTGATACATTATTATTAACTGATACATTGTTATTAACTAAATCAATGCTGATACATTATTATTAACTAAATCCAGCCCAGAGATGATGGTGATTTGGACCATAGTAGTGGTAGAGATGGGAAAGAAAGACACAGGTTATATTTGCGAAATAAAGTTAGTAGGACTTGGGGACCATTGGCAAAGGGATGGGGTGGTAAAAAGAGGAAGAAGTCAAAGATGACTCATATTTGGTTTGGAGTCATAGATGATCTTTAGACTTCTAGCTCGTATGGCTAATGGCTAAGTGAATGGTAGTGTCATTTATTACCATACAAATGGAAAAGCATGTCTTAAGGGGGGAAATAATAAGTTTAATTTGTGATTAATTGGATTTGGAGGTGCCTATGAAACTTTCAAGTGGAGATGTCCAGAGGCAGTTGGAATGTGGGTCTAGATTAGAGCTTGAGGGCAAGCGCCGGATTGGAAAAACTGCTTTGGAAGCTCTGGGAGAGGATGAGGAAAGAGTAAAAGGAGTGAGAAGAGGGCCCAGGACTGAGCCCTCGGGGAGGAAGAATAGGAACCTAAGCAAGAGAGAGAAGAAATGGCCAGTGATGGGGGAGGAAACCAGGAGGAATCTATAGGAATCTGGTGGGAGAAGGGAATTATAAGGAGAGAGTGATCAATAGTGTGAAATGTATCACAGAGGTCCAGAAAAATAAGTTCCAAGAAGTGCCCATGTTATCTTTCTGTTTCTATGCTCCCATGGAATGGGTTGGTTGGTTGGTTTTATAAGAAAAAAAATCACTTTACACTTCTTATGGGTGGCAATTTTTTTTTTAATGCTGTGAAATCAATAACCTTTGCACATACATTTCCTACAACTAGTGCCTGAAGTTTTTGCTGGCAGTGTCTGGTGGATATTTGTGTCTGAAGTGATGCCAGCTTTCGTTGGCATCTTCTGTGCTAATCTTTCCTATTCTGACTTGAGGATATTAAAAGCTCAACTGTGGTTTGGCTTCCAAAGTGGACCCTTAGGCTGAATGTTCAGTCTGTTTCATTTCTTTCTAATCTTCTATCAATATCTTTCTATATATCTTTTTTTTTAACCTTTTCTCTTTAAACAGATATGTGAAAGAGGCCAAAGAAGCAACTAAGAATGGAGATTTGGAAGAAGCACTTAAACTTTTCAATTTGGCAAAGGACATTTTTCCCAATGAAAAGGTGATGAGCAGAATCCAAAAAATACAGGAAGCCTTGGAGGAATTGGCAGAACACGGAGAGGATGAATTCACAGATGTGTGCAACTCTGGCCTGCTGCTTTATCGAGAGCTGCACAACCAGCTATTTGAATATCAGAAGGAAGGTGTGGCTTTCCTCTATAGCCTGTACAGGGATGGAAGAAGAGGTGGCATTTTGGCCGATGATATGGGATTAGGAAAGACTGTTCAAATCATTGCTTTCCTTTCTGGTATGTTTGATGTTTCACTTGTGAACCATGTGCTGCTGATCATGCCAACTAGTCTCATCAGCACGTGGCTAAGAGAATTTGTCAAGTGGACTCCAGGAATGAGAGTCAAAACCTTTCATGGTCCTAGCAAGGATGAACGTACCAGAAACCTCAGCCGGATTCAGCAAAGGAACGGCGTCATCATCACCACCTATCAAATGCTAATCAACAACTGGCAGCAACTTTCCAGCTTGAATGGCCGAGAGTTTGTGTGGGACTATGTCATCCTCGATGAAGCACATAAAATAAAAACGTCATCTACCAAGTCAGCAATATGTGCTCGAGCAATCCCTGCTCGTAATCGCATTCTCCTCACAGGAACCCCTATCCAAAATAATTTACAGGAACTGTGGTCCCTGTTTGATTTTGCTTGTCAAGGGTCCCTGCTAGGAACATTGAAAACTTTTAAAATGGAGTATGAAAACCCTATTACTAGAGCAAGAGAGAAGGATGCTACCCCAGGGGAAAAAGCCTTGGGATTTAAAATATCTGAAAACTTAATGGCAATCATAAAACCCTATTTTCTCAGGAGGACTAAAGAAGAGGTACAGAAGAAAAAGTCAAGCAACCCAGAGGTCCGACTTAGTGAAGAGGATCCAGATGCTGATGCCATATGCGAAATGCCTTCCCTTTCCAGGAAAAATGATTTAATTATCTGGATACGCCTTGTGCCGCTACAAGAAGAAATATACAGGAAATTTGTGTCTCTAGATCATATCAAGGAGTTGTTAATGGAGACGCGCTCACCTTTGGCAGAGCTAGGTGTCTTAAAGAAGCTGTGTGATCATCCCAGGCTGCTCTCTGCACGGGCGTGTCAGTTGCTGAATCTAGGGGCTGTCAGATTCTCTGTCCAAGATGAAATTGAAGGGGAAGATTCCTCAGGTGTGGACCATATTGATCAAGTAAGTGATGAGACACTGATGGAAGAATCTGGAAAAATGATATTTCTAATGGACCTGCTTAAGAGACTGCGGGATGAAGGGCATCAAACGCTGGTGTTTTCCCAGTCAAGACGAATTCTAAACATCCTTGAACGCCTCTTAAAGAATAGGCACTTTAAGATACTGCGAATCGATGGAACAATCACTCATCTTGTGGAACGAGAAAAAAGAATTAGCTTGTTCCAGCAAAATAAAGACTATTCGGTTTTTCTGCTGACCACTCAAGTAGGTGGTGTGGGCTTAACATTAACTGCGGCAAGTAGAGTCGTCATCTTTGACCCTAGCTGGAATCCTGCAACTGATGCCCAAGCTGTGGATAGAGTTTACCGAATTGGACAAAAAGAAAATGTTGTGGTTTATAGGCTAATCACTTGTGGAACTGTAGAGGAGAAAATATACAGAAGACAGGTTTTCAAGGACTCATTAATAAGACAAACTACTGGGGATAAGAAGAACCCTTTCCGATATTTTAGTAAGCAGGAATTGAGAGAGCTCTTTACAATTGAGGATTTTCAGAACTCAGCAACCCAGCTGCAGCTTCAGTCTTTGCATGCTTCTCAGAGGAGATCTGATAAAAACCTAGATGAACATATTGCCTACCTGCACTCTCTGAGGATAGCTGGAATCTCAGACCATGATTTGATGTATACACGGGATCTGTCTGTTAAAGAAGAGCTTGATGTGATCGAAGACTCTCACTATATTCAACAAAGGGTTCAGAAAGCTCAATTCCTTGTTGAATCTGAGTCTCAAAATACAGAGCTCTTAATGGAAAGACAAAGGACAGCAAGTGAGGGGATCTGGCTGAGAGAACCTGTCTTTCCTTCTCAAACAAAGAAGAAATGTGCTGGATTCAATAAACCACAGCCTCGGCCTTCACCTCTTCTACCCACTCATCACATCCAGGAAGAAGACATCAGTTCCCAAATGGCCAGCATAATTATTGATGATCTGCCTGAAGAGAGTGAGAAACAAGATCTCTTCAGGATAAAGATGAATGATACCAGCCCTCAAAATGGTAGACACCCACGTGACAATATATTGGATGCTAACTTTGTAGATACTTTACCCAGTGGGGGTGGAAAGGTAGAAGAAATTTGGACTGACTCTTTATCAGGGATGGCTCTACAGAAAGAGGCACTGCGAGAGGGGCCTATACAGGAGGCATTACGAGAGAGCCCCCTGGGAAGTTTTAGTTATTTACCCAACAAGTCAGTCAGAGCTGATATTGGGCCAAATCTAGATCATCTAGAGGATGATGAGATTTTACATCCCTGCAATCCCTGGCCTGTTAATCCCATAACAAAGGAGTCTCAAAATCCAGAATCGAATGTATCTGTTATTCAAATAGTGGATGATGGCTTAACAGCAGCCCACAGCACACTGCAGGATGCTCAAGCCAATGAGGTCAAGTTGGAAGAGGAACCTTTAGCATCTTCAGCACAGTATGCATGTGATTTCAATCTTTTCTTGGAAGACTCTGCAGACAATGGACGAAATCTTTCCAGTCAGTCAGTGGAGCATGGTGAGAAAGAAAACAGCCTGTGTGGCTCTGCAGCTAATTCTGGAGTAGAGTTTGTGCATAGCAAAGCATGTCTCAGTGTGGATCTTTCTGAGAAAGATGAGGAGCCAGAAGAAGTTGTAGTTAATGTGAAAGTCAGAAGTAAAGCTAGACGGATTGATTCAGATGACGAAGATGCAAATGATACTTTTAAAGATACTTCAAGCACAAACCCATTCAACACACCTCCCTTCCCGTTTTTATCTGTAAAACAGTTTGATGCCTCAACTCCCAAAAATGACATCAGTCCACCTGGAAGTTTCTTTTCACCTAAAATATCTGATAGTATAAATAAGTCTATAAACTCTAGAAGATCTCTGGCTTCTAGGAGATCTCTTATTAATGTGGTTTTAGACCATGTGGAGGATATGGAGGAAAGACTTGACAATAGCAGTGAAGCAAAGGTTGCTGAAGATTTTCTGGAGGAAGGAGCAGAGGAAAGCATCAATGAAGCCCCAGAGTGTACAGAAGAATCTTCTGGAGAAACACTGTCTTCAGAAAATAAGTCCAGTGGGTTAAGTACACCTGGGCCTGGTGGTCTGGCTCCGGAGACCTCTTCTGGTGATCCTGAGCCTTCGTCTGGTGGACAGTTGGTTGACTCTCCCCAGGATGAGGCAGTGGAGTCAGTGAATGACTATGAGACTCTGGTCTTGCGTGGAAAAGAACTGAAAGCATGTGGAAAAATACAGGAGGCCTTAGACTGCTTAGTTAAAGCACTTGACATAAAAAGTTCAGATCCTGAAGTCATGCTCATGACTTTAAGTTTGTATAAGCAACTTAATAAAACTTGAGAATATAACCTGTTTATTGTATTTTAAAGTGAAACTGAGCATGAGGGAATTTGTTTCCATAATTGGATTCTTTAGGAGCCATGAAGCATTCAGGCTTAAGGCTAGAAAACTCAAAAAGTGAGTTTTTGTTTCCAACTTTCTTATAAATTCTGCCTTTACTGGCTGCTCCTGCCTCCCTCCCACCCCCATACATGTATTCGGATGTTCTGAGCACTAGGTTTATTTTTTATTTTATTCTTATTTTTCTTTTAGGCATGCTCTGTAAGCTTAATAGAACAGTGTTATTTCTAGAGAAGTTTTTACAAAATTACTCTGGCCATTTTAAATTTTATTTTGAAAATGATCCATTTTGTATATCACAGTTCAGATAATATTAAAGTTAACTCTTCTCAAGTGTTTTTCCTTCACTTTCTTTCACTGAGATGATTGATATTGGCACATGCATCTAGAAATTCCTTTAGGCAGAAATCTGTCATTAGTAGTCCAGATCTAAGACCTGCTTATTAACATGCTATTTTAGGCCCTTGGCTCACTATAGCTGGTGAGCCAAAGGCTGGGATAAGGTACCTGGTGCGGGGCTTCTTTCTTTCTTTCTTTTTTTTTTTTTTTACATTTATTGCTTTGTTTATTGTCTTTTCTATGGCCGCACCCTCAACATATGGAGGTTCCAGGGATCGAACCCACAACCTCATGGTTTCTAGTTGGATTTGTTAACCACTGAGCCACAATGGGAACTCCAAGGGCTTCCTTCTTTATCACCGGTGCCCTACCCTGGAGTCCTTTTGCCCAAACATCTGGCCATCCTTCACTCACCACCAGCTGCATGCTGACACATGCTAGCACATCCTATCTTTGGGTTATAGATGGGAAAGGAGTTTGGTTCCATCCTAGAAACACGAAGTACAGTACAGCCTTCTGCACGCTGTCACTGGAGAATTTATCAAGAATCTACTATGTATTAGGTACTCTGCATGGGTTTCTTGTTTAATCTTTACCATAGCCCTTTGAAGTCAAAGGCAGTATTTCCACTTTTTTTTCTTTTTTGGCTGCCCCGCATTCTGGGCCAGGGATCAGATCTGCGTCACAGGCTTGACCTAAGCCACAACTGTGGCAATGCCGGATCCTTAACCCACTGTGCCAGGCCAGGGATTGAACCTGAGTCCCAGCACTCCCTAGATGCCACTAATCCTGTTGCGCTGCTGTGGGAACTCCAGCATTTCCATTTTTCAGTTGAGTAAAATGGCTTAATGAGGGCATGACCTGCCCAAGATCACACAGTAAGAGGTGGAATGGATTTGTAACTATGTGTTACTTTGTGAAAAGCCACTATAATAACCAAGCTGTTTTTATTCACAGCGCTTCTGACACCAAATGTGGGGGTTTTCCACACCAAGCAGTTCTCCAGTTCTCTACAGACACCAACTGGGTGTCCTACAATTCAATTCAATTCTGATCCTCCCTGGCTTAGGGTTGGACTGCACACAGGTTTAAGGGCTCACTCCCATAAGACTGTCCTCACATCAGATGTCACTTGTTTGTATTAGGTCCCCACATTGTCCACACTTCTGTCCAGCTTGTGGGCTATGAAATTGAAGGCGCCCATGAGCCCTCTTAAGGTTCAGTAATTTTCTAGATTGGCTCATAGAACTTAGGAAAACTTATTACCAGGGTTTTGTGGGGGTTTTTGTTTGTTTTGTTTTGTTTTGTTTTTACCAAGCCCCTGGCATGTGGAAGTTCCCGGACCAAGAATCAAAACAGTGCTACAGCAGCAGCCCAAGCCACTGCAGTGACAAAGCCAGATCTTTAACCTGCTGTGCCGCAAGAGAACTCCCTTACCAGTTTTTATAAATACAACTCAGGAACAGCCAAATGGAAGATTTGTGTGGGGCAAGGTGTGGGAGGGTGTGTGTGTGTGGTTTCCCTGTGTTCACTGGCTGAAGCTCTCCAAACCCTGTTGTTTTGGATTTTTAAGGGAGGTTTCACTGAAGGCATGATTGTTTAAATCCACCTCCAGCCCCTCTCCCTCTAGAGGCCAGGGGGTGGGGTCAAGAATTCCAACCCTCTGAGTCTCTCAAAAGACCAGCACCCACCCCCAGTTATCGCATTAACATATAAAAGACTCAATCACTCTGGAGATTCTTTTTTTTTTTTTTTTTTTGGTATTTCTTGGGCCACTCCCGCGGCATATGGAGGTTCCCAGGCTAGGGGTCGAATCGGAGCTGTAGTTTCCAGCCTATGCCAGAGCCACAGCAACGCACCTACACCACAGCTCACGGCAACGCCGGATCGTTAACCCACTGAGCAAGGGCAGGGACCGAAGCCGCAACCTCATGATTCCTAGTCGGATTCGTTAACCACTGCGCCACGACGGGAACTCCCACACTCTGGAGATTCTTAAAGAGAGCTGGGTGCCCATAACCAGGGATGAAGACTAGATATGTTTATTATATCACATACACATATAAAGCTTGAAAGAGATGAGCTGAATTTTAAATAATAGGTTATTTATTGATAGTACAAAATTGCTTTTACCAAAAGAAATTACTACAGTCACTGCTTGGTATCTTGGTGGTACTGCTTCCAGGACCCCTGCAGGTACCCAAGTCCACAGATGCCCAAGTCCCTCATATAAAATGGTGATTTACATATAACCTACACAGAGTCTCACGTCTTTTAAATCATCTCTAGATTTACTTATAATACCTAATACAACATAATTGTAAATAGTTGTAAATACGCTGTGCATGCTATGTAAGTAACTGCCAGTGAATGGCAAATTCAAGTTTCGCTTTTTGGAACTTTCTGGAATTAAAATATTTTTGCTCTGTCGTTAGTTGAATCTGTGAATGCAGAACCATGGATAGAGGGCTGACTGTACTAATTTTAGGAAGGGTAATGTGATTGAATATATATCATTATTGAAAAAAATCCCAGTGATAATAACACTGTGATTCAGCGTGTCAGTCTACATCTAACTCCAGCTCACCATTTCACTGCGTGCAATGAATAGCTGTCGTCATGTAGGCGCGTCACTGGGCTGTGCCCTACGTCTTTTTCGATCCCTTCAATCAAGCATACAAATGTTTGTGGAAATTCAGCTAATAAATTCCTCTCCCCAGCGTGAAAAAAAAAGGCCCTCACATAATTTATTTGTCTGCCAGGAGGCTTGGGGGGCTGTATCCATTTTATCTGAAGAGTGGTGCTGAAGTCCTAGGTGTATTTCTCACTGAAAAAAAAAATGCTTTTTGAGTGTATAATGACAATTGTGGGGGGGGGGGGAAATACATGCACATGGTAAAATATTCAACAGTAAGGCAGGGATTTTCAAACTGAAGAATTCAGATGTCTGAATTTGGCTGGAAAAAGTTACACCACCCCCCAGTGCTGTGTCTGGAATTTAATGTTTCCTTTCATTATGAATATAGGCAACACATTGCAGAAGTACTAGCAGCACCCGCGACTTTGTCACTAATAGAAATCAGAGATTCCATAGTTATTGCAGCTGTTTCAAAATACCACTGGTATTCATCACCACAAAAGCATGGAGGTTTTTAGACCTACCACCACTAGCTCTCACTTAATATATTAATAAAGAGGCATATGTAAAACAATTTTAAAACTTTTCACTGTAATTGTCCTTTGTGATCCTATATTGTTGTCCTTTGTAATCCTCTGTATTTTAACATTCTGGAGTTCCCATTGTGGCTCAGCGGTAATGAACCCGACCAGTATCCATGAGGATGCAGTTTCCATCCCTGGTCTCGATCAGTGGGTTAAAGGATTCGGCGTTGCGGTGAGCTATGGTATAGGTCACAGACGAGGCTTGGATCCCACTTTGCTGTGGCTGTGGTGTAGGCCAGCAGCTGCAGCTCCGACTTGACCCCTAGCCTGGGAACTTCCATGCCACAGGTGTGGCCATAATAAAAAAAATAAAATCAACATTCTTTTCAAAATTTCCTTCAAGGTTTTCAGATTTTATAGCCCTTATTTAGAGACTTCAATTTTTTTTTTTTTTTTTTGGTCTTTTTGCGGTTTCTTGGGCCGCTCCCGCGGCATATGGAGGTTCCCAGGCTAGGGTCTAATCGGAGCCGTAGCTGCCAG
The DNA here is from genome assembly GCF_016906955.1 of Phacochoerus africanus. Classification (NCBI taxonomy): domain Eukaryota; kingdom Metazoa; phylum Chordata; class Mammalia; order Artiodactyla; family Suidae; genus Phacochoerus; species Phacochoerus africanus. The sequence continues at coordinate 62,378,985 of NC_062560.1, read as the reverse complement.
CCTACACCACAGCCACAGCAACGCCGGATCGTTAACCCACTGAGCAAGGGCAGGGATCGAACCCGCAACCTCATGGTTCCTAGTCGGATTCTTTAACCACTGCGCCACGACGGGAACTCCCCAATTTTTTTTTTTTAATGGCCACACTTGTAGCTTATGGAAGTTCCCAGGCCAGGGACAGAAGCAAAGCCACAGCTATGACCTACACAGCAACTGTTGTAATGCTGGATCCTTTAACCCACTGTGCTGGGCCAAGGATGAACCCACATCTCCACAATGACTGTTGCAGTCCGATTCTTTTTTTTTTCTTTTTAGGGCTGCGTCTTGTGGCATATGGAAATTCCCAGGCTAGGGATTGAATTGGGGATGCAGCTGCCAGCCTATACCACAGCCACAGCCACACTAGATCCAAGCCATGTCTGTGACCTACACCACAGCCCATGGCAACACCAGATCCTTAACTCACTGAGTGGGGCCAGGGATCAAACCTACATCCTCATGGATACTAGTTGGGTTTGTCACTACTGAGCCACAATGGGAACTCTGCAGTAGGATTCTTAACCCACTGTGCCATGGCAGGAATTCCACATTGTTGTGAATGTGGTTTTTAAAGCAGTTTCATCTAAAAGCTGCTATTTTAAATATCTCTCTGTATCACATTGCCCTATCTATGCATCCCAGGGAATGGGGCAGCCTCTAGTCTGAGCAGTGGGGAAAATCTCATGGAGGCATAGCCTGCTGGAGCACTCAGAAACTTTTCTAAAACGGGAAACTTAACTCTAAAGTGAAGTTGCCATTATGTGAACATGTCAAATGCAGCTGAGAGAGAACAGTGTGTTAAAAGAATCGCTGTTAAGACCCAGTTGTGTTGGAAAAGTTTTATTTTTGCAGCAGTATAGTATTTATAGTATTCTTTATACTTTTTTGGGAAATTTTAAAAATCAGACTTATTGAGGTATAATTTATATGTAATAAATGCATCCCTCTCAAGTGTACAGCTTTGAGTTTTGACAAACGTTACCATCATTACAATCAAAATAGAGAACATTTCCATCAATCCCAAATTTCCTTTATCTCTTCCTTTCTTTACAGTTTTTTCTGTGTCATAAATGTGTCTTTATAAATTTAAAAACACAGATAAACAGAACATTGGCCTGAAAGGGACTGTCATAACACAACCCATACATTTGAGGATGAGGGAATGTTTTGTCTTTGTTTTGGGGTGTGTTTGCCACGCTGGCAGCATGTGGAAGTTCCTGGGCCAGGGATCAAACCCACACCACAGCAGCTATCTGGGCCGCTGCTGTGACAATGCCAGATCCTTAACCTGCTGAGATACCATGGAACTCCAAGGAAATGTTTTCATGCTGACATTTCTCCCTTTAACCAGCACTTGGTGAATGGCTGCTGCTGAGTGTAGTACAGTGGAAGAACTGAGTGCCTTTTTTCTTCCAATAAACATTTATTTAAAAAGAAAGGAGTTAATGTTGAATGGCCATTGTGTGCCATGTACTATGTAATGATAGTGGTGCTAATAATTGTCTTGGCAGGTCAGTGTTGGCTAGCTTATAAGTAAGTTGTCTAGGAACTTATTTTATGGTTTTCATATGCTAATCCATCTATTCAATGTCCAGTTCAATGTTGAATTGTGTGAGCTGATATGTGGCTCCTCTAGAGATGGTCTCTAACTTATGGGATATCCTGAGAATCAGATAAAGTAGTTCTGGGAGGAAAGGGACTGCAGGTTAAAAGGAGTCTGCCTGACTTATCTTGGAGAACTACCGACTAAATACCACAGTGCACACCAGTCTTTACCCACCTGATTTTGTACCCACAAACCCACAATGACAGAGTTCATAAAATACAAGGATTAATTCAACACCTTTTGAAGAAAACAACAATGTATAAAACACATGCAGTCTTTCATACAATTTTATTTTCTCCCTTCAACCATTATAATATGATACCCAAATTTTGTCTTAACTGGAGGGTCTGTAAACACAGGCTTATCCAGCACACTTATAGGCAAGGCGAATGCCGCTTCTTGAAATGGTCCCACCATGGACCCTCTGGTCATCCAACCCAAGTCGCCCTGAAAAAACCAAAAGATATATGATGTCAAGTGGTCCCGAAGAGGAACAGTTCTACTGTAGCTGGAGAATCTCCCAATATGAATGCTAACGTTCCTATGTTGGAAAGAAGTAGGCTTGATGAGGACAAACAGGTGGAAGAGGTCCAACCCTGGGCTGAAAACACAAGCACTCAGTGTTGCTGGGTGTCTGTCAGCTGTGCAAGTTTGGTCATGACTAGGTTTAGACACAGGTGACTGTATTCGACTGTTCACAAGTTGGACATTTCTGCTTTTAAGATCTTTAAACCAAGATATGGCTAAAATGAAGGGCAGAACACAGAAATAATCCCTACTGCTGTGGGTCCTCCATAGGAGACATTTTAAGTGATAAGAGCACCATACCCCTTGCCTGGCTTTATCTTCACTATATTGTGCAGCCACTTCATTGAATTTCATTCCAGACTTTAACTTTTCCATGGCTTCCAAGATTTTTCCATGTTTTTCACACAGAATGTGTCTGACCTATGAGAAAAAACATGTTCATGTAATACTTGGAGACCCAAGTGATTCCTTTCTTCACAGTACAGCAGTCATGTCAGGATCACCCCACTGATGAAAACACACATTCAGGAGTTCCCATCGTGGCTCAGTGGTTAACGAGTCTGACTAGTATCCATGAAGATACAGGTTCAATCCCTGGCCTTGCTCAGTGGGTTAAAGGATCAGGCATTGCTGTGAGCTGTGGTGTAGGTCGCAGACGTGGCTCGGATCCTGTGTTGCTGTGTCTGTGGAGTAGGCCAGCAGCTACAGCTCCGATTGGACCCCTAGCCTGGGAACCTCAATATGCTGCAAGTGTGGCCCTAAAAGGCAAAAAAAGGAAAACACACATTCACTCACAGCAATGGAAAATCCTGGAAATCTTCCCAGTTGGGTGCTGGCCACAAACCTACTTCGCTTATCAAGACATTATCTCAGATGCCAGATTTAGATGAAAAATGGGCACCTGGATGTGGGAAGCTCCCATCTTTTACCAAGTACCTCAACAGTAACAGGAAGATGAAACATGATAATTGTTGAGGGCTTAGGTCCTCCTGGAGGCAAATCCCAACTCTCTTGTATGATCTTGGGCATTTTTGTTTGTTTGTTTTGCTTTTTAGGGCTGCCCCCTCGGCATATGGAGGTTCCTAGGCTAGGGGTTGAGCCTACACCACAGCCACAGCCACGCCAGATCTGAGCCACGTCTGCAACCTACACCAGAGTTCATGGCAACGCCAGATTCTTAATCTATTGAGCAAAGCCAGGGATTGAACCCGTATCCTCATGGATACTAGTCGGATTCATTTCCACTGAGCCGCAGTGGGAGCTCTTTAGGCATGTTTTTAAACCTCTAAATGTTTTCCCATTTGCAAACTGAGATAATAACCAGTACCTATGTGTTCTCACAGGACTATATATATTGAGATAATGCAGCTAGCATTCAATAAAAGTTAGCTACATTATTTCATCAGAGTAGGGATGATATGAAAAAAAAAGAAAAAACCACCAGTAAATACTTTTTACCAAAAGAGGCCCAATGTATAAAGCTTCCTCACAATTTCACTTTGAAAAAAAAATTGTATGTTGAAGATTAAGAATACTCAACCCTAGAGAAGTATTCAAATGGAACATGTTTAAAAAGTCACTATACCCTTAAAAATGATCTTGTTAAGGTATCTATTTTGGAAGATTTCCCATTTCTCATTCCAACTGAATCTATTGTTCATGTTTCATTATAGGTGACACATTAGGATGGGGACTTAAGGTGTCTCCCTTTCATAAGTTTAGAGACAAACAAACCAAGGTTGTCTTTAGGATTCAACTACTGAAACTGGTGGCAAGAGGAGCCTGGGCCCACAGGAGTAACTTCCTGACTAGAGGAGCCGCACAGGAGATACAGACACAGCAAAGGTAAGAATGTGTCAAAGAGCAGGGCTCAGAGAGGCAAACTTCTATAGAGTATGTCCAGCAGGAGCTCCTGTCATAGTGCAGTGGAAACAAATCTGTCTAGGAACCATGAGGTTGCAGGTTCGAACCCTGGCCTCGCTCAGTGGGTTAAGGATCCAGCGTTGCTGTGAGCTGTGTGGTGTAGGTCGCAGACGAGGCTCAGATCTGACATGGCTGTGGCTGTGGCCAGCAGCTACAGCTTCAATTAGACCCCTAGCCTGGGAACCTCCATATGCTTGGGTGAGGCCCTGAAAAGCAAAAAAAAAAAAAAAAAAAAAAAAATACGTCCAGCACTGTCCAGGGGAGACAAACAATCTGGACACTAGGGAGACACATGTTGGGGGACAAGGATGGTTCTTCAGACCTCATCTCGGCCTGGCTAAAACAGCTTCTTGACTGCCTCCCTCTTTCTGCTGTCACACTCATAAAGCAACCTTCTGGTTTAATGTTTGGCAAAGTACACAGAGCATTCAAGGTCACAGAAAGGGGATCCCATCAACTGCTTTATAAATGAATAAACACGTCTTCTGGTATAGACTGACGGGTTAGACATAATGAGTCTGTCGTACCTGTGGGGTTTGCAAGTGTGACCAACCAACTGGCACCTGCATGAGCCTGGCATCTCAGAAGAGAGCCAAGTTCCTCTAGATAGAATGTGGGAGTGATGAGCATGGAGGCGGCAGCTGACACTCTGGGAGGTGATGGATCACGCAGGGAGCCTACATAAGACTCGAAGAAGAGGAAAGTAGGCTAAAGACATCCTTGGAGAATATCAATGTTTAAGCAATGAGCAAAGAAGGAAGCTCAACCAGCATAATAAAAAGGAAGAGCCAGACAGGTAGAGAGAAAGGCATGCTAACAGAAACCAAGGCAAGAAAAAGTTTCAAGGAGGAAATGGTCAACAGGATTAAATGCTGCAGAGTGATCAAGTTAGGAATACAATCAACTTAGTGATGATTTTCTTCCCTTTCAAAAGTGCTCCATAATTTATTTTCTATTGTACTTCCAAATTATTTATCAATTAAATCAAACTGAATTGTTCAGGTCATTTTAAGACTTAATTGGCTCCCATGTTTAAAAATTATTTTTTTTGCTTTTTTTTTATGGCTGCACCTGTGGCATATGGAATTTCCCAGGCTAGGGGTTAAATCAGAGCTGCAGCTGCCAGCCTACACCACAGCCACAGCAACTCAGAATCCGAGCCTTGTCTGTGACCTACACCAGCTCACAGCAACACTGGATCCCTGACCCACTGAGCAAGACCAGGGATCAAACCTGTGTGCTCATAGACACTAGTCAGATTCGTTTCCACTGAGTCATGATGAAAACTCCCCAAATTTTATTTTTTATTAAAGTATAGTTGATTTACAATGTTGTGCCCATACATATATATACATTCTTTTTCTCATATTATCTTCCATCATGTTCTATCCCAAGAGACTGAATATAGTTCCCTGTGCTACACAGCAGGACCTCATTGCTTATCCACTCCAAATGCAAGTCTGTATCTCCCAACCCCAAACTCCCTGTCCATCCCACTCCCTCCCACTTGGCACCCACAAGTCTGATCTCTATGTCTGTCTGTGAGTCTGTTTCTGTTATGTAGATAAGTTCATTTGTGCCATATTTTAGATTCCACGTATAAGTGATATCATATGGTATTTTGTCTTTCTCTTTCTGATTTATTTAAGATGATAATCTCTAGTTGCATCTGTGTTACTGCAAACTATTAGAGAATCCAAGTCAAAACTACAATAAGGTACTACCTCACATTGGTCAGAACGGCCATCATTAATAAGTCTACAGGAGCTCCTGCTGTGGTGTCTCTGGAGCTTGGGATGCAAGTTTGGTCCCCAGGCCAGCACAGTGGGTTAAAGATCCAGTGTTGCGGAGTTCCCGTCGTGGCGCAGTGGTTAACGAATCCGACTAGGAACCATGAGGTTGCAGGTTCGGTCCCTGCCCTTGCTCAGTGGGTTAACGATCCGGTGTTGCCGTGAGCTGTGGTGTAGGTTGCAGATGTGGCTCGGATCCCACGTTGCTGTGGCTCTGGCGTAGGCTGGTGGCTACAGCTCCGATTCGACCCCTAGCCTGGGAACCTCCATATGCCATGGGAGTGGCCCAAAGAAATAGCAAAAAGACAAAAAAAAAAAAAAAAAAGATCCAGTGTTGCGGCAACTGTAGTGTATGTCGCAAATGTGGCTCAGATCTGATCCCTGGCCTAGGAACTCCATATGCCGTGGGGCAGCCAAAAAAGAAAAAGTCTCTAAGTCTACAAATAACAAATACTTGGGAGGGTGTGGAGAAAAGGGAACCCTCCTACACTGTTGGTGAGAATGAAAATTGGTAAAACCACTATGGAAACATGGAGGTTCCTCAGAAAACTACAAAAAGAATACCATATTACCCAGCAATCCCACTCCTGGACATATATCCAGACAAAACTTTCACTCAAAAAGATACATGCACCCCTATGTTCACAGCAGCACTATTCCCAACAACCAAGACATAGAAACAACCTAAATGTCCATAAACAGATGAAGGGATTAAGATGTGTTACATATATACAATAGAATACTATTCAGCCATAAATAAGAACAAATGATTTGACAATGACTGATCAAGGTCCTAAGCAAAAGCCACTTCAGAATAGTAAGTGCAGAAGCCATACTGTAGCAGCTGACTGAGGAAGTAACAGGAAGTGGGAAGGTGATGTGGATGGGGTTCTCCCAACTGAGTTTGAAAAGGAGAAGAAAGGGCTCTGTTCAGATGGAAAGAGGGTCAGGGCATGGATATATTTTAAAGATCCCTGGATATATTTTCAGAATGAAGGGAAAGATGCAGTAAAAAATGGCCAAAGACAGAGTAAAGAGACAGAGATAAATGAAGAAGCAAGGGCTGGCATTCCAAACACTGATGAAAAAATTAGTCTTAAAGGAAGAAAGGTGAGAAGAGAGAGAAGGGAGGGGTGAGTGAAGATAACTTTGCTGAGCGGCTGGAAAGTCAAGGAGTTCCTGACAACAGGTCTGGTTTCCATTTTCTTGTGACAATTAGAACAATATTTAAGTTACTGAGTACTCCATACTCTAGGTATTTGTGCCAAGCGCTTTACAGGGATGACCTCATGGAATCCTCACACCAACCCTGTGAGACTGGATCAGTGGGTCTCAACCCTGGCACATGTCAGAATCACCCCCAGAGCTTCCAAAAATATATCAAAGTCTGGTCCCCATCGCCCCCACCCCAGAGATTCTGAGGTAGCTGGTCTGGGGTGGGTCCTCAGGCACTGAGAGTTTTAGAAGCTCTTCAGGTGAACTTGACGTACTCTAGGATGTACTCTAAGAATCACTGGGTGAAACTGTCTGCTGGCTGACAGGAGCAGGGTGGTAGATGGCTTGAGGCGAGTGCCAAAGGACTGAGGGCTTAGCTCAGGTTAGAGACCAGTTATCAGTGGCCCAGATCCCTGGGTGGTGTGACTCTCCAGCAGAGCCCAGCAGTTCTGGGTCTGAGTATAAACAAAGTTGACCATCAGACTGAGCCTGAGTTGTAGTCTGGCAGGTGGGTGCAACAGATGACCAAAAGGAAAAGGAGTCAAGGCTCCTTGATCCAGTAGTCACACCCTTTCATCTAATTTCCAGCCTAAAGGACATCCAGGGCTTGGAGAGCAGACACATAGCCTGGGAGAAGGTGGGGAAAACTGGGTGGGCTTGAGGGCGTGGAGATCTATGTGCAGAGAAGAACAGAACAGGACTGGGGGAGGTGGGAAGTGAGGGAAAGGAGGGAAGCTGTGGTCAGCAGGTGAGTTTCAGAATCTGGGCAGCTCAGTGACAAAGGGCGGGGGTGGGTTCAGGAATGGGGTCTAAAGCAGGCGGTTCAAGGAGCCTAGATCCTAGAACACTGGAGGGTTTGGCATCCCTCCCCTACTGGGGCCTTTGCAAACACTGGCAACAGCCCAGCTGTCCTCTGGCAGGAGAACAGTTCAACACACCTCCCCTCCGTGGGATGGTACTCTGCACTACAAAGGAACAGACTAAGGATACATGCAACAACCAGAATGAAATCTCTAGAGTTATGTTGAATGAAAAAAACCAATCCCCAAAGATTACATACGGTATCATTCCATTCATATACATCATTCTTTTTTTTTTTTTTTTTTTTTTGCTTTATAGGGCCACACCCACAGCACATCCAAGCTAGGGGTCGAATCAGAGCTGTAGCCGCTGGCCTATGCCACAGCCATATGCAATGGAGCGGTCCCTTAGGTTAGGTGCTTGTGAAGGTCAGCACATAAGGTGAAAACGTCACACAGCCCAAATTCCCCTACAACATCCCTTATGAAGATGCTGTACTGGAGACCAACACGTCAGCCCTCATTAAGCCCAACAAGGCCTGTCTCCGTGGCCTGTGTTGTAACAATGACCATTTCCTCAGCTGGACACCAGGACCAAAGAGCTGGCTTATTTTCAGACACCATGTTTTATGAAAATTATCTTTGGATACCAGAATCCCAGTTCTCATGGTTGGATGTTCCTATGACAATGGAGATCGACTATGGAAAAGCAAATTCACATCTCCTATCTCACTCGCTCTTTCTCTGGGTTCACTGAGTAGAAAAGTAGGCAGAATGGCCCACACTATGTATTTTCTCTCCCCCCCTCCCTTTTTTTTGGTTGCATGTGTATAGTTGCATTTATATAATGCAATTCCACAACAGCACTTACCATACAGCAATGAAATTTCTCTCTTTACCTAACTGCTCCCAACTAGGCTTTGATAACAGGGACCATCTTTTATCTGCTTTTTTTAAATACCCAGAATTTAGTACACTGCTTGACACAGGGCAGATGTCACTATATCCTTATTGAATGAATGAATCAAAGTATGGAAGTCCATACTAAAACATGGAAAATGCCTTGTTATGTAGCACTATGTGGTATAATTCTGTTTTCAGATTAGATTTTCCTGGGGCAGACACTATTCTGGCACTAGGTTGAGTACTTCAAGTAATTACTTGCAATTGTCTCCCACCCTCATTTTCATGATCAGGGCTCTGGCTTGTAGCTCACCAGGGGAGAAGCTATCTAATGAGAACTGTGCCTTTGCTTGTTTCTGTTTGTTTGTTTTAGGGCCACACCTGAGATATACGGAAGTTCCCAGGCTAGGGGTCAAATTGGAGCTGCAGCTGCTGGCCTAAGCCACAACGCCAATTCCGAGCTGCATCTGCGACCTATGCCACAGCTCAGGAAATTGCCAGATCCTTAACCCACTGAGTAAGGCCACGGATTGAACCCATGTCCTCATGAATACTAGTCAGGTTCCTTACTGCTGAGCCAAGATGGGAACTCCTGCCTTTGCTTGTTTATCTCAGCTCTTGGTTTTATCAAATATTATTTCATCCTGAGAAATGATTCATTTGCTTTCTTGGGAAGATCTAATTTAATACATTTTAAGAAAAAATACTAGATTTTGAAGAAATTCTGGATGTCTGAGAAAACATTTGAGAAAATATTTAAAAGGAATTATTAAAATTTTTTTTGCTTTTAAAAAAATTTTTATTATAGTTGATTTACAATGTTCTGTCAATTTCTGCTGTTCAGCAAAGTAACCCAGTTATACAAATATATACATTATTTTTTTCACATTATCCTCCATCATGTTCCACCACAAGTGATTGGATATAGTTCCCTGTGCTATATAGCAGGACCTCATTGCTTATCCACTCCAAATGTAATAATTTGTAAAAACAAACAAACAAAAAGGCTTTTTTTAAATTTAAAAAAAAATCTTCATTTCAGGTTCTTTTTTGAAAAATATCTTTTGTGGGGTATTAATTCTAGGTTGACAGACCTATCTTTCAGAACTTTAAAGATGCTGTTCCATTATCTCATGGCTTACACTGCATCTGATGAAAAACTGAACATTATTTAAATCACTTGCCTTACATTTAATGTGTCTTCTTTCTCTGGTTGATTCATTGAGTTTTCCTTTTTTTTTCCTTTTTCATTAGTTTCTCTATGGTCTTCTTTTTTAATTTTAAATGATTTTTATTTTTTCCATTATAGCTGGTTTACAGTGTTCTGTCAATTTTCTACTGTATAGCAAGGTGACCCAGTCTTATGACAAATATTATTAGAGTATAGTTGACTTACAAAGTTGTGTTAGTTTCAGGTATGGCAAGGCAAATCAGCTATACATATACATATATCCATAAAAGGAATTACTTTTCATAAGTGGGAGTGATCTATATTTTCCATTTTTGTGTTATCTTGATCTTACATCAGTATTAGGCTAGCCTCTTAGAATGAGTTAAGTAAACTGCCTTTTCCTTTTATGTGTACCAAAATAACCAGGTATATATGTTATTTGTATTTAACATGAAAAAAAAGAACAAGTGACTCACCTTTACTGCATTGCCACCACCTTTGGGACCCTGAGGCTTTTTGTCAGCACTGTCACTCCCAGAGGCTACTTTTCCTTTAGAGAAGAGATGACAGGTACTCATTTAAACTTGTTATTTACAGAGAAGTTCAACATAACAGGAGTTGATACTTCCACCATAGCACCAAGCTTCAAAAGGGAACTCAGTAGACACTTTACTTCATGAAGCTAAATTAATCTATGATTCACTTCTCTTCAAACAGGAAATTTGTGCCCTACATAAACCCTTCACAGAAAATGGATACACAAGTAAGTGTGCTGTAGTTGAATGGGAGCACCTAAAGCCCAGCCTGGATTCCTTGCATCCACTTTGAAATCCTGCCCTCTAAGGGCAAACCACTGAGCTCTTGGGAGATTTCTAATAAGCACTGCAACCATGTATTTGAGTACTCACAATTCCAATAAGTAGAATCTCCAAGAATGTATTTTAAAGATCAAATTTCCCACCATCCAGATTTGGATAAACAATACATTCATGTCCAGACTCTTGTAGTCTACTACATTGCCTATTGATACCTTCCAAAGAAAAGTTACTGATATTCAGATTAACAACTACTGGCAGCATTTTACATTTTACTACTGTGTCATTTTGCTACTATGTCAACTTCTGCATTGATGGCAGCATACTTACTGTTGGAGGCTGATGTTCCTAAGAACTATTGTTGGATTAAGTGTTCAGTTCAATAAACATTTCCTAAGTAACTAAGTTCCAGGCAAAGACATAAAGATGAACAAGCTCCCTTGCTCAGGGAGCTCATATACTACTGGGGAAGATGGTTATATAAAGTTATGTAAAGCAGATCTCTTCAGGAGAATGAGGTATGCTCTACAGACAGGTGGCTGTGGAAGCACAGAGGGATATTTTAGCCAGTCAGGGAAGTTTTCTTGGATGAGTAGGAGCTGACCAGGCAAAGAAAGAACAAAGGCGGGGAGACACTCCAGGGTGGGGGAACAGTGCAGTATGTGTAGAAGACTATGGATGAAGCCAAATCTGAGGTGGGAGTGGGTGAGATGAGCCCAGGGGAGGTGGCTGGGGGTTAGGGTATGCGGGTCTTTGGGCCCCATTAAGGAAATTGGAATTTATCCTAGGAGTAATAGGGAGCCATTGAAAAGTTTTATTCAGGACTCTCCATCTTACTTGTCTTGGATCTCCACTGCCTAGCATACAACAGTTGTTCAATAAATGTTCAACCAAACTGAAAACCCAAAATTCTGACCACCAAATGGCTAGGAGAACGTTACGGCCACAGGAGTTTTATTACATCAAATTCTTAAGTGAGTCTGCTATACACTGACTCTAGAACAATAATGCCTTCCAGTTATCCCATCCTCTCCCCTACTCGATGCTATCATCTTCTGACGGCCAGCTCACTGGCTCTGACTGAGGACTCTGGCACCAACTTCAAGCTTCCATTCCACCCTCACTCCTGCCATGAGTTTAGATGACCTCACCACCTATGCAGAGGAATCATCCAACAGCCTAACCTCGCACTTCTGGAGCTCCATCCCAAATGTCCATGCCTTCTACTCCAAGCTGTCTGTTCCCGGGGCACACGATGGAACTGTGCCACTCAGAACTAGTGGTTCAGTCTTTGGCTCAATTTCCTGTCCTTCCAAGCTTTCTCATGCCTCATTCCCACAACGCAGGCCCTTTAATTCCACCAAAACCACTCTCCCACTCAATCCCTTTATCCTGCTATGTTCCCCTAGACTAACAGACTTCTCCTTCCCTTCCCACTCTGGATCCCATGCTTGATCATCTGAACTGCGTTTCCACTGGTACTTGTAATTTCCTTACATTGCTCTTCTTCTGTTATCATTGTCCAACAAAACCTTAACTTTGGCTCAAGGCTACACCTAGCTCTTTTCAGTCCTGTATTGTGTCAGTTATATGGTACTCAGTAAATCATGACTGTGCTATGTCCGCTACAAAGTCATGGCCTTCAGTGTTATTCAGGCTCTCAGCCCTGAAGGCGACACTTTTATTAGTGTTTCATCCCCTCTCCCATGATCCCAACGACAATTTCAAACCTTTACCACTCTCTTCAAGACCCCTACTCTGTCCCTGCCTCCTGAGTCTTAAAAACTACCCCTACCTTCCACTTTATTAAAATATTGAGGTCATTAAACCTGAGCTCCTAGAAACTCCACCCCTCCTCCTCTCTGGCTCCAATTTTCACAATCACATCCATCTTCATCTCTTTCCCTGTGACCTCAAGCATATGGTGACCCTCTCCTATTCCAAGAATAACTGATCCACCGCTTTTCTCCTAAATATCACGCCTCTGTACCTTTCCCTCTCAAACCCTACTGGATCTGTCAGCCTCATTCCCAAGTTTTGCCCATTGTGAAGAAACAAACAAAATCAAAACTTCAAACTTTCTCGTAATCCTCTTCTATGTACCATCTAATCCCCATTTTTTGCCCCCCACCCCCGCGGCATTCGCAAGTTCTGAGGCCAAGGATCGAACCCGTGCCACAGCAGCGACCCGAGCCGCTGTAGTGACAACGCCTGATTCTTAACCCGCCGAGCCACAAGGTAACTCCCCCATGCTTTTAAATAAAAATTTTCCTGAGAAGTCCACACTGCTTCCAACAATTATCACTATAATTCTCACTATATCACTTCCTGGTCAGTGCTCTAGTCACTAGCCACCCGCTGCCTCCGTCCCAGATCCCGGGAATCCCCAGCCTGCTCCCTCCCCTCGCTCTTCACCCGACCCCATTCTCCTCAGCTGCTCTGGCTGCTCTACCTTTCCCCCCTTTTCCCGATGCGCTTTTTCCTTTCGGTGGCATCTCCGAAACTGGTCGTCGAACTCTCAGCTGCTTCAGTTGCCACACAAAGCCCCTTCAGGCCCCACGGGTATGTCCTAAACATATGCCTGCAAGCGGCATGGCAATTGGCCATTCTTACTGCGGCTCAGGAAGCAGGCATATCTTGGGGCAGACCCGGTCCTTTGGCTCTAGAGCCAATGGGGCCGAACAAATCTGACCAATAAAAAGCTCGGGCCGGGTAGGGGGGCGGAGCTAGAGGTTGGGCAGGGACGGGAAACCCCGCCTCTGCGCTATTTGCTGCTTCTGTCTCTCGACCTTATATGTGCACCGCTTCCCTCATTCCCCCGCCCGCCTCTTCCACGCATGCGTAGTGGTATCCGCGGGCTTCTGCAGTCCCTCGCCCCGGCTCTACTTATTCTCGCGGGGCGGGCAGACAAAGGCAAAGCGGGAAGCGACCCGGCGGTTGCTTCTCGGTCCTGCGCCCTCCTGCACGCGCGCGGCTGAGTGTCTCTTTTGGGTTTTCGTTTTTAAAGTTGATTTTGCAGCTTGTAGCTGACTTAGTTAAAAAAGTGTTTTTTAAAAGAGGATATCACCCCTCTGCCTCTTGCAGAACTCTGTCATGGAGAAAAATTGGAAGCAGTCTAAATGTCGAATATTGCCTAAATGAATAATGTTTCGATAACACAAAATGATAGGCCCCTTTAAAAATAATGGGTGTAAAGCTGTGGGTACAGACACGAGAAATGGCCTTAAGGAAGGTTATAGGCCAAGCTAAAAAATATGATTTTTTTTTTTTTTTTTTTTTAGGGCCGCACCCCGCGGCACGTGGAGGTTCCCAGGTTAGGGGTCGAATTGTAGCTGTAGCTCCTGGCCTGCGCCACAGCAACCCACAGCAACGCAAGATCCGAGCTGTATCTGCGACCTACGTACCACAGCGACCTACCTTACCACAGCTCATGGCAAGTGGCCTTGCTCAGTGGGTCCTTAATCCACTGAGCAAGGTCAGGGATTGAACCTGTATCCTTGTGGATGCTTGTCAGATTCGTTAACCCCGGAGCCAAGATGGGAACTCCTATGATTGTTTTCTTTTTAAGTATATTGTATACTATATAATATGTGCATATGGAAGACAGGAAGGCTACAGCAAGGTGTGCTCAGTGGTGCTAGTACAAGTTCCTGTGTATGTTTCTGCTTATTTTCCAAAATTTCTATCACAGTGAAGCATAATATGGTTAAAAACATGGATTCTGGACTACCTGGCTTCAAATCCCTGCTCCACCATCTGGCTACCTACATGGCCTTGAGGAAGTTACCTGACTTCTCTTTGGCTCAGTTTCATCATCTGTAAAATGGAATTGCTGATAGTAATATCTACTTCAAGGATAAGAGGATTCAACAAGTTCATATTTGTTTTGTTTGGTTTGGTTTTGGGTTTTTGTTTTTTATTTTTACTTTTATTTATTTATTTATTTATTTTTGTCTTTCTGTCTTTTCTAGGGCTGCACCCGCGGCATGTGGAGGTTCCCAGGCTAGGGGTCTAATTAGAGCTGTAGCCACCAGCCTACGCCACAGCCACAGCAACGCAGGATCCAAGCCGCGTCTGCAACCTACACCACGGCTCACGGCAACGCCGGATTCTTAACCCACTGAGCTAGGCCAGGGATCGAACCTGCAACCTCATGGTTCCTACTCGGATTCATTAACCACTGAGCCACGACGGGAACTCCATATTTTTACTTTTTTTTTTTTTTTTTTTAATTTTTGCTGCTCCCACGGCATGGGAAAGTTCCTGGGCCAGGGATTGTACCCAGGCCACAGCGGTGACAAGGCCAGATCCTTAAGCTCTAGGTCTCCAGGGATCTCCAAGTTCATATTTGTAAAGCACATAAAACCACGACTAGCTTGTGGAGTGTTAAGGTGAATGAATTTTGAATTTGTGCCCTGAAACTTTACCCCCCCCTTATGCACAACCCCTTTCCCCCAATTTGTATATAATATAAGGTCAAGGCTTTTCCTCCAGTCCACAAGATAGCTGTCCCAGCTAGATTGTATTGGTCTTCCAGCTCAAGAGTTTAGCTTTTGGATACAGTCTTGTGGAACTTAGGATGCTTCATGCCCAGACCAGGGGATCAGGTGTTTTTGAGACTGTGCCTCCCCCAACTCATATGTTACAAGCAGTGTCCTCGTGTTGTGCTGCTGTCATTTCTGAACATGACACATCTTAGGCACTCCTTGTTTGGATTGGTAGTGATGAACCGTGGGGAACACATCTAGCGCTGAGGGGATCATTACTACCCCACTTCTGAGGTGGATCCCACTTGTGTACTGACTTTCAAAGTCCAGCTGGGAGGTGAGGCGAATTGACAGTGACAGTATGGCTTCATGTTCTTGAGTTTATCCACAGTCAGGAGGTCCAGGGACACCTTTACTTCTGATTTTTTGTAGGGGACACCCTTTCCCACAACCACTAGCTATGGCAGTCTTGGAGTGGGAATGAAACAAAGTTCAGACCCCACTGAAGAGCCAGCATTCAATGGCTGATGTACCTGGCAAATGATTAGTGCCAGGAACATTGTGAGAGCTCTGTGTGTTCCAGCAGATAACAGCAACAACAAAAATGAGCGAACCTGTGTAAGTGGCAGAATTTGCCCAAAGCAGTGCCTAAAGACAGGTAGTTCAAAGGAGAAAATGATGGGCACAGTCTGGGGGGTTTCGAGGTCAAAAGCACTTTAAGGCTGATAAAATCATGTACTAGCCAAAATATGCAGTTTGCATTACAAACATCATAAGTGCTAGTTTCGGAATGTGAGTTTATGGCTAACTTTTTTTTTCCGTTTAAATTCTATTCTGTTTATATGGACTGGCATGTATTCTTTTTTTTTATTCAAGAAAAAAAGGCAATGAGTGTTATTTGTAAAACAAACAACAAAAAAGCCGGCTTCTATACAGGGTTAAGCCTGCACCAGTCTGTGGAGGCCGATTGTGGAGGAGTCTGTGGGAGCAGAGTGACAAATGAACAGCAGAACGGGCAGGGGGCAGAGAGGAGAAAACTTCAGCCTCGAAACCATGGTAACAACTGCGGGAGTGTGCACAGTGAGTCAGAGCCAGGGATGGTTGCCAGTTGTATTTTCTGTCAATTATCTCCTCAGAGCAATTTCTTCCATGCATTTCTTAAATGAGGAAAATCAGGAAGAAAAGCTGGCACCCTTCTTCCCAGGACAGAAGTTCACAAACTTTGCCCCAGACTCACTGTCTGGCCCCACCTGCCCCACACCCTAAGGGCTGCCGTTTCTTTCCCACTGGAGAGCTTATTCTGAAAGGGGTCCTTGAAGGGACAAAACACAGAGCTCTAGTCGACCCCATTCAGAGGTGGTCAGTGTAGGGGAAGCTCTGGGCCCTGGATTCTAGGGACAAGGGTAAGAAAAGGTCACCTTTGGAAACTGAAACCAGGAAAAAATCAGCACATGGTGGATGAGAACAGCCATCAAGGCAAATGGGTGAAGAGATGTTGCTGATGGGATGGATGTGTCTCCTGAGCACAGTCAGTGGCCAAAAAACTTTCTATCCCTCTTCATACTGTTGTAATGAGTCTGATACAAGATAATGAAACTTTGAATAACTATTTATTTTTTCTTTTTTTCTTATTAGGGCTGCACCTGAAGCATATGGAAGTTCCTGGGCTAGGAGTCGAATTGGAGCTGCAGCTGCAGGCCTATGCCACAGCCATAGCAACACTGGATCCAAGCCACATCTGCCACCTACACCAAAGGTTTCAGCAATGCCAGGTCCTTAAGCCACTGAGCAAGGCCAGGGATTAAACTCACACTCTCACAGACTCTACGTCGGGTTCTTAACCAGCTGAGCCACAATGGGAACTCCATAATTTTTTTTTTAAAATAAGGGCTTCAGAGAAGAAGATTCCATCTATGTTTGTCCAGCATTGTCTAAGCAAAAGACAAAAGTTTCAGTTTCCAGAGGACATTAATATTATAGCATTTAGCGAGGTGGATTTTTGTTTTTTGGAGGCATTGTTCCTTTGGGATCATGGAAAACAACCAGCACAAACGGCATATGTGGCATGATCCAGGCACCTGCTCTTCGTGATCTCTTTTAATTTTCACCAGTCTTTTTGGCTGAGAATCACCACTACCATTTTAGAACTGAAAAAACAGGCCTAGAGAAGTTAAGAAATGTGTTCAAGTTTTCACAGCTAAGGACTGTGGCACATTGGGCTCAGAACTTATGCCTGTGCGACTTCTAAGTTGGTACCCTTTGGGAGTTCCGTGGTGGCTCAGCAGGTTAAGGAATCAGCATTGTCACTGCTGTGGCTTGGGTCACAGTTCCATCTCTGGCCCAGGAACTTCTGCATGCCATGGGTGTGTCAAAAAAAAAAAAAAAAAAAAAAGGGAGTTCCCGTCGTGGCGCAGTGGTTAACGAATCCGACTAGGAACCATGAGGTTGCGGGTTCGGTCCCTGCCCTTGCTCAGTGGGTTAACGATCCGGCGTTGCCTTGAGCTGTGGTGTAGGTTGCAGACCCGACTCGGATCCCGCGTTGCTGTGGCTCTGGCATAGGCCGGTGGCTGTGGCTCCGATTCAACCCCTAGCCTGGGAACCTCCATATGCCGCGGGAGCGGCCCAAGAAATAGCAACAACAACAACAACAACAACAAAAAGACAAAAGACAAAAAAAAAAAAAAAAAGAAAAAGAAAGAAAAAGAAAAAAAGGAAAAACAAAACCAAGCTGGTACTCTCTGCATGATGACACTGCCCCAGGCTTTGCCATCCTTTAAATGAGGTTCAGGATCACCTTGTTCCTTTTTAGGGTCGCACCTGCAGCATATGGAAGTTCCTAGGTTTAGGGTTGAATCGGAGCTGCAGCTGCCGGCCTATGCCACAGCCACAGCAATGCCAGACCCGAGCCACGTCTGTGACCTACACACACCGCAGCTCGTGGCAATGCCAGATCCTTAACCTGCTGAGCGAGGTCAGGATGGAACCTGTGTCCTCATGGGTACTAATCGGTTTTGTTACCGCTGAGCCACAGTGGGAACTCCCTCCTCCCCCATTTTTGATCTAGCTAACTCTTACTTACCTTTCAAGACCCAGGCCAGATGTTGCTTCCTCCTGGAAGCCTTCCCCGACCTTCTTCTCCATCTTCTCCCAGGTACTCCTCTGTGCTCCCAGTGTGCCCTATGCTTATGTCTGCCATTTGTATGACTTAGAGTAGTTTATGTCACCATTCACTCATTGAAAAACATCTGAGTTGTTTCTAGTTTGGGGCTATTACAAATCAAGTGGCTATAAACACTTGTATACAAGTTTTTGTGTGAATACAAGCTTTCATTTCTCTAAGAAGATTTCCAGGAGTATAATTACTGAGTTGCATGGTAATTGCATTTTAGTTTTCTGAGAAACTGCCATACCTTTTTTCCAGAGTGGGCTGTACCATTTTACATTGTTACCAACCATGTATGTGATCCAGTTTCTCCACCTAGTCACCAGCATTTTGTATAATTACAATTTTTTTAATTTTAGCCATTTGGATAGATGTTATCTCATTGTGATTTTATTTTGTTTTTTAAGGGCCGCAAGTGCAGCATATGGGAGTTCCCAGCCTAGAGGTCGAATCAGAGCTGCAGCTGCCAGCCTGTGTCACGGCCACAGTAATACCAGATCCAAGTTGCGTCTGCGACCTATACCACAGCTCACCGCAACACCGGATCCGTCACCCACTGAGTGAGGCCAGGGATCAAACCTGTATCCTCATGGATACTAGTCGGGTTCGTTACTGTTGAGCCACGAGGGGAACTCTCCCTCATTGTTATTTTAATTTGCATTTCTCTATTGGCTTATGATGTTTAATCTTTTTCATGCGTTAATATGCTGTCTGTATAGCCTCCTCAGTGAAATGTGTCATGTATTTTATCCAGTTTCTGATTGGATTATTCTTATTTTTTACTGTTGAGTTGTTTTTGTTTTGTTTTGTTTTGTTTTGTTTTTTGTCTTTTTAGGGCTGTACCTGTGGCATATGGAGGTTCCCAGGCTAGGGGTCGAATTGGAGCTACAGCTGCCAGCCCACCCCACAGCCACAGCAATGTGGGATCCGAGTCATGTTTGTGACCTACACCACAGCTCCCGAAGCACCAGATCCTTAACTCACTTAATGAAGCCAGAGATGGAACCTGCGTCCTCGTGGTTACTAGTTGGATTAATTTATGGTTACTAGTTGGATTCATTTCTTCTGCGCCACAACGGGAACTCCTACTGTTGAGTTTTAAGAACTCTTTATATATTCCGAATATGAGTACTTTGTCAGATATATGGTTTGCAAATATTTTCTCTCAGTCTCTAAGTTTGTCTTTTCATCCTTTTAAGAGGGATTTTGCAGAGCAAAAGCCCTTAATTTTTTTTCTTTTATGGATTATGCTTTTATGGTGTCATATCTAAGAACTCTTTATCAAGCTATGGGTCTCAAAGATTTTCTCCTAAAAGTTTTATAGTTTTATGTTTTACAGTTAAATCTGTGATCCATTTGAGTTAATTTTTGTGGAAGGTGTGAGGTTTAGCATTGAAGTCCATTTTTTTTTTCCCGTTTGGTGTGTAGATGTCCAAATCACTCGAGCGTCATTTGTTGAAAAAGCTGCCCTTGGTTAAATTACTTTTGTACTTCTGTTAAAAATCAGTTGGCTGAAGAGGGACCTGCTGTATAGCACAGGGAACTCTACTCAATATTCTGTGATAATCTATATGGGAAAAGAATCTGAAAAAGAATGGTTGTGTGTATATGTATAAATGAATCGCTTTGTTGTATAGCAGAAATGATCACAACATTGTAAATCAACTATACTTCAATAAAGCTTTTATTTATTTATTTAAAAATTATTATTTCCCCAATATAATTTTTTTCTACTATACAGCATGGTGACCCAGTTACACACACATGTATACATAATTTTTTCTCCCATTGTTGTGCTGCATTATAAGTGACTAGACATAGTTCCCAGTGCTACACAGCAGGATCTCATTGCTTATCCATTCCAAAGGCAATAGTCTACATCTATTAACCCCAAGCGCCCAATCCATCCCACTCCCTCCCCTTGGCAACCACAAGTCTATTCTCCAAGTCCATGATTTTCTTTTCTGTGGAAAGGTTCATTTGTGCCATATATTAGACTCCAGATGAAAGTGCTATCCTATAGTATTTGTCTTTCTCTTTTTGACTTACTTCACTTAGTATGAGAATCTCTAGTTGCATCCACGTTGCTGCAAATGGCATTATTTTGTTCTTTTTTATGGCTGAGTCATATTCCATTGTGTACATATACCACATCTTCTTGATCCAATCATCTATCAGTGGACATTTGGGTTGATTCCATGTCTTGGCTATTGTGAATAGTGTTGCAATGAACATGTGGGTGCATGTTTCTTTTTTTAAGGAAAGTTTTGTCTGGATAGATGCCCAAGAGTGGGATTGCTGGGTCATATGGTAGTTCTACATATAGTTTTCTAAGGTACCTCCATACTGTTTTCCATAGTGGCTGTACCAGCTTACATTCCCACCAACAGTGCAGGAGGGTTCCCTTTTCTCCACAACCCCTCTAGCACTTGTTATTTGTGGACTTATTAATGATGGCCATTCTGACTGGTGTGAGGTGGTATCTTGTGGTAGTTTTGATTTGCATTTCTCTAATAATCAGGGTGGTTGTTGGCTATCTGTATATCTTTCTCGGTGAAATGTCTATTCAGATCTTTTGCCCATTTTTCCATTGGGTTTTTGTTTTTTTTGCTGTTGAGTGATAAAACTTTTAGAAATGAAAAAGTAAAATAGAAAAAAAAGTCAGTTGGCCATACTTGTGTGAATCTCTTCTGGATTCTCTATTCTGTTCCATTGGGGATCTATAGGTCTATCCCTCTATCAATATCACACAATATCATACAGCCTTCAGCTACATACTAAGTCTTAAAATTGGGTACAACAGTTTATCTTGCTTTCTTCTTCCTCTTTTTCTCCTTCTCCTTCTTCTTCTTCTCCTCCTCCTCCTCTTCCTCCTCCCTCTTCCCACCCTCCTTCATCTTCTAGACTCTTTTGGCCACCCTTATGGCATATGGAAGTTCCCAGGCCAGGGATCCATTTCAAGCCAGAGCTGTGGCCGACACCACTGCTGTGGCAACACCGGATCCTTAACCCACTGTGCTGGGCTGGGGATCAAATCAGTGCCTCCACAGAGACAAGCTGGGTAATTAACCCATTGTGCCACATTGGGAAGTCGTTTTCAAAATTATTTTAAGTATTCTAGTTCTTTTTACTTTTCCATATACATTTTATTTTATTTATTTTATATTTTATTTTATTTTAATTTTTGTGTGTGTGTCTTTCTATCTTTTCTAGGGCTGCACCTGCGGCATGTGGAGGTTCCCAGGCTAGGGGTCTAATCGGAGCTGTAGCCACCAGCCTACTCCAGGGTCACAGCAACGCCAGATCCGAGCCATGTCTGCGACCTACACCACAGCTCACGGCAACGCCGGATCGTTAACCCACTGAGCAAGCGCAGGGACCGAACCCGCAACCTCATGGTTCCTAGTCGGATTCGTTAACCACTGAGCTGTGACGGGAACCATCCATATGCATGTTAGAATAATCTTGTCTGTATCTACAAAAAAAATGTTGCTGAGATTTTGATAGGAATTGTGTTAAACCTATAAAACATTTTGGGGAGAATCACTATGTTGTGTCCTTCAATTAATGAACACAGAATGTCTCTCCATGTAATTAGATTTTCTTTGAGTTCTTTCATCAATGTTTTGTAGTTTCAGCACACAAATCCTGTACATGTTTTCTTAGATTTATACCTTTGTATTTTCTTTGAGCGACTTAAGGATAATAATGTAATTTTATTTATTTTTAAATTTATTTTTTATTTTACTTAATTTTTTTTTTAGTTTTTTTCTATTATAGCTTTTTTTTTTTTTGTCTTTTTGCCATTTCTTGGGCCGCTCCTGCGGCATATGGAGGTTCCCAGGCTAGGGGTCTAATCAGAGCTGTAGCCGCTGGCCTACGCCAGAGCCACAGCAACTTGTGATCCGAGCCACGTCTGCGACCTACACTGCAGCTCATGGCAACACCAGATCCTTAACCCAATGAGCAAGGCCAGGGATCGAACCCGCAACCTCATGGTTCCTAGTCGGATTCATTAACCACTGAGCCACGATGGGAACTCATATTATAGTTGATTTACATTGTTCTGTCAATTTTTGCTGTACAGCAAAATGACCCAGTCATACTGAATATACATATATATATATTCTTTTTCTCACCATGTTCCATCACAAGTGACTAGATATAATTTGATGTGCTGTACAGCAGGAGTTCATTGCTTATCCACTCCTAATGCAATAATTTGCATCTACTGTTATTTATTTATTTATTATTTATTTTTAACTTGCATCCATGGCATATAAAAGTTCCTGGGTCAGAGGTGGAATCCAATCAAATCCGAAACTTAAACCCACTTACACCAGATCTTTAACCTTCTGTGCCGTAGCGGGAACTCCAATGATATTACAATTTTAATTTTGTTTTTCGCATCTTCATTGCTAATATTTAGAAGTACAGTGGAGTTTTTTATGTTGATCCTTTGACCTTGCTGAAATCATTTATTTGTTCTAGCAGGTTGGGGTTTTTTTGTTTTCGTAGATTTCTTGTGATTTTTCTACATAGACCATCATGTCGTCTCCAAAAAGGGATAGTTTTATTTCTTCCTTTCCAATCTGTATGCCTTTTATTTCATTTTCCTGTCTGGCTAGGACTTACAATACTATGTGGAATAAGAGTGGTGAAAGTAGACTTCCTTGCCTTATTCCCAGTCTTGGGGAGAAAAGCATTTAGACTTTCACCACTAAGAATTATGTTAGCTGTAGGGTTTTCATAGATGTTCTTTACCAACTCGAGGAAGTTCCCCTCTATTCCTAGTTTTCTAAGTGTTTTAAAAAATGAATGTGTGTTGAATTTTGTCAAATGCCCTTTTTTGCATAAATTCATATAATCATGATTTTTTTCTTCTTTTGTCTGTTAATATTATCTGGATTGATTTTCAAATATTGAACCAGCTTTGCATCCTTGGAAAACATATTAATTGGTTATAGTGTGTAATTCTTTTTATATATGTCTAAATTCTATTTGTTAATATTTTGTTGTGGATTTTTACATCTATATTAATGGGGGATATTGAGCTGTAGTCTTCTTTTTGTACTGTCTCTCTCTGATTATTCTATCAGGGCCCCATAAAATGAGCTGGGAAGTGTTCTATTTTCTGGAAAGGTTATGTAGAATTGGTATTAATTCTTCTTTAGATATTTGGCAGAACTAGCCAGTGAAACTACCAATCCGAATATTTCTTTTGGACAAGTTTTTAATTACATTGTCAATTTCCTTCAGAGGAATTGGTCCATTTAATCTAAGTGTCAGGAGTTCCCATTGTGGCTCAGCAGGTCTAGGACCAGATGTAGCCTCCATGAGGATGCAGGTTAGACCCCTGTCCTCACTCAGTGAGTTAAGGATCCAGCATTGCTACAAGCTACAGCATTGGCATGCAGCTGCAGCACTAGCCTGGGAACTTCTATATGCCACAGGTGCATCCATAAAAAGAAAAAATAAAACTAAATATCAAATTTATGTGTGTAAGAGATATTCATAGGACCTGTCCATGTTTCTTTCCTATTATTGGTAATTTGTATCTTCTCTTTCCTTTCCAGTCCTGTGAGAAGTGTGTAAATTTTATTAATCTTTTCAAAGAACAAGATTTTTGTTTTATTGATTTGTCTCTATTGTTTTTCTGTTTTCAGTTTTATTGGTTTCTGTTTTTATCTTTATTGTTTCCTTCCTTCTGTTTGCTCTCCTCCTGGGACTCCCATAATACATATGTTGGTCTGCTTGCTTACCTTGTTGTGGGACCCCTTAAGTCTTTGTTCCTTTAGCTTGTGTTCAGCTAGTATTGGACACAAGCTTCCTTGAACATTAGGACCTTAAGCAACCAAGCAAACAAAAAACATTTCTCTTCCTGTATTTGCGGATTGGCTTTATACTGGGTCACTCTTTCAACACTTAGCCTGACCGTTTGCCACTCTGCCTTAGCCTTCTCTTACTGCTTGCACTGAGTTTAGAGATCAGCCAGAGGTGAAAGTTTAGGATATTTTCAGATCTTTTCTGAGCATGCATTCTGTCCTGGACATACATCTGGCTTTCTAAGCTCTCCAGTATACACAGGTATTTTTTAATGCCCTAAGTTCCCAAAGAAATTCTCTTCCAAGTCTTAGGTGCTCTATTGTATGTCTCAAGCATAATCTTTTGCCTTAGAAGGCTGCAGCTTTTTCATTCACCTTACAAAGTTTTCAAGCAGTGCCTGCTGTTTTTCCACTCTGAGCAACTTCGAAATTAGGTAAAATGTAAACCAGCATCTTCAATCATTCCTTCAGTTAGCCCCCAGACAGTTTAAAACAGACAAACAAAACAATTTTCAAATAAGGTCTTCTCTAGTCCCTCTGGAACCAGGGGACCAGGTCCCCACAGTGGGAACGTAAGGTGTCACCTTTAAGACCACCATACAGCCAGGAAAGTGAGGCAAAGACAAGGCTACAAAGCTTTCCTACCATTTTTGTTTTGGCTGCATCCATAGCATACAGAAGTTCCCAGACCATGGATAGAACCTGCGCCACAGCAGTGACAATGCCAGATCCTTAACTGCTAGGCCACCAGGAAACTCTGGTTTCCTACCATTTTAAAGTTAGTTTTTTCTTGATTAAGCATTTGCTTGGTGGCTGTAAACCTTTGACAATTTTCCAGAGTTCTGACAAAGTTGGTTCTGACAGTTGCTGGTTTTTTCTTTTTTTGTTTGACTGTTTAAATCATTTATAATGATTTTTATTTTTTCTGTTATAGCTGGTTTACAGTGTTCCTTGAATTTTCTCCTGTACAACAAGGTGACCCAGTTACACATACATGTATACATTCTTTTTTTTCACTGTTTTTTGATGTTTCTGTTGAGGGATAGGCATTTGGATTTGCCTGTTCTACCATATTGCTCCCATCACTCCTCCAGCCCTTTTATCATTGTGTAATTTCATTCTTTCTCCTTGGTAATTTTTTTTTGCTTTAAAGTTTACTTATCTGCTTTCAAGTTAATGAATCTTCTCTTCTGCAGTATTTGATTTTCTATTAATTTTATCTAGAATATTTTTTATCTCATTTATTCATTTACATATATTTTTAAAAATAAATTTTATTGGCATATGTGTGACTAACAATATTGTGTTGGTTTCAGGTGTACAGCAAAGTGAATCAGCCAAACATATACATATATTCATCTCAGTTATTTATAAGAATTTTAATGTAGATCTTTTAAAATATCATTCATTTATCTTCTTAGTGTGCTTATCTTTATCTTCTCGAATATATGGAAGATAGTTATAATCACAGTTTTAACATCCTTGTCTACTGCATATATCACTTGATTCTTTTTCTGTTGGTTGATTTTTCTTTTATGGGTTGTATTTTTTTGCATCTTTACATGATTTTTTTTTTTGGCTTTTTTTCCATATGCCTGCAGCATATGGAGGTTCCCAGGCTAGGGGTTGAATCGGAGCTGTAGCCGCCGGCCTACGCCAGAGCCACAGCAACCGCAGGATCTGAGCCGTGTCTGCAACCTACACCACAGCTCACGGCAATGCCAGGTCCTTAACCCACTGAGCAAGGGCAGG
The DNA here is from genome assembly GCF_016906955.1 of Phacochoerus africanus. Lineage (NCBI taxonomy): Eukaryota > Metazoa > Chordata > Mammalia > Artiodactyla > Suidae > Phacochoerus > Phacochoerus africanus. Next base: position 62,352,968 of record NC_062560.1, on the reverse strand, counting down.
GATTGAACCTGCAACCTCATGGTTCCTAGTTGGATTCGTTAACCACTGCACCTCCTACATGATTGTTTATATTAGTTTATATTAGTCTTTTTTTTAAAAAAAAATCGCAAACTACTACAAACAGCACTTTAAAACAATACCACCTATTTATTATCTTACAGCAGTAACCACAGCCACGGTAGTGGCAGCACCAGGTCCTTAACCCACTGAGCCACCAGGGAACTCCTGAGGTTTATATTTAAGCTTTGCTTAATGGGGCCCAGACTAGGCTTCAGTCTAGATCTAATTTGATCACACTGCTGAGGTAATAGTCTTCTGAAGACTCTAATCAATTTTCCATGAGTTAGGAGTCTTGCAGCTCTTCTTGGTGGGAACATGAACTACTTATAGTCCTATGTGAGCTCCAGCAATTTATGCTCCTAAACCTTTCAGGCAGTTTCCTCCAAACTGATCAGTACTCATCTGAATACTTGAGAAACACCCTCTGCAGATCTCTGAGGTTCTCTCTTTCTATGCAATGTCTTTCTCTCTGGAATACTGTCCTGCTAACTCTAGCTGCCTTGGTCTTCCTTGGACTCTCAGCTCCATTTACCCAACTCAGAAAGTCCACAGGATTCTAACTGGGTGCCCCCTCCCTGCACCAGAGCCTGGAAACTCTCATATAGTAGTAGCTGGGGTGATTGTAGGGCTTACCTAGTTCGTTTCCAGTCTCTCAGGGACCACTCTCCTTTATTTTCTGGTGTGCATTCTCTTGAAAACCATAATCCATAGTTTCATATGTTCTATTTTTTTTCCTGCCTCTTTTTTTTTTTTTTTTTTTTTTTTTTAGGGCTGCACCCACAGCATATGGAGGTTCCCAGGCTAGGGTTCAAATCAGAGCTGTAGCTGCCGGCCTACGCCACAGCCAGAGCAATGCTAGATCCAAGCTGGGTCTTCGGCTTACACCACAGCTCATGGCAACACCAGATCCTTAACCCACTGAGCGAGGCCAAGGGTCAAACCTGCATCTGCATGGATGCTAGTCTGATTCATTTCTGCTGAGCCATAACAAGGAACTCCTTTTTTTTTTTTCTTATTTTGGACAGGAGGATGAATCTGGTCCTGTTTTGCCATTTTGGCCAGAAACAGAAGTTCTGAACTCCATATAAGTGGAACCATATAGTAGGTATTCCTCTGTATCTTGTTTTTTTTTTTTTTTTTAGTGAATAGCAGCAATTGTTTTCTTTTTAAAATTGCTGGTAATATTCCACTGTATGGATATCTTTTTTTTTTTTTTTTTTTAGCCATGCCTGTGACATGTGGATGTTCCTGGGCCAGGGATTGAATCTGCACCACAGCAGTGACCCAAGCTGCTGCAGTAACAATGTTGGATCCTTAACACACTGCACCACAAGAGAATGCCTCTATCTCTCTCTCTCTCTCTCTTTTTTTTTTTTTTTTTTTGCCTTTCCTAGGGCCACTCCCGCGGCATATGGAGGTTCCCAGGCTAGGGGTCTAATCGGAGCTGTAGCCGTTGGCCTATGCCAGAGCCACAGCAACGTGGGATCCGAGCCAGAGCCATGTCTGCGACCTACACCTCAGCTCAACCCACTGAGCAAGGCAGGGGATCGAACCCGAAACCCCACGTTTCCTGGTCGGATTCGTTAACCACTGAGCCACGACGGGAACTCCTCTCTCTCTCTTTTTAATGGCTGCATAGAATTCCATTGTATGGATGTATCATAATTTATCTAACTGGTCTATTAATCTGCTTTTAGAGATTATTTCTGGTCTCTTGCTGTGACAAACAGTGCTGCAGTGAGCATCTTGAATGTAGATTTTGCACAGATGTGAGATGTCTTTAGGATGGATTCTCACACATAGGGCAAAGGTTGTGTGCATTTCGAATTTAGGTTGTAAATGTCAAACTTTCCTCAAAAAGAGCAGACCAGCCAACATTCCCACTGACCATGTGTGAGGGTGCCTATTTCTCCACTAACCTTTTATTCTTAAAAGAGCTGCCTTGCTCACTTAATTAGCTAGTAGCTTAACAAGCTCATCCTAGAAAATTTTTCTCTGTGTTCAAACTATACTACTGCCTCAGGAAGGGAAGTCACCACCTAGCAAGGGTCTCCGGTTACTTCAGAAATAACCCCTGCTTTGGATTCATCCAAGGCCTCTGGCCTAATGCTAAATTGGCTTTATAGGGAACAGTGCTATGGCAAGGTTCCAATGTAGTAGTCTTTGCTCTGGTGCTCTGCTGAAACAACATTTCTTTTTCTTTTCTTTCTTTCTTTTTTTTTTTTTTTTTTGGTCTTTTCAGGGCCGCACCCTTGGCATATGGAGGTTCCCTGGCTAGGGGTGTAATCAGAGCTACAGCTGGCCCACGTGCCAGCCATGCAGGATCCAAGCTGCATCTGCAGCCTACACCACAGCTCACGGCATTGCCGGATCCTTAACCCACTGAGCGAGGCCAGGGATCAAACCTACAACCTCATGGTTCCTAGTCAGATTCGTTAACCACTGAGCCACAACGAGAACTCCCTCTTTTTCTTTTCTTTTTCTTTCTTTCTTTCTTTCTTTTTTTTTTTTTTTTTTGCTTTTTAGGGCCATACTCACAGCATGTGGAGGTTCCCAGGCTAGAGGTCAAATCAGAGCTACAGCTGCCAGCCTACACCATGGCCACAGCAACTCAGGATCCAAGCCTGTCTGTGACCTACACCACAGCTCATGGCAACACCGGATCCTTAACCCACTGAGCAAGGCCAGGGATCAAACCCACATCCTCATGGATCCTAGTTGGGTTCATTAACCGCTGAACAACAAAGAGAAACATTTCTTAAGCAAGGTAAGTTAATGACAGGCCTTTGGTGGGGAAGGGGGCTTAGCTACTTTGGGACTAGGATTACATCTAAAACATATCGAGATAGTAATTGTTTTTAGCAAAGTTATATTTGTTATTCTTTTGTAACCTCAAAAAAAAAATGCTTTCATTGAAAAGGATACAAAGTTCACATGGTCTAATGGGTCATTTTGTTGTCTCAAACTTTTGCCGCTTCTAACTTAATGATGTGACACTATGCTAGGTCTGCTATAAGAGCTTAGTACGAATCAGGTGGTAATCAATGTTAATGGACTTAAAAAAAATACAAAAGTGATCTGTGGTGTATCTGTATATGTAAGTTTATAGTGAGCATAGTAAGGGTGACACTGGAGCCCAACTGTGTGAGTATGAATCCTAGCTTTGTCACCTACCTTGTTACCAGTGTAGCATCACAGGTAAGTTACTTAACGTTTCTGGCCTCATCTGTAAGACAGAGTAATACTAGTATCTTCCCTGTAAGACATTAGGAGGATTTAAAAAAGTAATTTTTTTTTGTTTTTTTTGGGCCACACCCACAGCATATGGAGGTTCCTAGGCTAGGGGTCGAATCGGAGCTGTAGCTTCTGGCCTACACCACAGCCACAACAATGCCAGACCTGAGCTGTGTCGACAACCTACACCACAGCTCACGGCAATGCCAGATCTTTAACCCACTGAGGGAGGCCAGGGATGGAACCTGCATCCTCATGGTTACCAGTCAGATTTGTTTCTGCTGAGCCCTGACAGGAACTCCAAAATAATTAATTTGAATAAGGCATTTAGAGTGATACTTAACACATGGTACACTCTAAAAGCATAAACAAGTATTATGTTGCATGAGCCAGTATTTTTTCTTTTTTGGCAAAATTTATCAATTTACATAATCAAAGCTCTATGAGATTATGTCCTGGTGGATGGTGGGGTGTTTTACTGTGTAAAGTGCCTTCTCCTAGTAAAACCTGTAAATACCCTTAAGAGCTATTCCAAAAACAAAGAGAAGCAAGTCACACAGAGAGAGACACATTTAACAGCAATAAACAATTGTCCAAAAGACAGTTCATGCAGGGACTCAGAAATCACCTCCGTGGAGTTCCCACTGTGGTACAGCAAGTTAAGGATGTGGCATTGCTGCAGCTGTGATGTAGGTCAAAGCTGCAGCTCAGATTCCATCCCTGGCCCAGGAATTTCCTTATGCTGTGAGTGTGGCAAAAAAGAAAGGGGTGGGGAACCATGGCTGGGGGTGGTCGGGAGGGTGGAGAACCACCTCCATGGTAGAAATTCCACTATAACTTTTTATTCTGGATATTTGCCAGTGGGGTTTATTTACCCTAATTAGGCATGTGAATGGGCTATTTGGAGGGGCAGAGCTAGGGCCACGCTGGAAACTGAAGGGAATTGACCATAAGCAGGAAAGTGTAAATAAACAGGGGTCAAAATTCAGAGATAGGCTAGAGGGGAAATGGATTTGAGTAAGGTTTACACTTCTATCTCCCTTTAGACTGAGCAATGTGAGAGCAGGGGTCCCACGTATTAATCATCTCTCTAGGCTGAAGACGATTCAGTAAATATTTATTGATGGCACTGAATGAAATTCAAATTAAACAAGCCAAGAATGATGTCGAGGATTCCAAGCAAGCAGGAGAGAACAGGCAGAGTGGATTCCTACAGACTGTCTGGGAACAGTGCCCCTGAATGCAGTAGAGACAGATGGATACATGGAATTGGCAAAACACCGTTAGAAAAAAAATAGGCAACAAAACATTGAGGAAAATTTGGAAAAACAATTTTAGTCATATCTCACTACTAACAACTACTGCCATTTTTGTTTATTCCCTTGTAGTAGTTGTGATGTGGTGGTTGGCCATATGTATATTGCTTTTCATTTATTAATTAATTCAACAAATGTTTACTGAGCATATGTGCTGGGCATGTTCAGTACGTAGCTGTAATGGTTGTGACCATAATTTGCACATCATTTTGTAGCCTGCCTCTCCACTTACTGTAGCATAAGCTAGCATTTTCCTAGTGTGTTTTGCTGAGCACAAGTCGCCCCGCGACAAAAAGCTTCCACAATCAGGAAGACCTGCAATCTAGAGAGCTTCTCTTGACAGTTCAAAACTCTATTTTCTTTCTTGGTTGTCCCTTATCTATCAGGTACCTAAACACTGGACAGCCTCAGGGCTTATCCTGGGCCCTCTTCTGTATTTACTTTTGCTCCCTAGGTGAATTCATCCAGTCTCAATGCTTTAAGTCATGGATGTTCTAAGGATTCTCAAATTCCTTTCCAGCCCTGACCACTGCCCTGAACTGCTGATCTGTGTATCCAGTGGTCCACCTGGCATCACCCCTTGGGTGTCTAATAGGTAACTCAGATTCAATATATATGAAGTATAACCATTCATCCCTCAGTTCTTCCCAAACCTGCTCTTTCTCAAATCTTCACCATCCTAAGAAATGCCACCACCATCCATGCAGCTACTAGAACGCTAAACCTAGGAGTCATTATTATTATTATTATTATTGCTTTTTAGGGCCATACCCAGGGCATATGGAGGTTCCCAGACTAGGGGTCCAATTTGGAGCTACAGCTGCCAGGCTACCCCACAGCCTCAGCAACATAAGATCTGAGCCGTGTCTGCGACCTACACCACAGCTCACAGCAATGCCAGATCCTTAACACACTGAGTGAGGCCAGGGATCGAACCACAAACACCTGGTTCCTATTTCCGCTGCACCATGATGGGAACTCCCTCTTTTTTTAAATAACCATTTAAAAAATTGAAGTGTAATTTAAAATGTGTTAGTTTCAGGTATACAGCAAAGTGAGTCTGTCACACACACACGTGTATTTTATATATGCATGTATATATAAAACTTTCAGATTCTTTTCCATTATGGGTTATTACAAGATATTGAGTACAGTTCCCTGTGCTCTTTATTAGGTCCTTTTTGTTTATCTAATTTATACATAGTAGTGTGTTTGTGTTAATCACAACCTAGGAGTCATTCTTGATTCCTCCCTTTCACTTGTCATTCACTTCCAAGTCACCAGCTAGTCCAATTGGTTCAATATTCAATATTCAAAACAATCCTTCCACTTCCCTCTGTGGACACTGCCCTAGCCCAAGCCACTGTCCTTTCTGCCTGGCTTTTGGCACTAGTCTCCTTACTGGTCCCCTGCCTTCACTCCGTTCCCCAAAGACCGGCCAGAATAGCTTTAAAAAAATCAAATCATGTAATAGACCCTCCTGAAACCCTCAAAGAGTTTCCCCTTTGCTCTTGGAATAGAATTCCAACAGCTTTTTTTTCTTTTCTTTTCTTTTTTTTGTCTTTTTTTGTTGTTGTTGTTGCTATTTCTTGGGCCGCTCCCGCGGCATATGGAGGTTCCCAGGCTAGGGATTGAATCGGAGCTGTAGCCACCGGCCTACGCCAGAGCCACAGCAACGCAGGATCCGAGCCGCATCTGCAACCTACACCACAGCTCACGGCAACGCCGGATCGTTAACCCACTGAGCAAGGGCAGGGACCGAACCTGCAACCTCATGGTTCCTAGTCGGATTCGTTAACCACTGCGCCACGATGGGAACTCCTTCTTTCTTTTTTTCTTTTTTCTTTTTTTTCTTTTTAGGGCCGCACCTGCAGCATATGGAAGTTCCCAGGCTAGGTGTCAAATTGGAGCTGTAGCTGCTGGCCTACACCAGAGACACAGAAACGCCAGATGCGACTTACACCATAGCTCGCGGCAACGCCGGATCTTAACCCACTGATAAAGGCCAGGGATCAAACCCGAAACCTCATGGTTTCTAGTTGGATTCATTTCCACTGCGCCACGATGGGCACTCCAGAATTCCAACAGCTTAGCATCTGCTTCACTTCCTCTCTTCCAGTCATGGCAGGCTTCTTCCTATTCCTTGAAAACAACAAACTCTCTCCTTCCTCCAGGTCTTTGCATCTGCTCTTTCTGTGCCTGGAAGTCTCTCCCTTCAGGTTTCTTTGAGGTCTTGGCTGGAATGTCACCACAGAGGAAGGTTCTGTGATCAACCATCTAGAGTAGCCCTTCTCTCTCAGTTCCCATCGCCCACATCACTTTGTTAACTCCCTGTATAGCACTCGATGCAAGCTGAAGTAATTTAGGGGTATTTATTTGTATCTTGCCTCTTCTGACTGGAATATAAGGATCATGAGGTCAGGGATCTTGTCTCTCTTCACTGCTGTATCCCCAACATCTAAGTGTCTGACATGCCCAATAAATACTTGTCAATGAATAAATGTGTGATAAAGGCTCTGAGAAGTCCAGTTACTACTAAAGAAAACTTTTAAATCTGGTATTAAAAAGACCTATTTAAACATAACAGAGTTCCCGTTGTGGCACAATGGAAATGAATCTGACAAGGAACCATGAGGTTGTGGGTTTGATCCCTGGCCTTTATCAGTGGGTTAAGGATCCGGTGTTGCCTTGAGCTGTGGTGTAGGTCACAGACGTGGCTCGGATCTAGCATTGCTATGGCTGTGGTGTAGGCCGGCAGTTGCAGCTCCGATTGGACACCTAAACTGGGAAACTCCATATGCCACAGGTGTGGCCTAAAAAAGACAAAAAAAAAAAAAAAAAGACACACACACAAGAAAAGACCTATTAGTGATATCCCATGTGTTCTGGGGAAAAAAATACTCCAAGAAATGCTAGCAGAAGTATTCTTTTTAATGTTGCAGGGTAATGGAGTGAAAATCACAGAGGTTTCATATTCAGACAGATATGTACTCAAATCTTGGTTCTGCCCCTCACTAGCTGTATGATCTTTGCTTCTCTGAGCTTCAGTTTCTCCATCTTTTAATGGAATTAACAAAGACTTTGGAGGTGGCCGCATTAAACTAGATAAAGTAATGCACTTAGTATAATACGTGTTAAGAAGTATCACTAAATAACTGCTGGTTTCCTTCCTTCCCCATTATCAGAATTATGATTTTTACTTAGTGGTGCTTAACCAAGTTTATTCAATGGTTTCCCTGTTGAGGGATACTTGAGTCACTTCCAGATTCATTCATATAAACTTTTCCTTCCTTTGCATAATTTTCCTAGTATAAATTCCCAGAAGTAGGATTACCGAGTAAAGTAGCATAAGCATTTACGATTTCCTGATGCATATTGTCAGATTTAATTTTAAAGGGCTCGTGTTTATTCATAACGTTAGCAGCAGTAACTCCAGGCATCATTTTGGTACTCTTTCCAGCCTGACATATTGTGATTTCTTCCGCCTCCCCTCAATTTTTGCTACTAGAAATAGGCAAAAAAAAAAAATGGCCATTCAGTTTTTGAAATTTCGTATGTCTTTGCTCATTAAGGAAGAGTAGACATTTCCCCATATGTTTGTCTCCTAATAGTATTCCTGTCTGATTGAGCCTTCACTCATTTTCCTCTTGTGCAGGTGTATTCCTGTCACGGCTGCAAGGTCCCAGCCCTGCTCTGCTGCATCCTGAGGAGCAGGGATGGATAACAGTTGGTGCTGTGGTTCACTCCCTTTGGAAATCTGGCAGCTTCTTCTCTCCTGGTTTGCTGTCTGCCCTGTCTCTTTCCTAGACTCCTTTTCCGGCAGTTCTTCCCTTAAATTTGGTTTAATTCAGAATTGTGTCCTCGGTCCTACTTCTTATTGTAACATGTAACTCACAGATGCATATAGAAAAGAGCTTAAAGCAAATGTAGTCTGTACACTTGTAAAAATAGTTACAAGTGAGCAGCAGTGTGGCCAGCACCCAGGTCCAAAAATAGAACTTTTCGAGCACTCCCAGATGCCTCCCATGTGTCCTCACCAATTACAATTTACCCTCCCTCTTATAAGGAGCAATTCCCTTAACTTTTATGGTAACAATTTCCTTGCTTTTTTACAAATAGTTTTATCACCTATCTATGCATCCCTAAACAAGAGTGTAGTTTTGTTTGTGTTTGCATATTACATAAATGGAATCATACCAAGTGTGTTCCTTTGTGCCTTCTTTTTTTCAACTTTTTTTTTTGTCTTTTTGTTGTTGTTGTTGTTGTTGCTATTTCTTGGGCCGCTCCCGCGGCATATGGAGGTTCCCAGGCTAGGGATTGAATCGGAGCTGTAGCCACCGGCCTACGCCAGAGCCACAGCAACGCAGGATCCGAGCCGCATCTGCAACCTACACCACAGCTCACGGCAACGCCGGATCGTTAACCCACTGAGCAAGGGCAGGGACCGAACCTGCAACCTCATGGTTCCTAGTCGGATTCGTTAACCACTGCGCCACGACGGGAACTCCCTTTTTTTCAACTTTATATCTAGATGCTCCATACATGTTGCATGTGGTTGTAGGTTACTTGTCATTGCTGTGTAGTATTCCATAATTTATTCATTCTCCTCTTGAGGGACTGTTGGCTAATGGCAGGATATATAGCTAGGAGTGGAATTGCTGGGTCCTGGGGGATGTGTACCTTCAACTTGAATAGATAAAGACAAACTGTTTTTCAAAGTGGTTGAACCAGTTCAGGTCCCCACTAGCAGTATTATTGGAGTTTCTCTTCCTACGCATCTTCCTCAACACTAGTTACTGTCAGACTTAAACATATTTTGCCAATCTAGTAGATGTGAAATGGTATGTTTTTGTTGTTTTACGTGTGTGTGTGTGTGTGTTTTACAACTTTGTTTTTTTTTGGCTGCACCTGTGGCATGTGGAAGTACCTGGGCCAGGGGTCGAACCTGCACCACAGCAGCGACCCAAACCATAGCAGTGACAATGCCAGATCCTTAACCCACTGACTCACTAGGTAACTCCAGTTTTATAGCTTTATTGAAGTATAATTGATATACACCAAACTGCACCCATTTAAAGTGATAATTCTATGAGTAAATCTCTGTGAAACCAGAACCACAGTCAATATAATGAACATACCCATTACCCCTAAAAATTTCCCTGCTCCTTGCTAATCCATTCTCCCTCCCTCTTCATTTATCTGATGATAGATGAGGTTAAATACCTTTTCATGCTTATTGGATTTTTGGAGTTCTTCTTTTATCATGAGTCCATGCAAGACCCTTGCCCATTTTTCTATTGAGTTTTCTCATTTTTACTAATTTTTAGTTTTGTGTGTGTGTGTGTGTATATTCTGAATTGTTGTGTGTTCTGAATTGTCTTTTGTTGGTTATATGTGTTGCTAATATCTTTTCTGTGGCTAGCCTTTTTAACCTTTAAATGGTTTCCTAGTTTAAAAGTAGTTGAATTTTATCAATATTCATTTATTGTTTGTGGTTTTGTATCTTATTTTAGAAATCTTTCTTCACTCTGAGGTCATGAAGATATTTTCCTATATTATCTTCCAAATGCTTTATATTCTTGCTGTTCATGTTTAGATTTTTATCTGTATGGGACCAACTTCTTAGTATGGTCTCAGGTCATTTTTTTTTCTTTTTAGGGCCGCACCCGCAACATATGGAGGTTCCCAGGCTAGGGGTCTAATTGGAGCTACAGCTGCTAGCCTATGCCACAGGCAGGCTCTTTTTTTATCATGTGAAATAAATAAAATAGAATCGTAGGCTTCTCAATATTTATTGAGCCCCTACAGCAACAAATAGAATGAACAATAAAGATGTTCAAGAGATATTTATATGGTAGAATCTGCAAAGCTTACTGGATGTAGGATATAAGAAGAGCCTAGGAAGGTGCCCAGGCCTCTGGCTTGTGCAAATAAGCGGATGGTGGATTCACTGAAGGAAGAACCACAGGGAAAGGAGCTGTAGATGTGGTGGAGACAACCCAGGGGAGGCTTCTAAAGGAGAAGGAGGAGAAAGCCTCGCACACAGGCCTGAGGACTATAACACTTAAAGGAAGAGTAGAGGGGAGTTCCTGTTATGGTGCAGCAGAAGACAAAAAGACAAAAAGACCCAAAATTTAAAAAAAAAGGAAAGAAAAAGAACAAAATTGGACTCATTGCTCCTATTTCAAAGCTTGCTACAAAACTACATTAATCAAAATAGTACTTTACTGGCACAAGAATAGTACAGATCGATGGAACAGAATTGAAAGTAGAGACGCAAATCCACACATCTATGGTCAATGGATTTTGGACAAAGGTGCCAAGTTTATTCAATGGGGAAAGAATAGTCTCTTCAACAAAGGACACTGAATCAAAAAACAACAACAACACAACAACAAAAAAAACCCCCCAAATCTGGACCTCTACCTCACACCATATACAAAGATCAAATCAAAATGGATCATAGGAGTTCCCATTGTGGTGCGGTGGAAACAAATCTGACTAGGAACCATGAGGTTGCAGGTTCGATCCCTGGCCTCACTCAATGGGTTAAGGATCCGGTGTTGCAGTGAGCTGTGGTGTAGGCTGCAGACGCGGCTCGGATCTAGTGTTGCTGTGGCTCTGGCGTAGGCCGGCAGGAACAGTTCCAATTAGACCCCTAGCCTGGGAACCTCCATATGCCGTGGGTTCGGCCCTCAAAAGACAAAGGAAAAAAAAAAAGCAGTTGAAAAGGAGCAGTCAGATAAGTGAGTTGGGAAACCAGGAGAGTGCAATGTCAAGGAGGCCAAAAGAAGAAGCTTTTTGAGAAGGAGGCGGTGGTCAACAGTACCAAGTGCTTTTAAAATAGGAACCAAAAGAGTTCCCGTCGTGGCACAGTGGCTAACGAATCCGACTAGGAACCATGAGGTGGCGGGTTCGGTCCCTGCCCTTGCTCAGTGGGTTAAGGATCCGGCGTTGCCGTGAGGTGCGGTGTAGGTTGCAGACGCGGCTCGGATCCCGAGTTGCAGGCTGGTGGCTGCAGCTCCGATTCGACCCCTAGTGTGGGAACCTCCATATGCCGTGGGAGCGGCCCAAGAAATAGCAAAAAAAAAAAAAAAGACTAAAATAGGAACGAAAGCATCATTTTTTTTTTTTGGTCTTTTTGTCTTTTCTAGGGCCGCAATGAAAGTTTTGTCTGGATGTATGCCCAAGAGTGGGATTGCTGGGTCATGTGGTAGTTCTAAATTTAGTTTCCTGAAGTACCTCCACACTGTTTTCCACAGTGGTTAGACCAATTTACATTCCCACCAACAGTGTAGGAGTGTTCCCTTTTCTCCACATCCTCTCCAGCATTTGTTATTTGTGAACTTATTAATGATGGCCATTCTAACTGGTGTGAGGTGGTACCTTATAATAGTTTTGATTTGCATTTCTCTAATCAGTGATGAGCATTTTTTCATGTGCTTGTTGGCCATCTGTATATCTTCTTTGGAGAAATGTCTATTCCAGTCTTTTGCCCATTTTTCACTTGAGCTGTTGGTTTCTTTGCTGTTGAGTTGTATGAGTTGTTTGTGTATTTTAGAGATCAAGTCCTTGTCATTTGCATCATTTGAAACTATTTCCCTCCATTCTTTAGGTTGTCTTTTTTTTTTTTTTTTTGTTTCCTCTGCTGTGCAAGAGCTTGTCAGTTTGATTAGGTCCCATTGGTTTATTTTTGCTTTTATTTCTGTTGCCTTGGGAGACTGACCTAAGAAAAAATTTGTATGGTTGATGTCAAAGAATGTTTTGCCTATGTTCCCTTCTAGGAGTTTTATGGTGTTTTGTCTTACATTTAGATGTTTAAGCCATTTTGAGTTTATTTTTGGGCATGGTGTGAGGGTGTGTTCCAGTTTCATTGATTTACATGCAGCTGTCCAGTTTTCCCAGCTCCACTTGCTGCAGACTGTCTTTTCCACATTTTATATTCTTGCCTCCTTTGTTGAAGATTAATTGACCGTAGGTGTCTGGGTTTATTTCTGGGTTCTCTATTCTATTCCACTGGTCTGTATGTCTGTTTTGGTACCAGTACCACACTGTCTTGATGATTGTAGCTTTGTAATATTGCCTGAAGTCTGGGAGAGTTATGCCTCCTGCTTGGTTTTTGTTCCTTAGGATTGCTTTGGCAATTCTGGGTCTTTTGTGACCATATAAATTTTTGGATTGTTTGTTCTAGTTCTGTGAAAAATGTCATGGGTAATTTGATAGGGATCGCATGTAATCTGTAGATTGCTTTGGGTAGTATGGCCATTTTTACAATATTAATTCTTCCACCCTAGGAACATGGAATAGCTTTCCATTTCTTTGAATCCCCTTTAAGTTCCTTGATTAATGTTTTATAGCTCTCAGCAAGTAAGTCTTTCACCTCCTTGGTCAGGTTTTTTCCTAGGTATTTAATTTTGGGGGATGAAATTTTAAGAGGTATTGCATTTTTATATTCCTTGTCTAGTATTTCATTGTTAGTATACAGAAATGCCACCAATTTCTGAATGTTAACCTTGTATCCTTCTACTTTGCTGAATTCAATAAAACTTTTAAAAATGGAAAAAATAAATTAGTTATAAATGTAGTTAATATTAAAGATTATCGGAGTTCCCATCATGGCGCAGTGGTTAACGAATCCGACTGGAACTATGAGGTTGCAGGTTCGATCCCTGCCCTTGCTCAGTGGATTAACGATCCGGCGTTGCCGTGAGCTGTGGTGTAGGTTGCAGATGCGGCTCGGATCCTGCGTTATTGTGGCTCTGGCGTAGGCTGGCAGCTACAGCTCTGATCCGACTCCTAGCCTGGGAACCTCCATATGCCACGGGAACAGCCCAAGAAATGGCAAAAAGACAAAAAAAAAATTAAAGATTATCCTATCCTAACTGATTTTCTAAAAAATTTACATATCATTGATTTACAGTGTTGCATTAACTTTAGGTGTACAGCACAGTGAATCAGAAGTATACATATATGTATATCTGTATATATATATATATGTATATACACACACACACACTTTTTCCTGATTATTTTCCAGTATAGGTTATTACAAGATATTGAATACAGTTCTCTGTGCTATATAGTAGGACGTTATTGTTTAATTATTTCATACAGAGTAGTGTGTACCTGTTAATATCAAACTCCTAATTTAACCCTCCCCTCTTTCCCCCTTTGGTAACCATAAGTTTGTTTTCTATGTCTGTAAATATGTTTCTGTTTTGTAAATAAGTTCATTTGTGTCATAATATTAATTTTAATGAAAGGAGATGAGACACAGGATGGTAGCTGGAAAGTGATGTGAGGCCCAGGAAGAGTTATTTTTAGGATGGCAAGAAGTGGTTTGTGTCCCAACAGGAAGGAGTTAGGAGAAAGGAACCCCAGGTCGTTGTATGACCTCTACATCCCCTTGTTATTTCCAGAGAGTAACCCCTCCCCCCAAGAGGCAACACCTTCTCAGCCGATGGCTTTTCTTCCTACTTCACTGAGAAATTCAAAGTAGCCAGAAATGAACTTCTTCAGGCTCCTGCATCCGCACTAGTCATACAACCCGTGTCTGTGCCCAAATACCCTACCTTCTGTCCTGTTACTAAGGACAGAAGGTAGAGTATTAAAAAAGCTTCACTTTTTCTCACTCCTATAAAAAGCCAACCAAGTCTTCCTCCTGTGTTCAGGGTATTATTCACTCAAATTTTCTTTTTGTTTTTAATTTTTATTGAAATATAGTTGAGTTTATTGAAGTATAGTCATGTTGGTTTCAGGTATACAGCAAAGTGATTCATATATATATATATATATATATACACACTTTTTTACATTCTCTTTCATTTTAAGTTATTGCAAGATTTCAAGTATGATTCCCTGTGCTATACAGTGTGTTCTTGTTGGTTATCTATTTTATATATACCACTGTATATATTTTAATCACAAACTCCTAATTTATCTCCCCTCCTTTCTGCTTTGGTAACCATAAATTTGTTTTTTATGTCTATGGGTCTATTTCTGTTTTGTAAATAAATTCATTTGTGTCATTTAAAATTTTTTCCTATTTATTTTATTTTTAAGAGTTATTTCCACAATGCAATTTTTTTCTATTGTACATTTAAACATTTTTAAATTAAATTTAATTTTTTTCCTGAGCCTTCATATGACTTGACCTCTTAGCAGTACTTGACACAGTTGGTCACTCTTTCCTTCTTGTAAAACATTCCTTTTTGGCTTTCACACCACCACATTCTCTGGGCTTTTTCTTTCTCCCTTGTCTCAGTTTTCTTTGCTGATCTTCTTCCACACAGCTTCTGGGTGTTGGAGGGTCCCACAGTTCTGTCTTGATTCTATCCTTTATCTACATTCTGGCCCTAGGACAAAACATTTGGTACCATGGCATCAAATACACCTATATGTTCGTGGCTCCAAATTTATATCTATAGTCCTGACTTCTCTCCTAAACTCAAGTTTCACATAACCTGCTGTCTCCTTGAAAGTTCCATTCGTATAACTAATAGGAATCCCAAACTTAATATGTTCAGAACACAATTTTATTCCCTTTAGTGCAAACATCAGCTCCTGACAAATGCCTTCTCTGATCACTTTATCCAAAATAGTTATCCCCTATTACTTTCCGTCATAGCATCCTATTGTATTTCCTTAATAGTCTATTTTTTAGTAGAGCCAGAGGCCCCCTATCAGTAGGAGAACACCGATTTGCATGACTGTGTGTGGCCTTATCCAGCAGCTGGAGTGTGGAAACAGAGAATGTGGACAGTTGGATTGATCCAGATGGGGTCATACCTGGTGGTTGGGAGGACGGACAATGGAACTAAGGTAGTTGAGGCTGGTCAAAATACTAGACCTGAACTAATTGAAGAAGAAGTTAAAATAGAGAGAAGTGTTGCGATAGAAAGAAAAAGTACATTGAGCTCCATTAGGGCAAGGATGATGTTTGTCATACTCAAAGCTATATTTCCGGTACATAATGCAGTGTCCAGTGAATTAAATGCCTACTAAATATCGAATGAATGGATGGATGGATGAATGGGTTAAGTTGTTGGAGGTCTCAATGAAGTTGAGCAGTGTCACAGAGTAATTGGATGAGAGAGTTGGAAAGATAGGAGGTTGGCAGGGACTCAAGATTTCTATTTGGGATTGGTAGATACAAACTACTATATATATATATATATATATACTATATATATATATAGTATATATATATATATATAGTATATATATATATATACACACACACACACACACACAACGATAAACACCGAGGTCCTCTGGCATAGCACAGAGAACTCTATTCAATATCTTGTAATAAACTTTAATGGAAAAGAATACGAAAACGAAAAAATATATATGTGTAACTGAATCACTTTGCTATACATCAGAAACTAACACATTGCAAATTAACTATACTTCAAGTCAAAAAAATATTTCAGTGATATAGCAATTTTGGAGGATAACAGGTCCATTTGTGATCTTGAGAGTGGGTGACTGGAGCAGAAAAGGAGGCCATCAGAGGTTAGCTGGCCAAAGGAAGAAGCAGCCAGGAATTTGCATTGGGTCCACATGAAGGTTGAAGTGATACCAAATTGTGGCAAGTCTAGGGGCGGAGAAGAAGACTGAATGAAGGGGAGTAACTGAGAGGTTCAGCAATCATGGGAAGTAAAGTAGGGATTCACTCCATCACCAGATGCAGGAGTTTTGGGAAGAGAAAGAATTTCTGAGGAGAGGCCTATAGGAGAAGTGTGGTTCTTAGGGGTCTCAGTTAAGGAATGTGCAGAGGTGCTTTCTGTTGGGGCTGTAGGGGTAATTATTGCTCCCTAGAATTGAGGTTCTAGCAAGCACGGTGAAAAGAATGGGAGGGAGGGGAGCAGTGGAAGGTTGGGTAGGAGCGTAGAAGCTTAGAGCAGGATGAAGTCAGTATTGAGAGAGAAGAGATGACCGGGGGTGATGACTCCCAGATAACAAGAACATGAGCCCCATTGGTCCTGGTCCCCAGGGCTGCTGAGTAAATTAATCTCAGCCGTGGCCCCGCTGGATGGTAAGTTCCACGAGAACAGGCATGGTGGCTGTGTTGGTCACTGTTCTACCCTCAGCCCCTAGCACCCTTCCCAGCATGTAGAAGGAGCTCCTTACATTTTTGCTGACTGGATGAATAAAAGAATATGCTAAAGGAGCACACAAGGCCTGGCCCATGCCACTGCTTGATAGATGCTGGCACCATTTTATTCCTGGTATCTTATGATAGATTGACTTATCTATTTACATTTGTGATATGCCCAGGGAGAGGATTTGTTAATGGGCATTAATGAGCTTGTGAAACACCAAAGTCCAATTAAGGCTACTGGCCTTTTTCCCAAGATGGTAACTACAATTTAGGAAAGCTTTGAGCCTCATCAAACCAAACGTAATCTGTCTGAGGTAAGGAGTCGGAATCCAAAGATCAGAATTTGTAAGGGTTTAACCTGCACAGTTCCTGGGAGAAGACACCTGCGATGACCACAGAACTGAGTTGCCCAGATCCTCTTTCAAAAGTAGATGTTGCCCCAGCTGTTGGGAATGCTGTCAGCCGAGAACCTTCTTTTTCTTTTTCTTTTTCTTTTTTTTTGCCATTTCTTGGGCCTCTCCCTGCGGCATATGGAGGTTCCCAGGCTAGGGGTCAAATCAGAGCTGTAGCCGCCGGCCCTCGCCAGAGCCACAGCAATGCGGGATCTGAGCCAGAGCCACGTCTTCGACCTACACCACAGCTCATGGCAACGCTGGATCGTTAACCCACTGAGCAAGGGCAGAGATCGAACCTGCAACCTCATCGTTCCTAGTTGGATTCATTAACCACTGCGCCACAACGGGAACTCCCCGAGAACCTTCTTTAGCTGTCAGCTCCTTTGGAGGATTGCCTCAGCGAGACAGAGCCACCTCACCCAAGGTCAGGACCTGGCTGGGGTGGCCCATGTCCTGGAACTGACTGAAGCAGGGGTGCAAAGGCCTGTCTTTGGCCCGTGCAGACAACTCTGATGGGTCATGTTAGTGACTGAGCTCGCTGTTGAGTCAGTCAAGGCTTTGTGGTACCTGTGTGACTGACTTTTCCTTTGGCCTAAGCCTGTCTCCTTCTCTTCTCCCCATAGATGTCGATTCCTAGGACATTTCCTAACAAACACCCTTCACACCAAACTCCATCTGCAAGTCTTCTTCCCGGGGAAGCCAACCTGTGAAAACATCTTAGTACAGGGGTCCCAGGCTCAAATGCCTTCAAAAGCCTGGCAGGTGATATGAACAAAGCTGATTGGGCTTCATCTAACTGGGAGTGGTGGGGAACTGGGTAAACTGGAGAGTCTGTGCTCCATCTATATTTTTGTTTTATTTATTTTTATTTTTTTGCCTTTTTTTAAGGCCACACCTGCAGCATATGGAGGTTCCTAGGGTAGGGGTCCAATCAGAGCTGCAGCTGCTGGCCTACACCACAGCCACAGCCACAGCCACACCAGATCCAAGCTGCATCTGTGATCTACACCACAGGTCACAGCAACGTTGGATCCTTAACCCACTGAGTGAGGTCAGGGATCAAACCCGCATGATTCCTAGTCAGATTTGTTTCCGCTGCACCACGATGGGAACTCCCATCTATATTTTTAAATATTAAAAACCAACATTGTGTACTCTGGACAGTATGTGAGAGCTCAATTTAGCCTGCTGGTCTCCTGTTTGTGACCCATACTTGAAAGGTGTACTCTCTCTTTGTTTAATGTGTTGGACTCTGCCTTTGACATATTTTTTTGTGAGTTTGGCCAGTACAGGTCAGTCCCTCAAAGCTTCCCCAGCTCATGGTGGGAAGCCCATGGAGTTTCAGACCCTGCTGGGTCAACACCAGCCCCTGAACTTCTTGCCATGAGGGCCCACCCACCTCAAGCCAGCCTCCTTCTCTGACCTCCATCTTAAGTCTTGACACTTACTATTGTCTAAGAGTAGCCCTGGCCCCTCTTCCTTCCCTTGGAAGTTTTCTGGGTTGTTTACAGCTCTGTGGTGTCTTTTTGGAAGAGCATCCCAGTGGTGTCAGAGGATGTGAGCTAGCATGGGGCTTGGGAGACAAGGACACTGGCTGCAAAGGCCTCAGCTTTAGAGGCCTGGGCCAGTTGGGACCAGAGAACATAACTCCTTTTGGATAGGAGT
Source organism: Phacochoerus africanus (assembly GCF_016906955.1). Taxonomy (NCBI): domain Eukaryota; kingdom Metazoa; phylum Chordata; class Mammalia; order Artiodactyla; family Suidae; genus Phacochoerus; species Phacochoerus africanus. The sequence goes on along the minus strand of NC_062560.1, from coordinate 62,334,192 downwards.
TGACCCTTGAGGAGCTCCTGCTGTGGTGCAAAAGGATCAGTGGCATCTCTGCAGTGCCAGGATGTAGGTACAATCCCAGACCTGGCACAGTAGGTTAAGTGATCTGGTGTTGCCACAGCTGTGGTATAGGTCGCAACTGTGGCTCAGATCTGATCACTGGACCAGGAACTCCATATGCTGCTGGGCAGTCCAAAAAAAAAGGGTTGATATTTGAATATAGCTGTCACCACCTGAATGGTGGGACCATACCCTTTCTGAGGGCTGGAAGTGTTATGGGCCATATCTGGTCTGCGTTTATTTTATTTTATTTTATTTTATTTTGCTCTCAGCCCTGACTCCCTCTGGTCTGCCCTGCTGGGTGGCTTCATGGAGCCAGAGGACAAAGAGGGAGTGTATGCCCTGAGCACAGTTGCTATGGCAATCGCCTCTACTCAGGCGCCTGGTGACCACCGCCCACTTCAGTAGACCCTTGCCTCCAGGAGCAGTTGAACTTGAATCCCTGAGACAATGTCCTCAAACATGGACTCCTTGCCCCTATAACTTGGGTTCACAGTTCTGTGGGCCAGGTTTCTGCAAGACACTCTGTCTTGTTTATCTGTTCTGGGCTCTCAGGGGCTCGTAAGACTCAAAGCCCATATTTGTGGGCCCCCTACTTGTGTAGTCAGGAAAACACGATCACGAACTGGGCTTAGCGTCTGGGTAAATGCATCGTTGCTACAATGAAAACCAGAGGGTGAAACAGCAAACAATTTTAACAGAAAAAGTTTATTTTAAGAGGGCACAAACAGCTCTAGCTATATAAAGAATACAGTTCAATTGCTGGTAGCAAGCCAGTAAGGAATGCTTTTTTATGTAAAGAAAAAAAAGAAAAAGAAAGAAAGACAAGAAAAACCATTTGTAATATCACCCCACAGAGAGCTCCCTTCCATTTTGTGTTGGAATTCTAAAAAGATCTGGATGATGATCTCTCCTAATTTCTGCTGCTTCTTGAAAGTTTTATCCAGGAATACATTCTCATCACTGGGGGGAATCACCTTATCTCTGCCTTCCAGTTTAGGATATTGGTCTGTAAATTTCTATCTTCCTTATTTTTCTTGAGTGCATTGTTGACACTCGATACGCATTGAATGGTGAGCGCTAACTTAACCAAAGTCCCTCTCCTGACTACGCAGAATTGGAGTAGCCAATTTACCTTCCTCATTTTGCCTTCGACAAGTGCAGTATTTTGCTGCTCTTGAGTCCAAGGTACAAGCTCGGTTCCCTTCCTAAGGCTGGAAATCCTAAACAAAAGGCAGAAAGAAACTGTTTGATGGATGCTCTCAAATAGGGAAAACCTAAAATTACTCATGTCTCTGACTTTTACAATTTAGGTTTCAGTAAGTGGGAAGATCCCTGGGCTCAAAGGACAGAAAGCAAATGAAAGTTCCCGAGAAGCAATTTTCTTAGATTAAAAAAGAAAAAAATCCTGCAGCTTGAGAGGTATGTCCAAGTGATTTGAGTCCATATGGAATCAAAGTCCTAGCTTTCTGTGTGTCGGTCTCCCCAGAATTGCCCCAGAGTGGTTTCTTCAAATGGCTTCCTGGGAGAAGCCAGCACAAGCCAGCGGAAAGAAGGTTTCAAAAGATAAGAAAAGGGAAATGCCCCAAGAGCCCCCAATATCCCCTTTTCAACCAGCCCCATCAGACCTGGACTGGACCAGAGAACTGATGAGAGAACTGGATGGTGTGTGTGGTGGGGGGCTGGGGGGGCGCATACGCCAGCAAATGGGGCCTTCACAGTCCAGGTGGAGAAACCACAGTCGCACACACCTTGTCATTCACTCTTATCCCCCAATATCTATTCAAACAAATGTGAAAATGGGAAACTGAGCTTTACACCCGCAAGTAGCATGAGAGGTCGAGATGGGAATGAGATGGAGAGAAATATGAAGACGCTCTAAGAAATCCTTGAAAATAGGAGGTGGTAGTGTGCTGAGTGCCTGATGGCTGCAGGGGCTAGGAGGCAGGGGGTTAGGCAGGGGAAGCTGTGGGCACAGGATGCCTTCTGTACCTCACTGGTGTCATTGCTGCGGCTGAGTCTAGAACAGGCCCACATCACATTAGAAAATGGACACATGGAGTTCCTGCTGTGGCTCAGCGGGTTAAGAACCCAACTAGTATCCGTGAGGACAGGGGTTTGATGTCTGGCCTCACTCAGTGGATTAAGGATCTGGCATTGCTGTGAGCTGTGGTGTAGGTCACAGATGCGGCTCAGATCTGGCATTGCTGTGGCTATGGCATAGGCTGGCAGCCACAGCTCCGATTCAACCCCTAACCTGGGAACCTCCACATGCTGCAGGTGTGCCCTGGAAAGAAAAGAAAAGAAAAGGGACACATGGACATTCTGGGTTTTAAACCAGCCACTGGAACCAAGAGAACTGATGAATTCCCTAGGAAATTGTAGACTGAACCAGAATCTCACAGCCTGGGCCACCAGGCTTTTCAGACAGCCCTGAACTTGCGATGGCAGTATGGGGCAGAGGGAGACAGATGATCCATGGCAGGGTTCCCCACCCACCGTTTGGGACAAGAGAAATAATAGAGCTCATAAATCCATTCTTTCCTGCAGGCTCATCCCATACTCGAGGAGGCAGAGGCATACTGGATAACCAGGCCAGGAGATCTGGAGAAAATAATGAGGGTTTCTAGACTGAGGTAGTCAGAGAGACAGAAACAGAGATGGAGAGAAAACCAGAGGGCAGCTGTCGAGGAGTGCTGGTTAGCACGTGCAGCCCCTCTCCACCCACTTCTGTGCAGGCTGGTCTGACAGCGTGGCCGATGGGACGTCAATGAGCCATATCATCCAGCACACAACCCAGTCATCAAGTGGGTTCGGTCACAAAGACGCCCATCACATGAGATAGGCTGGACTGGCAGTCAACGAACTATGACAAGCGGGCCACATCCAGTCTTCGGCTTTGTATGGCCCGAGAACTAAGAACGGTATTTACATTTTTAAAGTGTTGTAAAGCAAGCAAGCAAACAAATAACAGCAACGAAGAAGAAGAAGACTATGCTGCAGAGGTCATCCGTGGCCCACACAGCCTAAAAGAGTTACTATCTGGCCCTTTACAGGAAAAGTTTGTCTACCTCTGGTCTAGATGATGAGAAACATCCCATCAGTCTTGAGTATTCCTGAAAGGGAAACCAGGGGAGGTCCGGGAGAAGGACGAGAACACCACTCCATATGAGTTGCACTGCCTGCAAGTCCACTAAGCCAGACTACTGAGGTACACAGGAGCTATGGAAGGAAGCCTGACAATAAGCAAAAGAGAGAGTCATACTAGTCATTCTTTGCATTAGGTAAAGGATGTTCTGGAAAAGAGACCACATGCAGAGCTCATACTGCTTAGGGGATTCTGCCATGGTTTGAGAAAATGGAGATAGAGTTTGAGCCCAGGGATTGACAAAATTTCGTTGGGTGAGGCTTCTGGAACTCAATTCAGTGTCTCATGAGCATCTAAAAGTCTGAAATGATCTTAGAAAGTTTAAGAAGGGAAGGATAAAGTAGATTCTAGGAAAGCCTATATTGGCTAGCTCTGCTTGAAATAAATACCAATCACAAAAGTTCACACTGAGAAGAAGTGGAGACATTACGGGGCATTGACAAGAGGATTTTTTGTTTTTCAAAAGAAGTCACCAGAAGATTCCTTTACATAGGAAGTTTCTCTATTAAAAAATGGAATATGCTCTATAAAAATTCATTTTGCAAATAACTTTTAGGGAAAATATCCACTCCATAGAGTAGGGCACATATATTGAATTCGGAGGGAAATGAACATTTCTAAACCAAAAATCCAGATTTATATTTGGATCCATGAACTAAAGAACTCTTGAACATTTTCCTTAAAGCATACATACTGTCTGCTGAAATACCTGGGAAATTAGTGTGTCATAAAAGTAGAAGCCGGCTATGGGTCTTCTATAAATGCAGTGCTTTAGATGAAAAACACTGGGCCCGGAAGCAGGAGAGCTGAGATTGAGGCTGGGCCCTGCCACTGCATGACCTTGTGTAAGTTAATTGACTTTGGGGGCCTCAGTTTCTTTATTTGTAAAATGAGAGGTTGGTCCCTTTCAGCTCTAACATTCTGTGACTATAGATAAATATAGAAATAAGATAAATACAACAATCTAGAAATAAGAAATATTCACCAAAGTAAGCTTTGGAGTCAGTAGAAAAAAGTAGCAATGAAATATAATAAAAAGAATAAATTTTTAACTGCTAACCAGAGTAAATATATCTCATTTAAAAATTAATGAAAAGATTTGTAATTTACAATTGATCAGGAGAGGTAAGAACATACATGTTGCTATTTCTTCACCATCATACATATGGAGGAGGAGACGAGTGTCGGGTAACTTGTACAATGAGCACGATGCTGCGTTCGCATGCAGAACATTTTCTAAAATTGGACATTAGAAAAAGCTCAACACCACACAAGGAATACATTTCCATAAAGCTTGGCATTAAAGAGAGAGGAGTTAACTGGTTGTTCCAGTTTGGATTTTGTTTGTGGATTTGCTGATATCAAATTGCACAAAGAGGCAAAATCTTACAAGCAAACCTCCTTCTGCCAGTGCCCTCCAAGAGAACAGCCACCAGGGCGAAGACAGGCATTTAAGGATTGGTAATGCCACACAAATGTACCACTTTTTCCATTTTTCCTATTCGTGAAGTTTAAAAAAGTTTTTAAAACCCCAAACAGGCCAGATGTGCCCACTAAATGAAATCAAAGGTTTTGCAGGTTCTGAGCAAGTTGTTGATGCACTCTGATAATTTCTTAACACCAAATAAACATGTATCTTATCCACAGGGCAATATACATCACGTGGCCAGAGACAGATCACATAATATAACAATAGCAGAAATGATGGGCAAGGTTGGAATGATTTGCAGAGTTGTGGCTATATACTCGGGGGCTTGAAGAAGTAGCATCACTTGGAACACACACACACACACACACACACACACGCACACCCACACACACACACACTCTAAGGATGCTGGTCCTGGGACCACTGGCCTAGATTTTGGGCTTTACTAAACAAAAGTATATCCCTAGTTCAAGGAATCCATTACTTATGCAAATTTCCTTTTTTTTTGTTTTTGCTAAACTTATTAAAAGTGCCTCAAATGTGTGTCGATAACCATTTACTACTCTATTCCTCTACAAACATTTCAGAGTATTCAAAAACTTTATTTCATAGTCTTGTTAAAATCCTTATCATTTTTTGCTGCCCTCTGACAAAGGCAGCTCTTTGTACCTCTTGCCCACTCTCTCATCTCATCCTTTTCAAGCCATAATAGTTTAGTCTCTAATAGCTGAAATACACACAATCTTTGGAGGGAGCGGGTGCTCTGGAATAGGTCTGGTCTCATTCTCGCACTAAGGGGAAGTGGTAGCACAAGACACAGATCAGGGCTGGGGAGCAGCTGAGGCTGTGTGCAATAAAAGTGCACCTGGAGGAAGTTTAATCATCACCATGGGTACTGGACAGCTGACATTGACCTGACATTGATTGGACAGTTTCACCTTTCATGAGAAGGACACATTTTCACAAACTTTAGATCCTTGTGTTCCTCACTGAAGTGATAAGTAGTATTGATTCCATTCGTGTAAAAATGTTAAGATACAATGTGACTTATCTAGGCCTTCTCAGTGGCTTTAGCAGCCATGTCTGAGAGTCCCTCGGTAGTACCATACTGAACAGCACTGGGAATCAGAAGAATTTAATCAACCATCAGCAATTTACTAAGATAGTTCCAGGAGATTAAAGTATTTTCTATATTCTGGAGTGAGTCATCAGGAGTTTGACCTTTTCATGTTGAAAATACACTTCTGCAACTGATTGATGCCTAAAATTCTACCAGTAGAACGTCATTCCTTTGGCTTAAGGCTTTTCCCCTGTTAAAATGCAAGTGACCCTCCAGAGAGGTATCATTAATCCTTATAATCTCAAAGTAAAGGAATTTACCCCTTTCCTGAGAGTATGCTTTCCTTCGTGAGGAGGAGGACAAACGAGGAGGCACTCAGGAGAGTTGGTGTCGGGAAGCAAGATCTGGGGGAAATGGAGTAGAGAGAGGAGACAGAGGAGCCCAACGACAGACCTCCAACTCATTCACTGTTTTGCTAAAGGGCTGTCCCTGTCAGCATGCTTACTGCAATGGGTGCTAACTTGCCACTCAGAGCAGGTGCCTTAGAAATCAGCCATGTTTTCTAATAATATTGAAGTCTTCAATGTATAGGCATACAAAGGTTTGGGGCAAAGGAAAAATAGACTGCAATAAAACATTTGGTGCAACAACAGATAGGGAGTTCCCTCCCCCACCCCCACCCCTAAATCAGAAGAACCGTACATGTTCATAGGAAGAAGATAAACTGATAGGACTTCCTAATAGAGTGCAAATTCCAGGGCTGGGATGAGGGTAAGGCACTTGCATGGCCCTGAGAGTGGGTGCCTCCTTAAATTTTCACTCCAGGTGCCTCACTCACCTCACCCTAGTCCTGGCCCTGGAAAATCAGATTAAAGGGAAAACTTGCTGTTGTGTTACAGCCTTACTGCTCATGGAAGGCTGCACTGGAGGAACAGAGCCCTGACCGTGAACTCGTCTTTCATTAGGGAGGAGTTTGTTTCTGAGGAAGAGAGAAAACAGGTGCATGGATGGATGTGTTCAGGTTGATGGGTCCAGCAGGATCGAAATCGACCCACATCATCATCGGAGAGTTCAAACGGGCATTCGGGGACACATTTGTTGTAAAAGCCTCACAAACTTGCCCCTGTCTTAGCATGTTCAAGGGACTATTTCCAGATCAACTGGTTGATTTCTGGAGAGTAAGCTACGTGAGCTATTGTGCTGCCTGCAGTCTTGCCTCCTCAAAGGGTGAGATGTGAGCTAGGGATGCAGTTCACAGGTGTTGGGGTCAAGGGACAAGATGGGGTCAGGTGGGAGGCCCAGGTGAGAGACTGAGGCAGGCAAAGGACAGGAGATAGCAGCGAAGCTTCCTGCTGTGCTGAGAATGACTTGGTCTCTAGGGTCAACATTTGAACCACAAATACACAATGAATACCCACCAAGTGTAAAGTGCTCTTAGCTACCCATTAACCTCCTCCCCTCTGCTCCCAACTAGTCAGAAGTCAGTCCAGCAGAGCCACCTGCTGCTATTGGTTGGAATCAGAGGAAACAAAGGGACAGAAACAACTGGAATTGGAAGCTGATCTGGGGCCAACTTCATTTCACCTGAACCCCTTCTGTAGTTCACCTTCAAAAATTGTTATCATTATTATCCACATTAGTAATGGTGGCAATAGTAGGTTCTCTGAAAGCCTTCCTGGAGGGACTTTCAGCCTCTCTTCTCCAGTCTTGGCAGAGTAGGTGCAGAAGGCAGCAAGCACTGTGGTATGTGCCTGGGTGAGAGAGACAGTGGGTGCTGTGATAACCAAGCGGAGGGGAGAGGCTGAGTGTTAGAACTGGGAGAGATGGCCGGTATTATGTTCATCAAAGATGGGTAGAAATTCTACAATTTGGTTGTTTGTTTGGGACTAGGTCCACCTGTTGCAAACTCTTATGGGAATATTTCTGGTCCCCAATGTTATCTCTGACCGCACCCCGATTCCTCTTGTGCTAATGGGAACACCACTGGGCATTGGAGGGCCATAGTGAGGACGCAGAAGACCTAAAAATTCCAGGCACACAAAGCGTTGCAGAGGAAAGCAAGACTCAAGACAACTGAAAAATGTCAAGGTGTCTGGGTATTCAACTTTAGAATCTTTGTGGAAAACCACCAGAGATGGCGAGGTGTGGGGAGAGGCAAAACCACTACAAGTGGTGAACAAGAAGCTCCCAGAAGAGTCAGCGGAAGTAACAAGTCCTATACGATGTGAGTCTCCTACTGGGCTTTCATGCTTAGCAGTTCATAACAGTTCCCCAGGAGCGGGTCCTGGCAGCCTCTCACTTTTGTTAGGCAAAAAGCATGAACACATCTTTCCCCACAGAGGAAAAGACTTCTGCCTTTTGGAATTCTGAGTCTGGGACAAACAAGTGTGGCAAGAAAGCATCTATAAATTAAGACTGGGAATGAATCTATTTTATATAGGCACCCCCCCCCCCCGAAATTTGGTCAGGACCTTGGAACCAAATAGTTGAAATGCTTTCAAAAGCAACTGGACTTTCCACAACTGTCTATTATTTGAAGTGGCTTCTGTCTAAATCAGAGGGAGGTGCTGATGGTGAGGGAGTTGCTGGGCCTGGCCTGTACTCAGAAGTCTAAGAATTCAGAAATGTACCAACAAAGGGTCTAGGCCCAGGGCTTCTACGTGAGAGGCCCAAGTTCCCTTAGCACTCCATGCGGTTTTCCAGCTGCTCTATCCACTGTGTAGGCAGTTGGGCTAAGAACTTGCTTCCCACTGAGACCTATCAAAATCGAGATCTGCTTGTCTCTGGGGCAGTTTCCACATCCTCCAGGAGGTCGACCAATGACTCTGCTAGGTGGGAGGTGAAGAAGGAAGGGGTCTGGGAACCCTCTTTGCAAAGCAGGCTACGATTTCATTTGACTTTCCTTTTTCTCTCTTGGGAATGGTGGACAATTAATCCTCCATTATTGGTCGGCCAGTTTTCTTTGTTCAATGCTTGCTGTCTGTCCCCAGACAACCGCCCCCAAGTTCCCAGGAACCAGACCTATGAAAATCAAATGAATCATGGCTCTTGCCTTGCTTAGAAAATGGAACTGACAAGAATAGTTAGTGCCTATAAGCTTTGGCAGGGGGTAGGCAGAATGGGTCGCAATGATTGTTCTGGGGTTCTGCCAGCATCCCACTTACCCCAGTTCTTACCTGCTCCCCCAGCACGGTTAATGGAAAATTGGTCAAACAGCAGAACTTAAATGGCAAAAAGTAGCCCTTTGGGGGAATTATGAGCCATAGCAACTTGCAAGGCCACCTTTTAGATTCTGGATCTATCCTTTCAGTCTATATGTTCTTGGGTGGGGACCAGAGTAAGATTTCCTTTAAACCAAACCAAACCAACCACAAACCACAATCTGAAGCGAATGGTGGTGGGCAAATTACACTTAATTTCTCTCCTCCTAGAGCCTTTGATGGTGTGATTCTTTCAGCTAATGACTTTCTAAAATGAACACTATATGCAAATGACAAGAGACTTCTTCGAATGCAGCATGAGCTGGGCACATACTAGCTATCATTGTTGGCAGACACTTGAAGGATCTCAAGGCGCACATGCCAGTTACCTTGGATAGATCTGAGTGAACAAATGGCTGCCTAATTTGTTGGCTGAGCTGGGTTCATCCAAAGCAACCCAATCTTGGCCTTTTCTAGCAAAGGGGTGGGGAGTGTGTGGGGGTGTTCCTATATATTTACTGAAACTCATCACCCTGATCTCCGTGTAGACAATCACACTGAAAAAGGCATGAAGTTCAGGATAGAGTCACATTCATATTTTTGCATGACAAAGCCATCCAATCAACCCCATGCCGAAATAAGTGCATACCTGCAAACCTCTCGCAGAGGAGAGTTAAACTGTTAAACTTGAAGAGGCATCCGAGTCCTTCTGTTTCTCCACGCAGGGCCATCAAGGCCTCTCTGGGAAAGTGAATAATCAGCAATGCACCCTGTGTCCCCTGGGTTTGGCAGCCCCCAATCTGCTCCCTCACTGAGCCCCTCTGTGACAGGAGCCAGGAATGGAGCAGCCTGGTCACTAACTGAAAAAATGGCACATGTGCCCCTGCATCTGAGAGTTTTTTCTTGGTACATACCACTGGAGGGAAAGAAGGAGAAAATCGGGAGTCAGTAATGACAAGATAGTGAGTTCGAAAACATAAGATGTCTGAAGATGATTAAAGTGCCTGATGATTTTAGTTCTAGGTGTGGCCTCTCTCCTGCTGTCCAGAGTATGAATTAATGTCAAAGAAATGTAGGCTCTTTTGTTATACCCATGGTTCCTTTTCAAAAACCCTTTTCCTCTATCCCCCTCTCTACTCAAGTTTAGTAGCTAAACCCTGCTTGCTGAACCCAGGGCTTAGGTACCGGGGTTATCGGTGGTTTCGTAGTCTTTTGAGAACTGTGCAATAATTCGCCGAGCCAGCGGGTTAGTGGTCTTCAGCAGTTCGGCTGCTGAGGGGCGGGACCTTGGAGTTGCCTTGCTTCCCTTCTTCTGCAGCAAGGCCTTGAAATCATCGTTTCTGCCAGCATCTAGGTTGGCACCACCACTTGACCCTGCAGGGGCAGCCGACTCACTGGTGGGAGACTCAGCCGTGTTCCTTATTGGTGAATGGGAGCTCGGTCTGCTGCTGCTGGCAAAGGCCTCACCTGGCTCCTTCCAGCCAAGCAGCTTTCTTTTGGACCTGAATGAGAGAAAGTTTGCTTGGAATGAATCCGTGTGGCAGGCATTTCCTAACACTTCATATAACTTCTTGAATGCCAGTGACATGATCTGGGAACTTCTATGCAGCAGCCTCGCAAGCAGTCGTACTTACCAGCTTTCTCCCTGCCAAATCCTCAGAGTCCCCTGACTGGCCCCCTGCCCCTACACACCTTTCAATGCCCACAGCTGGAGTCACTTGGCATGTGCCTGCAGGCTCCATCCTGCCCACATTCTGGGACTAAGGAAGAATTTAAGGAGTTGAAGCTAGTAGCTCAGTGACTCTGAATCAAGACAGCCTGGGAGCTGGTCCTGTTCTGAACTGGTGCTTCAGCTCCCATAACTGGGCTCTTTCCCGTTTCCTCGTCATCGAGCCCCTGCTTTGTGCCCCTGTCCAATAACTGGGTCCCCATCTGGTCCCCCATTTGCCTAAGTTCCCTCTCTGATGCCCGGCCTGGTGCCCCACTTCACTTCTTGATGAGATTTTTTTGGTACAAAGAATTCTGTGAAGGGTTAAATGTCTCTGACTGGAGGCAGAGCTGTGAGGGAGCAGATGGAGCCACAATAGGCCTTGCGGTTGCTAGGAGACGAGGGGCCTCTCACTCAGCACCTGGTCCTCCTTTCCCCGCCTGCCCCTCCTCCACTTCACCCAAAGATGTCGGTGGATTTGAGATGTGAGGCCCCGGACTGCATTCCCATATGTGGGTATCCGAACTTAGTCTCCAGTTTCCATTTTAATGGCTGCTTAGAGGTAGCAGTTTTTCTTCTGGTATGAGAAGGGAAGGCAATTACAATAGGAATTAAGGAAATTGGTCCAGACCTGTGTATCACAGTAAATAAATCTTCAGTTGTGCGTGAAGCCACAAACACATCATCATCATCTTCCGCAATCCATTCGGCTGTTTTATCACTGATTACACTCTTTTCTTCGGTGCTTGGTTCTCCCGAACTCCCTAGGCATAAGAACCAGAAGAAATTATTTTGACCACACAATTAGGACTAAGCACTTTCTCATACGTATTTCATCTGATGTTCAAAGCAAGTCTAGGAGGGCAGCAAGGCAGAGACTTGCTGTCTCCATTTTGTGAAGGAACAGGATGTTCCGAAGGTTTAGTGATTTGGCCAAAGCAATGTGGAGGGAGTGATGGAGATCAGCCTGGATCCCTGTTCGCTCGTGCCTCTTATGTTACAACAGGTTGCCTGAGCACCCTCTTGTTTTAAATGCATCATTTTTAAAAATCAAGGAGCCGAAAGCGATCTAAAGCAATGACTCAATAAGTGGGTGGAAGTGGGACCTCTCTGAATCTCAGAGGGAGCCTGTGGAATTTGGGGGAGCAGATTCTAAAATTCCCTGTGCCTTTGATTTGTTTGCTTGTCTCAGTCACAATGATTTGACTAATGTTGAGAGTCCAAATCAGCTTAAGGAAGGCCATGAAATTTCGGTGTTTGGTGTTAAGGGTTTGAAAAAAGGATGAGAAACATGGATGAACCTGGAGGAGAGGACATATTACTAGGTGAAATAAGCCATTCACCAAAAGACAAATGCTGTGTGATTCCACTTATATGAGGTCCTTAGAGGAGTCAAATTCATAGAGACAGAAAGTGGAAGAGTGGTTGCCAGGGGCTGGGGGCAGGTTATTGTTGACTGGGTACAGACTTTAGTTTTGCAAGATGAAGAGAGTTCTGGAGATGGATGATGGTGATGGTTGTACAACACGGTGAAGGCATTTAACACTACTGAACTGATCTCTTAAAATGAGTAAGGAGATGGGCTCCTAAGGTCCTAGGGTCCTAAGACCTAGTTTGATTTCATTAGCTCAGCACTGGGGATTCTGGGATAAACTGACCCGAAGGGGGCTTTGGAGATCCGCCCCTGGCTCAGTCCCGATCCCCGGGGCAGTGAGACCTATTTAGAGGAACTCAAACCCTCAAGAGGCGTCCCCTCACTCATTTGGTCACCTTGGGATCAGGAGCATTATCTGGGGGCATTTGCTTCTATCTCTGGCCTTCCGTCTTCACCCTCGCCTCTCCTGGGATTGAAAAAAAAGCCAGCAGACACTCTACTAACCCAGAGGGCTTGCCTCCCTTTCACTGTCAGCCTGCGGCAGGGAAATTGTCCTTGTACCAGCCAATTGCAGGTGGTCACCGGTTGAGAGACCCTTGGAGTCTTCCTCCAGGGTGATGATGGGGCTGAGAGGCAGCCTTGGTTCAGCCGAGTAGGCCTCCATTTGAGCTGTGGGTGAGGTGAGAGGCAGGAACATCACGCTGGGCTTTTTTGGGACGGGAGGTGGGATCTTGCCTTTCTTTTTCTCAACTTCCTCTTGGCTCTGGAGGCTGATTCTTTCAGGCAAGGCTCTCCCCTTGGGGCCCTCCTCCTCCGGACTTCCCTGGGGAGGTTGCTGTGTTCCTGAGAAGAAAGCACCAGAGGAACTGGCAAAAGGCATGAAAACAAGAGGTGAGGGTGCTGTCGACTCCCCTGGGCTTCTGCCCTCAGGGCAGCTGGAGGACTTTGGTTTCCGCACCACCGTGTAGATGTCTTGAGGGAGTGGCCTCATGTGCTGAATTGAGCTTTTGGGGGTCAAAGCCAAGGTAGGTGAAGTTAGTGGGTACTCCTCGGGGACAGACGGTGGCTTGTGGACCAAGCTTGGTGGCCTTCGGGTCAGTGGGGGCTTCTCGGCTATGGGAGGTTTCATCTTTCTCTCTGGCAAGGTCAAGACTTCTGCTCCTGACTCCTCGGCATAGTCAGGGCTCTCGATGTCATCTTCCGGCTCAGATTTGCTGATGGACCTCAGGCGAACAGAACGTAAGTCAGACTGTGTAACCATGGGCATGATTGGCTGGTTTGGGCTAGTTTTCTGGGCCAGCTTGGCCCCAAAATTTGTATCTGAGTGATGCCGGCTGACCTTGGTTTTGCTTCGGATAGAGATGCTCATCCCTGACAGATCCAGGTTGGTCGAAGAGGTCAAGGGTAGGTCAAAAGAGAGCCGTGACTTGGACATTTTCTCCATTGGTGAGGTCGGGGGCAGCGATGACTTCCTCTCAGGTACCACTGGACGCACCCGGCCACTGCCGCTTGGAGGGGGCAGGTGGCCCAGGGTCAAGGACATGGAGACAGTAGGTGTGGGTGTCTCCGACTGACTGGAATATCCACTGGAGGGTGACATCAGCCCAGCAGGCCTTCCTGGGGAAGACACCTCTCTGGCCTCCACCTCGATGGAAAGTTGGGAAGGTGTCGTGGCCCTGGAGGTGGAAGGGGAGGCCAGAGACTCGGAGCTGCCCTGCACCTGGGTGCATTCAATGACCGTGGTGCCAGTGGCAGTGCTGGAGCTAGACAAGGATTGGTAGGTGTCCCCAGACTTCCAGTCAGTGAGATACCAGTGGTGAGCGAATTGTGCACCTTCTGGGTCTTTGAAGGTTGGCACAGCTGGGTGACCCTGAGCATCGGGGTGGGATGCATGATGTCCTTGGTGTTCCAAGGAGAGGCAAAGGCTCCTGGGCCTCTGGTCCTTGGGTAGTGCTGACCCACCTTCCGGCAAGAGGACTGGCTCATCTTTGACCAATGAGACACTGCGAGTTGGAGGGGAAGGCTTCTTTTTGGCCTTCTTGAGTGAGATGCTCTTGGACCTCTGCCTCCTGTGCTGGGCCTCCTGTTGGACACTGAGGAAGGCAATGTTGTCCGCACTGTTACTGCCCTCCGAACTTGTACTGGCATAAGGCAGGGCACATGCTTCACTGACCTTCTGTTCTTCCTCGTAGTCCATGTCTGTGGTGCCTGCGTCTGTGGGCACAGACAGTGACCGCTCCCGGAACCTGCTGGCCCCACCTGGGCCTGTCTCCAGCTTCGAGGTACCACCCGTCAGAAGGCTGACCTTGGAGGGTCGTTCTGATACCTGCCTTCGTTGAGTAGGATGCTCAGAGTAGCCAGCAGACCCACTGCATCCTGCCGGGGTATCTCGAGTGACAAAGAGGGTAGCAGCCTCCTTTGGAACCAGAGGTGGCAGTGTGTGCAGAGAGGCCCAAGAATTCCCAGAGGAAGGACTTTTTCCATTCTCACTGACTTGACTGCTCTGAGCGGCGGCACTTGGAGTCATGTAGGTAAAAGCATCTCCCTTCCAGGAAGTGGAGAACGTTGATCCCGTTGGTCCATTGCAAGAACTGGGGACGCTGTACACCATCCCCATGCCCTCCATGCCGGGGGGTTTTGTGCCACCACGAGACTGGAGAAGTTCTTCTGGGTCACTAGAAGGATTTCTCAGTACTGGCGAGGTGAGATGTGGGAACCGAGTTTCCTGTCCAACTGCAACTCTTCCATGAACACCCTCTGGAACTGAATGACTGGGCCTGATGTCCGAGGTGGTGGAGCAGGCCACACTGCCTGCTGGGCTGTTGCTGTGACCTGGAGGAGGTAAACACTGAATGTTAGTGGAGCAGCCAGGGATCCCCCTGGCAGCTGCTATCTCCAAAGAGATGGGAGCATCCTTTTTTTTTTTTTTTTTTTTTTTTTAAGGGCCACACCTGCAGCATATGGAAGTTCCCAGGCTAGGGGTCGAATTGGAGCTGTAGCTGCCAGCCTACATCACGGGCACACAGCAATGCCAGATCCGAGCTACATCTGCGACCTACACCACAGCCCACGGCAGCACCAGATCCTTAACCCACTGAGGGAGGCCAGGGATCGAACCTGCATCCTCATGGATACTAGTTGGATTCTTAACTTGCTGAGCCACAATGGAAACTTCGGGAACACCCAATTTTTGCTAAGAAGCATTTGCTGACAGCTTGGGCAGATTTCCTGGGTTCTTTCTTTCCATAGATGAGGATGCTGGGGAAGTTGGGTCCTTGCCCATCCCCACACAGTGAGTCACAGGCTGCCCTGGAACCGTCCAGGTGGCCACCAGAGAATTCCCAGCTCTGAGTATTCCTTTCAGAGCTGAATAGGCACGTGGGGCTCCCTTGGGTTTCTCCCAGGTTATCACCCCAGGCTCATGAAACCACCACAGACCTCAGCAATCACCTCCTGAGATAAGAGCTGAGGCTTTTGAGCTGATAAAGGACAGCAGCGTGACGTTCAGCTCCAGCAGTGCAGCGGGGAGTATGCCACAGCAGGAAAATTCAGAGTCTGGTTGCATTTTTTGGCACCTGTCACTTTTCGGTTTGGCAACATGAAAAAGTTAGGGTGACCTACAGATGTGAGGAAACCGTTCGGCTGTTCAGAGTCTCCAAAGATTTTCTCACACACGCTTATCACTGTTACATCATGATGAGGATGAGGATGAGGATGATGACTACTCTTAGGATCATTTATTTTTTTCTCTCTTTTCTTTTTATGACCACATCTGTGGCATATGCAAATTCCCAGGCTAGGGGTCGAATCAGAGCTGCAGCTACAGGCCTACGCCACAGCCACAGCCACAGCAACACCAGATCCGAGCTGCATCTGGGACCTACATCGCTGCTTGCGGCAATGCCGGCTCCTTAACCCACTGAGCGAGGCCAGGGATTGAACCTGCCTCCTTATGGATAATATGTCAAGTTCTTAACCCACTGAGCCACAATGGGAACTCCTTTTATGATAATTTATAATAACATCCACCATTTGCTTAACACCTACCATGTACCAGGCACACGGTAGGCAAATCACATACGAAAACTCTAATCCTCAGAACAACTCCCCTAGGTTCAATCACCATCCTCAATTCGCAGATGAAGAAGCTGAGGCTCAGAGAGGTTATGGAACTTGGCCAAGGCCTCACAGTTAGTAAGTGAAGAGGCCAGGATTTGTATCCATATCTCTCTGATCTGCGCTCTTTGGATGGCATTCATTTAACAGCAGTAATGGTTCTGTTAAGATGGTGCTTTTAGTGATGATTTCTCCCTTTATCTATCTGAATAAATTTGGCATATATAGTCATATTCCACTTATGATGGGAAACAATAACATAAAGAATTTATTAGCCTGGAGACCTGTTCTCCATATTCGATTGCTGTCCTTGACATAAGGCCCTTAGTTATCTTTTGACAAAATTAGTGACGTATAGCTTATTTACAATGTTGTGCCCCTTGGTTATCCTTAATTACCATGTTGGGGAGTTCCCTGGTGGTCTAGTGGTTAGGATTCTGTGCTTTAAATGCTGCAGCCTGGGTTCAATCCCTGGTCTGGGAACTGAGATCCGACATCAAGCCAAACAAAAATAATTTACTAACTTGGCTTTTCCAGGACATCCAAAGCCGTCCCCCCACCCCCGCCATTATTCCTGTTCTCTGTCACGGCAATACCATTCAGGTGGTGGAAATGGTGAGAGTGAGCAAGGGGAAGGGTTTGAGGGATCTGCTATGGTGGGGTCACCTTGGTCTCGCTGAGAATAGTTAGAGAATCCAATAATGGTCCGCCTCCGCCTCAGGGTGGACTTGGGGTTCACGGCTGTCTCTGTGTTAAACAACGACTGTCGCAAACTTGCGTGTTTATCAAACTGCTGCCCTGTAGCCAAAATAAAGACACTTGGGTGCATCCTGGTTTCTTTTTATAGTCCAGTGGAAACTGGCCTGAGGTAGAGAGAGGGGATGATGGCAGTAGCTATGAGCATGAATAGCATCCAGGCAGGTGACCCTTCTTCCCCATCCTCCCAACTTGGCCCCAGGCACCCACAGCTCCAAAGCATGCATGCTGGTTTTCCAAGGTCCCCCCCCCCCCCCGGGTTCACCTCTGAATCTCAGTGGCTGAGAGCCATGGTTTTCAGCCCTGGCTACATATTGAAATAAACTGGGCAACTAATAACTGGAGCCCACCTCAAAATACTTAATACTCTGGCAACAGGGCCCAGGAATAAGCCTTTTGTCCAAGTCTCCATGTGATTGATTGTTCAGATGCACAGCCTGGGGTGAGAACCACTGGACTAGAGAGACAGGTTGAGACTGGATGTTGCTTGATTGCAATCTTTTCTCAGAGCCTTTATTCGGGCCGATGAGGACAGTGTCTCCAAGAAACCGCCCCATCCCTCTCCACCCATCCAGGAAGCAGACTGAGAGTCTCCCCTCCAGCCACCTGATGACATTTGATCAAAGTTTGCCCCTACATGGTGATTGAAATCTATTTTTCTTAAAGCACCGGCTCAGTCTTTGCTCCTTTGGGACTGCTGCGCCAGGGGCAGGGTGAGGGCAGTGGGGTGAGGTTTGCTGCTCTCCTCACTGTCTCTCATTCAGTGGCTGGCTACCAGAACCCTCCACTCCCAGCCCCAAGGGAGCCTGGGTGCCCCCCTCCCCAGCAAGTGGCTCTGTGGGCAAAACTCACGGCCTGCCTCATTAGGAGTAAAGTGGAAGTTTAAAAACAAAGCGTCCGCCATCACTTTGTGAGTTTCTGCTCTCAGCCCTCATGTCTCTGAGTACATCTCGCTAGGCCCTGGGCCCTATTTCCTGCCTCTGATTTCCTGAGATGACACCAGTGGTGCCAGATGACCCTATATCCAGGGAGCATCGCCACATGGGCCAGAGCGTCTTCATCATCTTCATCAACTTTTTCCAGTACGCCACGGACCAGTGCTGGCTCACAGGGTGCCTCTGATCCCCTTGGGTTAGGACATCTTGAGTTCATAGCTTGCTGTCCCTATCTCCTTCTGAAATGACTGACCTTCCTTACAGCCAGTGGAGTGTGGAGAATGAATTAATAATGGGCATGGTACAGAGTGCTACATGTCCCCAAAGACACAGCCAGCTGAGCTGTATACAACATTTCCCCCATCTCGAGGTAGCACTGAGTCCTGGTCTTACACAAGTGGAGGAGGCCCAGCTCACTAGGAGACTATCGAGACAAAGTGTCACAAGACTGGAGTTCCTGTCGTGGCGCAGAGGAAACGAATCCAACTAGGAACCATGAGGTTTTGGGTTCCATCCCTGGCCTCGCTCAATGGGTTAAGGATGTGGCGTTGCCATGAGCTGTGGTGTAGGTCACAGACGCAGCTCAGATTTGATGTTGCTGTGGCTGTGGTATAGGCTGGCAGCTGTAGCTCTGACTCCACCTCTAGCCTGGGAACCTCCACATGCGTGGGTGCGGCCCTAAAAAGCCAAAAAAAAAAAAAGTGTCATAAGGCTGTTGGGCAGTGCCCTGGGTCAGATCCTCCCACTTACCGCCAGGACTCTGAACCCCACACTCCTATTGGTGGCCTCCAAACCCAGCTTCCGGCACAAGAAGTTTCCTTTCCCCAAAACAAACATAACTCACAAACTCTAAGTTTCTGCAAATACTCCAAAGAGAACCCAAGTTCATCAAGTTTTAAGAGTTTTCTGTTAAGAAAGTTTCGTTTGCCATCAAATGGTCTCAGTTAGTGTGGCAAGGCCAGTAGAGAGTGAAGAAAGAGCATGCCTCCATTCCCTGGCGAGAGCCACGACCTTGACAGTGCAGGGTGAGCCAGTAGCAAAGAAAGTCTTTCTCCCTCCCCCAGCACCCAGTGCGTTGGGAGAGGATGATCTGTAGTTGGCATGGAGGGAAGCAGACAGAGGTGGTGCTAAGCAACTCTACCAGAGACGTTGATGGGCACGATGTCAGAGTGCATGGGGCAAGGCTGAAGCCACCGCTTCTCCTCTAGGACAGGCAGAGGGAAGGGGCTATTCCAGGCAGCTTGCTTGTCCGTAGTCGGGCTCAGGGAGGCCTCAGGGGCCCTCACACCCTGCGTGGTGGTCTCATCCTCGTTCAGCTGCCATTTTGTAGGCTGTTGGGAAAGAAGGTGATGGGAAGGGTGTGCTCCCAGCTGGAGATGAGCCGTGCCCACAGGATGGCTGTCTAGGCGGGGCAGTTGGAGGCTTCCTCTGGGAGGCAAGAAGGCGTGGACAGGCTGCTGGGCCCATCTTGGTGGGGCCTCAGGGTGGCTCCGCTGGGGAGCAGAGGTGAGCGGTAGTTTCCAGTGGGTAACGTAAGCAGTTCCAGGTCCCCCGTCAGTGGGCGCGGGGTGAGCTCGGCATGCTGGCTCTCCCAGGTGGGGAAAGAGGCAACTCACCATCAGTACAAACTCCAGACGCCTGGCAGACTGGGGCCTTGGGCTGGGGGTGGGCTCGGGGGCCTCATCAGCAGAGCGGAAGGTCTGCCCCAGGAGTCTGGCCTCTGAGTACTGTTCTTCATACTCTTCTGAAAAACAGCACAGCGGATACACACTCTAGGGAGCCACGGCCAAGTCCGGGCTGGGGAAGGACCGTGAGCTGGGGCTCCTGCCCTAGCTGCCAGGCCTGCCTCGCATAGTTTCTTTAGGAGAGTTCCCGGGCGTCTGAGCCTCTGGATTCAGAAATGGAAAAATGCCCACTTCCTATGAGGGCTGAGGAGAAAAGAGAGTCAACTGAGTTGAGTTGGGCGGGTTCAGGGACCAAGACTTTATCTCCACAGCCCCCACCTCAAGGGCTCAACTCAGCTTGGGAAAGAGGTTCAGGATGCAGATGCCTTTTGCTACCATATGCTGCAAGGTCTTCTCTGGGAAGCCCCGCAGCTCTTCCGGTTTTCTGCAGCCCTACCAGGGACATGACCTGTGTGAAGCACCAAGAAGTTTGCATTGGAAAGTCCAATGTGGATGCTGAGAACTCTTACCTGAGCCTCCAAGGGCCCAGTTCCTTGCACCTTAGTCCCACTGTGTGTGTGCTTGGAGGGGGGGGTGTCAGGTCCAAGGGGACCAAGGTGAAGGAGAGGGAAGGTGGAGGTAGTGTTGGAGAAGGAAGGCGAAGCTCAGGGGCATCGTCGAGGAATAAGAAGGATGCAGAAGATTTGAATGGGTTTCTCTTAAGTGATGGATTCAATGAGTAAATGAAGGAAGTGAGATAAAGAACCAACAGTCAGGGCTCTGCACATTTGAACAAATACTTGAAGAATCATAAAAGCTTAGGGTCAGGAGAGGCCTCGAGGTTTCTCTGGTCCAACACCTCATTCTGGGCTCCGGCTTCCTCCTCAGCAGCCTCTCCAGGGGTTTCTTCAGCATCTGTACATGCCTGCAGAGAAGGGGAGTAGCCTTTCTCCCAAGGCGGCTCATCCCATCCGAGGACAGTCGGGGCTGTCAGGTATGTCAGGAAAGTTCTTCCTTATCTTGAAGTAAGATCTGCCTCCCCTTAGGTCTCCACCCACCCGCCCTAATTCTGCCCATGTTGGCAATACAGAGTACACTGACTCTGCATGGCGGCTCCTCTCTTATCTGAACACAGGCTCAGGGTGTTCCTTGAAATCTTGCTTCTCTAAGCTTGCCACTGCCCTGGCAGGGAGGTAGGGGCTCATGGCTGTTTTCCAGTCGGGTGGCCCATCTGCAGTTTTCTAGTCTCCATGAGAGTCAGCCTTTGTTGGTTATGGATAAATGCCAGCTGATAAGACCGCTTTTCACTTTTAATGCTCACTCACTCAACAAATGTCTACTGAGTAACTCTTGGGGCCCCAGCCGTGTGCCAGGTGATTCTGGCAACTCGAGAGTAGTAAGAGATGTAATCCTTTACACTGAGAAGCCCAGTCTGGTTGGGTGGGCAAAATATATACCCAGGACTAGTAGATGAATGAGTAAATTAATGAACAAATGAAAGAAAAAGCAGTTCAGAACTATACAGGTCCTCCTGAGCTGGATGGACAAAGTATAACTGCTTATGGAGGGAATGATGCAAAGTGGGGAAGAGGGAAGAAGGGCTTCGAGGCTTGGAAAAGAGGCCTGAATGGGACAGTGAGTGCCTGGAGGGTGCAAGGAGCCTGGAACCAGTGCTAGGGTTTTCTTTGCATTCTTTTCTTGAGACCTAACTTACTTACAGTAAAGTGCACAAGTGTGTGGTTCAGTGAATTATGACGCATGCATGCCCCTTGTAATCTCCATCCAGATATTTGCAGCACTCAGTAGTCTCTCCCATAGCACCAAGTTTGAGTTTTAATCCTCTTGCCACTTACATTGGATCAGTCCCTCTGGTCCATGTGCATGTTTTTCATATTGTAAGGTCCTTTCAGGGATCACGTTATTTTTCCTTTTATATTAATTTTAGTACTGTGTCTAGATCAACCTATGTTCCAAAGGACACAGACCAGGAGTTGATGCTGCATTTTATCAGGGTCTCTCCAGCTACAAGATACTCCTGCTAATGGGTTTATGAACATCCCACTCCTTTCCCCCCCTTTTATGGCCACACCTGTGGCATATAGAAATTCTCAGGCTAGGGGTCGAATCAGAGCTACAGCTGCTGGCTGACACCACAGCCACAGCAACGTGAGATCCGAGCTGAGTCTTGGACCTATGCTGCAGCTTGCAGCAACACAAGATCCTTAACGCACTGAGTGAGGCCAGGGATGGAATCTGCATCCTCACAGACACTATGGCTGGTTCTTAACCCGCTGAGCCACAACGGTAACTCTGAGAACACCCTATTCTTAATTCTCACAAAATCTTGCCACATGGGGAATCCCCATTTTAAGGACGGCTGACTAATCTGAAGCTCAAAGAGGTTGGGTCATCTGCATAATGTCACAGGGCTAGTTAGGTGTGGGATTTGAATCCATTTTGGCTCCGATTTTGAAGTCTGGGTTTTCTCACTCTACCTGGTGCGGGTGGTCTGACTGCTACAGAATAAGGACTGGGCTCTTTCTCTAGCTTGTGTGGACCCAACTTTATGTACAAGGTGCTCATCAGTATGCTCCAAAGACACTGGGTTGGGAATTGGGGATGAGATGGGCAACGTGGGTGCTGTGTACTGGGCTTACTTTGGTGAGGCAGGAGCCACCCAGGAGATATGTGGGCAAGGTTATTGCAAGAGTAGAGTCACTGAAGCCCAGAGTAAGAGACCCTGCAGATGGCCTCCTTTGTCTTTGGGTGCAGGGATTCCAAAGGCATGGGTGATGGGGCAAGAGAAGGCCTGAGGGTATGTGAGCCCACACTGTGCGTGTCTCTCATCCAGCTCTCTTTGTAAATGACTTGACCCACGGCCCTGCCCAGGCCACCGTCCCTTTTCCCCCAGAGACTACTAAACTGGAAAAAAAAAAGTGTGCGTGGGTGGAGGGGTGGGACGGGGGGGGGGTGTAAACAGTCGTAGAAAGTGGGCCCTTTGGAGTCAGTAGTCTGAAAGGTGAGAGATGGAAAGTGTGTGTTTTGTTTTTTTAAATAGGTTTTCTACTGTTCTCTCTTTTTCTCTCGCGGGTCCCTGTCCTTTTTCTTCGTCGCCTCCCTCCAGCCGCTGCGCATCTGGCCCGTGGGCTCCGGCCGCAGCCCCCCTCCCTCTCGGTACCTTGCAACAGGCTCTGGAGATTGAGCTGCGCCTCGCGAAGCAGCTCCTCTACACTCGGGGGCCTGCCCGAGGAGAGGAACACGTTCACTGGCTGTCGCCATGACGACCTCGAGTGGGCAGTCGCTGTCGCATTTTCCCGACCCGAGTTAGCTGCAGCTAGGGAAGGAGAGAGGCAGTGAGAGGCGCCGCCGGGCGGGGGGGAGGTGGGGGCGGCGCGCGGCGGCCAGTGGGCGCCCGCGGTTCCCCAAGACCCGCCCCGGCCGGGGGTGGGGGTGGGGTGGCGCGGGCCGCGCTTAAAAGGCGGGGACGCGCCAGCCGCAAGATTTTTCCTCGACAGATCGTGCCGCAGTCCTCTCCCTCTCTCGCGCCGCCTGCCTCCGCCGGCCCGATCACCGCCTCACCGCCTGCCTCCTCCGCGCCGCGCCTCCCGACTCTCGCCGCCGCCCGCCCTCTCCGCTCCCCTGGACGAGGTAAAGCGCCCCGGCCGAGCTGCCCGGTCCTCCGCGCTAGCCCCGGTGGGTGTGGCTCGGCCTCCCGCGCGCCCCGCCGCCGCCGCCCCCTGCTCTTCTCGCTGCCCCCAACTCCCCATCCCACCCCAGCCCGCAGGCCCAGGCCCCCAGCTAGTCCCAATGTCCGAGGCTGCCGGGAATCTCAATAGCCTCCGCATGGCGAACGTGGCCTTGAGAGAAGAATTAAATGCCCTTCGCGGGGAGAATGCCAACTTGGGCCTCCAGCTCGGCAGAGCCCTGGCCGAGGTCAATTCCTTGCGGGGCAATGTCTCGAGCTACATGCGCTGGCCGATGCCGGTGGTGCCCGTCCTTGCCGAGGAGAACTTTGAGTTCCCGCTCAGTGAGATTGATGCTGTTCCCGAGGGAGAAGTGCCCTTCCTGTGCTGGCCTCCCCAGCGCGCCGAGCCCGAGTACGCCCCGGACGAACTGTTGATTAGCGTGATCCAGGATTGCGGCACCTCCGGAGGGCCCGCCGACCCGCCCCCGATGCCCAGCCCGCCCCCGCCGGCGCTGCCCCCGCCCCCGGCCAAGGAGCTGCCCCCGCAGCCTCCTCTGCCGCCGCTGGAGCGGCCCGAGATAGAGCCCTTTTCGGGCGACCCAGTCTACCTGGCTGAATTCCTGATGCAGCTAGAGACTTTCATAGCCGACCATGAGGATCATTTCCCCGGGGGCGCTGAGCGGGTGGCCTTTTTGATCTCTTTTTTCGCTGGTGAAGCCAAGGACTGGGCTGTCTCAGTCACCCAGGAAGGAAGCCCCCTGCATGCCAACTTCCCGCGCTTCCTAGATGAAATCCGTAAGGAATTCTGTGGCCCCATCCCCCCAAGTGTGGCAAAAAAGGCCATCCGCAAGCTCAAGCAGGGAGACTGTACCCTGGGCAGCTATGCAGATGCTTTTCAGTTCCTCGCTCAATTCCTCTCTTGGGATGACTGCCGCCTTCAAAATCAATTCCTCAAAGGCCTGTCAGAATTCTTCCGCAAGGAGCTCTTATGGTCAACTGAAATGGCCGACCTGGACGAGCTGATTCTTGAGTGCGTGGAGATAGAGAGAAAAGTGCGTGTCCCCAAGCCAATCCCACTCCCTGGGGTTCGCAATATTTTCTTCCCTTTTGCAGCAGACCCTCATCTCGAAGGTGAGGAGGGAGAAGAGTGTTACAGTGGGGATGAAGATGAAGAGGCACACAGGCGCAGGCTTCAGGACAAGGACCAGCGGCGGCGCGTGAGAGCTGTTCAGCAGGAGACCAGGGAGGAGGAGGAGAAGAGGAGGAAGAGGGAGGAAGAGATGAGAAAGAAGGAGCTGAAACAGAAAGGGGAGGAAGACGAGGAGGAGGAAGAAGTGGAGGAGGAGGAAGAAGAGGAGGAGGAGGAGGAAAAGGAGGAGGAGATGAGGAAGAAGAGGAAGAAGGAAGAGGAAGATCAGAATAAGGATGAGGAAGAAGATGAAGATGAGGGTGGCCGCCAGGAACCAGAGCAGGAGCCGGAGCAGGAGCCAGAACAGGAGCAAGAGACGGAGGATGAGACCCAAGACGATGACCTGGATGAGCTGATGGAGATGGAGCCCACCTACGCGAACGCTTCCTCCCAGACTTCTGGCTACTATCATGAAAATTTCCTAGATGTGTCACCTCCCATCATACAGCCCAGCAGACGGAGGAACCAAAATCGAGTCCCACTTTTGGAGGGCCTTCCGGGTACCAATTCACCCTTCTACAGTTCACCGCCACTGATTCGCCGCGCAGGTCGCCTAGGGCAACGCCAAATTCGCCGCCGTCCCCCAGTGCTATTCCGCCTCACTCCGAGACAGGGGGGCCACCGGGCCGCACGGGGCCGAATCCGCGTGTGAGCTCTGGGCCAAGCTGGCCCCCCCAGGAACACACCCTTCCACTGCGTCCCCTGCCCCCTGCTTTCGTTGCCACCCCTGCCCCCTTCACTGACTAGTACTTAAGGGCGTTCCAGACCTGCCAAACCCGAAGAAGACCTGGAGAACTCCAGACCATCCTTCGACCATGACCAGGAAGTAACATATGTGCGACCAAGGCCATCTGGGAAAGGAGGGCTCAGCGATAGCTGTCCTCTCCGCACACACGCTGCTCAGTCCTGCCATGAGCCAGAGAGCAGGTTTCTGGGCCTGTTCCCATATATGAACTGGTCACCCTCTCGTATTTCCCCTCTAGCTGTTCCCAGCCCTCACCTCTCCAGCGTTGATTCACCCCGTGTCCTACGGTTTAATCCTCTGACTGGCCAACCAGGACTTCACCCAATGCCTCACTGATCTGCCCCAGTGAGCCAAAGGACAGGCTCCACTGAACTCCTAAAGCCACTGAGGCCACTTACAAGGGATAAGTGGCAGAGAGCAGGAGAAATGTACCCAGAATCCTACACTTGCTTTGGGTCACACCTTTAGCAGAAGGGCCCCAAAGAGGCCCCTGCATCTAGCCCAGTGAGAGTATGCTAAACCACATGTCCAGTGGAACACCCATCTGAGACCCATACTTGACTGACTGAGCAAGCTGGTTCCATTTTCCAAAAGACTACGGGCTCAGGGCCTCAGGACTCACCAGATCTGGGACCCTCTTGTTTTACTCCCCCGCCCTCCTGGGCATCCTTAGTGGACAGAGCCCAATGTTCCAGGTCCTACCCCTTTCCCTGATGTTGCCTAAAGGGTAGGCAGTTGGGGGGGTGGAGGGTGGGGGGAGGAGGAGAAAGCAGCAGCAACGACTCAGTTTGACCTCAAAGGAGTGACTCTTTCCTTAGGGATGGTGGTGTCCTCCCCAAGCCAGGCCTTGGACTGCAGTCTCCAGCTAAAAGTCTTGGCAGGAGAGCTATCATTCTTGGGGTTCCAGAGGTGGCCTAATTGGCTTTTCCTTCCTGGATGGCCCAAGAGAGAGAGAGGCCCAAGCCCTGCTCTTCGACTCCAACTTAAAGGACTCCTTAGTTCTGAGAGGAGAGAGGAAGGTTCTCTCTACAGAGACTGCACCCTCTGCAGCCTTGCAGCCGGGATGACCTTGCGTCTCTCACATGCGGGGCAAGCCATGGCCTGGTGCTGGGCATCCATCAAGTAGATGGTGAGGCTTAAGAGGCTGACTGCCTCCTAGTAACTCCTGGGGATTTTGGGTACTATCTCAGGGACCCTCCTAGAAAACATTGCTCCTGCAGTGAAAAATACACACTATGTCACTCTGGCCACAGAATGCCAGCCAGATGCACTGCTGGCCTGAACTGCCCTCCACACTGGGCTTCCTGCACAGAGCCTGGCAGCCAGAGCGTCTATGGCCAGAGGGAGGAAAGCATAGTAAGTCAAGCCTCTGTTCCTCACTGGAGCCTGACAGATACTCTCAGCCCAGCTTTAGGATTTCGAACCCAGAGGCAAGAGAAAGGACCTGGAGGAAGAAGAGTCACAGAGCAACCCAGTCCTCCGGCTGGTTTCTGGTGAGGTCTCTGTTCATCAGCGGAAGGTAAGAAGCCCTTTTGTTGCTCACACATTTCTCAGCCTGGGGATCGGTGGAGCCAGGTTCCTATAACCTGTTGCTACCTTTTAAAAAGGCTACTACCCTCTTCCTCCAAAGACAAAAGTAACACATAATCGCTATAGAAAATATGACAAATAGAGAAAACTTTAAGGACCCTAAAGCCCCAAACATTCTGATCCCCATCACATAGACACAAGCACTGTTAACACTTTGCTGCCTTTCTAGTGTGTTTTAGCTGCATCTTTTTCAAGCCAAGATCATCCTGCAAGTTCTTGATCAGCAAGATTTAAAATGGCTGCTACCTATGCAGTCATGCCAACTGAATTGTTTATTTAAGCGTTCTCCTCATGGGTTGGGCATGTCAATTGCCTGGTGTTCCCCATCCCCACCAGTGCAGGAGTAAATTAAATAACCCTATAAAGAAAATTTTGTCTGTTTTTCAGCTGTTTCCTCAGGAGAGAGTTCCAGAAGGGGAACCTCTATTCTCTGAGGCTGCAGACCCTGTTTGCTGATGTCAACACGCTGGCCCTGCTGCCCACGTCCCTGCCAGAGAAGTGCAAAGGACAGGTGCCTTGCACCCTCACCTCCAGGGACCTCTCCACACAGGCCCTGCCTGTTCCCATGGTGCTTCTCTTCCTGAGCCCCTGTATCCTCCGCCAGGGAAAGAGCAGATGAGCAGTGAGATGGTTTCTGGCCCTTTGGTGGCAAGGGGGCTTGATCTCCCCTTTGGCCCCTCCCCCCCTTTTCCAGATCTTCAATATTGTGATGTAACAGCCATAAGAGCTGTAAGAGGAACTATGGGCTTTGGGTGCTTTCTTGGGTTGAAAGAGGGGTGGGTGGGGGTGGGGGGCTGCATGCAGGGGTATGAAGGCAGCCCAAGGATTCCCAGAGACCCGGGAGGAAATCGTTTGGAATAAATGTGTTATTGTGTTATTGTTGCATTGCTGTGTCGTGAAGATAAGAAATTGTTCTGTATGCTAAAGCTTCCTCCTCAATAAAAAGATAAAGGGTGTGTAAAGACTGTGTCTCTCTCTGGGTTACTGAGCAAGCACAGAAGCCCACCCAGAAGGCACTAAGTACTTTCCAGGCACTTTGCCTGGATCAGCCCTATCCTGAAGCCTTGCAGTCCTTCCATGATGAAACTAAGGGCCCGGACTTACTGAATTTGTGGATGGTAGTAGTTGTCCTGAGGGAAGCGGAGGGACTAGGCATCTTGAAAAATAGCATTAGTTCTCCACTAATATAAAGATATAAAGGTATGAGTGGCCTAGCCTTACCATCCTATAACAGCACACCCCGTCCCCACCAATACACAAGCGCACACACACACACATGCACACGCAGGACTTTGGAGGGGGGGGGGCAAGTGGGGAAGGGAGGAGGACCCTTCCACTTCTTGGCACTAGATGGTGCTGTGGGACACTAGTGAGGAAGCTGGTGAAGATTTTTAAATGCATCCCCAGAGCAGTCCAGGCAGACAACCTCCAGCAAGATTTCACTGTTTTTCATAGACTGTTGAATCCCATTCTGGGATTTGCTCAAGTTTCCCAGCCAAGAGCTGAATCCCCCCACCCCACCCCTGGGACAGTGGGTGGGAACGTTTATGGAGCCCCCTGCTAGGTACAAGTGCCCTACCAGGCACTTTGCATCCATTATCTCATTTCGTCTCACCCTCATCTTACAGGTGAGGAAGTCGCTTAGAGAGGAGAAACCATTGGCGCAAGATTTACAGCTGCTAAGTGGCTCTATCACAGCCCCGCAGCTGCCCTTTGTTAGCTCCAGGGATACTTGGCCCTTCTCTACCTCCTCTCTGCTGGCGCTCCTGTCCCCTGGACCCTGTCCTGTCCAGCGACCCTCCCGCCCTGCCCACTTGCATTGTACAGGCGTGTGAGAAACAAAGCTGAGCTTCAGAAGCGCACTTGCTTTGCTTCTCTATGGGGAAGGAAGTAAGGGCGGGAGGGAGGGAGGGAGGAAACCAGCATGTTTCTGACCATGTGCCAGGCACTTTCACCACATTACATTCCCACACTCAGTGAGGCAGGTAATGGTGTCGTCTTTTAGAGCAGAGGGGCCTACATTTCAGAGATATTAAGTTCCATGGGGGACATGGGTCTTAGTGACTCCCAGACCCCTACTCTGAACTCCATGATACCCCATGCCTATCCCGGAAGGTCCCTGAGGAGCTCAAGCCTCAACCTGGCTGGATTCTAGGCATTTGCCAAAGCCACCAGGTATACATCAGGTGTGCTGTCTTTGGGGGCTCTGGGAGAACCGGCCTGCTCTGCCCTGCAGAGGAAGGCAAGCCAGTGGCAGCGCTGAGTTTATGGCAATGCGTTTGCAGGAGTGTATGGCTGACTGCCTCTTCTGGGCAGGGACAGGGGTGTGGGGCCACGAGCGGCATCGGTGAGCACCGGGGCTCCCATTTCTGCTTCAGGGGGTCAGATAAAATCTCCAGCATCCCCACCCCCACAGAAGTTTCTCTTGCCACTGAAGGTAGGGAGAGGTGAGCATAGATTGCTTATGTGATGAAAGTAAGAGCAGGGTCAGCCTTGCCCACTCCTGCAGTGGGGAGGCCTGTAAATACAGGGAAAAGAGCTGTGAATGCCATTCTGGCCCCACTGCTGACTGGATTTGGGACCCTGCGTGAGTCCCGTTCCTGCTCAGGCCACAGCTTCCTCATCCATCTAGTCCCTGGGGCCCAGCATACGGCTGGGAACACTGTAGGGTGGCAACCTTAGTTTGGTACATAAATGGGCCACTGGATGGAGACCTAGAGGCAGCCTGCCGAGGGCATCTGCAGCTGGAGTGAAGCTTGGAGGACCCCCCTCCAAGATGGAGTCTGGAGCCCCCTATCCAAGTCTCTCTTGCCTGGAAGGATGTGCTGAAATGACCTTTACTTGGTGCACTTGTGAGATTTTGCAGTTAAGTTCAGAGAACCATCTGCAGAAGCCTGAGTAGGGAAGATGTGGCTTAGAAGAAACTTGCAAAAAAAAAAAAATTGAAAAAATGTGTTGGTGGGGGCTCAGGATGAATCAGCAGACTGCCTTGGCTGCCAGAAATGCTAATGCCTTCTGGGCTGCTGCCACAGAACTCAGGTGGGACCCAGGAAATGGGCAGGCCCCATCTGGGATCCTGGCTGCCCAGTGGAAGGTGACCAGGTTGCATCTCACAGAAGCCCTTTTGCATGCCCCCAAATAAGGAAATATTAGAACAAAAGACAGGAAGAAGGAAGGAAAGAGTAGGGGCAGTAGAAGGGTGACAAGTCATTCAAAACCCTGTTCCCAAGGGATGGAGGAAGAAAGAGAAAATCTTGCTGCCTTGAAGAGGGCTTCATTCATTCTGTGTGGAGACTGGCAGGTCAAGGCCACTCGCCCCATTTGCAGAGTTTGACTGTGAATTCCAGTGGTTGGACATCCAGATCTCTTAACCTCCACACTCCACTCCCGCCCACGCTGGCAGCATCAGAATCTCCAGGAATTTCTACTTCTATGAAGCTCCCTAGGCAATTCTAATGCCCAGCCCAGTGCAGAAAAGAGTCTTGGGGACCAACTAGCCCAGGTGACGTTTAGCAGCCAGCTTGGTTCTGTGCCTTTCCATGGAGCTCCCTGGAGCAGGAACCAGCCTGGAGATCCTGCACTAGCACATAATAAGTGACCAAGAAATATTTGCACAATGATCCTCCAGCATGGTACCATGGTCCAGTGTGAGCTCACCCCTCTAGGACACCTGCTCAGATTGCACCTCTTGAGAGAGGTGTGCCATAGGATGGGCGCGGAAGTCTGGCCCTGAGAAACCAGGTCCATCGAAATCTTAACTTTTACCCTTGATTGTCAGAACTGACTCCTCTGGGGCCTTGGCCCCTTCCAGGGGAAGAGGACCTGTTTTAACAAGGCTAGAGATTACCCCCACTCCACGAGGGGAGTGGGGTAACGACTCTGGCCAGCACTTTTTTTTTTCTTTTTTTTTTGTCTTTTTGCCATTTCTTGGGCTGCTCCCGTGGCATATGGAGTTTCCCAGGCTAGGGGTCGAATCGGAGCTGTAGCCACCGGCCTATGCCACTGCCACAGCAACACGGGATCCGAGCCTCGTCTGCAACCTACACCACAGCTCACAGCAACGCCAGATCCTTAACCCACTGAGCAAGGGCAGGGACCGAACCCGCAACCTTGTGGTTCCTAGTCGGATTCGTTAATCACTGAGCCACGACAGGAACTCCAGGCCAGCACTTCTTGAATCCTGCCCAGACTAGGGAAAACTCTGCAGACCACTTCTCTCCAGGGACTCCACAGACACAGAAACACAAAGCCCAGGGTTCTTGGTTGCCCTGGTAACAGTGGGAACTACTTGGAAGAAAACAGTCTTTGAAACGCTTAGGAGGGTGGATATTTCCTTCGACAGAGGGCAGGCTCGGACCTGCTCCTCGAGGCCCCTCTCTCCTTCCTGCTTGTCTCACAGAGGGGTAGAGCTGGGGCCCCTCACCTCAGCTACTCTCCTGGGAGGGCGGGGCCAGAAAGTAGCTCCCCGGCTTTTTATTCCACTCTTGCTGGGGGCTGTTAATAGGAGAAAGAGGCTCAAAGGGCAGGTGTCAGCATGTGAATTCGTGGTGATTGTCCTCTAGCCCGAGGAAGCCTTTTCTCATAGGACCCATCCACAGCCAAACCTGAGAAGGGCAGATGCCCCCCAGCAATTGCAGTCCTATCTCACTATTAGGAGTGCACTCCTATTCCTCACTGCTTACCAGGGAGACAGGAGCCAGAGGGAATGTCAGAAGTTCCAGACTCCTCTCTGCTCAGTTCAGCCCCTCCTCCTGGATTAGACTGCCCCCCTGGTCGAAACAGCCTCTACTCTCTACCCCTTCTAATCAATTCACTTTCCACTTGCTTGCTTGTGGGTGGGTGGGCATGGTCCTTTGAACACATGAATCTGGTCCTATTGCTCCCATATGGAATCCCCTCAAGGGCTCTCCTTCCTCAATCCAAAGACTTGCGGACCTGGTTCTGGCCGTCCTCACCACCTGGTCATAAATAAACCACCTATGCCGGCTCATCTGCCCATGCCAACTTTCTTCCCTTTTCCATTCAGTCCAAACTCCAGACGTTCTGAATAACTTCCTTCTTTCCTTACATTCCAGGCCCTTTTATGCCTCTGGCCCTTTGCACACCCTATACCCTCTGCCTTAAAAATTTATGAGCACTCCTGGCCCCGCTCCAACTGGCAAGCTCCTTCACTCCAAGACCACTTCCTTCACTAAGCCACTTTCACTCCCCAGACAAGCTGCTGCCCTTCTGAGTCTCCATTTGCTTCCCTGCCCTTGACCTTAATGCTCCTTCAGGCTTGAGGAGAGGCTTGGTTCATGGTCCCCAGTGAGCTTGTTGCTTGCTTGTTCCCTTCCCAGGTGGTGGGGGCTGCACTGGCGGTAGGCTTTGGGAAGAGGACTGGCCTCCTGAGATCTGGCTGAGGGCTAATGGTATGCAAGTGAAGCTGGGAGCACCCCGACCCCACCCTGCATCAGGTAGACAGTATGAACAAGTTGGGGGAGAGAAAGCAGGTGCAGGTTCATTCCCAACTGAGCTCCCTGTTGATGTCCCCATCTCTTCGAAGGCCCCTGCCCCCGCCTCCTCCACCTGTGACTCCCATCCAGTGATGTGATGAAGAGTGGCCTCTGCTGGGTTTGAGAGTCACACAGACCTGGCTTTGAACCCTGGCTCTCCACTTCCTTGTTGTGTGCTCTTGGGTCAGATATTTCACTTCTCTAAGCCCCAGTTTCCTTTTTCTAAAAATGAAGATAATCATAGTATATATTAGTGAGATAACTGATAGGAAACAATAACAATAGCTAGGACTTAGTAGCACTTACTATTTGTCGGGCACTAAGTGCTTAACATTTTATTAACTCATCGAATCATCGCAATGACCCTATCAAGCTGGGGGTGTTATTTTTTTCTTTGTCTTTTTAGGGCTGTACCCACGGCCTGTGGAGGCTCCCAGGCTAGGGGTCGAATCAGAGCTGTAGCTGATGGCCTATGCCACAGCCACAGCAACGCCAGACTTGAGCCGCATCTGCAATAGCTCACATCCATACCACAGCTCACAGCAATGCCGGATCCCTAACCCACTGAGTGAGGCCAGGGATTGAGCCTGCATCCTCATGGATATGAGTCAGATTCGTTTCCACTGAGCCACGATGGGAACTCCTCAAGTAGGTAGTGTTATTATTCCCCATTTTTCAGATGAAGCAGCATAGAGATTTTAACTTGCCCAATGTCACAGCACTAACACGCAAAGGCTTTTGAGACCTCTAGTAAGACGGGGAAAGCTCTGCAAAGCAGAAATGAGGCCAGTGGAGCAGGAAAGTGCCAAGACCCAGGGCAGGGGTCTCAATCTCTTTTAGGTCTTGGGTTTCTCTAGAAGTTTGATGATATCTCTGGACTCCTTCTCAGAATAATGTTTTCAGATGCATAAAGTAAAATACAAAATGTAAAGGAAGCAAATCATGTCGAAATAGTTATAAAATGTTTTTAAGAAATTGTGATCGAGTTATATGACCCTACCTTAATAATGCATTAAGCCATAACATTGCACGGCAAGTCTAGAGATTAGAAGTTTTGAAGTGATGATGAGCATAAGTAACTTTTTGGAGCTACAAGAACTGTAATCTGATATAAAAATATTTGTGATCTATTGGGGATAAAGTGACAGATACTATTAATACCACCATGGCTTGCTTCCTACATTCCTAATTTGAGGAAATGCTAAATTTCTGTTAGAGGTTAGTGGAAAAGGATCAAATAATTTTCCCATCCAAGTTCACAGGCCCCCTAAATTCTTTCCACACACCGCTCGGAGGTCCACGGAGCTCAAGTTAAGAAGCCCTGCCCTCGGATGTCAGAGAAAAGAGAATGGCTGCACTGTGAGCTCCAAGGAAAAGCTGGGGGCTGGCAGAAAGACAAGTGTGTGGTTTCTCTTTCAAGAACTGTTTACAGAAATCATGAAGTCTGGCAGCTCCTTCTTCCTCTTGGTCCTGAGTCAGCAGCCCAGGGCGGGGTTGAGGCTGTCACACTTGGTTTGGGTTTCAAGCTCGCCACACACTCACCCTAAGAGTTGATTCATTGCCATTTCCTTACTAGTGAAATCTTGGTGGGTTTTGCTCCATTTTCAAATTTGGACCTGCTTGCACACACAGGTTTCCCACTAGTCTGGAAATAATCTTTAAGTGGACATTTTATTGGCTCTAAGACATATTCTGAGCTAATGGATGCTTCTACTCTAGCACACCAGCCAGCTTAGGGCTCGTGGAGAGAAGGGAAAAGATCACCAACTATGCCATGCACCCCAGAACACCAGTCAGAATCGGCACTTTCCCAAAATACCAAATGCTTTTTCCTGACTTCCTGACTTTGCCACCTGTCCTTTGAACCCTTGACAACCAGGGCAGCACAGTCTGGGTGCCATGGCCAAGGAGACAAATGGTCAGAACAGCAGTAGGCCTCTGCTTTTCTAACTTGCCTCTGCTCCCATTTAAGACTCAAAGAGAACAGTTCATCAAGACCAGGCCCCAGACCTACTCACAATGCCTTGCTTGGTGGCAGCCGGGGTCGGGGTCGAGGGGGCGGGGGGAGTCCCAGCTGGCCAGGGCCTATTGCCTTCTGCTCTTCCCAAAGCTCCCATATTTACTCAGAAATGAGCAATACTTGGCTGATGCCCAATGTGCTAAAAGGGCTGCAGCTTAACTTCCAAAGTGAGAGGGCGAGACTGTGATAGCCTTATGAGCTATAGCCACAAGCTAATAAAGAGGCTAGTTCACAATGAATCTGCCTCAGTTAGTCGAGGGAATAGAACAGTATGCTTTGGGGTTCGGACTGAGACCTCCACATGCTAGAGTGTGAAGAAGACATTTTCTTGATGATAAAAGAAATATTTGTATATTCAAGGCCCCCAAACATAGGAAGAAGGAGGCCAAGGACCAAATGAGCATTCAAAAGAACTTCGGGAGTTCCCGTTGTGGCGCAGTGTTTAGCGAATTCGACTAGGAACCATGAGGTTGTGGGTTCGATCCCTGGCCTTGCTCAGTGGGTTAAGGATTCGGCGTTGCCGTAAGCTGTGGTATAGGTTGCAGACGCGGCTCGGATCCCGTGTTGCTGTGGCTCTGGCGTAGGCCAGTGGCTACAGCTCCCATTAGACCCCTAGCCTGGGAACCTCCATATGCCGTGGGAGCAGCCCTAGAAAACGGAAAAAGACAAAAAAAAAAAAAAAAAAGAACTTCGATTAGCTAGATTGGCCAAGAATAAAAGAGAGAAGACCTCAATTACTTAAATCAGAAATAAAAGGAGGCACATTATAGCCAAATTCATAGAAATAAAAAAAGATTATTTAGAGATATTATGACAGTTGTATGACAATAGATTATACAACTTAGATGAAATGCATAAATTCCTAGAAAGACATGAACTATTGAAAAGACACAAAGAGGAAATAGAAACTCCAAATAAACCTATTATAAGTGAAGAGACTGAATTAGTAATCAAAACTACCCATGAAGACAAGCACAGACACAGATGGCTTCTTTGGTAAATTCTACCAAATATTTAAAGAAGAGTTAATGTCAATTCTTCACAAACGCTTTCAAAATATGGAAGAAGAGGTAACACTTCTCAACTCATTCTATGAGGCCAGTATTAACCTGATATCAAAACTTCACCAAAAACATCGCAAGAAAACTATAGACCAAAATCTCATGATTATGGACACAAAACTCCTCAACAAGATACTAACAAACCACATCCAGTAACATATAAAAAGGATCATACACCATGGCCAAGTAATATTTATCCCAGGAATGCACAATTGTTATAACATCTGATAATCAATTGATGAAACACAGCATATTGATAGAATAAAAACCAAAAAATTATCCCATTAGACATGGAAAAAGGATTTGACGAAATCCAATACTCTTTCAAGATTTAAAAAATCCTCTGAACAAACTAGGAATAACAAGGGACTTCCTCAACCTGACAAAGGGCATCTGCAAAAAACTCACAATAACATCATGATAGCGAAACGCTAGAAGACTTTGCTTTAAGATCTGAAATGGACAAGGGTGTCCCCTCTTGCTACTTCTCAACCTTGTACTGGAGGTTCTAGTCAGAACAATTTGATAGGAAAAAGAAATAAAAGGCACTAGAAAGATTGGAAAGGAAGAAGTACACTATAT
Organism: Phacochoerus africanus; assembly: GCF_016906955.1. NCBI lineage: Eukaryota > Metazoa > Chordata > Mammalia > Artiodactyla > Suidae > Phacochoerus > Phacochoerus africanus. Next base: position 62,298,377 of record NC_062560.1, on the reverse strand, counting down.
TTACAGATGATATGATCTTGTATATAGAAATCCTAAGGAATCTGTTAAAAATGTTCAAATTAATAAATAAGGGAGTTTCTGTTGTGGCTCAGCAGTAATGAACCTAACTAGTATCCATGAGGATGTAGGTTCCATCCCTGGCCTCACTCAGTGGGTTAAGGATTCAGCGTAGCCATGAGCTGTGGTGTAGGTCACAGATGTGCTTGGATCTGGCATTGCTGTGGCTGTGGTGTAGGCCGGCAGCTGTAGCTCTGATTCAACCCCTAGCCTGGGAACTTCCATAAGCCATGGGCATGGCCCTAAAAAAAAAAAGCAAAAAAAACCCCACTTTAAACAAAGCTACATTAATTAAAATAATGTGCATAAGGATAAACATACAGATCAATGGAACAGAACTGAGAATCCAGAAATAAACTCTTACGTCTCTGGCCAATTGCTTTTTGACAAGGGTGCCAAATCCATTCAATGCAGAAAGAATAGTCTTTTCAGCAAGGACATGTTAAAAAATGAAGTTGGAATTCATTCTCACACTCATACAAAATTAAATTCAAACTAGATCAAAGACTTACACATAATAGCTAAAACCATAAAATCGAGAAGGAAATATAGGTGTAAATCTTTGAGACCTTGGATTAGGCAATAGTTGCTTAGATATGACACTAATTGAACAAACAACAAAAGAAAAAATAGACAAACTGGAATTCATTAAATTGAAACACTTTTGTTGCAAATAACACCACCAAGAAAGTAAAAGGCCTACAGAATGCCAGAAAATATTGGCAAATCATCTGTTTAATAAAAGACTTGTATCCAGAATATATAAACATTTCTTACAAATGAATACTAAAAAAAGACAAGTAACCCAATTCAAAAATGGGCAAAAGATCTGCATAGACTTTTCTTTAAGGAAGATATACAAATGGCCAATGAGCATGTAAAAAGATGCTCAAACAGAAATAAAAATCACAATGAGATTCCACTCCACACCACTAGGTTGGCTAGAATCAAAAAGTCAGACAGGAGTTCCCATCGTGGTGCAGCAGAAACAAATCCACATGAGGTTGCAGGATCGATCCCTGGCCTCACTCAGTGGGTTAAGGATCTGGCGTTGCTGTGAGCTGTGGTGTAGGTCGGCAGCAACCTCTCTGATTAGACCCCTAGCCTGGAAACTTCCATATGCTGCAAGTGCAGCTCTAAAAAGACAAAAGACAAAAAAAAATCAGACAAATATTGATGAGGATGTGGAGAACTGGTTGGTACTCTCACATACTGCTGGTAGGGATGTAGCATGGTGCAGCTGCTTTAGAAATGGGCAGTTCCTCAAAATGTTAAATATGGAGCTATCATACGACTCAGCACTCCCATTACCAGGCATACACCCAAGAGAACTGAAAACACACGTCCACACAAAAACTCGTATATGAATTTTCATAGCCACATTATTTACAACAGCCAAAAAGTAGAAGCAACTCAAGTAGAAGCAACTCAAGTGTACCTCAAATGGTGAAGAGATAGATAGATAGATAGATAGATAGATAGATAGATAGATAGATAGATGATAGATAGATAGATAGATAGATAGATAGATAGATAGATAAATAAATACGGTATAGCCATACCATGGCTGTCATCTAGCCATAAAAAAGAATGAAGTAATGACACATACTACAATATTAATGAACCTTAAAAACATTATGCCAGACACAAAGGCCACATAGTGAATGACTCCATTTATATGAAATGTCCAGAATAGGCAAATCCATAGAGACAGAACGTAGATTAGTGGTTGCCTAGGGCTGGGGAGGGGGTTGAGGGTACAGGGTTTCTTTTAGGGGTGTTGAAAATGTTCTAAGATTGTGGTGATGGCTGTACAACTCTCTAAACATACTAAAATGCACCGAATTATATATTTAAAAATGGGTGAATTGTATGGTATATGCATGCATTATTTCTCAATAAAGCTGTTAAATTTATTTTTAAAAAAGGAAAGAAACTTGATAAGTCAGAAATGTACAATATCATCTCAAGCATCAACACAAAGGCCACAAGATGAGATCAGGATATTATGCGATAAACTGCAAAAATTCTAGTACCTCTTAGTAGATTCCATAGTGACCATGTATCAACAGGTATGCACCATTTAAAAGGAAACTGGTTATGAAGGTGCAAAGAAATACTCTGTACAGACAAGCACTATACTCAGATCTTAGTAAACAGTAACTGGGGTGTCTTTGTCTTAGGTACCATAGTTTAAAAGACGAAAGTGGAGCTGAGAGTGGTATACATGTCTGGAGTTTCAGGTTTACTACACACCCACCCCAATGATCTGACCTAGAACTTGAAGTCAGCTATTCCGGCTCTATGCCAGGATTTTACAGCCCAATCAGGAGTCCCCTGGTACCTAGAGATATGTAGGTGGCAAGATAGAGATACAGTCCCCACTGGCTAGCTGGACTTATTTCCTTTAGAGATGGAGATCTAGTTGAGGCTCCTAGTAAATATTCAGACTTTCCCACAGCAATCAGCAAGGTCTCAGAGCTCCCAAGCCCATGATGATTCTCAGCTGGAATCTTTCTCCTTTCCTTAGGACGAGTTCACTTCCCAGCCCTCATGCCCACCTCCCAGCCATCCTCGGTGCTGTTACTGAAGTTCCTTAAATTGGACCAGACTCTGGCTCACGTCTCTTCCCTTCTAACCTTGAGGGACTGTGTGTTTTGCTCCCAGGTGACCCACTGAGCTCAGAACCACCCTCCTGTCCCTGAGTGGAGACAGGGACCCACATGTGGCAGTCCTAGATTCTGAGTGCTCTAGAGTAGTGTTTACTTTAGCTCTGCCCATTGGTTAGCAATGATCCAATACGTTTTTCTTGTCTGATCAAATTTATTTTAGTATCTTGATTCCAAAGGTATATTATATGTAACCAGTCAAATGTTTGTGATTAGAGAAGGAAATCTCCCATAATTTTACCTTGTCCATATGCATACACATTTTTGCATAAGTACAATCACGGTAAAGATACAATTTTGTACCATATTTTTTTACTTATCAAATCCTAATGGAACTTTATGATCCCGTTTTTTTGTTTTCTTTTTCTTTCTTTCTTTTTTTTTGTCTTTTTGCCTTTTCTAGGGCCATTCCCGTGGCATGTGGAGGTTCCCAGGCTAGGGGGTCTAATCGGAGCCGTAGCTGCCAGCCTACACCACAGCCACAGCAACGCCGGATCCTTAACCCACTGAGCAAGGCCAGGGATCAAACCCACAACCTCATGGTTTCTGGTCGGATTCGCTAACCGCTGCGCCACGACGGGAACTCCTATGATTCCCATTTTTTTACTTAGAATCATTGTCTCGCTGAAAGAGGAAGTCCTAGATGCCATTATTTCCAACATTAACAGTTGTTAACATTTATAAAGACAGCTCCTTACCTCATCCCAGGCATTGCTCTAGGCAAAATGCAAATTTAACCTTCACAACCACCCTTTGAGGCAGGTACCATTACGTCCCCCATTTTACAGATGAAGAAACTGAGACACCGAGAGGTTAGATGGTTCTTCCAAAGCAATACAGCTATTAACCCAGGCTGCCTGGTGCCAGAGTTTGTGCTCTAGCTCCTCCAGTGAGTATCAAATGGTAGTGAGAATTCCGTAGAGGGCCCAGTAAAATGCAGATTGCTGGACTCTGCTCCCAGAGCTTCTAATCAAATAGGTCTGGGGTAGAGTCCAAGATTCTGCATCTCTTACATTTCCCAAGGGATGGTGCTGCCACTGATGTGAGAACCACCTTTAGAAACAACTGCCTCTGGACAGCAGCATGCAGGTTAGAGATCCCTGGACCCCCGAACCAGTCCTCATAGTGGTCAGGGAGAAGGCATCTAGTGTCATTTGCCTCCTCTTCTCTTTCCCTCACCCTTCCCTCTTCAGGACACCCATTGAAGAGCACCAAATCGCAAGGGGGTTGCCTGAAGAGAGGGCTTATTCATGCCAGTCTCAGACTCAATTAGCTAAATGCAATCCCATCCATTAAAAGGACTGATAAATCAGTCCCTGGCTGTCAGGCTGCCCTGGCCACTGCTGAATTAATGCCTGTGCTGTCACTTGCCTGGTGCCTGCAGCCAATTTATCTCACAGGTTAATAAGGTTAATTCAAAATTAACTCAGCCCTACTGTCTGCAGGCTCCCGGGTCCCCCCAAACTGGGAAGGCTCAGGTTTATCCTTAGTGCAAGGCCCTCTATAAGAGAGCAGCTTTCTAGGAGAGGAAGGGCCAATTTGTGTTGCATCCACTAAGTCAAGTTTCACTTTGGGATTTGCAGGATTGAGACGGGATCATCTGGAAATTGATTGGTGGCCACGTGGAACAAATGGGTTTAGCATGAATGAGGGGAATTGATTTGTCCACTTGACCATAAGACAAATCACTTGCAAGTTTGGGCAGTTGTGTCACCAGGGAAAGAGGGTGAGACCTGGAGCTGGACAGAGCTTGTTCTGAGCCTGCCTCATTATAACCTAGCTGTGTCTCCACTCTGAACCCAGGATTCCTCACTGAGAAAATGCACCCATAATATTTCCACCCTGTCTGCATTTCAGACCAATGAAAGGATCCTAGGAGACAAAGTCTGGAGCAATGTTTTGGATCCTGGGAAGCACCTAAACTGAAGGCTGGCCCATCCGTGGCCCTCAAAGACAAATCAGGAATAGAGCTCAGAGCTCAGAATGGTAGAGCAGCCAGGCATCTGAATTCAAAAATGAGGTTTTCCTATTTGAAAACACCCTTAATATCTGCTTGTGGCCTTTACCCTTCATGGAGGTCACTTCCACCAGGGAATCCCCTTACAGTGGACAGTGAGATGTGCTGCCCGGATCTCACCTCAGGGACAAACAACTCAGTCTCCTAAGTGTCGACGGGGCTGCCGTAAGGTAGTGCTGTACTACCAGTCCTCTTTGAGGACTGCTTATCAAATGTCGCACCTCCTTCCTGAGGTGGCTTCTTTGCCCCAAGTCAGGCCAACTCTGAGAGGCAGAGAGCCTCCTGCTTAGATTGACTGAGTGGGGCCTTTGTCAGGACCTCGGTGAAGTTTACTTTATCCTCCCTGTGTGATCCTGCTTCCTTACCCACTTTCCACAGCTGTTGACCCCAAGATTCTCCCTAATAAACTCCCTGCACACTCATCTCCATCTCAGAGTCCACTTTCTGGGACACGAACATCCCTTGGCAGAGAGGGCATCTTGTGTTTTGAAAGGTGTATTGACGTGCTCTCCCATTGGCTCCAGCAGAGACTACCCTTCCTTCTCCCTTTTCCTGTTCATGACCTCTAGGCAAGTTCTCTCTTTAAAAAAAATTGCCTGTAAACAAGTTCATTTGTATCATTTTCAAAACTTTTTCAAAACTGAAGTATAGTTGATTTACAATGTTGTGCCAATTTCTGCTGTACAGCAAAGTGACTCAGTCATACATATATATACTTTTTTTCTCACATTATCCTCCATCATGTTCTGTCTCAAGTGACTGGATGTAGTTTTCTGTGCTATACAGCAGGACCTCATTGCTTATCTACTCTAAACGTAATAGTTTGCAGCTGCCAAACCCAATCTCCCTGTCCATCCCACTTCTTCCCCCTCTTCCTTGGCAACCACAAGTCTGCTCTCTATTAGTCTGTTTCTGTTTTGTAGATAGGTTCATTTGTGCCATATATATATATATTGTCTTTTTAGGGCTGCACCCATGGCATATGGAAGTTTTCAGGCTAGGGGTCAAATGAGAACTGCAGTTGCCTGCCTACACTGTAGCCACAGCAATGCCAGATCCTTAACCCACTAAGCGAGGCCAGAGATGGAACCCACAACCCCATGGATGCTAGTTAGGTTTGTTACCACTGAGCCATGATGGGAACTCTCATTTGTGCCATGTTTTAGATTCCACGTACAAGTGATATCATATGGTATTTGTGCTCTGTCTGACTTGCTTCGCTTAGTAAGACAATCTCTAAGTCCATCCATGTTGCTACAAATGGCATTATTTCATTCTTTTTAAAAAAATTTAGGTGATATTTATTTTATTTTATTTTTTGGGAGAATTATTTTATTCAATGTCTCTTTAAAAATAAATTATATTGGAGTATAGTTGATTTACAATGCTGTCTTAGTTTCAGGAGTATGGAAGATTTATTTCATTCTTTTTTTATGGCTGAGTAGTAGTCTGTTGTCTTTATGTACCACATCTTATTTATCCGTTCATCTGTTGATGGACATCTAGGTTGCTTCCATGTCTTGGTTGTTGTAAATAGTGCTGCAATGAACATTGAGGTGCACGTATCTTTTCGATTTATGTCTTTCTCCAGATAGATGCCCAGGAGTGGGATTTAAACAGACTCACAGATCTAGAAGTCAAGCTTATGGTTGCCAAGGGAGCAACATGGGGGGAAAGGATAAATTGGGAATTTGGGATTGACATATACACACTACTATATATAAAAGAGATAACTAACAAGGGCAGTATGTATAGCTCAGGGAACTCTGCTCAATATTCTGTAATAACCAAGATAGGAAAAGAATCTGAAAAAGAGTGGGTGTTTATATATGTATGGCTGATTCGCTTTGCTGTACACCTGAAACTAACACAATGTTGTAAGTCAACTATATTGAAATAAAATTTTTTTAAATGGTCAATTTTAGTTTATTTCCCTTATGCCTTTTTTTCTTGTTACAAAAGCATAACATGTTTATCCTAGTGAAAAATCAGAATATACAAACAAACTGAAAGAGGAAAAGAACACATATCATTCCATACACCAGAGACAAGCACTGCCAACACCTTCGGTGTATCTTTCTGGAAATTTTCCTATGCCAAACAAATTGTGGGATCATATTGTAAATACTGATTTGTGCTTTGCTTAAACTCACTCCCACAATAAATCACATAATAAGAGATGTGGAAACTGGAGCCTAGAAAGAGGAGAGGCATCTTCTCAGGTCCCACATCAAATTAATGTGACAGGGGCTCCTCCCCAGCCACCCAGGGCCATCCAGATCACTCGAGACCTGGCCCTGAGCCTGTCTTCCAGATGATTGAATTGCCCAACCAGGTTCAGAGGAGCAGGAAATGGGATTTGCCTATAAGAAAGGCAAGAAAAGGAGGACAGCAGATCAGTGTTTATGCCTAGGTCTGCACCACTATGCTGGCCTCAGAGCCCAGCCTTTGATCAGGAGGTGGGGATTCTGCATTTGGTGCTCAGAGCACCCTTCATGGCCACTACTGTCCTGCCTCTGTGCTGTACTCTGCAGCCCCAGCTCCTGTCTGTTCCCAGCACGATGGCCAGAAGAGTCATCCACAAAAGTCAGAGATGATGCAACAGACTCTTAGATATGACACCAAAAGCTCAAGCAACAAAAGAAAGAAATAGATAACTTGGGCTTCATTAAAATTAGGAACTTTTGTGCCTCTAGGAAGTGAAGACAACTCACAGAACTGGAGAAAATATTTGCCAATCATCTACCTGATATGGAACTTGTATCTAGAATATAAAAAGAACTCTTACAACTCAATAATAAAAAGACAAATAGTAACATGATGCAAAAACAGGTAAACATTTCTCCAAACAACATACACAAATGGCCAGTAAGCACGTGAAAAGATGCTTGACGTTTTCAGTCATCGGGGAAATGCAAATGAAACCACAGTGAGATTCCCCTTCACACTCACTAGGATGGCTAGATTCAGATAATCACAAGTGTTGGTGAGTATGTGGAGGAACTAGATCCCAAACACACTGCTGGTGGGAATGTAAATTGATGCAGCCACTATGGAAAACAGGCTGCAGTTCGTCAAACAATTAAACATAGAGTTTAAACAAGAGTTACTACATAACCCAGCAATTCTACTCGAGAAAATTGAAGACATACGTTCACACAAAATCTTGTGCATGACTTCTTGTAGTAATACTATGCATAATAGCCAAAAGGTGGAAATAAACCAAATGTCCATCAATGGATGAATGGATAAACAAATTGTGGTATATACATACACACAGTGAAACTTTATTTGGCAATAAAAAGGAGTGAAACTCTGTTACATGCTACGACATAGATGAATCTCGTCAACATTATGCTAAGTGAAAGAAGCCAGTCATAAAAGATCACACATTGTATGATTCTATTCATATGACATGTTCAGAATAGGCAAATCCATACAGACAAAAAGTAGATTAGTGATTTCCAGTGGCTGGGGGTGGGGGTTGGCGGAAGTGGGAAGTGACTGCTAATGGGTGAAGGGTTGCAAACGTTCTGGAATTAGGGGTGATGGTTGCACATATCTGGGAATATACTAAGAACCATTGAATTGGAGTTTCTGTTGTGGCTCAGCGGGTTACGAATTCGACTAGTATCCATGAGGCTGCGGGTTGGATCCCTGGCCTCACTCAGTGGGTTAAAGGATCTGGCATTACAGCAAGCTAGTGTAGGTCACAGACGTGGGTCGGATCCCGCAATGCTGTGGTGTAGGCCAATAGCTGCCGTTCTGATTCAACCCCTAGCCTGGGAACTTCCATATGCCATGGGTGTGGCCCTAAAAAGAAAAAAAAAAGAATCATTGAATTGTATGCTTTTAATGGATGAATTGCAAAAAAGATACACGTACCCCTATGTTCCTAGAAACATTATATACAATAGCCAAGACATGGACACAACCTAAATGTCCATCAACAGATGAATGGATAAAGATACACACACACACACACACACACACACACACACACACACACACACACACACACACACTGGAATATTACTTAGCCATAAAAAGAGTGAAATAATGCCATTTGCAGCAACATGGGTGGACCTAGAGATTATCATACAGAGTGAAATAAGTCAGAGAAAGACAAATATACGATACCACTTATATGTGGAATCTAAAAAAAGATACAAATGAACTTATTTATAAAACAGAAACAGAGTTGCAGACATGGAAAACAAACTTACAGTTACCAAAGGGGAATGGGAGAGGGGGAGGCATAGATTAGGAGTATGGGATTAACAGATACAAACTACTATACATAAAATATATAAGCAACAAAGACCTACTGTATAGCACAGGGAACTATATTCAATATCTTATAATAAATTATAATGGAAAAGAATCTATATCTATCTATCATCTATCTATCTACATATCATCTATCTATATCTGAATCACTTTGCTATATACCAGAAACAAATACCACATTGTAAATCAACCATACTTCATTTTAAATAAATAAATAAATAAATGGTGAATTGTATGGCATGTGAATTATATCGCAATAAATCTCCTACTAAAGAAAAAAGCAAATCACATCCTGTTGCTCCCCAGCACACCTTCTCATTGCTTTTCACCACACCAGGCAAAAATGCAAAGTCCTTACCAGGATCTGGCCTCTAGCCCCCTCTGTGGCCTCATTGCCTACCACCCTCCTTGCTTGCTCTTTGCTGGTCACTTCTTGCTGCTTCTCATACATGCCAGGTCATTCCCACTTCCAGATCTTGGCACTGGCTCTTCCCTCCGTCTGGAACACTCTTCTACCAGATAGTCCCATGGTTTTCTTCCCTCTCCCATTTGAATCTTTGCTCAATTATCACCTCCTCAGGTACACCTTCTCTGATCTTGCAGTCCTATGGGGCCCAGATCCTAGTCACCACATGCCTCTGCTTGCTTTCCTTCATAGTGCTTCCACCATTTGAAACTTTTCTAGTTTACTGATTTCCTGTCTGTTTGCCCTCCACTGGAAGGTAAACTCCCTGAGGCCAGAGACTTCGTCGGTCTTGGTCACCAGCCTATCCACAGTGCTTGGCACATAGCAGGTGCTCAGTAAGTGCATGTTGAATGAGTAAACAAGTGAATCTCACTCCAGCCATCTTTGCAAATATTGGCTTCTGATTCTGAGGGCGACTGAGTGTGATTGTGTGAAAGGTCAGTGCAGCCCCTCCTCACTGCCAACATGCTACCTGGGAACTACTGCTGTAATTCTTTTTGTCTTTTTTTTTTGTCTTTTTAAGGCTGCACCCGCTGCATATGGAGGTTCCCAGGCTAGGGGTCCAATCAGAGCTGTAACCGTTGGCCTACACCACAGCAACAGCCACAGCCACAGCAATACTGGATCTGAGCCACATCTGCGACCTACACCACAACCCATGGCAACGCTGGATCCTTAACCCACTGAGCAAGGCCAGGGATCGAACCTGCATCCTCATGGATTCTAGTTGGGTTCATTAACCACTGAGCCATGACAGGAATTCCACTGCTGTAATTCTTTAATTTTTTTTCAATTGCACTTACCCCTGCTGTCAGTCACTACCTGATCCTAGTCCCAGCACCTTGGCTGCTGTCCTGGCTGCAGTGGGCTATGGTTGCCTGGTGACTTCTGTCTTTTTCACTGGTTGGGAGCTCCTGGAACCACACAGTGTTATCCAGAGATGTGCCCAGGGAATGACCTCTGTATGCTTCAGTACGTAATACCACTTCCTCCTTAAGCATGTCTGCTCTCTTCTCAAATGGAGCCTCAGGGTGGGCAAGGGCTTGCAGGTGGACAGGCCTTCTCAACCCCATCTGCACCTTAGAACCACCTGGGGGACTTAAAAATACTAATACCAGGGCTCCACTCTCAGGGGTTTTGATTTACTTGGTCGCGTGTGGGGCTCTAGCATTGGCTGTTCGATTTATTTATTTTTATTTTATTTATTTTTTTTATTTTATGCTTTTTCAGCCCGCACCCTTGGCATATGGAAGTTCCCAGGCCAGGGATCAAATTCGAGCTGCAGCTGCCAGCCTACACCACAGCCACAGCAATGCAGGATCCAAGCCACGTCTTCGACCTACGCCACAGCTCTTGGCAGTGCCGGATCCTTAACCCGCTGAGCCACAATGGGAACTCCAAGAACATCTGTGGTTCTTAATTCCAGCTCTGTGACTTTCCAGCTGTGTGACCAGGGCATGTCGCTAATTCTCTGAGAGCCTCTGTTTTATCTTCTATAAAATGGGGGAAATAGCATCTGCCTTACAGTGAGGATTAAGTGAGAATGGAGATGTTCAACTCGTGGCAAATTTTACTCCCCTACTCAAAACTGCACAAGACTTTGTGTGTGTGTGTGTGTGTGTGTGTGTGTGTGTGTGTGTGTGTTGGTGGGGGATCCTCACTGGGTCTCTTGAGTGCAGATGGACCCCCTTTGTGCTCCCTGGTGAGCAAAGACTGGGGTGTGCCGGGATACGCATTTACCCCACTGGGTCCCGGGTTGGTGATCCTCCAGGCAGGCTTTGAAGGCTTTGTCTTGGGCTGGGTGAGGGGCACTTTCTTAGGTCCTTGTTATTCAGCTGGGCTGCCTCCCATAACACTATGACAGCTGCATAACACTAAGCAAACAGGCATACAACAGGCTGGCGATAATCTCACAACAGTAGCCTATTCGAATCTAGAAAGAGAAGAGGGCAAAAGGCCTCAGTGCTATTCATTTCATACTAACTGGCAATTTCAAAAGCAGCAACAGATTCTGCTATGAATTAAGAAAAGCCAAGAATCTGGAGCACAATGACTCGGCTTAGAGGGATGGAGCCTGCTTTTTCTAGGGTGCCCAAGAAATGTCACAGCAACCTCCTAACCTCTGCCACAGCTAAGGTTCATAGCGCATTTCCCAGATTTGCAGGGCAGAAAGCAGAAAACCTTTCCGAGACTGGGCCCTCCTGATGGCCTCCTTGCTTGACCCTTGGAATCTCAGGTGCCCCTCTCTTCTGTTGGCTTGAGCCCCTCAACCTCTGCTTCCCATTCCAAAGGCCAGTGTTTCCTGAGTCTGAGGAGCCCTTTGGAATATCTGAAAGGGAGAGGGAAGAAGGGCCCCTCTGAGGAGGGGCAGATTTGCTCCTCCTTCTGTCTGGGACCCTCGGGCTCCCCTGCTGCCAGGCATCTCTCCTGGGGCGGCCTGTATTGGTACCCACTTTACTGCAAGGTTTTCCTGCCAACACATTCTCACGCTCATGAAGGCAAAAAGCAAATGTAAAATGTCTACGCCCTTCTTGGGGCCTGGTACAGAGTAAGTGCTCCTTAAATGATTTTTTTTTTCTTTTTTGGCCATGCTGAGGCATATGGAGTTCCTGGGCCAGGGATCAGATCCGAGCTGCAGTTTAAACCTATGCACAGTTACGCAATGCTGGATCCTTAACCCACTGTGCCAGGCTGGGGATTGAACCTGTATCCTAGTGCTCCAGAGATGCTGCCAATCCCTTGGCACCACAGCGGGAACTCCCATAAATGAATTTTAACTGAATGAACGAATGAATGAATGAGGGCATAAGTAATACCTGTTTTCATGTTTCAGCCTAATAGTCCCTTGACTTTGCAGCAGAGGCCACAAGCAGAGACCAAGGCTTCAATCCCAGCATGGCATTTACTGTGTGACCTTGGACAAATCGCTCCACTCACCTAAGACTCAGTCTCCCTATTTACAAAACTGAGGTAACAATAATGCCCAGCAGTGCTGTTGCAAGGATTGAATGTGTGTCAAGGACTTAGTTCAGCGTCGGGCACACAGTAAAGACCCAACTAAGTGTAGCTATTGTGATTTTACTTCAACTCTCCCACTTTCCCTCATTCCAGGAAGTTGCGGCACTCCTCTGGCAGCAGAGTGGAGGGCTCCCTTGCACACGCAGTGCTGGACCTCTGGTCAGGACATCCTCTTCCCGGGGAGCTTCCTTTCCCACATATCCTTTATGATCTCAGCCTGCATCACCACAGGCAGGTCCCTCGCGAATGGCCCCCAGCCCCCCTGCACTGCCCGGTCCTCAGCTGGCCCTCCCTTCCTCCACCTCCAGGCAGAGCCAGGGGATGGGGTGATGAGCTCAAAAATTGTTTTTTGCTCTTCTGAAAACTCTCAGTCCCAAAACATTGCACATAACCTCCTCGGCCAAGTTACTTTCCTAATCCCGGTTGCCATAACAACATGACTTAATGAAGGAGTAATTTTTTTTCTTAAAATAATTTGACCCGTTTCCATATCAACAGGGGTTTATTTTGGTTTCACACTCAGCAAGGGCTTGGTAGCCAGCACCTGGCAGCACCTTCTGCCCCTTGGAAGGGACCTGGATTTCCAGGGGGACATTTGAGAAGTGGCACGGGGAATGGCAGTGAGTGCCATGCCCTCAGCGAAGAGAGCAATAAACAGAGTGTGGGCACCTCAGAAGTTCCCTCTTGGGGTTTTCTGGGTGGGAGGATGGAGGAAGCAGGAAGGGGACAAGCCTGTTCAGCCTCCTGTCCAAAGTCTAAGGCCTATAGAGACAAACTCCCTGCTGCTGGGTTTCCCTCATGGGACCATAGGCCAGGAGAGAGTCCCAGGGTTGGGTCTCTGCACGAGGCAGCTTGCAGGAGTGGGTGACAGGGGCCAGCAGGGCTGCACAATGTGCCTAGTACGTGATCTACCTGTGCCTAAGCTAGCTTTATGTAGCTAGATTCCTCCACAAATTTACTCATTCAACACACATTACTGAATACCCAATAGGTGCCCAAAACTGTGCTGGGACCCTGGGGACATAAAAAGCCACGGCCTTGCTCTCAAGGAGCCCCCATCTAGTGAGGGGTCAGGTTACCCTGAGAGGCTGCCCCCTAAGTTAGTGCTTCTCAAACTTTTCGTGCATGTGAATCCTGGAGAATCTTGTTAAAATGCAGGTTGAAATCAGTAGGTGGGGAGGGGGTGTGTGATGAGATGCTGTCTTCCTAACTAGGTCCCAGGTACCACTGTTGCTGCTGGTCCTCATATTACATATCCGTGTAACAAGAAGTTGGTGGAGAAAAGACACCAGGGCACTTTGCTCCTCTGTTCATAGCATCGTCCAGGGGATGCTCAGTCCTGGGGATTTCGGCTGCATTTCCCGCTGGGGTGGGATGACTTTCTCACTGAGCAGACACCCTGCTTTGCCCTCTGAGGTACTTCCCTAAGTCTGTGGGGGGTTTAACAAACAAAAATGAAAAAAAAAAAGGAACAACCAGGTTAGTTAACCACTCCAGCTGAGAGGCCATCTGAAATGCTTCAACTCCTACCTGGGGTAGCCCAAGTCAGTCATCTGAACCAGTATGTGGAAGGACAGTGCCCGAACCTTCTCGGTTGAGATCCCGTTTGAATGCACACTTTGGAGCAATGTCTTATAGGGAAATCAGGAGTCAGATCCCAGCTCTGTGTCTTCCTAAGCCCCATGACCTTGGGCAAGTCACTCCGTCTCTCTGTGCCTCATTTTCCTCATCTACAAAATGGGGCTCATAAGCATACCTGGCTTATCCTCACAGGGATGTTTTAAAGATGAAATTATTTAATAGGTGCGAAGTGTCTGACACAGAGTAGGTGCCAAAAAATTTGTTCATTCAACAGATACTTATTGGGTCCTTTCTGTGAACTGGGCACACAGGCATTGGGGGATGGCATGGTGACCAGGATAGGCACAGTCCCTGCCCGCTTGGACTTTGAAGCAGGGGAGAAGGAATCAGCCATGCAGAAGGGGGTGGGGAGGAGAGAGCAAGCCTAGCAGGCAAAATGGCAAGTGCAAAGGTCCTGGGGTAGGAAAGAATGGTAGAAAGGAGCCAGCAGGCCTGAGGGGTAGTGACTGAGGGGGCACAGGAAGAACAGATTTGATTGACAGCACAATAGAAAGCAATCAGAGGGTTCATGGTTTGGGGTGGGGAGAGGGTGCACTGTGACCTGACTGCTCTCCTTCATTGCCTGCACTGCTGGCCACTGAGGCTCAGGGTTCACCTCTACTCTGGCCTGCATCTTCCCCAAGTTCTCAGAACCTGAGAGCCTAACTAACACCTGGAGCTCTCCAGTCTGCATGCTCCCTGGAGCTGCTGCGCTGGCACAGGCTGCACTAGGTCTGTGTGGTTGGTGCCCCTGCTCTTCCAGCAGCATGCACGGGGCAGCAGAACTTAGGTTCTAGAGGGGACTGCGGGGGGCCAAGTCCTTGCCCTGTCACTTATGAGCTGTGTGATTGCTGGGAAGGTCACATGGCCTTGATAAGCCTCAGTGTCCTCATCTGTAAACAGGCATAAGATCAGTAACTATTGCCCAGGGCAAATGGATGATCCGGGGAGCCACTCCATAAGCAAAGCCTAGCACACAGTGGATACTGCCGAAAGCCTCACTATCCTTATGGTTAAGATCAGGATGAATGCACAGTTCCAGGGTGTTGGGAGGGACTCTAGGGAGCTCCTCAAGGAGCCAGTTTCCTTGCGGACAGACAGTCGGTTGACTTGCTTGGCTCTGAGGTTGGAGCGCATCAGCTTGTGGGCAAGTGCAGGTGTCACAGAGCCTTGAACAAAGGCAGGGACACCAGAGCTCAGCAGTGCACCAGGGTGCCCACGTGTTCCTGCCCACCTTGAGGATGCACTGGGACCTGTCAGTCTGACCTAAATCCCTCTTGAATCCGTCCCTTCCTCCACTCACTGGCACCTCCCCAAATCAAAGCACTATTACTTCTCACTAAACAATGGCAAGCACATCCTGCCTGGCCTCCCTGTTTGAGATCTTGCCCTCCACGGGGCCACCAGAGTCATCTTCTAGTCACACAAGTCAGATCAGCTCACGCGTCTGCCTCAAAGTCTCCAGGATAAAATGCCAATTTCTCAGCTTGGCTGATGAGTCCTCCTCCACCCCTCTCTCCATGTGACACAAGCTGCTTCCTTTAGAGGCGCCATGCCTTCACATTCCTTTGTGCCCATATGCCTCTTTCCCCCACCCTTGCCCTCTTTCCCACCCAGTAGAAGTCTCTCCGTCCTCTTAGAATCTCCGTTAAGTTTCCCCAACTTCTTTTGACCACATGTGTGGCCCTCAAAAACAAACTGTCCTGGGAGTTCCCGTCTTGGCACAGCAGAAACGAATCCGACTAGGGAATCCATGAGGTTGTGGGTTCGATCCCTGGCCTCGCTCAGTGGGTTAAGGATCCGACGTTGCTGTGAGCTGTGGTGTAGGTCACAGACGTGGCTCAGATCTGACATTGCTGTGGCTGTGCCGTAGGCTGGTAGCTGTAGCTCCGATTAGACCCCTAGACTGGGAACCTCCATATGCCATGGGTGCGGTCCTAAAAAGCAAAAAAAAAAAAAAAACAAAAACCCCAAAAAACAAAATCCACCCCCCCTAAAAAAAACCAAATGGTCCTTTCTGACTGTTGGTGCAAACCAGTCTATAATGTCTAGGTTGGTGGGTCCAAGCCCCACACTAGGCGGCGAGCGGAGAAGGGCAGAGACAGTTCCGTGAGCAGAGCTATAATGCCATCCACCATCGTAGCCCCAGCCCCTGGCTTTGCTGGGTCTATCATTCACAGACACAACAGGGTCCCTGCTGAGGAGAGCAGCAGGTTGAATGGGGCCTGAGGTGAACTGGGGGGCCCTTACACCCATCTGCAAGGGGGCAGCACTCAGTCCTAGCTGACGGGTCCACTACAGCAAGATCTTGTAATTTTTAAAAAAGTGCATGGGCAATTAAATTACTTTTTAAAACAGTGAACAACAACAACAATGACGACAACAAAACTGGCCTTCAGGCCACGCTTGGTCTGTCACCTCTCATTTTGCAAACTCAATGTATGGGAGTTCCTGTCGTGGCTCAGCGGTAATGAATCTGATTAGTATCCATGAGGATGAGGGTTTGCTCCCTGGCCTCGTTCAGTGGGTTAAGGATCCAGTGTTGCCGTGAACTGTGGTGTAGGTCGCAGAAGCAGCTCCAATCCTACATTGCTGTGGCTGTGGCTGTGGTGTGGCCAGTGGCTACAGCTCCAATTCAACCCCTAGCCTGGGAACTTCCACATGCCTCGGGCGTGGCTTTAAAAAGATGATTTTTTTTTTTTGATGGAATGAACGAATGAATTTTTCTGGATTTAAGTTTCCTGTAATTATTCTAAATTTCAAAGTGTGGGACGAGTTTGTGCCTAATCAGTTCGACTGCCATTTGGTTTGCGTTTTCTGCCTTAGGACATTAATGTCAAAACCAAGAGTCAACTTTGTATGTTTCTTGCTTTCAAAATGAAGCCCAACCTCCTTTTACTTAGCAGTGCCAACAGTATCAGTATTGTTTCCTGGACGGCCTGCAGGCCTTGTGAGCAGGGGTCTAACCTCAGCTGTGGTGACATCCTCTCTTTGAGAGGTGTGTCGCTTCAGAAGGAAGGGAGGGACACAGAGGCCACAGAGCCTGTTTCTGGTGGGGTTGGTTTGCTTAGTTGGGTAAGCTCTTAAAAACAAACAGCAGAGGATGGCAATGGCTCAGTCTTTCCAGCTTCCTCCCACCCTCTCCTGCTAGCCTAGCCCTAAATGGGAGAGGTTGGAGAAGATACTGAGGACTCTGAATTGCAGGCAACAAGTACTCAAATTCGTTTTAGGCTCTGGCTCCCTGTCCCTGGCACTCCTACAATTGGCTGTGGGCTGCAGGGTGGGACTGGCTTAGAGGCCTGTGCAGCATAAGGGGGTTGCCAGTTGTGCTTTCCGCAGGGTTGGGATGGCGGACTTTGAGCTGCCCGGTTCCTTCATTCAGGACCAAGGCACTCCATCCCCCAGCTGCCAGGGATGTTGGCTGATGGCTCACAGTTGAGTCCCTATCCAAGGCAATGCCCTTTCTTTGGGTGGAGGGCAGCCTACATCCAAAGACTAGTCAATAGTCGGAGGCCAGGGTGGTGGAGGGAGGAAGGCCCAGCTGCCCAGCCTCAGCTGGGACCCTCTGAAGGATCACCCCAGCTTAGAGCTCCCCATGGAATCAGCTAGAGTCTATGGTATGATTGTACTGCAGTTCAACTCCTGCCTTTGACCAATCCTGCTCCCCTTACTTCCTCACAGGTGCTGTTCTAGAGGCCAGTCCCCTGGAAACCTGCATGCAAATCTCTGTCTTAGAATTTGCTTCCTGGAGAAGCTCGCCTATGACAGCTCTTTGCCATGGCCTTTTTTTCTCCCACTGCCCCTTTGCTGTTGATGACAGCAAATTACTCCAAATACTTCCATGACCATCTTGAAGGATGGCCCCTAAATATTTCCTGTTGCCATGGCCACTCTCTCAGTATGCCCACTTGCATTTCCCAGAGCTGGGTGGACAACTTCATCTGGATGTCCTTTTTTTTTTTTTTTGGTCCCAAATTTGATACATTTAAAGCAAAACCCTCTCCCAGTACCCTGATCAGCCTTTCCTCCTGACTTATTTGTTTCTGTTAATGCTACCACCATCTCTGGAACCCCAGGCTGGAAAGCTCAGCATCATCTTGGGCAGTCTGTTGCTTAGAAACATTTAGGCTCCTCTCGGTTTCTATAGAGCACAAGCCCGTGCTGCCTCTTCTCGCACCAGGACTTCCCTGTTGACCCCAATCAACCTGATTTCCTGCCAACTCTCTAACCCAGGATTTCTTAACACATTTATGGCTTGGAGCCCTTTGGGAGTCTGATGACACCTATGGACTCTTTCTTGGAATGTTTCTATAAGCATATAATAAGATACACAGGATTACAAGGGAAGCCAATTATATATATATATATATATATATATATATATTTACTCTAGTGAATTCTATTTGTATTGCACTATCATGAAATACAACTTTTATTTTTTACTATAATGATTTTTATTTTTTCAATTATACCTGGTTTACAGTGTTCTGTCAATTTTCTTTTTTTTTTCCCCACTGTACAGCAAGGGGATCAAGTTATCCTTACATGTATACATTACAATTACATTTTTTTCCCCACCCTTTGTTCTGTTGCAACATGAGTATCTAGACAAAGTTCTCAATGCTATTCAGCAGGATCTCCTTGTAAATCTATTCTAAGTTGTGTCTGATAAGCCCAAGTTCCCGATCCCTCCCACTCCCTCCCCCTCCCATCAGGTAGCCACAAGTCTTTTCTCAGACAGTTATCAATATATAAGTTTTTTGTTTTTGGCCACGCCTACAGCATGGGGAAGTTGCTGGGCCAGGGACCTAACCCAAGCCACAGCAATGACAACGCCAGATCCTTAACCTGATCTCCATTAAAATGCATGTTTTAGGAGTTCTCATTGTAGCACAGTGGAAATGAACCCGACTGGTATCCATGAGGATGCGGGTTCGTTCCCTGGCCTCTCTCACTGGATCACGGATCCCGCGTTGCTGTGGCTGTGGCATAGGCCGGCAGCTGTAGCAACACAGCCTGGGAACTTCCATATGCTGCAGGTGCAGCCCCCCAAAGCAATATATATATATGTTTTAAAATTTGTGATACAGTAACAAACATTTCATTATTAGCACATTGAGTAACATGATCTAGTGGCAAGTCCAATAACTACCACATTTTTGAAGTAGCCATGAGTGTAATGATATTTTAAGATATCTGCAGCAATGGTAGGTAATGAGATATAAAAATCTCTGCAGTACCAATTGAAGACAAAGTCTCCAGGTACTGCTAATACTGCTTCAGTGTGCTGCTGCCTTCATAATGAAAGGAAAGATGAAATTTCAGTTAGAGGTTAGTGAAGACAAAGTTGTAATTTATTTCCCATCCAAGTACATGGACTCCTGGTTAAGCACCTCTGTGCTCTGGGGAGTCTATGCTATAGCTCAAGTTGGAGAGTCACACTTCCCTGGACAAATTTCACACATTCCACTCCCATCCTTGTTAATGGGTACTGGGCTGAGCTGGCCCTACTCCCCCTGTGGACTCTCTGGCACAGGCTGGCCAGGGCTTAGGGCTCTGAGCAGAGTGGTTCACTGCCTGCTAGGGGTACAAACTCCATTTGGGCAGCTCCTGGGGGATGTCTTCTTTGGCTTTTCTCCCCTGAGGTCCCAGGGCTTGTCTGAGTGATTCTACATGTCCCCATTGGTCCAGCAAAGATATTACCCAGGCACTAGGCTTATGGCATAGGTGGCAGCCATTAGGCCGATGCATAGTTGTGGAGCATCCAGTTGACAGAGTCACCTCCGAGGTGCCATTCAGAGTGGTGGAGAGGCTACCACTCTGCTGGAGCCCTTCTCCTGAACCTCACAGGGTGTACTGTAACCTTATCTCACAGTCAGATGTTACTTGTCCTGTAATACATAGGACAGTCCTGTACAATGGATTTTCTGACCCCAAATGACAACTGTGCCCTTGATGGGAAACTGAGTAGGGACTCTATAAATGTCTGCTTAGTGCCCATGTGGTCCTTATTGGCCTGGAGCACCAGCATCAGAGGCATGGCCAGTCAATGGGCGTTTCTCTTGACTCCTCACACCCCCCCTCCCACCTGAAATCCCTGTGATCTTTACAGCTAGAGCTGGGATTGAATAACAGCTATGTCGGATGGTAAGAGGGCTTTCCCTCCTGGGTTTTCAGGCCTGAATCTTTCCTGGCTCAAGAGGAGTTGGGCTTGACAGCTGCCACTAACGACAGAAAAGCTGGTAGGCAGCTACTTTCAGTTTCTTTCAAGTGCGTGATGACCTGGGATCCCTGTGGCTCTGCCCCTGGGAAGGAAGGCCCATCCTCGGCCATCTCTGCCTTGTAACTTTACCTAGATAGTAGGTACTCCCACCCAGGTCAGTAGAAGGTTCCAACTCCTGCTGTGCTCTTGTGGGTAAATCATTTCCAGGTAGGAGCTGCCATGAGTCAACCTGTTTCTCGCCTCCTTTGCTTTCCATGAACAGTCTAGTCTCAAAAATATCTGACCCTAGTGGATGGGGGAGGGATGGATTGGGAGTTTGGGATTAGCAGATGCGAACTATTATATATACAATGGATAAACAGCAAAGTCCTACTGTATGGCACAAGGAACTATATTCAGTATCCTGTGATAAAGCATAATGGTAAAGACTATGAAAAAGAATATATATAACTGCATCACTTTGCTGTACAGCAGAAATTAACACAACATTGTAAGTCAACTGTACTTCAATTAAAAAAAAAACAAACAAACACCTGGTCCCCGTTTCCCAGGCCAAACTACTCCAGGAAATGCTTGCAGCTGTGGCAGGTGGAGTTGTGGCTGCTTCTGTTAGTTTGACCCATATTCTGATGAAAGGGATTAGTTGCTTATTGCAAAAATAATGTTCTGACTTTCAAATTAGATCTCTTAAGAATAATGAATACTTATATAAGGCTACTTATTACACTGTTTCATACTTTATAAAGCACTTTTCTGTATTAGGTTGAACTTTATAAGATTGCTGGTGTTCAACTGTTTGGGGGCAATTTCTTAGGGTTCAACCTGATACATTTTCTCATTTATTCCTTACCACAATCCCAGATAGGTTTTTTTGGCAGCACCTGCAGCATATGGAAATTCCCAGGCTAGGGACTGAACCTGTGCCACAGCAGTGATCTAAGCCACTGCATTGACAATGCTGGATCCTTAACCTGGTGTGCCACAAGAGAACTTCCCATATAGGTATTTTTAGCTGCATTTCACAAGCAAAGTCTTGGAGAGGCCAAGTGACCTTTGACTAAGGTTACATAGATAGAAAAATCAGGTTTGAGACTTGAACCCCACCCCCATGCTCTTGATTCTCGAGATAGACAGATTCAGCCCAGAAGACCCTAAAAGCAATACTGTGAGGAGAGTCGAGGCTATGAGACCGTTCTCACAGCCTACCCTCAGGAATCCCTGGGCTGGTTGTACCCATTACTTTCTTAGTGGAGATTAGTGGGATCCTGGGTGCCTGGAGTAGAAGGCACTAAAGTGATGATGTGAGAAATTTCAGTGTGAGGGCTTTGGGAGTAAGCAATACAGCAAAGCCAATATCTAGAGCATATTCATCCATCCATCCATCCATCCATCCATCCATCCATCCATCCATCCAAGGGAACTCTACTGGGTAGCTCCCTTGTATGTGCCAGGCTATACAGCAGCTGCTGAGCTAGAGGCATTCAGGGACAAATCTTAATCAGCAGGGTTCCACCCTTTGGCCAGCTGGGAAAGGGGGCTGGCGGGGTGGAGATGGGGTGAGGCCACCATGTGCATATGGGACTTTGATTTGCTATGAAGCTGCTCTGTCTCCCTAGTCCTTTTCCTCTGGCCCAGGCTCAACTTTTTGGGAGGCTCCACCTTATGTGAACAGGCAGAATGCAGCTGGGTTTTGCCTGGTGTTTCAGGAATTTGATGCTACCGAGAGTTTCTAGGCTGCAGGGCTGGAGGAGGCAGCAGCAGAAGTGGAGGAAGAATGCTGGGGCTCTGCCCCTCGACAAGGCAGGAAACTCAGGGGTGAAGAAGTGCTCCCTCCCAGCTGCCATAGGAAGACATTCCTTTCTTCTGCCCTGGAGTCCACTCTGAGCCCTTGGCCCAGTCTGCTCCCAGGAGTTGGTTCTTGCAGCTGGTTAGTGGGGAAAGGGTGTGCTGGGGGTAGGGCTGGTTAGGAAATCAGTCAGGTACGGGGCATGGGGCCACCGCAGCCTTCACCAGGCAAAACCCAGCTGCATTCTGCCTGTTCACATGCTGCCCTGCAGGGGATAATCACATTTCTCAGCTTCCTGCCAACCCTGGGGCAAACCCTCAAGCCTGCTGTGAAGTCCAAATGCTTCCCAAACCTGGCTTCCCTGTGTCCCCAGGGCCCTCCAGCCACCTGCCTCCTCCTGTACCGCCAGCGCCCATCCAGTCACCCACTCCCAACCTCAAAGCCTGCTGCAAATGCCTTCGCAGTAGGCAGCTGTGCCCATGCTCACCATTTCAGGTGCTAGGCTGGGCCTCCATGGCCACCGTCACCACTGCCACCGGGGACCACAGCAGCTCTGGGGCCACTGGGTTAAGAGCACACAGTTGAGTAAGCCACAATGTGGGTTCCTCCCACCACACCCTCCATGACCCCAGCAACAGGGCTTTCCTCAGAGCCCCATTGCCACACCACTCTGCTTCTGAAAAAAGGAAACAGAGTCTTAGGTACAATACTCATTGAACACAATGAGAAGTACAATGAGAAGCTGTGAACAGAGGCACCTCTGGAGGCGAAGAAAGGGGAAACTGTGACAGGCCCCTGATAATCATTTCCTGAGAACTCTCTGTGGCCAGCAGAGCTGGAGCCCATGAAGGGTAAGGAGTTGGGTCTTTTGTGCTTGGTTGGCTGTTCGTTCTACACCATGTCAGTGTGCAGTGAGTTTATGGAGGTCCACACACCAAGGCCCCGAGAAACCCCAGGAGTTGCCACAAGTGGTGACGTTGAGGTTTTTGTCCTCAGCTTCTGCCCTTCCAATCCATTCCTACCCACCACAGAGACAGACAACTTGGGTGATGTTTTGGGTCTCTGCCTGCTAGACCTCCATTGTCCAGGACCTCAGCCAACAACCACGTGGGGCTCTTGAGCATTTGAAATTGGCTAGTTTAAATTGAAATGTGCTGGGTAGTTCCCATTGTGGCTCAGTGGGTTACGAACCCCACTAGTACCCATGAGAACACAGGTTCGATCCCAGGCCTAGCTCAGTGGGTTAGGGATATGGCATTGCCGTGAGCTGTGGTGTAGGCCAGCAGCTACAGCTCCAATTCATCCCCTAGCCTGGGAACTTCCATGTGCTGCAGGTTCAGCCTTAAAAAGCAAAATAATAATAATAATAATAATAATAATAATAATAATGACAATAAATTGAAGTGTGCTGTAAGTGTAAAATTCACACCAGATTTTAAAGACTTAGTATGAAACAAAGAGTGTTAAATGTCCCATTAGTCATTTTTAAATACTGATTTCATGTTGAAATACTATTTTTGATATATTGGATTCAAAAAAATATATTAAGATTAATTTCATCTATTTCTTTTTAATTTTTAAATGTCGTTACTAGAAATGGGGGATATTGGTATAGAAATTGTCACATTGGTGAATGAAGTAGTAATTCATTGGTGAATGAAACAAACTCAGGTATATATGGGGTTTTTGAATATCATAAAGGTGTCATTTCAAATCAGTAGGGGGCAAGTGTGGCTACCACTAGAAAATAAAATTCCATAGGTGGCTCACATTTGTGGTTGACATTCCATTTCTATTGGACAGTGCTGTGCTGTGCTTCCTATTTTACTTAAATGTCCATCAACAGGGTTCCACACAAGGCAGGGCATCCATACAATGGGATGCCGTTCAGCCATTAAGAAGAATGAAGTAGATCTCTATGAGTAGAAATGGGAAAACTTCAAATATTGTAAATAAACTAGACTTCAATAAAAAAATAAATAAGACAATGTGGTATATACATATAAATGATGTAATACTACTCAGCCATAAAAAATAATGAAATATTGCCATTTGCAGCAACATGGTTGGACCTAGAAATTATCCTACTAAGTGAAGTAAGTCAGACAGAGAAAGACAAATATCATATGATATCACTTATATGTGGAATCTAAAAAAAGATACAAATGAATTTATTTACAAAATAGAAATAGACTCACAGACATAGAAAACAAACTTATTATGGTTACTAAAGGGAATAGCGGGTTGGGGGGAGATAAATCAGGAGTTTGCTATTAGCAGATATAAACTACTATATCCAAATAGATAAACAACAAGGACCTTCCTTACAGCACAGGGAGCTATATTCAATATTTTGTAATAATCTTTAGTGGAAAAGAATATGAAAAATCATATATATATAACAGAATCACTTTGCTGTACACCGGAAACATAACACTATAAATCAACTACACTGCAGTAAAAAACTTTTTTTGTCTTTTTAGGGCCGCACCCACAGCATATGGAGGTTCCCAAGCTAGGGGTCTAATCGGAGCTGCAGCTGCCAGCCTATGCCACAGCCACAGCAATGCTGAATCCTTAGCCCACTGAGCGAGGCCAGGGATCAAACATACAACCTCATGGTTCGTTTCCACTGTGCCACGATGGGAACTCCAAAACTTTGTTTTAAAACAGCAAAAAATAAAACTGCAAAAAAAATTAAAAAGGAAAGCTGCGGAGAGTTATCATTAGTTTTAAGGAAAAAAGGACAAGGAAAGGGCCAGCATGTATAGAACAACCTCATTTGTGCATCTAGAAAACACACATTAAGTCTATATATGCGCGGAACAAGTTGGCCAAGGACACGCAAGGACTGTTACAATTAATGGCCTCTGGGGGGCGTGAGGAGGGCTTTGAGAGGGAGGGGAAAGACTGACCTGTAATTTTCACTTTAAACCCTTCAGTGCTATTTGAAGTTTTAACAACAAATGTGATGTTTTTACAGTAATGAAACTATTACATATATTTATATTTGTATTTTATTTTTTGCTTTGTTTAGGGCCACACCCGCGGTGTATGAAGGTTCCCAGACTAGGGCTCAAATCAGAGCTACAGCTGCTGGTCTACACCACAGCCACAGAAACTGGGGATCCGAGCCATGTCTGTGACCTACACCACAGCTCAGGTAGGGCAACGCCAGATCCCCGACCCACTGAGTAAGGCCAGGGATTGAACTTGCATCCTCATGGATGCTGGGCAGATTTGTTTCTGCTGTACCATGATGGTAACTCCCATATTTATATTTTATATATTGGAAAATGATTTATTAGAACAGCTTATTCAATAGTGTAAAAGCATTACTATTTTAAGCCAAAGGATCAGTTTCTATTTTTTCTATTATTCTTTTCATAACTTTATTTCTACTTTGCAAATCCCCCATCACCTTACTCTTTCTTGTTCCTTGTTTTCTGCCCTCTTCTTCCTCACTGTCCCTTTTCTCTCACCTTTAAAACCCTATGCATGGGAGCCATTCTACTTCTGTTGGCTCCTTGCTCAGCTTGAACCTGAGGCTCCCTCTGTGTTCCCATAGAAGAGGAAGGTGCCATGTTGGATAAAGCTTGACGACCCACACCATCATCAAAGGCCGACATGTCGGAGTTCCCATCGTGTTGCAGTGGTTAATGAATCCGACTAGGAACCATGGGGTTGTGGGTTTGATCCCTGGTCTCGCTCGGTGGGTTAAGGATTTGGGGTTGTAGAGCTGTGGTGTAGGTTGCAGACGCGGCTTGGATCCCGCGTTGTTGTGGCTGTGGCGTAGGCCGGTGGCAACAGCTCAGATTCGACCCCTAGCCTGGGAACCTCCATATGCTGGGGGTGTGGCCCTAGCAAAGACAAAAAAAAAAAAAAAAAGACAGATATATCAGTCCCATCCATCGTGGAGAGAAAAAGCTACCCAGTGGAGATACACTCTACCATTTCTCCCTAGGAGTCTGCCACATTCGTGTTAAGATGAGATTGCTTAGAAAGAGAAAAAATAACAACTTAGGAAAACGTGTGTGTGGTTTTTTTCTTTCCTATTGGAGGCAGGGTAACAGCAGTGGGCTTTGGAGAGGCCCTTGGTCCAAGTTTGGGAGAACAATTTCATTTGCCATCTGCAGTTAAAAATCACTAAGAGGGTCAAGTGTTTTGAAAAGAGAACTATAGAGATTGGAGAAAGGAAAAAAGCTCTCCAGCTTCTGGGAAACAGGTATAACAAAAGATTTGTTTGCTTCAGGGCAGATGGGAACCTCAGTCCTTAGTGTTTAATTGAGAGAGGAAAAAAGACAAGAGGTCTCAGCCGATTGTCAAGCAGATAATAGCTTCTGAAGGGTGGGCCTGCAAGGATTGAGAAATGAAAGCCCCGTTGATGTGTGTAGGGGACAAGTGGTGTGGGAAAATACCAAATTTTCTTTTAACAATCATTCTCAATGCAGATGGAATAAATTGCTTCAATAAAGAAGGGCCTTGAATTGTCTGTTGGAACTTTTTTGTTTTTCAGGGAGACACCCGCCCTTCCCCCCATCCACTGCCCTGCCCCTCCCCCCCCCACCAATGCCCAAAAACTTAAGGACCTGGCAGTACTGTAAGTAGCAAAAGCCCTGGACTGGGGGTCGGGACACGACTCTGGTCCTGAATTTGCAAAATATGAGAACAAATAGCTGGTGTGAAATTCTTTTGAAAACTATAAAGTATGGTTCACTGTTGTTATTAAACTCAACCTTGTCTTTGGCCCTTCCTGCCTCCCCCTCCCCTTTCAGGCCCTCCTCTCTTCTAGCCTCTCTGAACAAAAAATACTGAGCCAGAGGTTTGAAAGGAATCTGATTCAATGTACAAACGCTGGCCCCTGAGGAGATCACCTAGACCAAAGCATTTTTTTTCAGCATCCTAAATTAATGGAAACTATGTTGTTTTTAAAGTAACATTCCATTTGAAATTTAGAAGCAAAGGATTTCCCTTTAAGGGGAAATCTGCATTCTTCATAAAGCCGGAATGTCATTCATATATTTGCCTTTATTATTTATCCCAAAGACTAAGATCAAGTCTAGCAAACCGATTTGACTGGAATTGAACTGTTCTACAAGAGGGAAAAGGGAAGAAATGCAACCTTTGCACGGGATCCCTCAGCAGCCTTGAGACTGTCTTTGTGGCCCTGTGGCTCTAGTCCTGGGGACGCAGCTAGCCGAGATACATCCTTGCCTCTTCCTCCATCCCAGACACATAGTCCATCATTCAGTGTCATTGCTTCTGCCTTCAGAATAGACCCAAAATCTATCTCTTTCTCACCGGCCCTACTACCACCGTAGTCCATGCTACCAGGGCTGGCAGAAGCCTCCCAAGTGACCTCCAGTCCTCTCTCTTGCACTCTCACTCTACAAAGCAGCCAGAGTCAGCTTTTAGAAAGAGCGTCTCTGCCCCATCTCTCCTCTTCCATGAGTCTTGGATGGGGGATTCTTTGGCTAATGTGTGCTGACCCCCCTGGGCTGAAAGCTCCATGCTAGCAGGGACCTTGTCTGTTTTAAGTTTTGTAGGTTTTTTTGCTTTTTTTTTTTCTTAAGGCTGCACGTGAGGCACATGGAAGTTCCCAGGCTAAGGGTCAAATCGGAGCTGTAACCGCCGGCCTGCACCACAGCCACAGCAATGTGGGATCTGAGCCGCATCTGCAACCTACACCACAGCTCACGGCAACACCAGATCCTTCACCCACTGAGCAAGGCCAGGGATTGAGCCTGTGTCCTCATGGATGCTTACTAGTCAGATTCGTTTCTGCTGAGCCACTTCAGGAACTCCATGTTTTGCTCATGTCTGTATCCCCAGGACTGGCTCATGTCTGCCATGTAGTAGACACCTCTTGGGTAAATGAGGGGATGCATTTTAACAACTAATATTTGTGCCACCTTTGAAGTAAAACATCTCATTTGATGTTTGCTGGGAATAAGCCTGTGTTGCACATATGATTGTTCTCATTTTCCAGATGAGGAAATTGGGGCTCAGAGCATTGCCCAAGCTGACAGAGTTAATGCAGGGAATATTGAAACCCAGGTCTGCGGGAGTCAAAAACCTATGCTTTTCTGGCTCCATGCCCCGTGGAGAGCTACAAGGCTGTGGAAAGCAAGGAGTCTGGAGGCACTTTGATGTTTCTTGGCCGCAAAGGGGCCACCTTTCTCAGGCCTTTAGTGGGTAGGGGCAGGCACTGTGGGGATTCCCTGCCACCCAGTGGGGGCAGAGTGAACTCTAAATCAGCCTTTCCTGGATGACTTATAGAGCTACTCTAGCTACAGTGACCTTATTTTCTGAATCTCAAATGGGGATCCTGGGTCTGACAAAACAGAACCCAATACTTGAAACTGGGACTTTTCTTGAAAATCTAGGGCACAGAGTTGCTATACTCGAAACACATGGCAGCTGCATAATGGGCATTTCTCAGCTAATTCTCACCCAGCCACCTCGGTCCATCACATCTCAAGAGGATTCCTTAAAAGAACCTGTTTTCTGGGCCTAATGCTTCTTCTATACACCAAGTTCTTTCCACCCACTCCTTTTGTTTGGTTAATTACTTCCCTACTCTCTCTTATCTTTTCTGTTAACTACTTTCTCCCTGGTCTGCCTCAAAGAGCTTCTGGGTCCTGCTTGCTGATGGATGCCTTGAATGGTTGAAAGAAATAATAGGCAAAAGTGCTTGGGGACCATGGCAACAGGGGCCATAGCAACAGGGCCAAGCACTGAAGGCAGCCCTTCCTACCCCTCCTAGTTTCTGTTTTAGACCAAGTGCTGCTGATAAGGCCTAATGGTTCCATTGTGTCACCTAATCAGGGCAATGCTGCTTGCAGGACGCATTGTGGCAAAATTTCGGTTCTAGAAAGAGCTTTGCAATACTCTTCCTTCCTTGCACTTGTGTTGCATGGTAAAAGCTGTTGCCAAAATGGGATTGGAGTTAACATTTTCCCCAAGCACTCATCACACTTGGTTGGAGTACATACAGCCAGAATCCCCTAGATGGGTGGGCAGGCAGGCTCCAGCATTTGGGTGATGATAGCAGATATTCGGTGGTCATCCTCTTGGGCCAGCAAGCCAAGAATCATGTTATTACCCAAGCAATCCACTCCAAGGATTTACACTGGATGTGGGAGAGAAGGGGGTTCTCAGTGAATGAGGGTGCAAGGTCCCTTCCCATAGAGGTTATCGGTCTCCCTGATGTACTGTGCCCCTGCACAAAAAGGTAGGCTCTGGAGGAGCTGTGAATCTGTCTGAGCCTCAGTTTCCTCATCTGCAAAAAAGGAGCAGAGGGAATTTTTTACCTGATTTTCTCCTTATTTGAAGAAGATGAACTATTTCAAGCATACAGAAAAGTATTAGGAAGAACCACATTTCCCAATATTTGCCCCAGAATCTTTTCTTTAAAGAAATAGAAATAAAATGTCACAGGTTTAGTTGAAGACTCCTGTGTCCTTCCCCATTCACATGCTCCTCCTAGCCCAGGTAGCCATCCTCTGGAACTAAGCATCTATGATCCACATGCATGTTTTAAAACATACTCTATGGAGTTCCCATCGTGGCTCAATGGAAACGAATCTGACTAGCATCCATGAGGATGCAGGTTCGATCCTTGGCCTCTCCCAGTGGGTTAAGGATCTGGCGTTGCCATGAGCTCTGGTGTGGACTGCAGCTGCGGGTCGGATCTGGCATTGCAGTGGCTGTGGCCTAGGCTGGCAGCTGTAGCTCCAATTCGACCCCTAACCTGGGAACCTCCATATGCCGTAGATGAGGCCCTAAAAAGCAAAAAAAAAAAAAAAAGAATAGCTGGTATCAAGCTGCGATAACCTCATACACCCATCTTCTCTATAGGAATACATGTGATACCAGAACATTGCTCTAGAGAGTGCTGGGAAATATTGATGACTTTGGCCTCTACTCTGCACTCTCTTATCTGATGACTTGCAGACTATCCTTTTTCTGTGAATACATCATTTCTTCAGAAGGAGCTCAGGATATTTGCTTGTTTCCTACTGGAACAAAAAGACCAAAAAAAAAAAAAAACCACACTATGCATGTGCTCATAAACTATATGCAGTATACAGTATTGTTTTGCATGTTTTTAAACTTTGTATAAATTATACTGAATTGTACATATCCTCCTGCAATTTGCTTTCTTCACTCAACATTATCTTTGTGAGAAATAATACCATTGGTATTGGTTCATTTTCATGCTGTGTAGTATTTCACTGTTTGAATCTACCGTTTCCACCATTCATCTATCATCCTGTTGTTTCTCGAGTCTTTGCTCTTTTATTTTAATTTTATTTAATTTTATTTATTTTATTTTTTTGCTTTTTAGGGCCACACCTACAGCATATGGAGGTTCCCAGGCTAGGGGTTGAATGGGAGCTACAGTTGCCAGCCTACGCCACAGCCACAGCCAACGAGAGATCAGAGCACGTCTGCAACCTACACTGTAGCTCACAGCAATGCTGGAACCTTACCCTGCTGAGCAAGGCCAGGAATGGAACCCACATCCTCATGGATCCTAGTCGGGTTTGTTGACTGCTGAGCCATGAAGGGAATTCCCGAGTCTTTGCTCTTTTAAACAATGCTGTCTTGAACATTTGTGACATATGTGCCACTGTCCACCTGTATGAGAGTTTCTCTAGAGTGTGTGTGTGTGTGTGTGTATTTCTTAGACTTGCAATAATTGAGGTAAAGGGTGAAAGCGTAAATTTTTTTCTTTCTTTTTTTGTCTTTTTAGGGCTGCACCTGTGGCATATGGCGATTCCCAGGCTAGGGGTTGAATTTGAGCTGTAACTGCTGACCTATGCCCCAGCCACAGCAACACCAGATCCAAGCCACATCTGCGATCTACACCACAGGTCACAGCAACGCCAGATCCTTAACCCACTGAGCGAGGCCAGAGATGGAATCTGCATCCTCATGGATGCTAGTCAGATTCGTTTCCACTAAGCCACAATGGGAACTCCTGAGTGTGTAAGTTTTTAAGTCTTTTTTGAGGGCAATATTCTGCCATTTATCCAAAGTACCTATTCACACACCATTTGATTGAGCAACTGCTCTTTCATAAAGCTAGGCTAGCTAGACATACATGTAAATAGAGATATATGTACAAGAATTCTTATAGCCCCTTTGTTAATAGGTGAAACTGGAAACAATCTCAACACCCATCAGTGCAGTTCGGGGCAGATGAACAACCTGTGGGATCCCCACCCTTAGAGAATACTTGGACTTTGGAAGAAGGCAGCATTAAGCAGTCCCTTTCTCACCTACTGCCTTGACTCTTAGACTGAAGAAATAATGTTGCTCATGGCACAGGGCCAGGTACCCAGGAGGTGACTTAAAACTGCCAGTGTGGAGTTCCCGTCATGGCACAGAGGAAATGAATCTGACTAGGAGCCATGAGGTTGCGGGTCCAATCCCTGACTCCCTCAGTGGGTTAAGGATCTGGCACTGCCATGAGCTGTGGTCTAGGTCGCAGATGCGGCTTGGATCCCACGTTGCTGTGGCTGTGGCATATGCCGGCGGCTACAGCTCCGATTAGACCCCTAGCCTGGGAACCTCCATATGCTGCCAGTGCGGCCCTAAAAAGACAAAAGACAAAACGAACAAACAAACAAACAAACCTGCCAGTGTCTTAGATGGGAGATACCCTCACTCTGGCCATGTGGAGACCTAGCCAGAGTCCCATGCGTGCAGGGAAGGTGCCTTTTCTGGCAATTAATTCTAATAAAAATCAGAAAATAGTCCATGCCATAAATTAGAACTCAGCTTGTGGAACTATCAGAGGGAGAGGGCGCTCATAAGTATTTGAAAGTAACATTTGCAAATTTATGAGATGGCTTGCCTTGTCTCAAAGCTAAATGGGCAGCAAAAAGAAAAGAAAGAAAAAGACTTTTTCCTTTGGTAACGAACGTCATCAATAAGAAGTGTTTGTGGTGCATGATGGTGTTGGACTTGAGACATTCAAACATATCTCTCGACTTGCAAGCACACTCTCATTTCCTGGGAGCTTGGTGGATAAAACCAGAAGGTTTAACTTTTAAAAATGACTTTAATAATCACAATAGATAATACCTCTTGAACGCCTTTAAGTACTAGGCACTGTAGTGGGCTCTTCGCATGCTTTGTCTAGACCCACAAGGTAGATGTATCATGAGGCCCATTTTATTGGTAAGGACATGGAGGTGTCAAGGAACTTGCCCAAAGCCTCAGAGTTAGTGATAGGCTCTGAACTCAGGTCTGTCTGGTGACAAAGGCTGCATTCTTCTCCTTTATAACATGCTGCAGGTCTATACTGGAGAATATCAGAAACCCAGGTAATTACTTTGCTAAGTTTGGCCTTAAGCCTAATGTCTTAGAGAGGGCTCCCACAGTGCTCTGCATGCCTGCCTCACCCCCAGCCCCTTTCTGAACAAAGCAGACAGAAGCGATCCCTTGATTCTGGATTACTATTTACTCATTCAATAAATATTTTGTTGAGTGGCTACTCTGTGCCAGGCCAGACTCTTTTGGTTGTGACTGAATGAACTAGCGAGCCTGTGCCTGAGTCAAGGGTAGCCATCTGCTGGCTGGCTCAGAAGGCGCCCAGAGGCCTGTGAGTGGTTTCCAGTGAGGATCCACAAAGACAGGTGTTCCAGAATGCAGAATGACCAGCTGACCCAATGAGAGTCCTTCCATGGGGAATGTGATGTGACACATACAGACAGAGAAGCACATGCAGTGGGGGTGGCCCAGAAGCTGGGAGGTGCCCTGAGAGACAGCAGTAAGCAGAAGGTATGGGAACGGGTAAAGCAAGGCCACGGGGAGCAGCAGGAGAGGCGATGACAGAGAGAGGCTGAGGGGGAGGAATAGCAGGCACTTTGTTTGTTGTCTAGCACTGCCGAGGCAGCAGTTGTGAAGACTAGTGTCTGCCAGAGACGGCTTCCTCTCCTTCACTTACACACTCATCCTTACACTCATGCCCTGACACCCCAGGAAGGCGAGGCACAACCTTGTTCTTGTAACCAACGAACCTGCAGTGTCTGGGGACCTATCGGCACAGGAACCATGCTTCCCAAGACCCAGCTTGCATTTCTGAACCTGGGTCTTGAATTCTATATTCGGTTCTCTTGGGGTGTGTGTGTGTGTGTGTGTGTGTGAGAGAGAGAGAGAGAGAGAGAGAGAGAGAGAGAGAGAGAGGGAGAGAGAATTTAGGGACAAGAGGTAAAAATGTGTTTTGCTGGAGGCTCCATTCTCTAGACTTCCTGGGCCTGGCTGGTGATACACACAAGGAGGTCCAGAGGAGGTTCTGTGTAAAGCTGGAAGAGGGTGGCAAGGATCAAAAGGATCCCTTTGAGGAGTTCCCATCGTGGCGCAGTGGTTAACGAATCCGACTAGGAACCATGAGGTTGCAGGTTCGGTCCCTGCCCTTGCTCAGTGGGTTAACGATCCGGCGTTGCTGTGAGCTGTGGTGTAGGTTGCAGACGCGGCTCGGATCCCGCGTTGCTGTGGCTCTGGCGTAGGCCGGTGGCTACAGCTCTGATTCAACCCCTAGCCTGGGAAGCTCCATATGCCGCGGGAGTGGCCCAAGAAATAGCAACAACAACAAAAACAAACAAACAAAAGACAAAAAAAAAATCCCTTTGAGCAGCCCAGGATCTGTACCATGTGGGTTTGTGGCTCATGGGTAATTTCTGGGTGTCACTAGATACCTAAAGTCTTGAGGACACAATATTTGTGGGTTACATCCACCATCAGGCTGTTTTGACAGCCTCAACTATACCCATGGGGAACATGGGGAACACCTCTGCCTTCCCTGACTATACTCTCATGCCACCAACAGGCTTTCATCCTATTCCCCCAGCAGAGATGACACATTTTTATTACCCAAAGAGATGGAAGAGAGGGTATGGAGGGATGGGACTCTCATACGTGGCTGGTGGGAGGGTCAATAGAAACAACTCTGGGGACAATTCAGCATTATCTGTCAAAAGTGTACAGGCATGTTCCTTTTCACCCAAGATACCACTTCTAGGAATTTACACTGGAGACAAAGTACATATGAAGAGACATGAACAAAGATATACCTTGTAGGGAGTTCCCCGTCGTGGCTCAGCAGAAACGAATCTGACTAGCATCCATGAGGACGCAGGTTCCATCCCTGGCCTTGCTCAGTGGGTTAAGGATCCAGCATTGCCATGAGCTGTAGTGCAGGTTGCAGACGTAGCTTGGATCTGGCATTGCTGTGGCTCTGGCGTAGGCTGGCAGCTACAGCTCTGATTGGACCCCTAGCCTGGGAACCTCTATATGCTGCCAGTGCGGCCCTAAAAAGACAAAAAAAAAAATTAAAAAAAAAAGAGGGGCAAGAGTTAAAGTGGTGGTGGGGGTCAAAAGTAGGTAGCAGAATTATTTTTTTCTTTTTCTTTTTTGCCACACCCAGGGCATACAGAAGTTCCGGGGCCAGGGATTGGGCCCCCACCACAGCAGTAACAACACCAGATCTTTAATCCATTGAGCCACTAGGGAACTTCTACTTTTTTCTTTTATACTATCCAATTTGTCTTGCCACATGCATATATTACTGTAAAGACATGGAAGTAAAAAGAAAAAGCCAAATTAACTGTAGAAACCTTCATCAATCTGGGACTGGTTAAATAAATTGCAATATATTCTTAGGAATGCTATACAGCCGTTCAACAGAAGAGATTCTGCCATGGAAAAATGTCCATAAACATATTAGGTTAAAAACATCAATGCTCTGTACAGAATATATAAGAGAATTTCACTTATGAAAAAGATATGTATATACACACACGGGCATACTCTTAGGAAAAGATCTGGAACGAGTCACTGTATGCAGATAACAGATGTAATCTTTGAAAGTGACTGGCATTGGCTTGGGGAAGGGGGGGGGAATTAGAGAGAGACTTTTACTTTTTCTCTAAACACTTGCTGATTTACTAATTTTTTTTGGTATAATAACTCTGTATTTTACCTGGTAATAAAAACATAGAAATGGTAGCTAAATTATGAGGCAAGCAAGAAGTCTGCTCTTAGAGGAATCTGCATTTTAAAGATTGATTTCCTCACATGCTCCTCTGTTCAAAAGCTGCCTCACAGCAGGAAGGCCCAGCCTCTCAGCCTGGCACTGGCGGCCTCCTGGTCCGGTTCACTCCCCATTTCTCCCACCACCTCTTCACGCCTTCCTCTTTGCAGACCAACTGGCCTCCTCACCAGCTTCAATCAGTTATCTGTCTATCTTGCCTATTCAATTTGCTCCAGTCATGCGCCACCTTAGCTCTGCCACCCCTCCTCACCCCCACCCTTCACTGACCTTCCACTCAGCACTTCATGGCCCATCTCAAGCAAATCTTCCGGAACCCTTCCACCCATTAGTAAGTGAGCACCACAGAGACTCATTTGGAGCTTAGGAAACTGCCTTGTGACATTCTTTATTTGGCCATCCCATATTCCTTTATGGAAATAGTTGAGTAAAATATGAATATCATGTTCTTTTCTTTTCTTTTTTTTTTTTGTCTTCTGTCTTGCTACACCCATGACATATGGAGGTTCCCAAGCTAGGGATCGACTCAGAGCTGCAGCTGCCAGCCACAGCCACAGCGATGCCAGATCTGAACTGCATCTGTGACCTACACCACAGGTCACGGTAACGCCAGATCCTTAACCCACTGAGTGAGGCCAGGGATCAATCCTGCGTCCTCTTGGATACTCGTCAGATTTGTTTCCACTGAGCCACGACAGAAACTCCTCATGTTCTTGTTTACAAAGCTCTTACATGACTGTCACTTCATTGGAGCTTCCTGTCCATTCTATGAGGGCTGCCAGGCAGGTGTTATCATTTTTATTCTCATTTCATTGATGAGGAAACCAAGGGGTAGGGAGGATTCTAGTTCAAGGTAACAAGTAGAA
Organism: Phacochoerus africanus; assembly: GCF_016906955.1. Taxonomy (NCBI): domain Eukaryota; kingdom Metazoa; phylum Chordata; class Mammalia; order Artiodactyla; family Suidae; genus Phacochoerus; species Phacochoerus africanus. The sequence goes on along the minus strand of NC_062560.1, from coordinate 62,262,302 downwards.
AGTGGCCAAGAGGTCTGCCAGGCTCACCAAGAGCTCCTGCTTCTGTTCCCCCAGCCAGAATATAAGTCCCCGGAGGACAGGGAGTACATTTTGAACATTTCTGTGCACACTAGAGGGACAAAGGGAAAGCAAGCAGTGTTCTAACAAGAAGCTTATCAAAGAAGACAGGACACTCAACCAAAGGGCACATGGTCGTGATCTGCCAAGTGCTTGGGACACCAGAGCCATAGTATCTGTCCTCAAGGAGCTTACCATCTTCAAGTGAGACCAAACACACTGGATAGTCAGAATACAACCAAGTATGAAATAAACTTCATTTGAGGTGATACACCAATGAATTTTTCTTTCAATAGCCTATCAAACCTGCAGCTTTGGGCAAGTAAAAAAACCTTTAAAAGGGAGTCAACTTTTTATTTATTTATTTATTTATTTATTTTTACCTTTTTTTTGGTCTCTTTTGTCTTTTGCCTTTTTAGGGCCGTACCCTCGGCATATGGAGGTTCCCAGGCTGGTGGTCGAATCAGAGCTGTAGCCTCTGGCCTACACCACAGCCACAGCAACATGAGATCCGAGCTGCATCTGAGACCTACACTACAGCTCACGGCAATGCTGGTCCTTAACCCCCTGAGCGAGGCCAGGGATCAAACCTGCAACCTCATGGTTCCTAATCGGAGTCACTAACCACTGAGCCATGATGGGAACTCCAACTTTTTAAAAATTAGAAAGTAGTAAAGATAGCAAACATTTGTGACAGAAGTACATGGATGACTGAAATTTGGGGAACTGCCATAAGCCCATTAGAATAGATGGGCCAGGGACGTAAAGCAAAGGTCAGAAACTCAGCAGGAAGCTGGGAGAGACGAGACCAGCGTGACTGGGACTGAAGGCGATGGGACTTGTTGGTTTCTTTCCAAATCTCGAGCCAAGCTAGATTCCAGAGGTTTTTGTGAACCAGTCTGGGAAGTGTGGGCTCCATCAGGAGTCATTTCAGTTCTGTGTGTGGGAGGAACACAGTGAAAGTGGTGATTTGAAAGATCAATCTGGTGGATTCATACTGGATTCAGTATGGACCTAAGTGAGCCTGACAAGTGACCCACTACTGCACTTGCTGGGTGCCACTCAGAAGCTGCCACCGAGATGTTAACACCCCATGAGAGTCAGGCCTGGAAGTTGAAGTTAAGAGTCTTTCATGGAGACCCATATGGGAGTTGTGGTTTGTCATGCATTGTTTGAAGTGCTAAGAAAAATTATCTAAAATTTGACATATAGCAAAAGTATTATTGAGTCCCCTTTTAAGAACATAGGAGAACATCATCCATGTGGTTGACCATTCACTATTTAAAATTTTTTTTAAATTGAAGTATACTTGATTTACAATATTGTGTTAGTTTCAGTTGTACAGTGAAGTGATTCAGTTATATATATATTATTTATATATATATTATATATTATATATCCATATCCATATTCTTTTTTCCAATTCTTTCCCATTATAGGTTATTACAAGATATTGAATATAGTTCCCTATGCCAGACAGTAAATCCTTACTGTTTGACTATTCACTATTTTTTTAGGGCCACTTGTGTGGCATATGGAAGTTCCTGGGCTAGGGGTCAAATCGGAGCTGCAGCTGCCAGCCTACACCACAGCCACAGCAACGCCAGATCCGAGCTGCATCTGCAACCTAAGCCACAGCTTGCGGCAATGCCAGAGCCTTAACCTACTGAGCGAGCCAAGGGATTGAATCAGCATCCTCATGGACACTAGTCAGATTCTTAACCCACTGAGTCACAACGGGAAATCCTGACTATTCACTATTGATTAAGACCCACTCTGTAAAGTTAAACATTACCTTGGAGAAGATGGATAAGTTGTGAATGATATTTGCCTGGTAGAAATGAAAATTATTTCTGTCTAGCAGGAAAGCCGTGAAGGTTACAGTTTTATTATTCTGTAAAACTACCCAGTTTGGTATCCAACTTTTTGATCTTATTCCAGCATCCTTTCTAAATCTTTCATATCTTTTCCTCTCTCATACTTTTTCTTTTTTACTACTTTTCAATGTGGTAAAATATATTTAATACAAGATTTGCCATCTAAATCATTTCACGTGTAAAATTCAGTGGCATCAATTATATTCACAATGTTGTACAACCATCACCACTACCCATTTCCAAAATTTTATATCACCCCAAACAGAAACATAAAGCAGTAATTTCCCTTTCCCCCCTCTTCCTGGCCCCTGGTAACTTTCAGTCTACTTTCTGTCCCTATGGATTTGCCTATTCTGGGTTATTCCATATAAGTGGATTTATATAGTATTTCTTTTGTATTTGGCTTCTTTCTCTTAGCACAATGAACTTCAAGGTTCATCCATACTGCAGCATGGATTAGAACTTCAACCCCTTTTATAGATGGATAATATTCCTTTATATGCATATACCCTATTTTGTTTATTTGTTCATCCACTGATGGATATTTGGGTTGTTTCAACCTTTTAGCTATTGTGAATAATGCTGCTATGAACATTAATGTACAAGTATCTGTTCAAGCTCTTATTTTCAATTCTTTTGGGTATATACCTAGAAGTAGAATTGCTGGGTGGAAGTGGAATTCTATGGTAACTATATACTTAACTTCTGAGGAACTGCCGAACTCTCTTATCTTTTTAAAAACCAGCTTTACCACAATGCCTGGTTCCTTCATCGATGAGTTAAATAAATTTTTGATACATGATCACTATATATTTCAATGAGAGTCATGTTTTTAATTCTTTGAAAGTTACACTTCGGTAAAGATGATTTATTTCCCTTGCTAATCTTTAGTTTCATATATTTATTTATTTATTTGTCTTTTTAGGGCTGCACCTGCGGCATATGGAGGTTCCCAGGCTAGGGGTCTAATCAGAGCTACAGTTGCCGGCTTACACCATAGTCACAGCAACACAGGATCTGAGCTGCGCCTGCGACCTACACCACAGCTCATGGTAACGCTGGATCCTTAACCCACTGAGTGAGGCCAGGGATCGAACCCATGTCCTTATGGTTCCTAGTCAGATTCGTTTCCGCTGCACCACAATGGGAACTCCCTCCTTTGCTAATCTTTAAAGCATAAAATTGACTCCTGCACTTTACTTTGGCCCCTATTGCCTATTGCAAGCTCTCTACAAGGAAGTCAAGGAAATAGTAGAAATGAGGGTCCCCTTGCTTAACCCATGAGGCCAGCATGGTGTTTTGGTAGAGAGGAACAATTTAATTACCGTCCTATGATAGTGATGGCAAATGAAATTACGTAGGGCTAGTTATGGGCACAGAGCATGTGCATCTTTATTTTCACTAGGAACATATGGAGACTTTTCTCCTCTAGAACACAGAGCAACTTTGGTTTTCTACAGTGTGACAGCTTCTGTTAGGAAAACTCGAGAGAAAAGCTTTGCTTTAGGGACCAGAGAGACCACCATGGAACCCACTGGGAGAGATGTTAGAATTCGTTTTTGGACAGCCTCAAAATTTGCCTTCATCAGCTTCTGACCAAAAATCTTTAAGGCAGGGAATGAAGAGAAGAAAGAAACTGAGCCTGGAGTTTGAGGAGAAGGGTGGGCACAAAGGTGGGGAGAGGGCACAGCCTGGGGTGATGGTGCAGAAAGCAAGGAACAGAACCCTGCCCAAGACCCAGCTCCTCAAGGGGCATTTTTAGTTGCTCCTAAGTGGCCTTTTATTCAAACTATACAGTCTCCCCCATAGAACATCTGTCCGAGAGTATTAATCACACATCAAATCAGAGGTATTCTTGGTTTCATACATTTTTAATGTTTCAAATAAGAAAGTTTTGCCCTTTTGAGTAAGGTTGAAATTAAAACACACACACACACACACACACACACACACACACACATTTTTCCCTCTCATAGCTCAAAAGGAACAAACTGGATTTTGATCATAATTTTCTCACTTTTGAGACAAGATATGGAAGAACAGATGAGTGTAATGGAAGAATTTCACAGGTGGCTAAGAATGTGTAGGGAAAAGAAAACCAGAATAAGAAAGAATGTCACTGTTATAAATATGATCAGAATATATCTATTTCTGAAAGCCGACCAGGCAGGTTAAGAAAATAAAGGTAAAAACCTACTTTCTTCTGACACCCTTATTTTGCTCCCTCACAGGGTTGTGACAAGATGGTATATAGGTAATAAGCACATTGCAAGCTGCAAAGGATGGCGCGAGGCTTGGAGAGGGGCTAGGTGGTTTAGGGCAGAGGGTGTGGCTGTGACAGCCCACTTGGGGGATCTGAGAGGCAGTGAGGTCTAGAGCAAGTCCCCGGGTCTTGATTTTTACATGTGTAGAGTGAGGGCGGGAATTCATGCCTTAGAGGATTGTGAGAAGGATGGTAAGCTAAGGCCTACAAGAGAAGCAAGAACAAGATGTTGAGGCCACATGGTTTTTGGTACACATTGTAGCACCTACAAACATTGTTCTGGAATAGCTTCTTTACATATCCATCACCACAATTGTCCCAGAAGTTCCCTGAGACTTGTTCGCCTCTGTATCCTCCTTGCTTTGCTTCTAAGCATTGTGCCTAGAATCTCATATTCAGCCATTCTTTATTTTTTTGGCTGAGCCAGGGGTCACACCCGAGCCACAGCAGTGACAATGCCAAATCCTAAACCACTAGGCCACCAGGGAACTCCAGTTATTCATTTTTAAACAAAGGATTACTAGGCTCTTCTGGCCACCAACTTTTTTTTTTGTCTTTTTGTCTTTTAGGGCTGCACCAGCAGCATATGGAGGTTCCCAGGCTAGGGGTTGAGTCAGAGCTGTAGCCTCTGGCCTACATCAGAACCACAGTAACACCAGGTCCGAGCCACGTCTGTGACCTACACCACAGTTCACGGCAACGCCAGATCCATAACCCACTGAGTGAGGCCAGGGATCAAACCTGCATCCTCATCGATGCTAGTCAGGTTCATTAGCCACTGAGCCATGATGGGAACTCCTGGCCACCAACTCTTGACAGGTATACTCTGCCCTTCAAACCACTGTTCTAGTCTCCCTGCCCTTCCCCCAGCACTGAAGCACCAGGGAGCAAGACAAGACCCCTGTTGTGGACACAGTGATGTCCCCATTGAGAATTCCCCAGGACAGAGTGCTGTTGGCTGACAGTCCTCTTAGAGGATTGCCCAGACACCTCCTCAGACCAGTGCTGCCTCGCTGGAGATGGTGCTCCCTCCTTGGAGACAGCCTGCATCTAACGACTGATTCATACGGGCATCAATGCCTGGTCCCCTCCCCCCAACTCAGATCAACTCTAAAGGGCTGACCCACGTCCAGGGCTCCTCACAGCTTAGGCTGTTATTAGCTGTCCCGGCCCAACTTCTCTCTCAAACCAATCCCAAGCATTGATTCCCAAAGGCACCCCAATAAGCTTCCTACATTCGGCCTGCAAGCCCCCTCCCCCAAAGACAGTTCCCAGGCTGGCTCTGTAGCCTGCATGGGCTCTGGCTCTGCATCTGGGAAGTCTCAATTCCAAGTGATCCCAGGAGCGGCAACAGTCCCCAGGGCCCAGTTACTGTGTACAGGCCTCCTTCACAGTTACATTTTTATTCCTCTCTCGTTTTTTTCATAAAATGTATTTGGAACCAATAGGGTTGAAGATATCAGCCTGAAAGTAAACAATTGTAGCCCTGGGAGAGACACTATAATAGAGAAATAAATGAACCTAGTGCTTAGATGAAGGAAAGCTTCCTAGAGGAGATGCCGTTTTTTTTTTTTTAATTTTTAATTTTTTTTTTTTTTGTATTTTTAGGGCTGCACCCACGGCACATGGAGGTTCCTAGACTAGGGGTCCAATCGGAACTATAGATGCCAGCCTACACCACAGCCACAGCAACACAGGATCTGAGCTGTGTCTGTGACCTACACCACAGCTCACAGCAACGCTGGATCCTTAACCCACTGAATGAGGCCAGGGATCAAGCCTACAACCTCATGGTTCCTAGTCAGATTCGTTTCCACTGTGCCACAACGGGAACTCCGACTTCAACAAGTTTTAAAATATCTGGGCACCGCTGGTTGTATTTACTATTCACTTCATCTTTTTCTTGAGATGGTTTTTTTTTTTTTGCTCAAAGAAATGTATATTAAAAGAAATTTGATGTGGTATCCCAAAACCAAAACAAAAGGAGTATCACTTGCCAGAGGTAGAAAGTAACTGTAAAAAGAAATACAATGGAGACAGAACAGAGTAATTAAATTCTATGTAGATATCATTGCCTGTCATTGTCTTTGAGCCCGAGGCCTGCTCTAGCTCTGTTCCAAAAGAAGATTAGCAAGCATTACAGAGAGCGAAGAATAGCAACATACTCAGACTTTCTCTTCAATGTAATCAAAAAGCTGGAAAGAGAAGGAAGCGAGAATCATTTTCTCCCCATGTAGTTTAATGTTCTTTAAAGCTGTACCGTGTATCATTAAGATCACCTTGGAGTTCCCCTCCCAATCACTCTGCTGACTGTGAGAGCAGTTGGTAAACAATAAAGTGCCCTACAAATGTGATTGTTATTACCACTTGATTGTTTTGTCCATTGGCTCTGGGGCAGTCACTTTGATGTAGCTGCCCTTTCGTTGGTTCAGTGAAGGTTTCCAAACCAGTGCCTATGGCCACCATCATGCCTCACATCGTGGAAGCAGAGGTTGGGGGGAAGGCAGTCCATTAGGCCAGAGAGCATGGGGGTGCCATCCAAAGACCCCACCTCCTATGCTGGGCTCCACAGCTCGAGGGAGAGGTTGAGGTGGGCCTGGGGCCTGCAAGGTGGACCCAGCCCGTGCGGGGCTCCAGTGTTTGCAAAAGGCACCCAAGGAAGTGAGGGAGATCTGTTCTAAAGGGCAGGGCCCACTCGGCCAGGGGTGTCCTGGGACTAGGCAAAGCCACCGGGCTTTGGAGTTTGACAGGCCTGGGCTCGGTCTCCATTCTGCTACTTTCTAGCTGAGTCTGACTTCCAGTGTAAGTCACTGAGCTGCTCCGAGCTCATCTCCTCATTGGGGATGATGCGGGAACTGTTAGTACCTACCTCCTAGGATGGCTGTGAGGATCCCAAGAGACAGTGTATGTAAAGTTATGAATACAGGGCCCTGCACCTTACTTCCTTTCCTCCTCCTATGGCCACAACCAGACCTCCGGATGAGACGTCTGCTTCTCTCCTGGCTCCCTCTCCTGGCTGGTCCTAGTCCTATTCTTGTGCTCACCTGCTGTCCCATTTATCAGGCTATGAGGTTCATAAGGAGTCTTTCGAGCATCTGCAGACAAGAAAGCTGAAGGGGTATACTCCAGGGCATGGGCCAGTGACACCCTTCACCTAGAGACAGAAGGGAGGGCGGGTGCTCTCTGGGGCAAGCAGCCTGTACCCGCTGGAGGGAAAGGCTGGCTCTGGCCTCAAAGAGAACAAAGAAAAGGCACTGGTCTCCTGTGGCTAGAAGGCAGCGCCTGAAGCAAGTCCCTCCATTAAAAGCTATGAGGCGGAAGGTTAAATATAGCCCTTTCCAGCTGTCTAGGACATAGATTTATGAAATGTCAGAGCTGCGTTAGAGTGAGAAACGATCTTATCTCTGCTCTGTTTTTAGAGAGTAGAAAGAAGGCAATAGAGAAGAGAAATAAATCTGGACTTTCACCAGCGGGCGGTGGGTGGGCATGGGAGGATTTTTTTGAGCAGCTGGGGCTGTTTTATAAGGTCACACTCGGGCTGCAGAGTGGGGAATGGACTGGAGCGGGGCAACAGTGGAAGCAGGGAGCCCAGCGGGAGGGAGGGAGATGGGCGATGGGAAGAAGGGGCCTAGGGCTGGGTGAGGCGGGCCCTGCAGCCCAGATGCCCTGGTGGTGCCTCCCTCCCTCCTTGGAAGAGGAAGGCCAGTTCTCACTGGCCCTTGTCTTGAGAGAGGGCTCACCCCATGACTGCCCAAAGACATCCAGACCCCTCACTCCTTTGCAAGGCAGCCCGCGGAAAGTCTGTTAGAAAGTTCCTCCTGGTCCACAGACTCCATCTACTCCCTTCACCCGGTGACAGTCCCTCAAAGACCTGAAGACCAAAGACCACTTTCCTCTGCTTCTTCTCCAAGCCCAACAGCACGTAGTCCTTGAAGTATTCAGTTCTCAGTGCCATCACTGTGCCTTTCAAACCCCTTCTGTTCCTAACCTCCTTTGGTGCATATTCCTGCCACAGAGGTCCAACTTGAACCCGAGACACAGCACGGGCTCACCATCTGTCCTGCCAGCTACCTCTGCAGCCATAAGTGGAGCTTCCAGTACGTGTTCAAGGGCAGGCAACAGCAGTCACCTCCCCCACCCCTGGTTCATTCTCTTCACACAAACCAGAGAGGGGGGCCCCCTGGTGTGGCTCAGGACCCTGAACTTGATTCCACCCTACTGCCAGGAGGTCTGGCCTGAACTGTACTTGGAAAGCACTTGGTCTCTTGGTAGTAACCTGGGGGGAGAGATGATCAGTGACAGGCACCGCCTTACCTGCCCCTCCTTGTACCCATGCTTTGGGGATGTAAAGCCCCAAGATGGACTGAAACGGCATTTTCCACCGTGCAAGGCCTCCGAGAGCATGTTGAGTCGATTTACAGAAAATGAGATACAGTATTTCTTACACACATGCGCTTACAATTCTTCAGTCAATTTTCTTAGCCCCCTAGAATCCCAGATTATCAGGCTTGGGATGTGATCACATCCACCCTCTCCTCCTCCAGAGCCACCCACTTTTGAATTCCTTTTATAACCAGTCTGCCGAGTGGCTGTCCAGTCCCTCCTCGAACGCCTCCAGTACTAAGGGAACCCGCTTCCCCCCAAGATGCCTGGGCTGCCTCGGGTCCACCCTGAGTGCACCACCCTCCCCTCAGTGAGCCCCGATTCCTCACCATTGCCACTCTGCCGAGCACTTGAAACACTGCTCCCTTGCCGACTCACCTCCCCGGCTCCAGAAGAGGGTGATAGCCTCAGCTCTCTCCATCCTAGCGGTGTGGACGACCAAGACATCCAGCAACTCCTCATGCAAGGGAGAAGCGCGTGGTGGGCCCACACTGGGAGCAAGGGGCTCCACTCACTTCCCAACCCGGTCCCCAGGCTCCTCAGTGGGCGCCCAGGGAGCTCTGTTTCCCAGCACCCTGGCTGGGTCAGTTTGGCCCCATCAGTCACATGCTCCGTGGCCCAAAAAGTTGTTCCCAGGCTGCCCAGCCCAGGGAAAGCAGTGCAGGATTCAGAGCGATTTTCCTCTCTCTCTCTCTTCCACTCCCCGCTGCCCCCACTTGCCTGCCCACAGCCACGCCAGTCCAAGCTGTCCCGTCACAATGGGATCCGTCTATGAGTTGGTCTGGCCTCGTTCTAGGAAAGGTTCTTGGCCAAAGGCCCAAAGCAGAGCCCCACGGAGGGCTGACCTCCCGCTCGGCTTCTATCCTGCGGCGAAGGGAAATGAGCAGGAACTGGCTGTCTGAGTCAGCGCCCCTGGTCTATTGTCACCGTGCGGGCCCCTTCCTTCCCAGAGGAGAGACGTGCAGAGAGATAGGCCTTGTTTTTTGCAAGTCTCTCTTGTGCGCGCGAACACACACACACACACACACACACACTTTCTCTTGGCCTGGAACAAGTCTGTGCACCATGGCTGAATGCAATTCAGTTTCCCCAACTCCTCTCCAATGCCTACTCTGGCAGAGGATCATGCCTACAGCATGTAGGGGTCCTCTTCCAGCATCCTCGCCACAGACAGAAGAGCTAACGATGACAAGCGTCCGTGAGGGGGAGGAAACTGAAACTCTGAGGAGGAAAGGGGCTTTCTCAGGGTCCAGCAGCCAGAGATTAGTGAGACTCAGAGTTCAACTTTGCTCTGCGTGGCATCAGGTAAGGAAGCCCACTGACCTTCCTCACTGCTTCCACCACCTCCACCCTGCCAGCATTCTAGAGTCAGAGTGGCAGATTCTAGCAAAGCCTATTTCCCAAGAGCACAAAGCAGGAGAGGATGGCTGGCTTTAAAACATATAAAAGGTATCGTGTTCAAATTCGTTTCTGTGTGTTTTAGAAAGACAAGGGCCGGGGACACGAGCCATGTGTGCCAGAAACTTGTTGCAGAGGGACTCCATGAGCCCACTGGCCTGAGCCTTGTCCTGGGTGACTGTCCTTTTTTTTTTTTTGCTTTTTAGGGCTGCACCCACGGCATATGGAAGTTCCCAGGCTAGGAGTCAAATCTGAGCTACAGTTGCCAGCTTATGCCACAGCCACAGCAACGAGCCACTTCTTCAACCTACACCACAGCTCGTGGCAACGCTGGATCCTTAACCCACTGAGTGAGGTCAGGGATTGAACCCGCATCCTCATGGATACTAGTCGAGTTCGTTAACCATTGAGCCACGATGGGAACTCCCCTGGGTGACTGTTCTAACTGGAAGAGAGGCATCGCGGGTTCCCACTCAGAGAGAGAAAAGACCTAGCCGGAGCTCTTTTCTCTTCCTCATTTTTGCCAGAGGTGCAGACATACAGGGAAGCAGCTTGAGGAAAAGGAGTCGGAGGCTGCCCTGGATGAATCTCCTCGTTGCTTCAAGGACAGAAGGCTGAGGACCTCCTGTGCTGACAAGATTCTCAACTCCTCCAGGGCTGGGCTGCAGGTCTCTGGAGGCCTCCCTCAGAACATATTTGTATGGCTTGGGACAAAAAGCCATCTCAAAAGACTGACATGACATTTCCAGATAGGGACAACGAGGCTGGGGGAGGGTTAGGTTCCAGGAGCAAGGATCGACTGACGTCATCTACTGCATTCAAGAGTTTAAGTAGGCTGAAGCCCAAGCAGTGAATGTGCACTGTGGCAACACTGAGAGGATAGCCTTGGCAAGGCCTGCTTCCAGAAGCCGGTCTGCAGCAGGTTAATGAGAGAAATGGGAGGGGAGGGGAGACACCTCTCAGGAAGTCTGGCTGTGGTTAGAGAGGAAAGAGACAGAGCTGGAGATGGAGGGAGAGGCAGAGCTATGGCTGGGAGTTAGATATTTGTCAGGATGGGAGAGATGTGTTTTTAAGTCAAGGAGTTTCCACCAAAATTACTGTTCAGCCTACCCCCCACAACGGCTGTGGGCTGGACTTCATCTCAGACCAATTAAACCAGAATTTCTCAGACGTGGAGCCCAGGCATTGATAGGGTTTTAAATCTCCTCCCGCTGGAAATCATCGCACTAGTTCTTGGTAGAAGCTGAAGTCTAGGCTTAGTGGGTAGAGGGCAAAGGCAGCTTGACTGTCTCAGTTCTCCTACGTCAGCAGCTTAGCAGAGTGGCTGAGAAGACAGGCTTGGGAGCTCCACTGCCTGGACTCAAATCCCAGTCTCACCTGTGTGCCCTTGGGCAAGTTATTTACCCTCTCTGAGCCTCAGTTTCTAATCCATAGATCAGTTATATAATTTACAGCTTCTAAACTATATGTCCCCCTTAGAAGATAATAGAAATACCTATACCAGCAGGTTATTGTGTAGATTGAATGAGTTTATGTTGGCAAAGTGCTCAGAATCCTGCTTAGTTTGATTGAGGCTATGCTGGGGCTGGCCTGTGTCTTCTACTATCTCTCCTAGACATCCGCCGAAGGCTTAGGAAGGCCTCACTTCAAAAACATTGGTGGTCATGCCCTCAGTTTTGTCTCCCTGGCCTGCCTTGCACAGGCCAGATTCTGTCATCCCCTAAGCAGCCGCTTCTCACCCACACTCCTCCTGGCTGCAGCTGGCTGCTGTTGCCGTGAGAGGAGCCACCACACATGACCAGACCACGCGTGACCACGCTGTTTGGGCTGGGATGACTCCACCATTAGAGACTCAGCCAATATCTGTCTTTAGTTCCCCCAACTCAGGTTTTTGAGTTCTTTAGGCAAACAATTGTCCCTTGGGTGGGAAAATGACTGGAGTGTGTGAATTTCCACAACACAGACTTCATTTCTGGGGGGCTGGGGAGGCCTGATGATGGTGGGGATGGCGGGGGGGTCTCTTCATCCTCAGAACCATCAGTGTGACCTTGGGATATCTGGATCAGGACTCCAGCTTGGGTGGCCTCTGAAAGAGACCTCAACCTTTGTCATTTTGCTTTTTACCCTGAGAAGACAGCTCCTGTCCCCCAAGTTGAGCTCTGAAGCACTCAGAATAATTTGAAGAACTTTTTTTCTTTTGGCCAAGCCCGAGGCACATGGAAGTTCCCAGGCCAGGGATTGAACCCGAGCCACAGCAGTGATGATGCCAAATCCTAACTGCTAGGCCACCAGGGAACACCTGCCCTGAGAATAGGAAAGAGCTGGTGACAGAACCAGAAGTTAGGGTAGATGTCCAGGAAGACAGTTTTGGTGCAGGGCTGGGGGGGCAGTCAAGAGTGTGGAAAGGGAGGGGGGTAAGTGTCAGCATTCAGCGACGGAAGTAAGGGTGCAGAAGTGGGAGGAGCTAAGCCACAGAAGTCAAAAATCCCAGAAGCCAGGCCCCCAAGGCAGGAGCAAGGTCCCAGGTGGCTAGGTAGGTGAAAGTATTTCAAAGGAACAGTGTGCTGGACACAGTATGTGCCTTTTATTCTCCTAGGTGGCACCGGAGGGGGACACATCTTTGAGGCAAGCTGAAGGGCTTAACCAGCAATCGCCCCCACCTCCCAAGACTTCCAGGTCTACAAAATCCACAGAAGGAATTCACAGAGGTGGCTCTGTGCCACCCTCCCCAAAACCAGAAACCAGACACAGAGAACACACTCCATCCGATTTCAGGGAGCAATCGGGAGTCTCATCCTGCCTCTGGGACCCCACAGCCCTCCATCTGTGCTCTTGGAGAATTTGATAGGAGATTGACTTTTTAAATAGAAAATCTGCTGTTGAGAGAGATGAAGGTTTCATCAAAGACCATTTACTCCACAGGGATGCAGATGGCACTTAGGAGGCCACGTCAGCCCAGATTGTTTGGAAGTGCCGCCTGGCGATGATGCAGAGCTGACCTGTCAGCGTGCAGGACTCCCTACCAGGGACATCTTTCCTTGTCATCTCAAGCATCATTTCTGCCTCTTCTCCATGTCAGAGCCTGGTCTGGTTTCTCCCAGTTTGATAATGGTCATATATGGCTGCAGCCACGTGGCACAGGGCATCTCTACCATGGTGATAAGGAAATCCTGGAGGGCATGAGGACAACTCTTGAGCAGTGGTGACCACAATGGGCGTGGGGCATGAGGGGAGGGGAGCTGGGCTGTGGCCCACATTAATCTTATCTCTGTAGCCAGGTAATCGTGGGCACAACACCTCACTTCTGTGGGTCTATAAAATGAAAGCTTTGTGGGAGATGAGTGGTTTCCAGGACCATATCTCACCTTTATTTTCTCAAATATTTTTTCCTTTTTTTTTTCGTTTTAGGGCTGCACCTGCAGCACCTGCAGCATATGGAAGTTCCCAGGCTGAGGGTCCAAATCAGAGCTACAGCTGCCAGCCTACATCACAACCACAGCAATGCCAGATCCAAGCCGTATCTGGAACCTATACCACAGCTTGCGGCAACACCGGATCCTTAACCCACTGAGAGAGGCCAAGGATTGAATCTGAATCCTCACAGACACTGTCGGGTTTTTAACCCACTGAGCCACAATGGGAACTCCTCAGCTTTATTAAAATACTTGGGCCCCACCGTGATAGACATAAAGTCTACTTTTCCCATGGAAGAATGCTGACATGCAAAAAATTCATAATATATACGCACTGTGCTACCCCAAGCCTCTCTCCACACCCTTCTGGGCACCTGTGGAGAAGCTTGGAATCAGGCGATCCCTGGAGACCCCTCCTACTCTGACAGTTTTGGGCAGTAAGGATGGCAGCACACCTGTGCTCCTTGCTTACCATGTGCTCCTTGCTTACATAGCACCTTGTTTCTTCCTCACAACCACCCTATGAAATAGGTGCTCTGAATCCTACCAGACCAGGGAGGCAACGGAGATTCCGAGAGCTTAGCTCACCTGCCTAAAGGCCTACAGCTGGTACGTGGCCAAGTCTGGCTGAGAACCCAAGAAGCTGTGGAAGTCTTCGCCATGTTCCGTATCAGTGATTCCCATCTCTCCATGAAGTTGAAGCATTTTGGAGAGGAATCTAAAGCATTGCCCCAGTTATTCCCTAACCACGGCTAACACCAGAAAACTTCACTTGCTTAATCAAATTTCAATGGCATCCTGTGCTCAGAGAAACCACCTAAAACCAAGGAGCACGGACCCAGTCTGGCTTTGTTGTCAACTTGGGTGGGACGGTGGCAAACAGTACCTATTACTTTTGTTTTTTTGTTTTTGTCTTTTGTTGTTGTTGCTATTTCTTGGGCCACTCCCTCGGCATATGGAGGTTCCCAGGCTAGGGGTCGAATCGGAGCTGTAGCCACTGGCCTACACCAGAGCCACAGCAACGCGGGATCCGAGCCGCATCTGCAACCTACACCACAGCTCACGGCAACGCCGGATCGTTAACCCACTGAGCAAGGGCAGGGACCGAACTCGCAACCTCATGGTTCCTAGTCGATTCGTTAACCACTGCACCGGGACGGGAACTCCTTTTTTTTTTTTTTTTTGTCTTTTGTCTTTTGTTGTTGTTGTTGTTGTACCTATTACTTTTGTTTCCAAGTCTTTGTATCTATACCTCAGTAAGGCTTTACATGCTGCACCATTTTACACCTCACAAAAAGCCCTTTAAAGCATCCTAGCATCCTACACTGGAAGTTCCCTCCTGGGGCAGCGGGTTAAGGAGCCAGCGTGGGTCACAGCTGTGGCAGGTTCGATCCCTGGCCCAGGAAATTCTACATGCGTGTGAGTGGGTGCCACCGAACAAAAAATAAAATAAAGCATCCTACACCATTTGTTCCTCATCACAAGGCCTGTAAAGTGGTGGCAGTGCTTATTACTATCCTCACATGGCAGATAAAGAAACTGAGGCAACAGGAGTGAAATAACTTCCTCCAAAGACCCTAAGGAAGGGTCAAAGCTTGGATTCGAACCTGAGGTTTTCCACATTACACCCACACACTTCCCCATTCCCTGTGGCTGTCTCTTTCCATAAAAAGATGCGCCGACTATTGCATTTATATCCTTCAAGTGTGTCTGCTGGCTCAGGGAAATGATATGATTTGGTCTCTCAGCTTGACAGAGTGATTTGCCAGGGTAGTTGTTCTCCATGTTAATGGTTTTTCATTTTTCTTTGCACAAACAACATTATAACAACATTAATGGAAGTCTAAGGGAAAAGAAAAATTCACCAATAAGCCTGCCACCACAATAAATCAAGTTTTGCTTTTTCCACAAATTCCCTTCCAGTGCTCGCTCGTGTGCTGACATGCTTTTTACAGGGTACAATTTGGTCTTGTGCCTTTTGTATGTTATACTGTATTATGAGCGCTGTCCGCGTTGCTCACCTGTCTTCATTATTAGCTCTTTAGTGGCTCCACTGCACTTCAGTGAGGTTGGCTGCATCAGATTTGCTTAGCCATTCCCCTATTATTTGAAAGCGGGGGGGGGGGGGGGGGGGGTCTTCGTACTTTTTTATACCTGCTTTTTGCTTCCTTCTAGTTCAACCCAAGGAATGTGGGGGTATCATGATTGGCCTCAGGCCCAAGGCCCGGGCCTCTATCTCCAACAAGTCTCTCAGTTGTGGGAGTTAAGGGGCAGCAGGAAATATTTTGTTTGGTGGCCTAGAGTTTCAACTTCTTCCATACCTTCCAATGGGCTCATTAAGTTGGGTTCCTAATTACGCCTCTAGGAAGAAGGCTTCCAGGGGGATGGAGACCGCTTCACTCCCTTCTAAATCTCTGCTACTTACTTACAATCCATCATAATGAAATCAAGGATTGTGAGAATTCCATAAACTTATGATTATGAAAAGGCTAGGTCAACTATGAAAATGCCTTGCAAATGCCATGAGATGCTTTCTTCATTGTGTTTCAGTACAGAGAAGAGAATGGTGGACTCATTTTCATCTTGAAACACAGGTCACCTTGCTCACAGTGCCGCTGTGGCTGCTTGCTGGGTGGAGGGGGGCTGGAAAGCATCATGATCTCTGCTGCAGTTGTCTCTGCTTTGGAAGCCCCTCTCAACACCTGGTCTGGGCTTCAATTCAAGAATTCCCCACCTTCTTGATAGTTTAGGAATCCTCAGCTCTAGCTTCTGGACCCAACAAGGAGCCTCCAATAAGTTCAATCATTCCAACAACACAAATGTGTCATCAGACAGACATATGGTGGGATTTCTACAAGGCTGGGAATTGCAATCTCTGTTGCTATAGAGATCTGCTAGCCCAACCTTCACAGAACCATAGAGCCCTCCTTTCACCACACCCAGTATCCAGGGTTACTAACTCCTGCCACAGAAGCAAAGATGCTGAAAAGCACGTGGCATGGTGCAATAGACACAAGCTTGACAGTCAGACAGACTTGGCCTCAAATCCTGGCTCTGCAACTTCCTTGTTATTAGACTACGGGGCAGTGCTCCCTCTGAGTCTCAGTTTTCTCCTCTGTAAATGGCATCAACAATCCCTGCCCGGTGAGTTCCCTGGTGGCCTAGTGGTTAAGGGTCTAGCATTGTTTCTGCTGTGGCCCAGGTCGCTGCTGTGGTGTGGGTTCAATCCCTGGCCTGGGAACTTGTGTATGCTGTGCATATAACAAAAAAACTAAAATCCCTAAATAATCCAAGACTTCCCAGCAGAGACAAAACTACCCGTGAGCAGAGGTCACACCTAGCTGGTACAGGTCAGAGGCATTCTGGGGGAGAAGGGGAGAGGGAGGCAGATGGGAACTGAGGGGGACATGGAGAAGGAGGGAAGTGGGAGTGGAAGGGAAGGGGGAAGTAAAAGTTGGTATGGATCATTTACAAGGAGAGATTCATCAAGTCCAAGACTATGACCTGGTCATCTCACCTCCAGACAAACTGTTTTTGAAAAGTGTTTCACAGAACCAACAGGAGCTATACTAATGGGAAGTTGCATGTGATATGTGCTAATGATCAAAATAAAGAAAGTGCTTCTCGGGAGTTCCCGTTGTGGCGCAGTGGTTAACGAATCCGACTAGGAACCATGAGGTTGCGGGTTCGGTCCCTGCCCTTGCTCAGTGGGTTAACGATCCGGCGTTGCTGTGAGCTGTGGTGTAGGTTGCAGACGCGGCTCGGATCCTGCGTTGCTGTGGCTCTGGCGTAGGCTGGTGGCTACAGCTCCGATTCAACCCCTAGCCTGGGAACCTTCATATGCCGCGGGAGCGGCCCAAGAAATAGCAACAACAACAACAACAATAACAACAACAACAACAAAAAGACAAAAAAAAAAGAGGTGAAAGGAGGTGTGAAAGTTGCTGAGAAACTAAGTCCAATTCAGGAGCCTGGTAGATGAGTCTTTCCAGTGTCAAAGCAACCTAGGCTCCAAGGTTGCGTTGGGCTTCTACATTCTGTGACTACCCTGCCCCACCCCCACCTGCTTTGAGGCTGTGCTGGCTGCTCCCCATGGTCTCCCAAACATGCCAAGCTCACTTTCCGTTCCATTCTCAGAGGCAAGACCCATGGTGTTCCCCCATCTGCAATCATAATCACTCTTCATTTACAAAGCATTATCAACATTCTAAAAGCTTTCCAAGCGTCTCATACCACATCTTCCCAAGCCCCCTTGGCAGGAGTAGGGTGGGGTGTGTGTGCTAAGGATCCTCTTTAAAGACTCATAGCTTTTATAGCCGAAGGATGGAGGTAGCAGAGAGGTGAATAACTTGCCTAAGATCACTCTGCTGGATCACAGGCAAGAGAGTTCAGAACTCAAGCCTTCCAAGTCCTGGTCAATAGCTCTTCCCCACCCTTTGGTAAACAAATTGTAGCCCTTGCCTTAGAAAAGCTCACATTTACTAGAGCGGATAAGCATGTAATAACAATCATAAAAATGAATGCCTGAAGGTAGCCCATCTGAAAAGGCTAGCTACTGTATGATTCCAACTATATGATATCCTGCAAAATGCAAAACTATGTTAATATTAAAATGATCAGTGGTTGTTAGAGGGTTAGTGGTGGTGGAAGTGAGATGCATAGATGGAGCAGAGAGGATTTATAGGGCAATGAAAATTCTCCGTGTGATATCATAAAGACGGATACATATTATTATATATTTGTCCAGACACATAGGATGTACAGTATGAAGAGTGAACCATAATGTAAATGATGGGAGTTCCTGTTGTGGCACAGTGGAAATGAATCTGACTAGGAACCATGAGGTTGCAGGTTTGATCCCTGGCCTCACTCAGTGGGTTCAGGTTCCAGCATTGCCGTGAGCTGTGGTGTAGGTCACAGATGCAGCTTGGATCTGGCGTTGCTGTGGTTGTGGCACAGGCTGGCAGCTGTAGCTCCAATTGGACCCCTCGCCAGGGAATCTCCATAAACCAGAGGTGCGGCCCTAAGAAGAAAAAATTAAAAAAAATAAATTATGGACATTGGGTGATTATGATGTGTCAGTTTAAGTTCATCAATGATAACAACTACACCAGTCTGGCGAAGGACATTGATAATGGGGGAGGCTCTGCATATGTTGGGAGAGGGGGTATGCCCTTAAAAGTGAAAGACTTTATTTTACTTTATTTTATTTTATTTTATTTTTTTGTCTTTCTGTCTTTTCTAGGGCTGCACCCGCAGCATATGGAGGTTCCCAGGCTAGGGGTCTAATCAGAGCTGTAGCCACCGGCCTATGCCACAGCCACAACAAGGGATCTGAGCCGCGTCTGTGACCTACACCACAGCTCATGGCAATGCTGGATCCTTAACCCACTGAGCGAGGCCAGGGATTGAACGCACAACCTCATGGTTCCTAGTCGGATTTGTTAACCACTGAGCCACAACGGGAGCTCCGAAAGTCTATTTTTAAAGATAGATAGCCAAAAAGCACGTTGGAAAAAAGGAGACAAAAATGCCAGCAATGACAGAATTATGTACAAGCTATCAAATTAGCACAGGGGAGGGACGGATGAACTCCGGTAATTAATTTTGTATAGAGGAAGGAGGTCAATCAGGTAAGGCTTCTGTTCAGGATTTTGAAAAATGAATAGGAAATTGCCAAAGAGAAGATGGGAGTTGGCGGGGGGGGACCCAAGCAGAGAAAAGTGCACTTGTGAAAGCACGGAATGGAATGGTGTATTTGGTGTATTTGGAAACCCATAAGTCATTCAAGATGGCTGGATGGCCAAGTTCAACAGGAAGTGACAGGAGGTAAGGCTGGAGAAGTAGGTGGGGTCTGATCATGGAAGGTCTCTAAGTTGTGGTAATAAGGAACAGTATATTTACCCTAGAAACTGGTGCTTTCCAAACCTCAGGTGATCCTATTTTACATTCTCAACTTTCTCCATTTTCATCTACCACTTATACTACTATTTACTTAATCATTTTATTAAAAAATTCACTTTAAAATGCTTAATCTTGCCCTAATAAAAAAGATATGAGAAACCATGGGTCAGATGTACTAGTTACATTTTTTTTTCCTGATACACATTAAAATATGAACTCTGAAAGGTTAAAAAAAAAGGTTTGTCTATACCACCTGCCAATGATCCTCTGGGTACACATTGGGAGCAATCCCGGTCTCCTTTCCCCAAATTAGCAAGACTTGGGTTCATAGCAGGGGAGTGCAGGGGCAGGTCACTGTGAGGGTTATGCAAGGCATGGCCGGGAGAAGGGCCAGTGTGGAGGCAGGAAGCCTAGCTTTGGAATAGGCCAGAGATAACAAAGGCCTGGACCCAGAGATGGACAGTGGGATAAGAGGAGGGCTTCCAAGTCTCAGAGGAGGACTCAACAATAAATAATGGCTGGCTGGATAGATGGATGGGTAGATGAGAGAAAATTGTTAGTATGAGGTGAGAAAGAGAGAGGAATGAAGGATGACTCCCAGCTTTTGAGTTTGGGTTCCTAGAGAGATGGTGGTGTCACCAAGAGAAAATGGAAAAGAGAAAGGGGAACTTCTCTGCAGGGGTGGAGGGCAGCACCAGATGTGCTCAGCTGAGTGTGAAGTCCTTATATGATATTCAGATGGAGATGGAACAGTTGACTACGGTTAGTTTGAGCTGGAGGGAGAGATTTGGAGGTCAAGCCTCTGGAAGTGGTCTCTGGGTGCAGCCTTGACCACCAAGGAAGAGGAGACGCGGGCCCCGAGGCAGCACTCTGAGGAAAGGAATTTGCATGTGAGAGCGGGCAATGGAAGAGGTGCTTTCTTGCTCCAAGGAGCCTTTACTGGTGACCTCGGGACAGACCTCCTCCCTTAGACCATTAACCAACTGTCTCCTGGGCTTGCCTCCTCTCCTTGACTATTGTGTGGGCAGCCTGGGGCTAGGAGGCTAACCGGTCTTTCCCTAGTTAGCCCAGTGGGCATGACTGTTCATTCAACCAAGGCTTCCAGGACTACCTAGGGATGGTGAGTGTGCAGGTGCAGTGCCCAGGGAAGGCGAGGGCCAGGAGGCCAAGTGGGACAGGAAGTGGAGTGAAAGAGAGACAGAGGGAGAAGTGGACATGAGACCACTTCCTCAGGCACCCAGAAGCTGGTCCCATAGCTACTGCCTCCAGGATGACCTTGGAGTGGAGCTGGCATGGAAATTGCAAAGCAATTTCTAAGAGATGAAATGGCAGCCAATAACTGTCCTGATCTGTAGCACCAGAAGTTGTGTGGAAGGTTATCCTCGAGTTCCTGTACTGATCTGTACAGAGCATCTCCATTTAACACCAGCAGCTCCTGTGACTCCAGCTGTGTGGCAGAGAAGCAGGGTGCTTCAGTGGTGCTTGGGCCATTGACCTAATGGTGGCCTTAAAAGAGTATGTCCCCAGGAGATTCCAAAGAAACTGCAATGCCCAGAATCGTTGCCACTGGCTCAGTCCACCACAGGGGCCCGATTTCAGCCCACCCAGGAGGCCAAACACTGCTCTCATGAGTGGGCCTCAGAAGCAGTCACCCTGCCTGGCAGCACATCCCAAGTCACTTTTTTGTAGCTTCCCTCCCCACTACACCTTTTGAAACCCCTGTTCTAGGGCTGCCCCTGGGGTTGGCTGGCCCTGGAAAACTTGCCTCAACCAGATGGCCAGTTGAGTTCCCAGGAAAAGGCAACTCTCTGGGCCTGAGCATGGCAGCTTTTTGGCAAGACATCGATCCATTTGTCGCTTTCTTATGGTAAATGTGAGTTAATCTTAGAAAGTTAAAAACTTTCCCTTCCCTCCCGCTGGCCATGGGCTTCTCTGTGAGGAGGGATGCTGAGAAGGGAGAGGAGGGGGCACCATCAAGACAGAGAGAGGAGGTCAGGGAAGGTACTGCTGGCCCTAGTGCTTGGGGCCTGATCCGAAGCAGCATCAGAAGGTGCTTCCCAGTGCCCAAGAAGTAAGCGGGAGGGAAAAGAGTTGGTGGGGGCTGAACGGGACAAGAGAAGTTGAGTCCTCGTTGCTCTTGCATCGCCCGGGATGGCTGACTAGGAAAAGTTGTCTCCAGATCCCGTCTCCCTGATTTCCACACTGTCAGCCTCCAGGAAGGGGTTGTTGGGGGAGAGCCATGCCAGCGCCCTTGAGTCCTTGTCTGGAGAGGACTCAGGGGCAAAGCAGGGCACGCCCAGGGTAGGAGGGCAACAAGCTCAAAGCTGACACATGCTCCTCTCACCCTGGCTGCGAGGAGAGCTCCCTGCCGGGCTGGGGCAGGAGGTGGGGGCAGGGCATTACACAGCAAGAAACAGATTTATCTGGATCATTCTGTGCATGCAGCTAGGAGGTAGAGCCAGGAGATGTAGGTGTACAGTGCGGGTTGGGGGTGGCTGGGGGAGATGAAGGTTTGAATAACAAAGGAGTCTTGTAAAGGATAAGCCATGCAGGGTTCCAGGTCTCTACCTACTGGATGCAGACAGAAAGCACAGTCCTAGCAATAAACTTCAGTCCACGGCATGTTGCTCACTTCCCTGACGCTCCAGCTACCCTCCAGAGGCTACATGGGGCTGCTGGCAAAGAGGCCGGCCCCTGCAAGCTCGGGGAGCTCTGACTTATGCAATTCAGGCTGGCGTGGGAGCAGGGGAGCTGGGAGTTCACCAGCATCTCCCTCGGGCTCTCTCCCCACCCCCTGCCAGCCCCTGAAAGTCACGCCAAGGGTCAGGGGCCCCCGCGCAGCTGCAGCTGGGGAGGCCCTGGCTAGAGGGCCCCCAGAAAAAGGAGTGAAGGGAAGAGAGTACCTGTTGCTGAATGCATCCTGCTTTGGCTCTTACTCCTCGGTTGCTTGTGGTGAGAGTTGCCCATCATTCTGTTCTGGACTGGCAGCCGCCCTGTGGCTGCCGCCACCGCCTCCTCCTCCTCCTCCTTTTCCTCCTCCTCCTCCCCCCCTCCCCCCTCCTCCTCCTCCTGTGCCTGCGCTCCTCCCCAGGTGCTTACATCACCTCAGCTTTGCTTCTCACACACATGGCTCATCCAAATCCCACTTGTGCCCCTGGCACACAGATTGTCCAGACCTGACCCTCTCACTTGGACTAGAGCCTGCTAGGAGCTTCTTCCAGCCTCTCTCTCTCTCTCTCTCTCTCACTCTCTCTCTCTCTCTCTC
The DNA here is from genome assembly GCF_016906955.1 of Phacochoerus africanus. Classification (NCBI taxonomy): domain Eukaryota; kingdom Metazoa; phylum Chordata; class Mammalia; order Artiodactyla; family Suidae; genus Phacochoerus; species Phacochoerus africanus. Next base: position 62,239,742 of record NC_062560.1, on the reverse strand, counting down.
TCTCTCTCTCTCTCTCTCTCTCTCTCTCTCTCTCTCTCTCCCCTCTCTCCCTCTCTCTCCCTCTCTCTCCCTCTCTCTCCCTCCCTTCCTCTCTCTCTCCCCTCCCTCCCCCTCCCCCCCCTTGCTTAGTGCTCCACTTAGGTTGAGCAGCCCAGGTTCCAGGAGAGCCCTAGTGAGCCCCGAGTATGGTCCCCGCCGTACCCGCCTCTGCAGACAGGGCCAGCACGGGCGCCCTTGGGGACCCGCCTTGCCAGCCCTCACCGTCCCCGGCTGCCTCCGCTCCCAGTGCTGTCATTTCTGCTGCTGCTAGCTTGCGGCTCCGTCTGCAGAAGCTCGCAGCAGCAAGGGGCCAATAACAGAGCCTAATCCGGGAGTGCGACAGAGACCAGTGAAGGAATGTGCTACCCAGGAATTCTAAGTGAGACAGCTCCCTGCTCATCTGGGAGATGGATCCAGTTCTGTAAGTGACAGCTGCCAATGGACTCTGGGCTCCAGTCCTGACCGAGACCCAGGAAAATCTGGGCACAGCACAAGGACGCCAGGCTGCAGACTGGGAACGAACACAGCCAGATGTCTCTGGCTTGCCCAATGTGGCCACTAGGTGTACCTGCCTCCTTGTCAGACACAACTGAAGTCTCACTCCACTCTCCCCACCCTCACCTGACCTGCCTTCCCAGGGGAGGGTAGTGCTGGCAGCCCAGAGATTCATAGACTGGACCTGAGACCCTTGTCAGCCAATGAGAAGGCTCCTTCCGTGAGTCCCACTGTAAATCCCCTCCCTGCTGCCACACACACACACATACACACACACACACACACACACACACACACACACACCCGCAGCTGCTCATGCCAAATGCTGCAGCCCTGTGGGATAAATGACATGGGGCAGGTTGTGCGGGCTCGGAAGCTCATTCCAGCCCCAATAGCCTGGCAGTGAGGAAGGGCCATGACTCTTGGAATGAACTCTGCCAGAGCCAGACAGCCTCGAGTGACTTCCCTTACTTAGTGGAGTTATGGTACTGCCCAGAGCTGATGTCATCAGACTCATGCTCAGGGACAGGGGGCCTGTCTGTCATAATCACAGTCACAGAGCATTCTGGGTGTAGGTCTAGTTAGAGCCTCAGCCTGGCTGAGCTTTCTGATTTTGGGGCAAGAGGTCTAAAGTGGGATCCATCTGTCCATACATCCATCCACCTACCCCCTCTTCCATTCAGTCATGTAGTCATTCTTTCAACAGTTCCCAGGGATCTGCTCTGGCTAGGCAGGCCTTGTGTGCTAGGTGTTGAGGACACACAGGTGTAAGTTACCATCTAGGAGGGATGGTGGACATATCCACAGACCATGACAGGAAAATGTGATCACTGCTATACCAGGGAAAGGATCCACATGTTACAGAAATTGGAAGCACTGGAGATACCTTCCCAGAGGAGATGACTCTTGGACTGAGTAAAGAAGGATGAAGAAGAGTTGGCCAGACCCAGAAATGGAAAGGGTAGATTGTTAAATATTTGGAATAGTACCCATGCTAGGAATCTCTCCTGCCAGGCCCCCAGCTGTCAAGGGTCTCTTCTCTTTTCTTAGACAATTCTACACACACCCCTTAAGTGCCACCTCTGTGCCAGACCGAGGCCACAGAGGGAGGCTAACACTGACTTTGAGGCTCCCCAGCCTCGTAGGGGAGACAGATGATTATGCTGAGAAGCAACAGGATGGTGTGATCCTTGCTTGGGCTTTGCAGCTCACTGTAGAATGTGTCAGGAGGCCTCCAAGGGGGAGCTAGCAGAGGTCAGAGAAGAGGTTTTGGAAATTAGAGGCCCCAGAGCAAGCATGAAGGACCAAGAGAGGAGCATCTTGGGAAAATAGATTCATGACTGTGAGAAAAATCTTAAAGATTTATGGACACAGCGAAAACCTTGAAAGTGAGGTTTGGGTCCAGTTTGCTCCCTGCCCTGTTGTACACTTGTGAGGGGCCCTAAATATGAGTCTTGGTAGGTTCAAGGTTGTAAATATGGACTGACAAGAGCTTGGAGAGGCTGGAAGAGACAGAACCACGATGTCTTGAGATGGTTCTAAAATGCATGGCGGTTCCCTGGTGACCTAGTGGTTAAGGATCCAGTGTTGTCACTGCTGTGACTTTGGTCACTGCTGTGACATGAGTTTGATCCCTGGCCTGGGAACTTCTGCATGCCACAGGCACAGCCAAAAACTCTTTTTTTTAGATGCATGGGACACCTTGAGAGTCAAAATAATCAAACTCAACTGGGCTATGTGCTTGGGAGGCCAGATTATATTCCCAGCGGCCAGGTGAGGAAGCTTGACTAGGAACAGGTATGTTTTGGAAGTGTACGGGGAGTATGGGGGTGGAGGGGGCTGCTGAAGAATGAGTGAATGATGAACGGAACACACCTGTAGACCCGCTGCCCAGGTCAACAAGTTGAGTCAGATTGGAACTACAAAAGCCCGCTTCTAAGCAATTTTTAAACCGTTATTGCAGATCTCCCACAACAGCCCTGTCTGGTAGGTATTAGTCCAATCAACTTTATAAGTACCTAAATGGAGGCGAAGACAGGGGACCCAGCTAGGTCTCCACTGGCCTCTTCCACTGGGCTTACACACATGCTCAAGTTGCCCCCAGAGGAGAAAAGCCAAAATGACAGAAGAGCAGACACAGAGCCTCTCCTTTTCCCTATGTCCCTGCCTCTTATCATTCCTCTCCTTCCTCTTCCCATCTGAACTTCTCATAAGGGGAGTTTACAGTCTATGACCCATGTCCTCACCTCCTCCCCAGTGCAGCCCAGCCCCTCCTCATCCTCCACCAGCGCTTCCCTCACCCATTCACCAGTATCCTTCTGGCCATAGGTCATAGATGCTTTAGCTTTAGCATCTTTTCTTATTGGGCCTCCCCGCTGTTTGCCACAGGGAGGGGGAGGGGTTAAACATGCTCCTTCTTGACTAAATGAACCCAACTAGTATATGGGGCAGCCAGGATTTGAACCCCTGCCTGTCTATCTCCAAATTCAACACCACCTCCATCATATCCCTCTTTACCATCTAAAGGGGATGGGGAATGCCTTTAGACATTTTTACATTTTCCTCTCCCTCCCCTATCATTTTACTGAGTCTTGTAAGTTGTTCCTCAGAACTGTCTCATATCCAAGCACTTCTCAATGTCATCTCCACTTCCCTCACCCTGGCCCCAGCCACCCTTATTTCCTTCCCCCCGAACACTGCAGTGAACAGTCTCTTCACTGGGTTCCTTGCTTCCATCCTGCATCCTAGAATCTATTCTTCACATAGCGGCCAGACTGAGCTTTTACAAACATAAACCAAATCATATCAGTCCATTGCTTAGAACCTTCCAATGACCTGTTGTCTCAAGTGTCAAGTCCATGTCCTCTAGCCAATACTTAGAACCCGCTCCATCTGACCTCTTTTTTTTTTTTTTTTTGGTCTTTTTAGGGCTGCACCCGCAGCACATGGAGGTTCCCATGCTAGGAGTCTAATCAGAGCTGTAGCCGCCAGCCACAGCTACAGCCATGAGGGATCTGAGCCACATCTGCACCCTATAGGACAGCTCACGGCAACACCGGATCCTTAACCCACTGAGCGAGGCCAGGGGTTGAACCCGCATCCTCATGGATGCTAGTCGGTTTGTTAACCGCTGAGCCACGACGGGAACGACCCACCTGATCTCTTTACTTTCTCTCTTCTTTGTTCCCTGAAACAACCCCCTCTGCCCATTCAAGCCATGGGCTACTCATTCTTTACCTTGTCCTTGTGATTTATCACTCTATGGGGCAGCAACCTGGAAAAGGCTTTGTAGTCAGAGAAATGTGACTCCATTTAGGTACCTATAAAGTTGATTCAAATCTTTACTCTGCCGTTTCTACCTGTGTGACCTTGAAAAGTTATTTAACCTCCCCAGCCTTGATTTTTCACATTTGTATAATGGAGGATAAAAACATCTAACTTGCAGGCTATTGTGAGACTTCCGCTAGCTAAGGGGCATCGGGCACATATTAGGTGCTTCCTAAAAAATGCTTCTTGTCCCCTTCTCAATGTCTCTCTCTGCTGTTCCCAAATCGTACAGCCCCTCAAGCTTCAGCTCACTTGGCACTATCCCATGAAAACCTCATCCCATGAAAGCCCTACCCACCCTCAGTGTGCAGGGCTCACTCCCTCCTCTGAGCCATTTAAGCCCTGGCTATGTGAGCCACTCACCTGCCCCTAAACATAGATGTCCTGGACTTGTTGGAAACCTCCCACATGCTCATGAACCTGCTCTGCTCTGGCAGCTTGTGAGTTCCTCGAGGGATGGGTCAGAATTTGCACCTTCAAGTTTGCCCTGGGCAGGGCCTGGCACAGAGGATGTCTCAGTTTTTGCAGGGAAATCAGCACGGGCCAAGCTTCCCTACCCATGCAGACCTTCCCTTCTCCTCTTCCTCTGAGTCTCCTTAGCTCCTGGAAGATCCCTCCAAAAGCTCCACACACTTGGTCCTTGTATTCCTACCAACCCAAGAGTCTCCTGAAAATGTTCTCATCCCTTCCTACTTATCAGAGTGGACCTCCAGGCTGTGTGGTGCTGGTGGCAATTCTTCTGATGGGTCCACTGATGCAGGATCACTGCCCATGGAAAGGTGCCAGGAAGATCAGCTATCCTTTGCACTGAGAACTGTGCTGGGGGTATGGGGGGAAGTGCAGTGGCTTTAGGAAGGGACTAGACTCAATGTGGTGTCTTCACGTGGAATTTTGGAGGGGAAAGGCTTCTTCCCAGCACACGTGCGAGCTGAGCCAGGCCAGGAGCAGCCACATCTATGGAGAAGAGAAGGCCATGTCCTCACCTGATTTGGAGTCTTAGAGATACCAGGAGAGGTGACAGAGAAGTCTGAGGCCTGAAATAAGCAAATTTGGGGTCCCCTAAGTGAAAACATTAAAGGTTCATTGTTGTCACCTCATCAGCCATGTCCAGCCTGTACTTAGGGGTGGAGGAGGAGTGGACAGGGTGATACTGTCTCCAGACTGTGGCCCTGAGCCCAGGTCCTGGGACTATGGCCAGCATGTTGCTTTAGTCATGCTCTCACTCACTCCCCACAACCACCCTGCAACCATGTGGATGATCAGACCCAGTTCTGCAGCTGAGGAAGCAGAGATGGGGAAAGAGACAGAGCTGCTAAGTGGCACAGTCAGGATTAGAACTCAAGAGAGGCTGACTCCAAACCTGGTTCTTTTTCCCTCTGCTGGCCCAGCTGCCCCTGCCCCTTGCACATACGATCCTGCTGTGGGTGACCTCCAAGGGCAAGTTCCATACATAAGGAGAAGTCGATTCTAATACCCAGCTCTGACTGGCTCCAGTGGGCGGTAGCCAACCAGAAGGCAGTCCCTGGCAGTTCACCCAGTGCCCCATCCCGGGGACACTTTCCAACTGCACATAAGTCACAGCCCCTCAAGCCTGAAGCACCAACTTCTCTTCCAGCCCCAAATAAAAACTGTCTGTTTTCTATTTCTTCTGCCAGGAATGCTTTCCCTTCCACTTCCATCTCTGCTCGTGAAAAGTCATGCTCATCTCCCAAGACCCAGCCTCCTCCTCCATGAAAATTTCTCTCAGCCTTGCAGCCAGAAGCAAACTCACTTCTGCGTGGCCATATCCTCTTTCCTTACAAATTTATTTTTTATTAAACTTTTTTCCGAATGCATCAAGTTGTATACATTAACTATGTACAATTTTTTGTCAAGAAATTGATTAAAAAAGCATATCCACAAATGATGAAACTGACGAGGGCCTAATCTTCAAAATATACAGATAACTCACAGGATTCAACAACAAAAAAACAAATAACCCAACTGAAAAATGTGCAAAAGACCTAAGTAGACATGTCTCCAAAGAAGACATATGGGTGGCCAACAGGCACACACAAAAATGCTCAAGATCACTAGTGATTAGAAAAATGCAAATCAAAACTACAGTTAGGTACCACCTCGCACCAGTCAGAATGGCCATCATTAACAAGCCTACAAAGGACAAATGCTGGAGAGGATATGGAGAAAAGGGTACCCTCTTTCACTGTTGATGGGATTATGGAAAACCACCATGGAAAACAGTATGGAGGTACCTCAGAAAACCGAATATAGAACTACTGTATGATCCAGCAGTCTCACTCCTGGGCATATATTTGGACAAAATTCTAATTCAAAAGGTACATGCACCCCTATGTTCATTGCAGCACTATTCACAATAGCCAAGACATGGAAACAAACCTAAATGTCCATCGACAGATAAATGGATTAAGAAGATGTGGTATCATATATATAATGGAATACTACTCAGCCGTAAAAAGAACAAAATAATGCCATTTGCAGCAACATGTATACAACGAGAGATTCCCACACTAAGTGAAGTAACTCAAAAAGAAAAGGACAAACACCATATGATATCACTTATATGTGGAATCTAAAATATGGCACAAAAGAACCTATCTACAAAACAGAAACAGACTCCCAGACATAAAGAACAGACTTGTGGTTGCCAAGGGGGAGGGGGGAGGAAATGGGATGGGTGGGGAGTTTGGGGTTCGTAGATGCAAACTATTACAGATAAGCAATGAGGTCCTACTATACAGCACAGAGAACTACAGCCAATCTCTTGGGATAGAACATGATGGAAGACAGTTTAAGAAAAAGAATATATATATATGACTGGGTCACTATGCTGTACAGCAGAAATTGACACAACACTGTAAATCAACTATACTCTAATAAAAATAACATTTTAAAAGAAGCACATATCCTCTTCACAAATATCAGGCGGCCCATTGCACCTGCCTCCTTGTCTTGCTTCAAGTCTTTCCTGATCTTCCCAATGTAAATAGCCTCCTCCTTGTGTTTATTCCCACAGCACAATACAATGTTCCCCAAAGTATGACACACATTTTGCTAGTGGCATGTGAGGGAATGGTATGAGAGAGGGAGTTTTCAATATATGTGAAAGAGCTTTTTTAAGTTTAATAGTCATGTATTTATTCTAATGCATATTAAATTCTAATAATATTTAGAGGAAAAATCCAGTGCAGAAAATGTGTAATTTCCCGAGTACTCAAGGCTGAATTAAATGAGTTGGTTTAAACAAAAATAATTCAGTATCTCTAAAGTATATTGAATTACTTACACCTTCCTCCCAGGGCTGTTGTGAGAAGATCCGCAATGATGGCTAAAAACTGCTTTGAGGACATTTTCTTTTTTTTTTTTTTTTGTCTTTTGTCTTTTTTGTTGTTGTTGCTATTTCTTGGGCCGCTCCCGCGGCATATGGAGCTTCCCAGGCTAGGGGTTGAATCGGAGCTGTAGCCACCGGCCTACGCCAGAGCCACAGCAACACGGGATCCGAGCCGCGTCTGCAACCTACACCACAGCTCACGGCAACGCCGGATCGTTAACCCACTGAGCAAGGGCAGGGACCGAATCCGCAACCTCATGGTTCCTAGTCGGATTCGTTAACCACTGCGCCACGACGGGAACTCCGAGGACATTTTCTTTAGTCCTGGGCAGGCTTAACTTCTTGACCTGGGTAGTGGGTACATGGGTGTGTTCACTTTGCATCATCCATCAATGTGAGCACTTTTTGATGTGTACTTTTGATGTGTGCACTTTTTGGTATGTATGTTAGTCATCCACAAAAATTTATTTTTGAAAAAGCAGCTGACACATTTTTGAAAAGAGGCCCTCACTCAAAGGCAGTTTAACACTTTGTATTTGGGGCCCAATTGGCTAGAAGGGTGGTGATGCCATTAACATCCAAGGAAGGGGAGGAGCGTCGGGGTATAGAAAATGGGTTTAGGGAAGGCGGGAGGCTGTGGATTTGTGATTTGGGGCATGTTTTCTTCTTTGGCTCCTGTCCTGGTAAGAAAGCCAGAGCACCTTCTGAGAGCTGGTGCTGACGAGTCGCAGGCCAAGGGGGTGGAACCAGCCTGGATCATAAATGAGCATACATGCCAGAGGCTAAGCAGAGAAGCTGGCACAGGGGACAAAGTGCTGGCTGGAGGCTTCATTATAATGGGTGGGTCCTGGGCCTCTCTGAATCTCATTTAGTTCCCACTTGGACAGTGAAATATATGGACCTAACTGCTCCTTGAGGGTCCTCTCAGTTCAGACATTTGGAAAAGAGTTGTCATATGCACTGATATTAGTCAACAAATGTGTTTTTTTTTTGTCTTTTGTCTTTTTAGAGCCAAACCGGCAGCATTTGGAGGTTCCCAGGCCAGGGGTCAAATCGGAGCTATAGCTGCTGGCCTACGCCACAGCCACAGCAACTCGGGATCCAAGCCCTGTCTGCGACCTACGCCAAGCTCACAGCAACGCCAGATCCTTAACCCACTGAGGGAGGCCAAGGATCAAACCCACGTCCTCATGAATACTAGTTGGGTTCATTAACCACTGAGCCACGATGGGAAATTCAACAAATACGTTCTTGAATGATCTGGGCACTCATTCTGTTCTAGGCAATATTCTGGTCACAGAGATACAAGAATGACAGGCCCCAGCTGCTGCCCTCGGAGGGCTTCCAGGCCTCAGCTTTCCCCATATACTTGCCCCTGGGGATAGACCAACACCAAGTTCTGTAGTAGAAGGTTCTCTGGAGATTTGCAAAGGAAACCCTAGCGGGGGTTGGAAATGCACATGCCTCTGAAGGTCGGGAAAGGCAGAGGAACGTGTGAAGTTGGCTGGGAGGAAGCAATAGGGGTGGTGGAGAGCTGGCGTGTGCATGCTGTTCACCCCTGACCCTGGCCCCCAAGCACTCAACCTCCAACCCGGGAAACCTCGATGTTGGCCCAACCCAATCTACCTGTGGTCCACAGGCTGCCAACAGCTTGCCAGTGTGCTTCCCACCAGCTGTGGCCTCCCAGCCCTGTTGAGCAGATACCCCAACATCTGCATATTGACATATAAATGGTATTCCTGTAATACTGTGCTAATCAATCTTATAAATGATAAAAGATAAAAAAATATGGAAACGAAGATGTGATAAAAATGAATGCTAACAGGAATGCTAATATTTTCTCTCTGCACCCTGATAAATTATGCACCCACTTTGGAGGCCACAGGTCTAGCGAATCACCTTCTGCCTTATAGCCAGGCGATGGAAGAAGGCCAAAGGGAGGGGATAGGCAAGTGTTGTGCTCTCTATCTTTCACTCTTTGTTCTCAGTGCTCTGCATGCCTTAATCATTCATTCATTCAATAGATCTCATTGAGCCTATTGTATCTAGTCCCTGTGCCGGGCACTGAGGGGGCAGAGAGATGGACAAGATACACACAAGGAGTTTACAATCCAGTCAGAGGAGACAGACAATAATCAGAGACACAAATAACCAAGGTAGGGCTAGCCAGTGAAAAGTGCTATGAAGACATCAACATGGCGACATGCTGGCAAGTGATGGGGTGGGGAGCTACTTTGGATAAATGGTCAGGGAAGGTTTCTCTGAGTTAAAAACTGAGGATGACAAGGAACCAGCAGAGGGAACAGAAAGTGCCAAGTCCATGAGGTGAAAAGGGTCTTCACGTTTTAGAGAAATGGAAGGGAGGCAAGTGAGTCTAGGATGGAGGATGCTGGGGGAGAGAGTGGTGGGTTTTAAGTACAATGGGAAACCATTAGAGTTTTAAACAAGGCAGTGACAAGATCTACTTTAACAATTTAATTTTTTTTTGTCTTTTTAGGGCCGCACCCGCAGCATATGGAGATTCTAAGGCTAGGGGTCGAATTGGAGTTACAGCTGCTGGTCTATGCCACAGCCACAGTAATGCCAGATCTGAGCCACATCTTCGACCTACACCACAGCTCACGGCAATGCCCAATCCTTAACCTACTGATCAAGGCCAGGGATCGAACTCGCAACCTCATGGTTACTGGTCAAATTCATTTCTGCTGTGCCACAATGGGAACTCCTAACAATTTTTTTAAAAAATTAATTTTTTTTCTTTTTTGGCTGCCCCATGGCATATGAATCAGATCCAAGCTGCAGTTGTAACATATGCCACAGCGGCAACAACGCTGGATCCTTAACCCACTGTGCTGGGCTGGGGATTGAATCTGCATCCCAGCACTGCCGAGACACCACCTATCCCATTGCACCACAGAGGGAACTCCTGATATAGCAATTTAAAAGTCCACCATGTCTGCTATGTGGAAAATGACTGGAAAGGGGTTTGAGTAGAAATGGGAAAGTCCAGAGGTTATCATACTGGTCCAGGCAAGAGATGATGGACTAGGATCAGGGCAACGGAAACAGCAAGAAGCACACAAGCATGAGATATATTTAAACCTTGTGGTAACCTTACAGTAATGCCCTTGAAAGACCGATACCATCATCCCCAATGCACAGATGAAGAAACTGAAGCCAAGAGAAGTTGACTTTTTCAAGATCGCACAACTAGTAGGTGACAAAAGCAGGATTAACCTAGGTCTGCCTGGCTACATTCCAGTCCTACTCAGAATTCTAATTGTGTTTCTTGCTCCAGGGAATCATTCACCAGGACAATACAGAGTTTCCCTGTTTCAATCCTGAAAATCACTGGGCATCCAGAATGAAGAAGAGGGCATTGAAGACTATTTGACCTGGCACTCAGCCAAGGGTATCTAAGTGCTTGAAACAGTTCATTCGTCCCATTTTCTTAAACATTCTGAGTTCATCAGACCTCAAAGTAAGGGAAAAACCATTCTTGCCTTTGGAGGGGGAGTGGATAGGAGGAAGGTGGTGATAGTATATTTGGAAATAGAAAAATAAAAAGCTGCCAACTTGTGCCTTCAAGGAAAGCCCAGGGGCCCAGGCCAAGACAGGGGAAGTGACTTGCCAAATCCCCAAAGTTATCCCTGCGAAAAAGAAGGCGGAATTGTTCCTGCCAAAGACATGAAGTCCTTTACAGAGCACTTTGTTAGCAAAGCCTAGCATCCCTGTCACTATGCAAAGCACGCTGGAATGTTGCCGTGGCAACAGGCAGCTGGGCGCCTGAATCAGCTCAAGGGCTGCCTCAACAGAGAGGCCCAAGCCAGTGGGGGTATCTCCCAGAGGCAGGGGGCAGAGAGGCGAGAGCCAGTTTTGTGTTGGTTGATGAGGAGCCCTGAGCTCCCTTTCAGGTTACCAGGGTCCAAAGCCTGTGTCTGGGGGAAATACTTCCTGTTAGCAGCTCTGCCTAACTTCCACAAAACATCGCATCCCAAGTTGGCATGACCTGACCTTTGCCCTGGTTGTCTCCTGGCTGTGGGAAGGAGAGAAGAATGGACAGTGGTAGTGACATGGGGATAGAGTGGACAGTGCCATTCTCCAAGTTAGGTGGCTCTGTAAGAGGAGCAGGTGCAGAGAGGGCGGGGAGAGAGCTCATTTCGGCCACTGTGTGCGTGCAGTGCATCTGGGTGTGGCTGTCCGGCTGTCTGGGAAGTAGGAGAGATGCAATCTGGTGCTCAGAGAAGGTCAGGGCTGGAGCTCGCAATGGAGCAGTCACTAGCTCTTGGGTGTATATGAAGCCAAAGGGTAGATGAGCCAGTCCAGTTTGAGTAGGAGAATGGGAAGAGAAGGAAGCACTGCCATTCGCATTTTGTGTCCTGACTTTTTGTATCTCTCCCTGGCTCTGCAGTGGCAGCCTTCCTGGTGCACTAGTCCAACTTAGGAAGTTTCCGTCCATGCACACTAACAAGCTCCTGCAATTGGATGGAAAAATAAAGCACAGGCTCTCGTGCACAGGGCCTTCGCACTCCAGGCAGGTAGCCGGCACCCTTGACATGAGAACTTTCTGGAAAAAGGACTTGATAAGCCCAACAGGTCATAAAGAATTAAGGGGCTTGATCCAGCAATCCCATTCCTGGGCATCTATCCAGAGAAAACCATGACTCGAAAAGACACATGTACTCCGATGTTCATTGCAGCACTATTTGCAATAGCCAAGACATGGAAACAACCTAAATGTCCATCGACAGAGGAGTGGATCAAGAAGATGTGGTACATATACACAATGGAATATCACTCAGCCATTAAAATGAATGAAATAACGGCATTTCAGCAACATGGATGGACAGAGAAATTATCATGCTAAGTGAAGTCAGTCAGACAATGAGACACCAACATCAAATGCTTTCACTGACATGTGGAATCTGAAAAGAGGACAGAATGAACTTCTTTGCAGAAGAGATACTGACTCACAGACTTTGAAAAACTTATGGTTTCCAAAGGAGACAGTTCAGGGAGTGGGGGGATGTGCTGGGGTTGTGGGATGGAAATCCTATAAAATTTGATTGTGATGATCATTGTGCAACTATAAATGTAAAAAATTAAAAACAAAAGAATTAAGTGGCAAGCAGAGAAAGCCTGTAAGAATAGGGAAACTGTCAAGCCCATGGTGGCAGAAACAAGTTTTCCAAAATTCTGACTTTCACTTGAAAGTTCAAATTTTATCTCCGGTGACAAATACTGTCAGTTGTTTTCCTTGAAGCGACAGGCTCACTCCGTTCATTTTTGAGAAAATGTCTGCCAAGTACCCAAGTCTGAATAAACACAGTTTGTCTGTCACTCGTCTTTTCAAGTAAAAATGATGTTCTGTGAAAAGAGGCCCTTTGATCTCACACCTCAAACATCACACAAGTGCTTTTCCTCGAGATGAACATCATCCTTCAGCAACAGCACAAGTGCTTTATGTGCTCTTCTTGTTCCATCACACAGAATATTAAAAAGATCTGAACTCAAGGGTCGAGATTCAATAAAATTAACCATTTTTACTGCTTTTTCAAAGCCATTATTAAGACTGATTTTTTTTAAACTGAGAGTGCATGGTGAAGTATTCAACGACTGCTAGTACAGGGTGGTAGGTACCACTGCCCTGATTCACACTAAGGTGCCAGCAGTTTTACCCTGGTTCAAACGTAAGCCTTGTGAAAAAGGCAAATAACATCTTAGCAATATGATGAAAATAGCTCTGACCCCACATATCCTCTGAAAGGGCCCCAGTAACTTTTAGGGATCTGTGGACCACACTTTAAGAACTGCTAGTTTTGGAGTTCCCTGGTGGCTCAGTGGGTTAAGGATCCCATGCTGTCACTGCTGTTGCTCAGGTGGCTGCTGTGGTGCAGGTTCTATCCCTGGCCTGGGAATTTCCATGTGCCCCAGGTGTGGCCAGAGAGAGAGAGAGAACTGCTGATTTAGAGAAATTCTTGTCTAGATGTGTGGGAGCAACTTGAGGAAGGTTTATTGCAGTATTATCTGTGGTTGTAGCAGGTATGCAGGATCGAGATGTCCAGTTTTAGAAGAACAGAGAAATAAAATGTGGCAGATGCATGCCATGTCAGAAGTCATAAACTAGATGTGCACATAGGAACATGGGGAGACTTCAAAAACTGAGCATTGAGGGAAAAAAGAAACAGGATATATGGATCAACACCACTTTGTAAGTTAAAAACTACATATACACATTAAACACCATTTTTTTTAAAGACATCCATACAGGCATACTTCATTTTATTGAGCTTTACAGATAGTGCTTTTTTTAAAAATTGTAGTTGATTTACAGTGTTGGGTTAGATTCAAACGCATAGCAAAGTGATTCAGATACATACACACACACACACACACACACACACACACACACACTCTTTAAGATTCTTTTCTATTATGGTTTATTACAAGATTTTAAATATAGCTCCCTGCACTATAAGTAGGTCTTTTTGATGATCTATTTTATATATATATATACACACACACACACAGCAGTCCCAAACTTTTATTTATTTATTTATTTATTGCTTCTCAGGGCCATACCTGTGGCATATGGAAGTTCCTGGGCTAGGGGTTGAATCGGAGCTACAGCTGCTAGCTTAGGCCACAGCCACAGCCAACGCCAGATACAAGTCGTGTCTGCGACCTACACCATAACTCACAGCAATGCTGGATCATTAACCCACTGAGTGAGGCCAGGGATCGAACCCGCATCCTCATCTATGCTAGTCGGATTCGTTTCCAGTGAGTCACAAGAGGAACTCCCCAAACTCCTAATGTATCCCTCCCCTCATTTTCCTCTTTGGTTAACCATAAACTTGTTTTCTCTATCTGTGGGTCCATTTCTGTTTTATATACGTAAGTTCATTTGTATTGCTTTTTATATTCCACATATAAGTGATATCATATGATATTTGTCTTTCTCTGGCTTAATTGCAGATAGCTCATTCTTTACAAATGGAAGGTCCGTGACAATCCTGCATTGTCAGATTATGGCTAGCATTTTTTAGCCATAAAGCACCTTTAAATTAAGGTAGGAATATCTTTTTTCTTTTTTTTTTTTTTTGGCTGTGCCCACAGCATGTGCAAGTTTCTTGGCCAGGGACTGAACCTGTGTCATGGCAGTGACAACACTGGCCCTTAACCGCTAGGCCACTAGGGAACCCCTGTACATCTTTTTCTTAGAAACAATGCTATTGCACACTTAATAGACTACAGTATAGTGTAAACATAATGTTTATATGCACTGGGAAACCAAAAACACTTGTGTGACTCACTTTATTGATATTTCTTGATTGCAGTGTATGAAACTGAACCCACAACATCTCCAAGGTATGCATGTATTTGAAACATGTACCAACACACTAGAGAGGGGATAGGAGTGGGGATTGGGGATGAAATGGAAAAATACAAACTAAAAGCAATTTAAAGGACCTTATATGGATAGAAAATAGTGTACACAATAGTATATTTCACTGTGCCCTTGAGTGCAAATAAGGACAGTGAATGGGTAGCAGAAAATCTACTCGTTCAAGAGCTCTGATGGTGAAAAGAGGGGGGGATTTCTGCAGAGAGGTCCTGAGAAAGAAGAGGGTGGGATACCGGCGTTTTGCCTTCCATCAGTCCACCCAACATGCACTAGCCTGGCCTTCTGCTTCCTGAAGTTCATGGAATAAGGCCCAGGAAGGCACGGAAGGAGCTTCCACTTGCTGGCTCCTATTTGCTTTGGGAAGTAGGAGATGAGATCATTGCTGGAAGTAGGAGATGATATGTAGTTGGCAGGGAAGATGTGAAGCAGCTGCCATGGAGACTAGAGAGAAGAAAAAGCATTTCCAGGCAGCACTGAAGGCCTAGCTGGAGACTGAAGGAACTTTGAGATGGATGGGAAAGAAATTGCCTTGACTTCTCATTTATTTATTTAGTCAGTCAATTAGTCAATAAATATTTATTAGATGCCTGTTATATGCCAAGAACTTTGCAAGGTACTTTGGATACCATAAGGAGTGAAAGAGACATAGTCCCCATCCTCATGGACCTGCCAGCCTAGGGGTGGGTGTGTGTGTGTGAGAGAGAGGGCAGGGGTGGTTAGGTAAGCACATACATATAAATATAAACACACCATGATAATTGCAAGAAAGGGAATAAGGTCCAGCATGCTGAAAGAGTATACTGGTGAGGATGGATGCAGTCCAGGAGGCCTGGTGGTAATGAGAGCTCTCCATCCTCATTTTCAACAGCTGCATGATACCCCACTGTACGGCTGCTCCATAACTGACTTAGTCCATGGTAGGGCATTTAGAATTTTTTCCCTTTCTCTCCACATCATAACCAGCATTTTTTTTTTCATGGCCGAACCCACAGCATATGGAAGTTCCTGGGCCAGGGATTGAATCCGAGCTATAAGCTTCAACCTTTGCTGAAGCTGAGGCAACACTGGATCCTTTAACCCAAGGATCCAATGTGCTGGGGCCGGTGATGAATCCCGCATCTCCGCAGCCATCTGAATGGCTACAGTTTGATTCTTAACACACTGTGCCACAGCGGGAACTCCCATAATCAACATTTTGATGTACATCTTTGTACAAGAATCTTTGGGCACTTGTTGGATTATTTCCGTAGCATGCATTTCTAAAAGGAGAATTGCCAGGCCAAAAGGTATACATATTTTTAAGGCTTTTGAAACACACTGCCACAATGCCCAGCAGAAAGGTTGTACCAATTTACATGTGGAAAAGTCTGCTTTAAAACATAAAATGTTATAATAGTAGTCAGATCTAAGTGGTAAACATTATGGAAAGATTTAAAAAGTTTCTACATTTAAATTTCCCCTCATTTTGCCACCTTCTAACAACTCTGGTGTGTATGTGTATTACTCACTTAAATTTGTTTTTTTGGAGTTCCCACTGTGGCTCATCAGGTTAAGAATCCTACTAGCCTTGATGAGGATGTGGGTTCAATCCTTGGCCTTGCTCAGTGGGTTAAAAGATCCAGCATTCCTGCAAGCTTCGGTGTAGGTCACAGATGAGGCTCGGATCTGGCATTGCTGTGGCTGTGGAATAGGCCAGCTGCTGGAGCTCCAATTCGACCCCTGGCCTGGGAACTTCCATATGCCATGGGTGTGGCCCTAAAAGGACCAGAAAAAAAATTTGTCTGTTTTTATTTTTCTGGCATGTGGATGTTCTGGGGCCAGAGATTGAACCCATGTTACAGCAGGAAGCTGAGCCACAGCAGTGACAATGCCAGGCCCTTAACCTGCTGTGCCACATGGGAACTCCTTAAAATGTCTCAAATAGTTAATGCATAAGCACTGCATATATATTCAGAGAGTAAAAAAGTGAATCCAGAGAAAAGTGAGTCTCTTTGAACCCTAGCCTAGTTTTTGGGCTTTCTGCCAGAGATATCTGTGCGCATTCAAGAAATTAGATGGTAGCATCATATTACACATATTTTTGGCACCTTATGCTTTTCATTTAACACAAAAAGCAATCTCGTTTTTTAAGGCTGCATAGTATTCCACGGTCATTCAGGCCTTTTTTACTCTTCTCATTACAAAACAATTTTTATTTCTTTAACAATGAAAAACAATGATGATGACAAAGGTAAAAAGGAAGAAAAAAAAACATCTACTGAGACTAGACTATGCCTCAATTTGTTCAAGTTATATGCTGGGTGATAGGAATAAAAAGATAAGAAATTTTTGTCCCCAGGAAGGAAAAAGAAAGCAGATTTTTTAGTCTCAAGGTTTGGAACACTCGTGCTTTTACTAAGCAATTGATTTGCTTTTATCTGTGATCCTTATAACTGATCATGTCTCCCCTTTCTGCTACCTGCCATGAAAGCTCAAAGCCAAATTTTGAGATTCACATTTATCAAGAAGAGACTTCTTCACTGGTTACCCTTGTTTTCCCCTTGTTTCATCTTTCTCTCATACATCTAACTTAGGCTCTTTATAAGTACTGGGTGTATCTTCATAAGCCACCTTAAATCTTGTTTGGAATGAGTCAGGTATAAATCATTTCTTACAAAAATTGAGCTAATGCTTGGGTCCTCTCTCTGACACAGCCCTCAGGAGGGACAGGCAAGATACAAGCAGAAGATGCCTCAAAAAAACAACAAAAGCCTAATGGGAGGTCAATCGATTTCTGGGCTACATGCGTAAAAGCTGAGGTCTTCAGCTTCCAAACACGCAAAGCAATTTAGCGCTCGAGTTCCCATGGCAACGGTGTCAGAGAAGATGCAGGAGCCCGGCCTGGTGGTTGCTGGGGGAGCTCTGGCTGCCCGCCTCGTGATTTCACTCAGGCCAGAGCATTTAGATGCTCAGGGACTTTCCATTAATGGGGAGCCCTGGGTTTGGACCTAATTGAAAATGTAGTTGCTGAGAAGTGAAAAGCATACACTGGAGATCGAGTGACACTGAGGTAGCCTTCTAATGCTTGAAGTTGAGTTCTCACTTTTCTTTTCCTCCCTCTCCCCACTGAACAGGTTAGGAAGCAGGAGATAGAAAGTTGGTGAGACGGATCCGCACTATGCTGTCCTTTGTCAAACGGGCTAAAAGAGTGGCTCGGGTATAGACCTCATTAGCATATTTAAAGCCTCAGCCTAATTGATTGCTTTGGCCTCCATTGAAGAAAGGTAGTGTTCACCGCAGGGAAAGGGGCTGCCTGGAGGGTGGAAGAGGGAAGTCCAGAAGATGTAGAATGGGGCAAGGTTGGTGAACGTTCCCCTCACAACCAGGGGAGAAGAGCAATGAGTATTCATCTGATCTGGAAAGAGGGAAGACTTTCTAAGCATAAAAATCCCAAAGGAAAACTGTGACATACTTGGCAGCATCATTAAAAAAAAAAAAAGTGAGCACATCTCAAAGCACAATAAATCAAAAATCAAAGACAAAGCAGCAAACTGGGAAATAAAAAGATATTTGCAGCACAGGGTGAAAAATGTTAATATCTTTATTACATAAAGAGCTTTAAGTAATAAGTTCTTTCCCACTAAGTAAAAAGAAACACATTTTACTTTTATAATCAGGAAAATCAACTCTATTTAAGACAAGGGGGGAACCAGAAGAACATGTCATTCTCTGAAAGGGAAGCTATTAAGAATCATTGAACACAGATCAGCTCAGACAAATGCAAAAGTGGCCCAGAAAAGAGAGAGTTTGAACATGTCTCACTTATTGCACCGGGGAGGTGGGATGAGGGTCGCCGAAAGCTTATTGAACCAATCTAAAAGCAGCCAATTTGGAACAACCCATCAAAATGGTTCTAGAACTTGGCATTGATAGGTGCAAGGAGGATAGCTCTGCTTCCCCTGCAGGGTAGAAAGAGGAGTATGGCAGAGATCGAGTGGCCGAGTATCCTTGGCAAGAGGAGGCTCTGCTGAATCCCCAGCCCCCAGGGCAGACCTGGCCCAGAGTAAGAAGGTACTCAGTAAGGCCTTGCTGAAGAGTTTGTGAGGCTTTCTTCACGATGACCAAGTCCTTAGGTAGAGTCCCTGCTCCTAAGCCACCTTCAAGGCACTCACCCAGGGGAAGCAGACATATTCTCTATTACTGTAGATGGTAAGACTGATCATTTCTCCCACAAACATTGCTTGAGACCAAACATTGCATGAGACAGATGGGGGTGGAGGATTGGACCCCTAAATGAGAAGCTTATTACAAAAGTTCCCAATTTGGGGAAGATAATATGCGACTTGTGTAAGAAGCAGCTTTTGAAATGGGCTTTGAAAGTTGGATAGGAGTTCAGGAGGCAGACATGTGGTCAGGGAGGGCATGAGAATTGAAGTGAATGCAAAGGGCGAGATGATCTCTCAGGTCTGTAGTTCTGAACTTCAGTTTCATCCTCAGCAATAATACCTTTGTGAAGTCAAGGACTCAATATACTGCTGACATTTTTCTCTAATATATAGAAAAACAAATAAATTAGCACTCGAATAAAAGGAAAAGTTCACCCGTACCTCCAGAAGGCATATCAAGTCGTGAAAGCTGTGGAGGTTCCAAGTTTTGGGAAATTGTGCCAAGGGTAATAAGGAGCCACTGAGGGCTCTATCTCCAGAACTGAGAAGATTGGAGAGGAAGAAAATAGGGGCAGGCGGGAGGTTCTTGCAAGAATCCATTGAAAGAGGGTGGGGTCCTCAACTTGAAAGAAATAGCCCAGAAGCCCTCAGTGTGTGAGGAGAAGTGAACAACTAAAGAACAGGTTCCTAATTCCCAGTTTGCTGCACTCAGTTCCTAATGAGGCAGGGCTCACATTCAATTCTAGCCATTATGTTCTTCCCAACATGGAGGAGTATTGTTTTTCATTTCCCTTCCCCAATTTGGAACACATTGTTATGACTGTTTAAACAAGGTGCCAATTGGACTGGGCAATGGCAGGAAATGTTTCCCTGCAGGAAAGGCTCACATCAGAGTCTTGCTGCCTTTTGCAAGTAGAAATCAAGCCGCCTCCTCGAGAGGCCATTAGGGCCAGACCACAGCCACACCTTCAACAGGTGTTAATAGGAGAGAAAATTCTGCAGCCCAGGAATGGAATGTCTGCAGAGGGGCTGTGGGGAGCAAGGCGGTGACATGTCCCCAGCTCTGCTGCTTGAACAATGTGGAAGGAAAGCCCAGAGAGATGGGTGGCTCCGGGGAGGCCATCACCAGCCTTTTCCATTTGCAACCTGGAGGGGGACTTCCCTCCTCACACACAGGAAAATGCCAGGCTTGGAAACCACCAGGGCATCAGCCCAAGCGGGAGAGGGAGGTGGGGGTGTCCTCTGCCCCAGGAGGAATGGGAGAGGGACAGAGAGGAAGGTGGACTGGAGGGGCAGAAGTGGAGAGGACCAGAGAGTAGCCAGGTCCCTGCCTCATCCCCTTCTGCACCCCAAGCCTACCTCTTTCAGTGGAGGCTCCTAGCTTTGTTCCAGAAATGTTCAGGGTGGTTGTCTTGGAGACCTCATGGCTGTGACCTAACTGAGGCCTGCTTCTCTCACTTCAAGTCTCCAAGCCTTTAGAGTGCCTGACCCTTTCACACAGGCAAGTTTGCTCTCATGCTTCCTCGGTGCCAGGCACTGGGAACATAAACTGGGAACTGGGCATCCAGTCAGGCATGTCCTTGGAGGCCTGAGGGTGCAACTTTCTCAGAGAATGACAGGCATGCACGTTGCTCCTCATCCCATCACACTGGGAGCACCAGGAAGGCAGGGGCCTAGTTGGAATCAGCCAGCATTCAGCATCTGGCCCACAGTGGGCATGTGATACACATTTGCTTAATCTGTTGAAGAAATTCTAAGCAACAAGGGAAAATCAGACCCATACTGGCCAAACTTACTTTCCAAGCAAGAGTCAAGAGGCTTTATGTCTGATTTTTTTTTCCCAAGCTGCTGGGATAACTATCAAGTGCAGTGGGAACCAAGAAGGGGGCTTTGCCTAGAGGTATCGAGGAAGGATTCCAGAGAAGGCGTCATTGAGGCAAGATATGAGGAATAAATGAGGTTTTCCAAGGTGGGAATGAACACTGTGGTTAAGTGTAGGGAATGTAGCATGACCATAGGTGTGCAGACAACAGATTGGGATGCATGGCTGGAGGCCTGCCATTAGAAGACTTTGCTGGAGGCAAGTGGTAGGAGATGAATTGGAAAGGTTGCCTGGATCCATCCACTGGAGGGCCTTCCATCCAGCTGGAGGAATAGATCAGGAGCACATTGTGGAGAAGGAAATCTTTTTTTTTTGCTTCTTTTTTTTGGGGGGGGAGGGGCACACCCACGGCATATGGAGGTTCCCAGGCTAGGGGTCCAATCAGAGCTACAGCTGCCGGCCTGCACCACAGCCACAGCAACAACATATCCGAGCCTCGTCTGTGACCTACACCACAGCTCACGGCAATGCCAGATCCTTAACCCACTGAGCAAGGTCAGGGATTCAACCTACAACCTCATGGTTCCTAGTAAAGCTGCGCCACAACGGGAACTCCGGATGTCTTAACTAAGATTGACCTGGCAATGACATGGGAGAAGCAAGAGAGAGGTGGGTCGAGTAGGAGGTGATCACGTGGCATGACAGCATCTTGGATGTGCAGTCGCTATGGGAAACGTTGATGTCAATGTAGAGGAAGAGGTTCTCTCAGACATTACTGTGGAGCTGTAAATTGGCACAGTCATCTTAAAGAGCAGTTTTGCAGTATCTAGACATACCCCTCAACCCAGCAATCTGACTTCTAGATACAGTTAAAAATTTCTACATGCATGTGGGGAAATATGCACAAGGACATTCACTGCAGTATAGTTGGTGACAGTAAAAATTTAAAAACCTAAGTTTCTATCATCAGGGGATTAGAGAAATAGAATTTTACTATTCATATGATGGTATATCATGTAGAAGTTAACATGTACAACCTATACGTATATGTGTGAAAGGAATAGAGACCTGAGTGAAAAAAGCAAATTGTACACAGCGATTTCACAAAGGATATCACTTATGACAAATTTCAAATGTACAAAAATCTAATACTACACACCGTACATGGACACATAAATGTGGCACACATATGTGTCATGGTCAAGG
The DNA here is from genome assembly GCF_016906955.1 of Phacochoerus africanus. Lineage (NCBI taxonomy): Eukaryota > Metazoa > Chordata > Mammalia > Artiodactyla > Suidae > Phacochoerus > Phacochoerus africanus. The sequence goes on along the minus strand of NC_062560.1, from coordinate 62,217,951 downwards.
CAGTGAAGAATGGGAGATGGAGAGGACAGCACAGGAACTTCAGTGGGATCCCGCTAGAAAAAAATCTCAAGCAAACATGATTATAAATGTTAACATTTGTTAATTTTGAGTGGAGGGTACCTGAGCATTTGCTACATTATCCTCAGACTTTTTAAAACATTCTTTAAATAAAAGAGGAAAAAAAGAAAGGAGGAGAGGGATGAAAGAGTCAGAGCTGGCCATCACCAGATCCGACCAACTAGAAGCCCATAGACCTGTACTGAAGGACACCATAACCACGATCAGGAAAAACGGTGGGAAAAATGACCCCATGGCTCCTCATAAAAGCCACCTCACATGGAGTTCCCATCGTAGCTCAGTGGTTAACGAATCCGACTAGGATCCATGAGGATGTGGGTTCGATCCCTGGCTTCGCTCAGTGGGCTAAGGAACTGGTGTTGCCTCGAGCTGTAGAGTAGGTCACAGACACAGCTCCTGCATTTCTGTGGCTGTGCTGTGGTCGGCAGCTATAGCTCCAATTAGACCTGGGAACCTCCATATGCCGTAGGTGTGGTCCTAAAAAGACAAAGGACAAAAAAAAAAAAACTACATTGCAGAACCTGGGTTCGGTGCCACCGTCACCCGTACCCAACTTCACTGGCTTTCAGTTAAGAAAACAATAAATAAATAGTGAATGAAAGTGACCCAGGGTGGAGAACAATGTTTTGGAGGTTTTTGCCAGGCTGGGATGCAAAGGCACTTGGAGAGCGAAATTTATACATATGTTCCCCCCATGAGAAACTGCTCCTCCCTGCAGGGTGTCCAAACACCACAGCCAAGGTGGCAAGTCCAGCCTTTGCAAGGCCCAGAAGGGGGCCTTCCAGAGGGGAAGGAGAAGAGGAGGGCTTTCAAGTTATCAGATCAAGAGGGAAGCACTGTAAAATCAAAGGGAACTTGATCTCACTGGAACTAGAGCATAAGCTCCAGCAGGATTTACTCGTGTCTGCTTTGTTCACTGCTGCATCTCCAGTGCCTAGAAAAGTGCCCAGCACAGAGGAGATGTTCACTATATGTTGAGTGAGTGAAAGGAGCACTGAGTGGCACAAGGAGAAGCCTTGAGCGTCCCTACCTCTGCATCATTTAGATGGCTCAAGTGACTGGAGTTCAGATGTGCCAAAAGCAGGTGCTCTCAGTGTTTCTAGCGAATGTAAACTGCTGCCTGAGGTGGGAGCTGGAGACTGGGACTGAGGCGTCTCCTCAGAAGGAAGGGTGATAGAGCTACAGAGAAGCAAGGCTCCCGGAAGAGGAAAGAGCCAGGAAACTCAGGCAGGAAATGTCCCTAAAAAATGTATGGGGAGGGGACTTTTAGAAGCAAAACGGACACAAGAGAGAATAAGGAAGGGAGGAGGGGCCTCATTCCCATCGGGCACTGCAAGATCATAAGGGCAACTTTGTGCAAATTTGAGAAAGGTGATTTCTCCTGCCAGACGCCCAATGTGGAGAGCTGCGATGCCTCGGAGAGAACTAGGGAAAATGGCCCCAGGATGTAGGGCTTGACTATTGCAGCAGCTCAGGCTGTATTTCACTACCCACTCGCTTGGGCACCCTTGGGCAGGGCACAACTTGCAGAACCATGTGCAGTGGTCCTTATCCCCCATCAGCCTTCCAGATGACCTTTCTTCCTAGCCTCCCATCATTCTGCAAGCCACTGCCACCTGCTAAAGGCACAGCCACCATCCTGGCTGCCATCCCTGCTTCACAGCTCCTGCCAGGCCACCATTAGAACATAGCAAGGACCTTCCCTGGTAGGAAGGTCTGTTGAGCCAACAGACAAAACACTGAATTTTGAATATTATTCTACCAGCAAGGACTCTGTGTTCTATTATCAGGAACATCTCAACCACCTCAGTTAGGGAGGTACATGCTTCTCTACCCTCCCAATAGAGGTCAAGTCCAAGAAACTAGAGGCTAGAAACAAGCTGCTGCACCCCCTGGTGTTGCCTAGAGGAAATGCTGAAGACTCTCTCCTGTCATTCTAGAGGAGAAATAAGAGGCTCCACTGCCATCCCCAGGTGAGTTGCTGTTGTTATTATTTGTTGTTTTTGGTTGCACCCTCGACATGCAGAAGTTCCCAAGCCCAGAACTGAACCCGCGCCACAGCAGTGACCCTAGCCACAGCAGTGACAATGCCAGATCCGTAACTGCTGGGCCACCAGGGGATACTCCAGGTGAGTTTTTGAGTCTTTCAGAACATCTGCATTGGAAACAATAGAGATACAGCATCAGTACTTTCCCTAAGACCATGGCGGGATCATGTGGCCCCTTCTCAAGCAAGAGAATACAGACTCCTAATTCTGAGAAGGTGGTAGCCACCACATGCGAACTCTGTCACTCTGGTGCTCCCACCAACACAGTTATCTGCGTCTGCTTTTCATGAATTCCTTTCTCCTGGAAGGATGACAGGTCCTTCATCTTTTCTCAAGGCTGCCCTTGCCCACTTCCATTCTGGACCTCATCTCATCCTATGAACCACCTTCCCTTAAACCCAAGAGGGGGAAAGCCACTTAATCTCTGTGCCTCCACTTCCTCATCTGTAGTTATGGGAAGAAAATTTTATCTACCCTATGGAGTTTTTTTGAGGGTTGAGTGAGTTAATCCACATAAAATTCTTAGCTTAGTGCCTTCCATATAGTAGTCACTCAGTAAATGTTGCTTATTATCATCATCATCATTATGAGTGTGAAGGGCACAGTGAAGGACAGTGAAGTGTCAATGGCACTGAACTAATCTGGACAGCCAGGTCTGGCTTGGATAGCTCAGGGTTTGTTTCAGGATGGAGGCCCCACAAAGAAGGCTCCTGGCTGCTGCTAGGCTGGATCCTGGGGCCCTCAAGGAGCATTCTTCTGCTTGGCAGAGGTGGTAACCCTTTCCTCCTAACACTCCTGGCTCCCCGTCTTACCTCCTTTTGGCCCTATTTAGACTTGCTCTCCTGATCTGTACTGACTGGGTATCCCAAGGGTTGCTAGCACTAAGATCAGGCCTCTGGTGCCATATGGCTCCCAGGCATGAGACATGTCTTCTCTGGGCCAAGCCTAGCCACTGAGTCTCACAATGGTTGGGAGAAATCCACTAATGGCTCTAAGCCTAAGATACTTGGGAGTCCCTGGAACCTGATCTGGGGAGACAACTATTGAGCTAAAAAACTTCCAGTCGGGGCCAGGCTCTATATAGGCTGAGAGGATTTGGAGAGCAAGGGAAAGGCCCCAAAGCATCTCTTCTGCCATTCAGTGGCTGTTTCCTAAAGCTCCACCATTAGGAAGCTTCATTCCATGGCCATAGCCACTGTTCCCAGTGAGAAGGCAAAGGGCCTGAGAATGGGAATAGAGTAAATCAATCTCCAATGTTGATGGCTTTAGTGGAATAGTTTAATGAGCAATGTCTCTGCAAAACTGAGAAATGCAACAGGTGCCAGCTCCCTTCTCCCCTTGCTCTGCCTGCCAACACCTACTGAGAAAGAAAGACTCAAACACAAGTAATGGAAGCATAATGGGGGAGACCTGTTGAGGGAAGCATGAGGGCAACTAGGCTCCTGGATATGGCTGCAGGATGGTGGGCAAAACGGATGATGAAGTGATGTGTGTGTGTGTGTGTGTGTAAGAGGGAGGGAACTAAGGGGGCAGCTGTGTTTCAACTTTACCATGTTTAGACTGAACAACAGCTATAAGTGTATGCACCTGACATTGTGGGTTTGTTTGTTTGTTTGTTTTTGACCTTGCATTTCTTTCTTTTATTTTTTAATCTTTTTTTTGGTCTTTTTGCCATTTCTTGGGCCCCTCCCGCGGCATATGGAGTTCCCAGGCTAGGGGTCGAATTGAAGCTGTAGCCACTGGCCACAGCAATGCGGGATCCGAGCCATGTCTGCGACCTACACCACAGCTCACGGCAACGCCGGATCCTTAACCCACTGAGCAAGGCCAGGGATCGAACTCTGCAACCTCATGGTTCTTAGTTGGATTCGTTAACCACTGAGCCACTACAGGAACTCCCTGACCTTGCATTTTGAATTAAACAAACCTGTGGTTTTAATGCCAGCTCTGCCACTTATTAGCTGTGTGACTTTGGAGAAGTCACTTAACCTCTCTGAATCTCTGTCTTACCATCTGTACAACTCTGAAAACACCACCACCACCACCACCACTAAATTGGTAATGCTGTTTTGGGGCTTACAAGAGAAACTAGCCCAGTGACTGGCACGGGGGGACTCATTTATTTGTTACATCTGAATTTTGTTCTGGGCCAGCATTAAAGGCTTTGCCAACCAATGTAAAGAAACTTAGAAACACAGGGCAAAGGTTACCCATGAACCTCCCTGTCTATAGTGTCTGTCCTTGAAATGTCTCCAGAGAAGAGAGAACAATCCTCAGCCCAGGATTGGGAAGCCAGAATCCAGATGGCCTGGCCCATTTATCAGTGCCACCAAATTCTCAACTTTACTAAGCTTTCTGCATTCGTAACCACAGGAAGGGGAGGAAAATGGGCCAGATTCCTTAGCGATCCTGAGCACTGCCAGCTCACTTTTATGTTGGCAAAATGCAACGTGATCACTGTGATTAGTTCATTCTCATATCAGGCCTCAAGGGGCAAAGGAGTATTTTTCTTTTTGTTTACAGATGTGGGTGTTGGGAAGCACAAGCTCTCTGCCATTTCCAACACCTAGCCCTCTTCTGGGTATGCTGAGCTGCCTTATTGCTGTTAGAATTTTAAGGATGGCTTTTTAGGGTTTAGAGCCATTTGATACTCTTCCAGAAAGACAGGCTGCCTTGTGTTGTTTGAGACTCCTCTTTTACCTATCAGCTGGGGCTGTGGGCAGGCCTGGAGCAAAGAAACTCCAAACCTTAAAAGGTTAGGAATGCAGGGCCCAGGGAGATAGAGGGGACCGACCAATGAAAGCGCTTAGCAACATCCAAGGACCAATGGCAGGTGAGCCCCTCTGTTTCCATGAGGCAGCTTTGATTTTCATTGGCTGTGAACATGAAACTGTTTCCCTGAACTGGGGACAGGGGAGGAGGGGTCTGCAGCTCTGTTTAGGTACCTGCCCATAGAGGGGGCTTAAGAAAACTGGGGGAGCGCCTGCTCAGGCCTTTGGCATTGATAAGTTCTCGATCATATATAAAAAAAAACTAAAGCAGTTTTTAGCAGACTTTTGCTTTTGCTAGGTCTGCACAAATGCAAATTATGCAGGCCATAGGCATGTGGTCTATACACAGTATTAAAAAGGCACACATGGTCATTTTAAACCCCTGAGTGAAGAAGCTATTTATAGGTCAGTCCCTGCCTGCCCCAGGCCTATTTCGGTCAGCGAGGATGATCAAAGACTTTCTGCCTACTCAACTTGGCCCAGCTCTGGAATTGATGTGACCCCAGCCTGACGGGGTGCTAAGGGGTTCCCTCCTCAGGAAGAGGTATGAAGGGGGCACTGCAAATAGCATGTGCTGCCCTGGGTACTGCATCTGAGGCTGGGAGTGAGCTGAGTCGCAGAGGCCACAGTGGGGGGTCTCCCACCTTCCACTGCCCCTGCACCCCCACAGTGAGGGGCTGGTTTTCTTGACCAGTCATTGTGTCTGGGGCCACTGTCATTGGTCTTTCTATCAGCCCCACCTCCCACAGGGGACCCGGCATCCAGTCCTGAACCTCAGCCTGCTGCTGGGGAGCCAGGGTGGTGAGTTTGGCTCCTGCCAGCCCCTACCTTCCCTCAATGTTGGAACCATACTTAGGCCCCATGCCTCGTGTGAGCTTGTGGGATGGGTGACTAGATTCCCACCAAATGCTAAGGCCTGCTGTTGCAGCCTGCTCCCCACACTCCCCAGACAGTGCACTCTGTACCAAATCTGCCTTGAGTCCCATACCCTGACACTGCACTCAGATTGCTTCTCAGACCTCTGCTGGGTGGTTCTTTCATTTCAGCAGCTACTGCATGCTATAAGCTGGGAAGGTTGCTGGGATTTAGTTGTCCCCGGCCACTCTGTCCAGTGCCAGCTTGGACCCTGATGGCCCCATACCCCTGCATGGGAGCTTCTAGCTTATTCTACCATCAGGGCCATGCCAATTAGGAAGTTTCCATGGGCTATTCTCCTTATGCAATTCCTAAAGTTCTGTGGGGGCCCAAACCACGCTGGGGTTGGGGGTATGGTGGGAGGGGCAGGCCTGACAAGGATCCTGGTAGTTGTCATACTAAGGGGGGGGGGGCTCGAGTTCTTGTTTAGGGAGCAGCACCTTCTCTTCCACTCAAGCGGGGGAAGAGTTCCTAAAGTTGGAGGAACTGGCATTCAGTCTGCTGTCCTAAATCCTGATCTCTGGTTGTGTCAGATAAGCATGTGAGAATCCAAAGAGCCACAGTATCATTTGCCGCTACCATACTGGGGCCAAATATTTGTTTCTGCTTCTTCTTTGGATTCCTGATTGGCTCTCACTTCTTCTACTGTGCCAGTAGCCGGCCTTAAGTTCCAATCTGCTGGGCCTCAGATTGACCTGTATCTCCTCAGCTCCAGCGCTTTGCCTTCCGTGACCATAGCACTGGCTGTGACCATCTGAAACTGGCTCCCTACCACCCTCCCAATTAGCCTGGGAGCACTTTAAAGGACAGGGTCTGATCTTCATTCATCTCTGTATCCCCATCAGCACACACAGTGTGACACAAAGGAGGGCCAGTAAGTGTTGGCAGAACACATACACACACTGAGCTTCAAGTGTAGGACTAGACTGATTTCTTCAGGGCTTGGTCAGCTTATTTTGTTTTTCCAGAATCTCCACTCCTTTCTAAGAAAGATATGACCCCAAACTTGGATTTCCATTTGCCTGGAGTGGGGGAATGGCAGGGGCTTAGGAACATGGGCCCCAGGTAAGATGGAGCATCAGTATTTCCCCAAATAATCCCCTGTGTGTGGCCCAAGAGGGACAGGGACCATGTTGGTCAAGAGGAAGCCTCTTGGAGTCATGATGCATGGCAGAGAAGAGTGCAGACGTGTGCACAGAGGCACAACAGAAGTTGTTTCTGAGGGAGCAAAGTGTAACGAAAAGTATATGGGCTTGAGGCCAGAGTGTCTAAGGTCAACTCCCAGCTTTGCCATCTGCTTCATTGCCTCAGTTTTCTTATGGGTAAAATGGGGACAGTAACATTATCTACTTCATGAAGTTAGCACAAAAGTTACAAATAATACATAGAAACTACCTTGTAACCTGGGACAGTTTCAATAAATGTCATATATTAGTCATAGGATTAATAACGTTTGGTACATGAACGATGCTGATGCACAGCGCTTAACTTGGTTAAATTTGCAGAGACTTCAGACAGGGACTTCAGGATGGAATTATATGTGTAGGCAGGTTATATTTTCTAGGAAATTCACTTTAGGGTAGTAAATGAGGTGACCACGAACTGGCTATTATTACTTCTGATGGGGATTAGGTCTGATGGGGCGAAGAACACCAGATAGGGATGAGTGTGTTGTGGTCTCTTGTACGCATGCCCATTTTCCCCAAGCTACCTGTGGGCACCCTAGTGGCAGCATTGAGCTCAGCTCTCCTGTCTCTCCTCTGCCCCACCACCTGCATATGTAGCTTAGGCCCAGCACAGAGCAGATGCGTAAGGGAAGAGGGCAAGCAGAGAATTCTGGACAGGAGCTACCTGCCTTGGGTCTGTGGGGGCCTTGAATTACATGTCTTCATCTGGTTTGTTCATCCATCCATTCACTTATTCACTAAAATACCTACCATGCACCAGGCACACAGTAGGTCCATACCCAAGGCTCCCTACTCACTCTACAAAGTCCTTGCAGCTCCTTCTTTGGGTTCAGGGACTGTCTTCTTGGCCGGACACTCTGCTCAACTTTGATCTTCAGCTTCTTCCCAAGATGAGTATTCTTCTTCTTCTTCTTCTTCTTCTCCTTCTTCTTCTCCTTCTCCTTCTCCTTTTTCTTCTTCTTCTGGCTGCACCTGTGGCATGCAGAAGTGCCTAGGCCAGGGACTGAATCCATGCCACAGCAGTAACCAGGGCCACAGCACTCACAATGCTGAATCCTTAACCCCCTGAGCTACCAGGGAACTCCCCAAGATTCTGCTTCTTACATACTCCTCCTTGGTTCTTCCCATTACTGCCTACAAATAGATGTGATGTGTAGTCCCTAACCTCCCTCCAGCTCCAGGACACCCCACCCCAGCCTGGCCCTAACACCCTAGGCTCCTGCTGGCCTGGAAAAATGGTCAGGAGTGAGGACTAACTCACAGACAAAGACAACAGAAGGGAGCACGTGGCCTCAGGGAGGACATGGATTGGGGGCAGAGTGGGGCAGGGGAAACAGTAAGGCCAGGAAGTAGCTGGTGACAGTCCTCTCCTAGACCCCTACTGGGGGTGAACTGGGACCATCCATCTCTCACAAAGGCTGCCCACTGGGCCGCCTGCCCTACAGCATCCCCATGGGAGCTTGAAGCCCAATGAGCGGAGTTTCAGGCTTTTGTTTCAAAGACCAGCTCAGTTCGCCTAACCCTGCAGTTTGCACACATCCTAGATGTTTTCCTGCTGAAATCACAGAGATTAGGGATTGCAGAGCCTGAGAGGGGAGAGGCAAACACCCAGGGGTAAGGCCCAAGGGGATGACTTCATCCGTGATTCCTGCAAGGCCTTCGTGTCCAAGCAGTCTCCACCCCAGGCCAGTCAGGCCCCCCTCTTACCCCAAAGAAAGCACTTGGGCTCTGTGGCAGCTGCTTCTGTCAGGGCTGGCAGGCCTTGTAGAGAAGCCCAGAACTGAGGGGTGAGGGGGAAAGAGAAGGCAAGCAGCATCCTGCGTGGGCAGCTTCTGAGAGAAGTCCTCACCACGCCCTTCTTGTACTCCTTTTGTTTTCCACCCCGTCCCCACCCCTAGCCTGCTGAGAATCCCTAGCTGAGGGCCAGAATCAGATGAGTAAATAAGCCAGACACGAAATGTTTCACCCAGAAAGGGAAAGAGGGAGGCGACATGAACCCCTCCTCCCGCTTTTTTCTTCTCCAACTTCTGGATATTATTTTGTGCTGTCTCTTGTTTGAAAGCTGATTTTGAAAGTCAGGTGGACGTACTTTTGCATCACCCAGGAGTAGGGTTACTTGCAGAGGGCAAGGGGAGGGCATCTGGCCCTAGTGTTTCTTTCCTGTCCCCTCTGCTCTCCGTGTTAGCGTCCTACCAGAGGCCACAAAGGAGTGGCTGGTAGACATGCTGTGATGGGGTAGCTTACACATTTAAAATCATCGAAAGGTGACAATATTTTACACTAAAAAACCCCTGAATTTCTGGCATCTTGAAAAACTGAAAAATGTGGCCGTGCTGGGCCAGTCATTCCAGATGACAATGAGTAGCAGAGCTTCAAAGCAGCTGTCCCCTGGGGGCACAGACTCTCCAGTTTCCCACAGTCCCCATACTTCTCCCTGGCACTCTAGGCATGGAGGACCACTTACTGTGTTCATGCTAGTCTTTATTTGTACATAAAGACCTGCTTCACTCACTTCTGTTTTTTGTTTTTTCCCATTTATTATAATTGGAATTTATTTATTTGTATCCCTTCATTCACCGACGCAATCTTACTTCGCCCACAGTCTTTAGAAATAAAGCCAGATATTATATACTGATTAAAGGGTCAATTCACAACAAAGATGTAACAATCCTAAATGTTCACTCATTTCCATTGACTTCTAGGGCTCTCTCCACACTTCAGTTGAGATCTCTGATTTATATTCAGCTACTGACTATTTCCAGGTTTGCTTTTATTCTACCCTTAGCATGGAATGCAAGCTCATAGCCTGCCTAGAAAATGTCTACCCATCTTTTAAGACCCAGCCGAAGCCTCATGTCCTCTGTCAAGCCTTCACTAACTCATGCATGCAGAGCTGGGGATTTCTTCCTATGGATTCTTGTATATAGTCCAATGCTCCATCATTACCTTTTACCCACTGGATAATAATTATGCACTTATATGTCTTTGTCTACTATGAAACTGTGTTCCTCCAGAGCAGAAACTAGGTCTTCCTTAGCTTTGAATTGCCAGCTCCTAGCCAGGGGTCTGGCACACAGGAGACCCTCATATGTTTGTTGAACAAATGATGGAATGACTAACTGAAGGGATGTAAAGGGAATTATCAAGTGATCACTCAATGTAGATGGTGATTGTCCCTTGATGGGGAAGTTTCCCTGAAGTCAATCTCATTTGGCACCAAGTACTTGGTGCAGAGCCTGTCACACTCTAAGTGCTCATGGACTAACAGAATTGGCATAGGCACACTGAGGTATATGGAATAATTGGCCAACAGGGAACCTGGTCTATAGCACAGAGAACTCTGCCCAATGTTTTGTGCTAATCTACGTGGGAAAAGACTCTAAAAGAGAACGGATGTGCATACTGTATAACCGAATCACTTTGTTGTATGGCAGAAATTATCACAACTTTGTAAATCAACTAAACTTCAATAAACCAAAAAAAAAAAAAAAAAAGAAAGAAAGAAAAGAATGGACTCATCTGACTAAAGAGAGTGACATGTGAACTTCAGTTTGGAGTCTGTGCATCAGGAATCACCTCATATCATTCTGGTTTAGAATCCTGCCTTCAGCACATCCTAGCTCTGGGACTCTGGGCAAATGACTTAACTTCTCTGAGGTTCAACGCGCAAACCAAAAAATGAGAGAGAAAAGAATAATAATACTTCATTACAGAGTAGGTATGAGGTGTAAACAAGGTGCCTCTAGGTCAAGTGACATATTGCAGACAGTTAACAAGCATGAGCCTTCTGTTGGTATAGGTTAATAGGGAGTGTGTGTGTGAGAGAGAGTGAGTGGGTGTGTTAATTTCACGTGAAATTGCATAGATGTGATCTGTGTTCCTATTAAGCTCTAATTCCTTGGGATACTTCCAAAGAAGAATAGGACACATCCTCTAATTTTCTAAAAGGAAGAACCCTACTACAGGATGGTTAACAAAACCTCCAAAGAGAGTCTAGTTCCTCCATCAAAGCCTGCTAGGAGGCACAGCAGAGCTCTGCCCCACTCCAAGCCCCATCCCCTAGTGCCCAGAACGCCAATAGGTGTGAGTGCTACACTTACTTAACCCATTTTGGCTGCCATTTTGGATGTTTCCTCATCTCTATAAATGGAAATGATAACAACTGCTTGGGGGGTGGGTGGGACCATTAATGAGATGACTTCTGAAGCACTTAACTTGGTGTTAGTGTACAGAGCAGATGCTCAATAAACCCTAGGCCCTTTCCTTTCCCTGGGGCCACAGAACTGCAGGCTAACAAATAAAAAATGGCAGAGGGAGGGACACTGAGGACATTCCATATTGTGTATTGAAGGGGGTAGACAGGAAAGTGACAGGTACAGGAGGAATTTTAATAGAGCCATGATGAGATGAGGCCAAAGGATTGAGAATGAGTGAAAAAGACACGTGTGGGTCCTAAATGTAACTGAGTTGTGAATATACACAACTCTGCACAGTACCCAGCCCACTAATACAGCCAGATCCCACCCAACCAAAATGGCCCAGGTTGTGGTTAATGGACCTTTCTGAGATTTCCCACAGTCACCACATGGTCATTACTGATCGGAAGTGCAGCTGCCACTGAACTTGACTAAACTTGAAGTTGGAGGCTTTTTTTTGGCCACATCCCTGGCATGTGGAAGAATTTCCTGGGCCAGGAATCGAACCTGTGTCACAGCAGCCACCCAGCTGCTGCAGTGACAACGCTGGATCCTTAACCCGCTGTGTCACAAGAGAAGTCCAAAGTTGGAGGCTTTTCTGAAAGCTTCAAAAGGCATTTTGTAGTGGCAGTATTTGTAAACAGTGAAAATGAGAGTCTAACAATTAAAGAATGGATAAATTATGGTATAGTCATTATATGGAACAGTATATAGCAACAAAAATGGATAAATTATAACTCATGTATCAGCATGGATAAATCTCAAAGCATAATGTTCAAAATAAAAGAATGTTGCTGAAGAATATGCACAGTATGATGGTATTTACATAAAGTTTAAGAACATGCAAAACAATATATATTTTTATGGATGCATATGCATGTGGTAGAAGTATAAATATATATATAGGAATTAGAAACAAGCAATTTAGGATATGGACTTCCTCTAGGCCAAGATGGGGTTGGGCTCACAGCTGGATCTGTAATGGACTTTTTCTGGGAAAAGATCTGAAGCAAATGTGGCAAAATGTTAAGACTTGACATTTTCCTACTTTGCTGTATGTTTGAAAGACTTATCATTTGGAAAACATGGAGCAAAAAGGTGTTTCAGGCTGCCCCTGCCTCCTCCTTTTACACATGCTCCTTTGTTGAGGGCCTGCTACAGACCACAGATCACTTAAACCTTCACACAACCCTGGGAGGGAAATGCCATTTTCACTTGATTTTACAGAGGAGACACTTGAGGATCAGACAGGTGAAATGACTTGTCCAAAGACAAGAAGTATGATTAGGTCCTAGACTCTCAGACCCTGCATCTGGAAGTATGGGTCCTATGCTGCCAAAGCAAACTAGGATTCTTTGAGTTTCTGGTGGTTTGGATTCTGTGTTAAAAGGGATTGATCAACATTTCTCAACCCTCCACTTTGTGGTACAAGGCAACCCAGGTCCAACATCTTAAAGTCCTCTACCCAGTGCAGAAGGCAGCCTCGGAAGTTTCCATTGTGGCTCAGTGATAAGGAGCCCAGCTAGTATCCATGAGGATGCAGGTTTGATCTTTGGCCTCACTCAGTGGGTTAAGGATCTGGCATTGTGGTGAGCTGTGGTGTAGGTTGTAGACACGGCTCGGATCCCGAGTTGCTGTGGCTGTGGTGTAGGCCAGCAGCTGTAGATCCAATTAGACCCCTAGTCTAGGAACTTCCATATGCCACAGGTACATCCCCTAAAAAGCAAAAAAAAAAAAAAAAAAAAAACCCAAAAAACAAAACAAAACAAAACAAAACAGAGAGAGAGAAGAAGAAGGTGGCCTAGGCAAGCCTTTCTTTCCCTGATGGCATTAGCAGAGGTTGAGTGGGAGCTCTGTTGGCACTAGGCTGCCCAGAGAGTTGGTTGGGTGAGGTATGCTCTGCTTTATAACCTGGTATCTCTCACTGCTTACCAAGAGAAACTTGGTGAGAGGCCTGAGGAAGGATCTTCTGTCACCTCCAATAAGTTGGAGGCCCACAGGCATCCAGCCTGGGGAAGAGCATTCCTTCTTCATGGGCCCAGTGTCTCCTACTTCCACATAACTGTATCAGTCCTGGGGAAGTGCAGTCTACTCCTGTGTGAAGCACCAGTAGGGTGAACAAAGCAGACCCCAGTAGCAGGGCAATGGCTCTAAAAACTAAATTATCACTGAGGCCATAGCCCACAGAAATAGGCCAGGGCCTACCTGTTAAAACTAAACAGAATGACTGCCTATTAAAATAGAAGGTTGAAATAGGACTTAGATTCTCCCAACATAGTATCCAAAATGTCTGGGACACATTAAAAAAAAAAGTCACCCATCATACTGAGAACTGGGAAAATCATAACATGAATGAGAAAAGCCAATCAGCACATGTTAACACCAAGATGAATCAGATGTTGGCATTATTAAAGCAAGGATTCTAAAACAGCCATCATAAAGTACTTCCACAAATACTGTTTTAAAAATTTCTTTCTTTCTTCTTAGTTTTTTTTTTTTGGGGGGGGCATACCCGCAGCATGCAGAAATTTCCGGGCCAGGGACTGAACCTGCACCACAGCAGTAACCAGCCACAGTAGTGACAACTCTGGATCCTTAACCCATTGAGCCCCCAGGGAACTCCAACAAATTCTCTTTTTAAAAAATTTTTATTGACGTATAGTCAGCTTAAAATATTGTGTTAGTTTCAGATTGTATAGCAAAGTGATTCAGATATATATATATATATAGAGAGAGAGACAGAGAGACAGAGAGAGAGAGAGTGACAGAGACAGAGACAGAGAGAGACAGAGACAGAGAGAGAGAGAGAGTCTTTTCCATTATAGGTTATTATAAGATATTTAATATAGTTCCCTGTGCTATAAGAAGATCCTTGTTGGTTATCTATTTTATATATAGTAGTGTGTATCTGTTAATTCCCTTTCCCCTTTGGTAACAATAGGTTTATTTTCTATGTCTGTGAGTCTGTTTCTGTTTTGTAAATTAATTTGTCAAATACTCCTGAAAAAAATTTTGAAAAATAGAAAATTTCAACCAAAGTAATGGAAGATACAAAAAAGAACCCAATGTAAATTATGGAACTGAAAAATACAATAACAAAATCTCACTGGCTAGGCTCAATAAAAGAAATAATATTACAGAAGAAAGGATCAGTAAACTTGAATATAAAACAACAGAAATTATACAATCTGAACAGCAGAGAAAAAATAGACTAGAAAACCTAAACAAAGCATCAGAGACCTGTGGGAAAATAACAAAAGATCTAAGATTTATATCACTAGAGCCTCAAAAAAGAGTAGAAATAAAGGGTGAAAACTCTCCTTAAATTTGGGGAAAGACATAAGCCTACAGATTCAAGAAAGTAAGCAAACCCAAACAGGATACCCGCCCCCAATTCACACCAAGACAAGTCATAAATACACTTCTGAAAACTAAAGGCAAGAAATGAATCACTTTGTTGTACGGCAGAAATTATCACAATTTTGTAAATCAACCATACTCAATAAAACTTTGAAAAAATCATATACATAAGAAGAAGCAAAAGTAAAAGTAAGTCATATCAATATATGACCAGTAGTTATAATGGTATGTTTGTGGATCTTTTTTTTACTTCTTTTTCACAGTTTTCCAAATTTTCAGCAATGTTATACCCATAACTTTAAAACTCATTTTACAATTAAACTGAAATAAAAATAAATCTATATAAAAAAAATCTTGAACGCAGTCAGCGAAAAACAATCTATTACCCACAGTGGATAAACAGTTCAACTGGCAGCAGATTCTTCATCAGAAGCCATGAAGTTCAGGAAAAAAGTAGCACAGTTTTCAAGTGTTGATAGAAAAGAGCTGTCAACCTGAATATCCAATGAAAATACCATTCAGGAATGGAAGAGAAAGCAAGACATTCTTGGAGAAAGGAAAACTAAGAAAATTGGGAGTTGCTGTCATGGCTCAGTGGTTAACAAACTCGACTAGCATCCATGAGGACACGGGTTTGATCCCTGGCCTCATTCAGTGGGTTAAGGATCTGGTGTTGCTGTGAGCTGTGGTGTAGGCCAGTGGCTGTAACTCTGATTCGACCCTTAGCCTGGGAACCTCCATGTGCTGCGGGTGTGGCCCTAAATAGACAAAAGACAAAAAAAAAAAACCTAAGAAAATTTGTCATCAGGAGACCTACTTTGAAGGAATAGCTAAAGGAAATTATCTAAACATAAAGGAAACAATTAAAAAAGGAATTTTGGAACATCAGGGGAAGGAAGGAAGCACATGGCAAGCAAAAATATGGGTAAATACAATAGAACTTTCTTCCCATAAATTTTTAAAATTATGTTTTATGGTTGAAGCAAAAATTATAATACTGTCTGATGTAGTTTTTTTTGTGCGTATGTGTCTTTTTTTTTTTCTTTTAGGGCCGCACCTGTGGCATATGGAAGTTCCCAGGCTAGGGGTGGAATCGGAGCTGTAGCTGCCAGCCTATACCACAGCCACAGCAACGCCAGATCAGAGCCTCATCTGTGACCTATGCCAGTTTGTGGCAACCCTGGATCCTTAATCCACTGAGCAAGGTCAGGAATTGAACCCACATCTTCATGGATACTAGTCAAGTTCTTAACCCACTAAGCCACAATGGGAACTCCTATATTATGTAGTTTTATATGTATCTAGAGGAAATACTTAAGACAATTATAAATGGAGGTGGGAGTTCCCATTGTGACTCAGTAGGTTAAGAACCCAATGTAGTCTCTGTGAGGTTGCAGATTCAATCCAGTGGTTTGGATACAGTGTAGCTATGGCTGTGGCTTAGTTCTCAGCTGCAGCTCCAATGTGACCCCTAGCCTGGAAACGTCCATAAGCTGTAGGTGTGGCTGTGATAAAATATAAATAAATGGAGGCTAAAAAAGACATAAAGGGAGGTAAGATTTCTACACTTCACCTGAACTGGTAAAATGACAATTATCAGCAACTGTGATAAGATATATATATATCTATATATATATATATATATATATATATATATATCTATATCTATATCTATATATATATATCTTATCTATATATATTATGAGAAATCTCTCTATACAAATATATCTCTATGTTTATATCTATTTGTCTATCCCTTTAGCAATGTCATACAAAGAGATACTCTCAAAGATACATCAGAATGGCATTCTAAAAAATGTTCAAGTAACCCACATGAAGACAGGAGGAGGAAAACAGAAAACAAAAGATAAAGTTGCAGACTTAAGCCCTAACAAATAAATAATTACTTTAAAAGTAAAAGGTCTATATATTAAAACTAAAAGATAGAGCTTAGCAGAGTGGACTAAAAAACATTACCCACTATATGTTGTCCACAGGAAACTTGCTCCAAACATAGCAATGTAGGTAGGTTGAAAGTAAGAAGATATGCCATGCAAACATTAATTTTAAGAAAAGCAAGAGAGGCTACATTGATATCAGATAAAGTGGACTTCAGAGCAAAGAAAATTACTAGGAAAAAAGAGAGACATTACATAATGATGAAAGGATCAATTCATCAGGAAGACATAGCACTCCTAACTGTGAATGGATCAAACAGTAGAGCTGCAAAATACAAGAAGCAGAAACTAAAAGAGCTGAAAGGCAAAATAGATGAACCCACAATTATAGTTGGGGACAACACTTCAGCTGCAATAACTGATGGGTCAACTAGACAGAAAATCAGAAGAATTCAACAATGTAATAAACACATTGGGTTTAATTGACATACAAAGAACACTCTATCCAACAGGAGCAGAATACATGTTTTTTTCAAGCATTCATGGAACATGCAGTAAGGTAAACCATATTCTAGAGTATAAACAGACCTTAATAAATTAAAAATCTTTGAAATCATATTGATTTCATATAGTATTCTCTGACTATAATGGAATCAAACTGAAAGTCAATAAAAAATGATAAGAAAATCTTTAAACACTCTGAAGTTAAACAACACACTTCTAAACAATCCCTGGGTCAAGGATGAAGTATCAAAAGAAAATTAAAAATACATTGTTGAATGAAAATTAAAATACAATATATCAAAATTTGTAGTATGTATTTAGAGCAATGCTTGGAGGAAAATTTATGGCACTAAATGCTTACCTTAGAAAAGGGGAGGAGTTCCCGTCATGGCGCAGTGGTTAACGAATCCGACTAGGAACCGTGAGGTTGCGGGTTCGGTCCCTGCCCTTGCTCAGTGGGTGAAGGATCCGGCGTTGCCGTGAGCTGTGGTGTAGGTTGCAGACGTGACTCGGATCCCGCGTTGCTGTGGTTCTGGTGTAGGCCGGCAGCTACAGCTCCAATTCGACCCCTAGCCTGGGAACCTCCATATGCCATGAGTGCAGCCCAAAGAAATAGAAAAAAAAAAAAAAAAAGGGGAAAGGACCTAGATCCATAATCTAAGTTCCTACTCCAAGAAAGTAGAAGGAAAAAAATAGAACCAAAGTAAGAATGAAGGAAACAATAAAGATAAGAGCAGAAATCAGTGAAATTGAGAAATGAGAAAGCAGTTGAGTAAAATCAATGAAACAAGAAGCTGGTTCTTTAAAAATAAATAAAATTGATAAACCTCTAGCAAGACTAACAAGTGTTAAAAAAAGACTGAAAGCTTAAATCACCAATGTCAGGAATGAAACAGGGATATTGGTACAAATCTTGAAACCATTAGAAGGCTAATAAACAGCTCTCCGGTGGCTCAGTGGTTAAGGATCCAGCATTGTCACTGCTGTGGCTCTGGTCATTGCTGTGGTGCGGGTTCTACCTCTGTCTTGGAACTTCTGCATGCCATGGGTGTGGCAGAAAAAAAAGAAGGCTAATAAGCAAATATTGTAAACAGCTTTACATTCATAAAATCAATAACTTAGGAGAAAGGGATCAATACCTCAAAACCACAAACTACCACAGCTCAATCAAGAAATGGATTAACTGAATAGTCCTATAATAATTTAAAATATTGAATTCAAAATTTGAAAAGCTAAGGCTCAGGTGGTTTCACTGGAGAAGTCTACCAAACACTTAAAGAAAAATTAAATTACCAATTTTACACAATCTCTTATAGAGAACAGAAAAGAAGAGAACATTCCCCAAGTTCGTTTATAGGTTCACTATTACCCCAAAACCAAACTAGACAAATACAGTACAAAAATGAAATCTATAGACCAATGTCCTTCATGAATTGACACATGACACAAAAATGCTTAATAAAATATTAGAAATGCTTAACAAAATACAGTTTCAAGATCTGTACCAATATCCCTGTTTCATTCCTGACACTGGTGATTTATGCTTTCACTCTCTTTTTAACATTTGTTAGTCTTGCTAGAGGTTTATAAATTAGAAAGAATTAAACACCATGACAAAGTGGATATATTATTCCAATGGGAATTTATTCCAGGAATGCAAGACTTGTCCAATATTTGAAAAATCAGTATAATTCACCATATTGACAGGTTAAAGAAGAATAATATGATCAAATCAATTGATGAAGCAAAATCATTTGGTGAAATCCAATACTTGTTCATGATAGAAAAGCTCAGAAAACTAGGAAGAGAAGGGGAACTTCCTTAACGTAAAAAGAACACCTCCAAAAAAAAAAAAAAAAAAAACCTCTGCAGCTAACATTAAACTTAACGGTGAAATACTGACTGTTATATCCTAGAGATCAGGAACAAGGCAAGGATGTCTATTCTTACCATGCTTACTCAACACAGAAAAGACAATTGCATTTTGATATACTGGCATTGATCATGTGGGAACCAAGTTAAAAACACATAATACCATTTACGATTGTTCCAGAGAAAAAGAAATACTTATGTGTTAAACTCGTACAGGATCTCTATGCTGAAAATTACTAAATGGTCAGGAAAGAAATAAAAGACCTAAGTAAATGGAGATACATACCATATTCATGGATTGGAAGATTCAACATAGTAAAAATTTCAATTATTCCCAAACTGGTTTATAGGTTTAATGCAATTCCTTCAAAATCCCACAAGATTCTTTTATAGATAACAGCCTCATTCTAAAATTTATGTGAAATAACACCCTGTGAGCCTCTCCCTCAACTTGACTTTAAAAAATGCTCCCTTGAGAGACAGGATTAAGATGGCTGAATAGAAGGACTGGAGCTCAACTTCTCTCCTAAAAACAACAAAATTCACAACTAAAGACTGAGCAATCTCCACCCAAATGCACTGGAAACCCTAAAAAAGATACCTTACTCCAGAAGAAAAAGAGGAGGCCACATCAAGAGGTAGGAGGAGCGATTTCACAATATAAACAACACCATACCTCCCAGGTGGGAAGCTCCACAGACTGGGTCACAGAGACTCACCTACAGGAGTGAGAGTTCTGAGCCCCACATCAAACTCCCACGTGTGGGGATCTGGCACTGGGAGAAAGAGCCCCTGGAGCATCTGGCATTGAAGGCCAGTGGGGCTGGTGCGCAGGGGTTCCACAGGACTGGGGGAAACAGAGAACCCATTCTTAAAAGGTGCACACGGACTTTCATGTGCACTGGGTCCCAGGGCAGAGCAAAGTCTCCATAGGAATCTGGGTCAAACCTGACTGCAGTTCTTGGAGGACATCCTGGGAAAACAGGGGTGAATGTGGCTTGTTGTGAGGGAAGGACATTGAAGGCAAAGCTCTCGGGAATATTCAGCAGCTGTGCCTTTCTCTGGAGGTGGCCATTTTGGGAAAATCTGGCCCCACCTTCAGTCAGCCTGAGAAGCCCCAGGGCAAACAACAATCCAGGTGGGATCACAGCCCCACCCCTCAGTAAACAGGCTACCTAAAGACCCCTCAGGCACACAGCTGCCTCTAATCCCATCCAGAGACTAAGCCTCACCCACCAGAGGGATTAGAATCAGCTCCACCTACCAGGGGGCAGGCATCAGCCCCTCCCATCAGGAAGCCTACAGCAAGCCCCCATATCAACCTCAGCCACAAGGGGGGCAGACACCAGAAGGAAGAGAGGCTACAACTCTATTATTTGTAAAAAGGTCTCCACAGAAAAAACCTATAAAAATGAAAAGACGGAGAACTATAACTCCGAGGAGGGAGAAAGGAAAAACCCCAGAATATCAGCTAAGTGATTAGGAGATTCTTGGCCTCCAGGAAAAAGACTTTAGAGTGTTGATGCTGAAGATGATGCAAAACATTGGAAATAAACTGGAGGCAAAGATGCATAACTTACAGGAAACACTGAGCAAAGAGATACAAGATATAAAACTTCAACAAGAAGAGACGCAAAATACAATAACTGAAATAAAAAATTCACTAGAAGCAGCTAACAGCAGAACGAATAAGCAGAAGAACGAATAAGCGAGGTGGAGGACAGATTAGTGGAAATTACAGACGCTGAACAGAAAAGAGAAAAGAGATTGAAAACAAATGAAGAGAGTCTCAGAGAACTCTGGGACAACATGAAACGCACCAAAATCCATATTATAGGGGTGCCAGAAGAGAAGAGAGAGAAGGGGACAGAAAAAATATTCCAAGAGATAATAGCCGAAAATGTCCCTAACATGGGAAAGGAACTACTCACTCAAATCTGGGAAGCATGAGTACTATATAAAATAAACCCAAGGAGGAATACACCGAGACACATATTAATCAAACTAACCAACATTAAAGACAAAGAGAAAATCTTGAAAGCAGCTAGGGAAAAGAAACAAGTAGCATACAAGGGAACCCCAATAAGGTTATTGGCAGATTTTTCAGCAGAAACTCTGCAGGCCAAAAGGGAGTGGCCTGATATACTTAATGTGATGAAAGGAAAAAACCTCCAACCAAGATTCCTTTACCCAGCAAGGCTCTCATTCAGATTTGAAGAAGAAATCAAAACCTTCACAGATAAGCAAAAGTTGAGAGAATTCAGCAACACTAAACCAGCCTTACAACAAATACAAAAGGATCTTCTCTAGGCGGAAAAGACAAGACAGCAACGGGAAACAAAAATTCCACAAATGACAAGGCTCAACAGTAAAGGTATATATACAGTAAAGATACGAAATCATCCATGCACAATTATACCACCAAAATCAGAAATCATGAGAAGAGGTGGGTACAAATGCAGGACACTGGAGATGAACTTGCAATTAAGAGAGCAACAACTTAAATCAATCTCATATACATATAGACTCATATCAAAACTTCAGAATAACTGCAAACCAAAAATACAATTGATACACAAACAAGGAATCTCTGGAGAAGAAATATATCTCATAGTAAATAAGTGCATAATCCACCATAAAGGGGGTCATTTGACCTCAGTCTTGGAATGCTGAAGTCTTCTTACATCTGATTCTGATTTCCTCTCTGTCAAAGAATCTATGATAATTATAATTAAATAATGTAATTGTACAATTAAATAATACAGTTCTACAACTGTATTATTAATAACCATTTCTCTCCATGGTACAGTGTAAGGTCTATAATGTCTTATTTATCACATCACCTAGAATGGTGTAATGCCTATATTGAAGAATCAATAAGATGTAACAAATTGTGAGGACATATTTATATGGTTACACTGTTTTTTAAGCAATTTATGCATTTTATATTTTACTTATTTTCAGAGGGTATATTATTTTTGTTATTCTTACCAATTAAGTTATTCTTTTTATTATGCCGTATAAAATATTTAGTGGTATATAAGGTTTTCTTCCTTATAAATTTTAGTTGCATAATATAACAATTTTAATATAATGCTAATTTTTAAAGAAAAGCTGAAATGTAATAGATAATACTAAATAGTAAAGATGAAAGCCATACAAGATGGGATAAAGTATAGAATAAATTTTCTATTTGTCTCAGCATATTTTCCATTCCACTTCTCCAGAGGGAGTCACTTAATCTGTTTCTTAAGATCCATGATATAATAATCTGTGTGAATGTAATTGTGTTTAAATGTATGTATTTTATTCTGTAAAAAATAAAAATAAAATTTCAGAATAAAAAAATAAAATTTATGTGGAAAGACACTGGGCCTCAGAGTAACTAAAAATATCTTGAAAGGAGGTGTGAAGTGGGAGGACTGTGTAGTATTCATGCAGGGGTGAAATTGATCCACAAAACACACCCAACTGATTTTTGACAAACGTGCAAAAAAACAATTCAATGGAGGAAGGATAGCCTTTTCAAAAAATGGTACTGAAGGGATTAACCTCCCCGGGAGGTGGGGGGAAGAACCCTGAAATGGATGATACATTAAATGTAAACATAAAACTATAAAACTTTTAGGAAAAAAAAGAGAATACCTTTGGCAACAAGGGCTAGGTAAAGAGTTATTGGACTTGACACTGCAAGGAGAAGCCATAAAAGGAAAAACTGATAAACTGAATCTCATCAAAATTAAAATGTGTGCTTTGCAAAAGCCCATGTGAAAAAGATGAAAAGATAAGCTCTAGAATGTGAGAAAGTATTTGCAAACCACGTATCCAACAAACCACATATTAGATGCTAGAATTCATAAAGCACTCTCAAAATTCAATACTAAAAAAAGAACAATCCAATTAGAAAATGGACAAAAGCCATGAACAGACATTTCACTGAAGAGTATATATAGATGGCAAATAAACTTATGAAAAGATGTTCAACATCATGAGCCATTAGGGCAACGTAAGCTACAATCACAGTGAGCAATCATGCCTATCAAAATGGCTAAAAAAAATAGTGACCACAACAAATGCTGGTACAGCCACTAGGCGGAACACTCTTTGACATAAATTGTTAACAGTATATTTTTGGATCTGTCTCCTAAAGTAAAGAAATTTAAAGCAAAACAAACAGGACCCAATTAAACTTAAAAGCTTTTGCATAGCAAAGGAAGCCATAGACAAAACAAAAAGACAATCTACTTAGTGGGAAAAAAATATTTGCAAATGATATGGCCTATAAGGGGTTAATAGCCAAAATATATAAACAGTTGATACAACTCAACATCAGAAAACCAAACAACCTGATTAAAAAATGGGCAGAAGACCCGAACAGACATTTTCCAAAGACAAGGGGATGGCCAACAGACACTTGAAAAGATGCTCAACATCATCAATCATCAGAGAAATGCAA
The DNA here is from genome assembly GCF_016906955.1 of Phacochoerus africanus. Taxonomy (NCBI): domain Eukaryota; kingdom Metazoa; phylum Chordata; class Mammalia; order Artiodactyla; family Suidae; genus Phacochoerus; species Phacochoerus africanus. The sequence goes on along the minus strand of NC_062560.1, from coordinate 62,194,666 downwards.
ATTAAAACCACAGATATCACCTCACACCAGCCAGAATGGCTATCATCAAAAAGAATACCAATAACAAATGCCGGCAAGGAAGTGGAGAAAAGGGAACCCTTGTACACTGCTGGTGGGAATGTAAATTGGTGCAGCCACTATGGAAAACAGTATAAAGGTTTCTCAAAAATCTAAAAATAGAATTACAGCATATACTATTCCTGGGTATTTATCTAAAACCCCAAAAAACACTAATTCAAAAAGATACATGCACTTCAATGTTCATAGCAGCATTATGTACAACAGGCAAGATATGGAAGCAATATAAGTGTCCATCAACAGACGACTAGATAAAGATGTAGTGTATATGTGTGTGTGTGTATATATATAAACATACGTGTGTGTGTGTGTGTGTGTGTGTGTGTACGCACACAATGGAATACTACTCAGTCATAAAAAGAATGAAATTTTGCCATTTGCAACAACGTGAATGGACTTGGAGAGTATTACGCTAGGTGAAATAAATCAGATAAAGACAAATACTGTATATCACTTATATGTAGAATCTAAAAAATAAGACAAACTGGTGAATATAACAAAAAAGAAACAGACTCACAGATATAGAGAACAAACTAGTGGTTACTAGTGGAGCAAGGGAAGTGGAGAGAGGGGCAGGATAGATGTAGGGGATTAAGAGATACAAACTATTATGTATAAAATAAGCTACAAGGATATATAGCACAACACAGGGAATACAGCCAATATTTTATAGTAACTATAAATGGAGCATAACCTTTAAAAATTGTGAATCACTATGTTGTACACCTGAAACATATAATATTGTATATCAACTATACCCCATTTAAAAAATCCTCACGGAAAAAATTAAACATGCAGTTACCATACAACTCAGCAACTGCGCTCTTGGGCATTTATCCCAGAGAAAAGAAAACAGACAAACCTGTTACATGTATGCTCATAGCAGTTTTATTCATAACAGCCCCAAACTGGAAACAATACAGATGTCCTTCAACAGGTGAATCCTTAAATGAACTGGTACATTCATACCATGGAATACTACTCAGCAATAAAAAGGGGAAAACTACTGACACTCGGAACAACTTGTAAGGATCTCAAGGGAATGACGCTGAATGAGAAAAACTAGTCTTCAAATGTTACATTTGTTATAAATTCATTTTTTGTAACATTCTTTAAATAATAAAACCACATAGATGAAATATAGTCTTGGTTGCCAGGGGTTAGCGGTGGGGGCGCTGGATAGTGGGTGGGTGTACATATCAAGAGGTGGTACCAGGGAGATCTTTGTGGTGATCAAATAGGTCCACACCTTGATTGTGGGGATGGTCCCACAAATCTATGCATGTGATAAAATCACATACACATATAATACATACACACACTCACTTGCAGAGTACATATAAAACTGATGAAATCTGAATAAGCTCTGTGGACTGTGCCAATATCAATTTTGGCATTGCAGCATAATCATGCACGAGGTCAACATTGGGGAAAAGTGGGTCAAGGGTCACAAGATCCCCCTCCACTTTTTTTTTTGCAATTATGATTATTTCAAAATAAAAAATTTTTAGAGGGGAGTTGGTATATTGACGTGATGTATTTATTTCCTAAGATGCCGGAGCTGGCTCTTAAAGGCAAGGTACCTAAGTCAGTATATCAGAAAGCAGGGAAGGGAGGCAAACCAGCATTTGCTGAAAGCATACTATGGGCCAGACAGTTCACTTCCATGATCTTATTTAATTCTCAAGACAACCCTGAAAAGGTTGGTATTTTTTCTCATTTCATAGATGAAAAACAAAATGAGTCTTAAAGACGCTCTGGGCTTGTCCAAGTTGGTAGCTAATAATTCCTAATTAGAGCTAATAATTATTAAGTACTTATGTGTGCTAAGTGCTATATATGAATTATTGCATTTACTTCAGAAAATAACTATGTTAGGTAGGTACAACTATTAATCCTATTGTACAGATGAGGGACCTGAAGCTCAGAGAGGTTAAGTGACCTGCCCAAGATCACATGGCAAGGAAGAGGTAGAATCAGGATCCATGACAGGCATGTATATGATGTTCTCTTTCTCAACCCCAAGGCACTCCTCAAAATAAAGTGGGGTAAAGAAATTCAGATTCCTAGGCAAAAAGGAGCCCTCCTCGGTGCCCTCAATAAGTCCCATGAGTCTCCTACCCCAGCCCCTAGAACTCTGTTGCATACATACCTTCAAATGTATGCCTCTCCCTCCAAGTGCTAAATTATGGAAGGTCCTTGAAAGATAAACCATGGTTTATGCACTTCCATGGCTCTAGAATAGAGGCACAACTGATGTCTGGTGTATGGACAAAAGAAGTTAGAGATCACTTTAAACTCCACGAACAATTCTCTCTCACTAAGAGGGCTGGACCTAGGAGTATCGGAGAGGCCATCTTTATCTGCAATGCACCAAGCTGGGCTGGGTAGACGTGTCGACCTGGTTTTCTTTGATGCCGACCCACAACCAGCTGTGTGCTGAAGCCAGTTTGCCCTGGCTAACCAGAGTCTATTGTTAAGTTTGCAGAGTTTTGCAAGCTGGTTGTTAAACTGTTCATAGCTTGAAATCAGCCATGGTGGAAATATTTACGCCACAAAAATTAGCAAATGCTGGAAGGCAGGGTACCCCCTACAAACCTCAGAACTGGTTGTTAAACATTTGGCTGCAGCACTTAGATGCATGTAAATGAAGAATTCCCAGGTGGAAGGGCAAAAATGAGCCTTCTGGGGGGTGCTGTGAATGTTCTTTATCTTGATCTGGCGTGTGGTTACACACAGAATCTACATAGGTAAAAATCCACTGAGCTGCACATTTACAACTAGCACACCTTACGCAATTTACTCTATGTATGTTGTACTGAATAAGGAAGAACTTCCAGCCTATGTAAAGAGCTGTGATCCTGATCCTGAGTGCCTCCTGCAGAGACCCCACTAATCAAGATGCACTGATGCTCCCCAGCTGTATTGATCTGCATGCATCACAGATGACGCAGCTCAGTTCAGTGCATTATCTATCGCACAGGAGGGGGCAAAGGTGGTCCAAACAGCTGCTGGCATCAGGAGTCTGAGCCCCTTCACGTCTTTTCTTCATCATGGCTGCTGTCATCTCTCACCTACGTTATTCCTGGCTCTGTGGCTGGGGATGGTGCTGTTTGCTGACGGGCAGCATGACTCACTACCCGGCAGATCATTTTTCTAATTAAGTGGAGAGATGGACAGTTATTTTCCCATTCTTGGGCAGAAGCCTCATTTGCTTGGATCTTTTTTTGGGAATTACTCAGCTTTACATTGAAGGGATTATTTTGTCCACTTAAAAAAATTAGTGCCCTAAACCTGCTCCCCTCAGACAATCAGATTTGTAGAGGAAATGGAGAGGAAACAAAGTGCTTCTCTAAAATGCACCCTCACAAGGGAGAGAAAACAACCTTTACTGAGCTTCTTCCAAGAAGTTGCCCTAGATGGGAAGGGCCAGCTCTCTATTTTAGCTTTAGGATGCTGGCTGGCATTTAACCTTCCTGAGAAAATTCCCACCCTCCTCCACTTTCCCTGCTCCTCTCCCCTCAGCCACCCAGCTGAACAACTTGTTTGGGGCAGCAGCTTTATTCTGTGAAGGAATGACAGGAGCTTGCGGGCAGAGACGGGGTCTAGGAAGTGGGAACAGCATATGCATGGGTAGGGGGCCAACCTGTGAGAACAGGAGGTCTAGCTCTGTGATAGCCCCTCAAGGAGAAGCAGGAGTGGCCACAGTGGGATTTGAAGGGTGGATGAAGACATGTTTGCAGAGCATCACCATCACAGCCTCAGGAAATCACACAGTCCATTCCTTGTCTCCCTTCTAGACTCAGAAATAGCCCCTCAGACAAGCCCAGCTCAAGCCCAAATGCCCAGAGTGCAGTGTAGTTGCATAATGCTGAGGATTTCTTTTTAAGTAGGGTGGTGGTAGCTGCTGGCAGTCCCACTCAGTCCCCCTCAGCTGAAGTCATGGAACTCACCTATCCTCTCAGTCCCCTCCCACTTCTGCCCTAGAAAGGTGAGCAGACCCTGGCACTGGTCTCTCTGCTTTTTCACTGTGTTCACTGGGCCCTTGTGCAACCTGCCAGTTATGAGTGCAGTTCTGAATCCCAAGCCTACTTGGGCAGGTTTACACCTGTCTGGCTTTTGCCAGGCTCTTTCTCCTAAGGATTAGTTCCTATAACACACACACATACACGCACTTCTCTGTGCCATACCCAAGCCTTTGACATCCAAAGACCACCCAAGAACTAGTACTGCCAACCCTACCCCTTCCTCAACAGCTGAGTGGCTGAGATCCCAGAATGCCTTTTGCCCAAATTATGACAACTTGCTTAAGTCAAAGAACAAAGTCCTCAGATGTTCTTGGCAAATCCAACTGATGCTTGGCCCACATATGATGCTGAAGGCCCAGCCAGGGCCCCAGCTCTACTCCTCATGTCCAAAGAAGACCTAGTCTGCTCCTTCTGTCCAGAAAGGATTAGGCTGAACAGTGTCCATGCTGATTTCTGAACTTCAAAGTCCTTCCCAGTGGTTGAGGCTATGTTTGGAGCCCAACCTCAAGTCTCTTTCAAGAGACACTGCTGCTCAGGTGACAGGTTCATGTCAGTGGCATATCCCCACTCTAGTGCCAACAACGTCAGCAATTATCATGCCCTCATCAGGTCACCCGAGTGTGCTAGAAGCTGGTGCCTCTTCCCCTATGAAAAGGGCCAGGAGTAGGGTGAGGGAAGGGTAGGGTGAGATGCAGAGAAGGCGGTCAGGTGGGAGGATCAGCTCCACATTGGGTTGCCTGATCCCCCACACCAGCAGTAGGCCCTGAAAGGCACGTAAGATGTTTGTTGAATAAATACATGAAGAAATGCACGGATGAATCCTAAAATATAGGAGAGAAGCATTCTTAAGCTCACAGAAATGTCAAGCTCTCCTCGAATCTCTGTCATGGGCCCAGAGCCCCTTCCCTATCTCTTTCTTTGCATTTCCCTCATTTCTGCTAAGTGAAATTAAGCCCTTTTCTCTAAAGTGTAAACTGAAGTCTTTAAAAACCAAGAGCCTTGCTTCCTGTCATTCACACAGTTGAAAACAAGCCCAAGAAGAACTTGCATGGCTCCTGACCACCGCATGTGCAACTCGAACTGACTGAATCCCGTTTGCTTCATCCAAGGGGTTATATTTCCAGTGTGTTAGGGACAGACAGACTGGTGGCTGGGGCTGGAAATATTCCCATATGCCCCTCTCATGGGGTCCCTAGCACCCCTCTGCTCTCAATTTCTCCTCGAGCAGCAGCAGCAGCAGCAAACTCAACTCTCCCCATTCCCCAAATCCCACCCATCAAGGTTTGGGTGGGCAACTCACAAGGGTGCTGGTGGGCCAGGCTGCACGGACCAGGCCTCTGTCTGAGCTTCCAGATTCCTGAACACAGAGCCCCTGGTGGAGCCACCAAGAGGGCTGGGGCCAAAGCCCACCCATCTTCTTCCTGCCTCAGTTACCAAGGTTCTCGGAGGTCCTAGGGGTCCCCCTCCCACTTCCCACCAGGTCTGTGTTGGACACTCCCAGACCACACCGACAGGGCATAGGTTAAAATGTCCAGACTACGTACCTAGTCATTCCAGCAACTTGCCCAGGAGTCCTCCAGGTCGCGTGCTTGGGAGCTGGAGGAGGGATAAGATGAGAGGACAAGGCTGCTGGTCAAAGCCCTGGGCTCCGTAACCTCTTGGCCAAGTGAACTGAATTTCCAGACTAAGGCCGGAGGAGGGACGAGCAAAGGAGAGAAAGGAAAAGAGGCAGGACCAAAGCTAACCCCTTCTTTTTTCCTCCTAAACTCAATCCAGATTTGCCTTCTGAGGGCTGCTTGAAACTGATCCCTGCGGCTCTGACTCGTCCTTTCTTAAAGACATAGTCTCCACTTGGGGATGGGGGGGAACTCTCACCTGGCCCAAACATGTCCCAGAACGAAAGATAGGGGGAAAAAGGCCATACAAGCACAAAGCCCCAAATGCCCAGCACCTCTACTGTTGATCCAGACCCAGAGCTGGAGGTTTATTTGAGACTCCCTCAGAGCAGCCAACTCAAGACCTCTGCTGGGTGACCCGAGAGACTCTGCTAGAGCCACTGGGCCAAAAGCTGAAGTCTGCTGGTGGGTGTGGGAAAAAGAGCACTGGACCAGGAGTCCCATCTCTCACTGTTTCCTGTGTCTCTGTGAGTGAGTCACTTTCCTCCTTTAGGTCACGGTTTCCTTTCGTGACACATGAAAAGTGAATAGTGGCAGCCTTGCCAAGCTCTCAGCTTGCTGCTGTCTCCCGTTACAGTAGAAGGGGGAAGGCTTGGGGACCTGGTGTCTAACCCCCGGGTGGGCTGTGCTGCTTCTGCTGCCAGATACTTACATGGATCAGAGTTGGGACTTTCTGCTGGGTTGGCTGGGGTTGGAATCGGGGTGTGAGCTGGTGAGTGGGTAGATGGGGACCCATTCTGTGTGTGTGCCAGAGGAGGAGGAGGAGGAACAGCCTGTCTCCCGTGTTCTTGACAAGGTGTTAACAACCCATCGGGATCTGCTATTCGAGGGCGCCAAAAGAGGCTATGAGCACATCCTCGTCTTCCCCTCGCCCCCATGGTTCACTTTTCTTCTGCAGGAAAACCACCTAGGAAATCAGCCTGGCAGAGTCTGGGGCCAGGCTCTGGCTCTGATGGCTCTTTTTTACTGCAGGCTCCAGCTCCTCTTCTTCCCTAACACTGCCCGCTTCCTCTCCATGCCTTGGCTTCTGTTCCTTTTCATCCTGTCTGCAGATCGGGCACCGTCTCCAAGCTCCTCCTTCCCTCCTTCCTTCCTCGACCCAAAGAGTAGCACAGAGCCCCATTTCCTTTTGAGGCCATGGTTCTCAGCTGTCTCCACGTGAGAATCTCCTGAGGAGCTTTGGAAAAAAAAATGCTCCTACTTGGGCATTTAGTGTGGGGCACCCTGGGCACTGCTGGCGTAAAAACTCTGCAGTGGATTCTAATGTGCAATCAGAGGCGCAAGCCATTGGTTTAAGGGTTCCCGCTGCTTATTACACGGGGGAATCAGATCAGGGGTGACCAGTTATGGGGAAAGACAAAGGGTTGGCATCTCCCAAAGTTCTTCCCGAAGCAGTTCTTTCCTCCACCCATCACTTTCTCAGGAGAAAATAACACCAACAGCTCACACCATTTGTGCCAGACACAATGTCAAGGGCTTTATGTGTGTTACCTCGCCGAATCCTCATGACCACCATAAGAGGTAGCACTATTATGCTCATTTTGCAGTTGAAGAAACTGAGGCAGCAAGAGTTGAAGCAAGTGGTCCAGGAGTTCTGATTGGAACTCAGACCTGCGCCTGCAGACATTATGCCACATCCCCCTGGCTGTCAACCATCAAACCTGGTATTGCTCTCGAGACACTCTCTTCCTGGGAGTTCCAGCTGTGGTGCAGTGGGTTAAGGACCTGGTATTGCTACAGCTGTGGCATAAGTCCCAGCTGCATCTCAGATTTGAGCCCCAGTCTCAGAATTTTCATATAAGTGGGTGAAGCCAAAAAAAAGATTCATAATCCCTGGAAGGGCCTTCATCCCATGCCTCGGGTCTAGAGAGGCAATGGGCCTGAAAAAGTGGTGTCACTTCATATGCATTCAGCTGTCCTTTGTCCTAAGGAGGTCATTTGTATTTGAGGAAACTGCATTTGAAGCCTGGCACTCATCTTCCAGGGAAGAGAGAGAGCTGCCGTGGTTACAAAATGCACTCTGGTCAGACAGACCGGGATGTGCAGCCCAGCCTGGCCACTTGATTATGACTGTAGATGAGGCTCTCTTCCTTGAGAGCCCTGGTCTCCTCATGTATCAAGTGGGATAATCACATCAAGCTCCTGCGGTCACAGGGCTGCAACGAAAGTGCACAGGCCAGAGTTCCCATCCTGGCACGGAAGAAACGAATCCGACTAGGAACCATGAGGTTGCGGGTTTGATCCCTGGCCTTGCTCAGTGGGGTTAAGGATCCGGCGTTGCCGTGAGCTGTGGTGTGGGTTGCAAATGCGGCTCAGATCCTGCATTGCTGTGGCTGTCGTGTAGGCCAGCAGTTATAGCTCTGATCGGACCCCTAGCCTGGGAACCTCCATATGCCATGGGTGTGGCCCTAAAAGAAAAAAAAAAGAAAGTTCATGGGCCAAGTGCCTGGCACAGAGGGGTGCTCGGTGTGCACGCTTCCCAACTCTCCAGCCCATTTTCCATCAGAGGAGACTTCTAGGGCATGTGGCAAAGTCTTGTGCTGCCTATGGACCCTTTCTCGGAAAAAAAAAATTAGGAGATCCCCTCGTGTCTCAGTGGTTAACAAACCCGACTAGCATCCATGAGGATGCCGGTTCAATCTCTGGCCTCGCTCAGTGTGTTAAGGATCTGGCGTTGCTGTGGCTGTGGTGTAGGCCGGCGGCTACAGCTCTGATTTGACCCCTAGCCTGGGAACCTTAACCTCCGTATGCCACAGGTACAGCCCTAAAAAGACAAAAAAAGAAAAAGAAAAAAGAAAAAAATTGCCTTTAAATACATTAAATAAACTACCTAGGATTACGAAGGAAACTGCCTACTATATACTGAAATGCAATTTATAATCTAGTCATAGGTGCATTTTGATGAACAGATTCACTATAACAAGGTCTAGCAATGGGTTTAATAACTGACCAAATTTTGAGGCAGTGATAAGCAGAAATGATTTTTTGAGATACTTGCAACACCTGTGATGTAGTATGAAAAAAAGCTGTAAGTCCACTGGTGAGAGTCCCAGATGCTGCTAATAGCACTGTTGTTTACTGCACTGGAGACAGGGCTGCTTGCACCTCCACTCATTAGCTGTGTGATCTGGACCAACCTCCTTAGCCTCTCTGTGCCTGTCTAATCAGCTGTAAAATTGGGGTTGCAGTGAGGATGCAATGAGTGAATGAGCACATGTAAAGTATTTAGATCCAAGCCTCAGACACAGCAGGTGCTCTTTAAGTGTTAGCTCTCACTGTTATATATACATGGGCTTCTCCAGATCAGGGGGTACAGTTCATTTACCCAAACCCCAGCACAAAGCCATACCTCCAGCTAAGCTCCTTTACTCTGCCAAGATGACTCTAACACCACAAACAATGCTGTGCCATTTGTATTCTTCTAGGACATGGGATCTTTAAATAGCTCCTTTAAAACACTGCCAAAGCCAGGTCTTCTGAGGCCAAGGAACAAGCTCCTTTTCAGGGACTGCCCACCCTTGGGCATTGCCTCAGGACAGTCTCCAAGGCCTCTCCCTGGAGTCCCATTTGCTATCTGACCCCCTCCCTCCACACCTTCACTGCCAAAGGTGCTGCAGTTACAGACCCTGCCATGGCCTTGGGCTTCCCACTTCAGAGTCTAGAATTCACCTCTAGACTTTTAAAAGCCAAAGAGTAATTTGCAAAGCTGAAGTACTCCCTAACTTATTGCAGTTGTCATTGGAGCCCGGACGGGGGAGGGGGGGTCTGGGAGGACCAAAGCCATCCCTTTGGTGTGCAGATGTGGTGACCCAGAAAGAAGCAAAGATATGCTGAAGGCTGTGTGGCAGTTTGCTGCCTGTGACTCAAGATTGTTCTCACTCTGTCCTCCTGGGTTGGAACAAAATCTCCATCCTCACTGACCTCTCCTTCTTCCTCTCCACCATCTGGTCAGTTGACATTTCTTGTCAGTTCCATTTCCTTCTCAGTATGGTACCAATCCATTAGCCCCTCTCCATGCCCGGGTCCATCTCCCTTCATTCCTCACCCCCCCTCCCCAACCCTAGTCCTCAAGCCTTCCTACTCTGAGCCTCTGCGACAGTCACATATCAGGGGTGTCAAGAGCTCAGAGGAAACTTAAGGTTCATAGGTCCAGCTCCTCACACCAGCCCACTCCACATCCTGTGATGACAGTGAGGAAGATGCCGAGGCCATGCTAGGGGAATGGAGCCCGCCAAGGGCTGACGGCAAGCAAGAGGGAGATCTGGCATCCAAACCCAGGTCCAAGGGTCGTGGAATCTGAGTTCCAGAAAGAAGTTCAGTTTAGCTCTATTCCCACAACACCCACCTCTCAGAATTACATCCTGAGTCCTATTGGTTCAGGTAACCACCGGAAATGTTATTTCAGTGAGGACTATAACTGCTACTTGCCCTTGTACACACTCATTTTGGAAAATGTAGACAACACTCCCTCTCAGTTTCTCACTTCTCCCCAGATCCCTTAAAGGGGATCTAGAATCTATCAGCCCGAACTGCCTCCCGATCTGTCCCAAGCGTGGGCAGGCTCTGTCTATTCGCCAACCTTTTTGACAAATATTTCTACTGGGCTGGGCTCTAAACCAGTTTTCCAGCCTCATGTTAGTGAACTTCCTTTTGTCCTGACTCTCCTAGAATATACTAGACTGTGTCTGCCTTGCCTCTGCTCCCCCAGCACCTGGTATCAGGCCTGGCAGAGAATGGAGATTCAGTATCTGAGAAATGAGTGAAAGAAAGAAGATGCTGGTATCACAAGCAGGAAAGAGAGAAATAAGGCACAGAGAGTCCTGCCCTCCGGCGGCTTAGAGTTTACTTATGAAGACAAAATACAGAAAGTAATAGAAATAGGCGAATAGAGAACCAGGCCATGTCTGACTTGCCCTGCAGCCAAGTAGGGGCCTGGGACCCTGGGATCAGGCTGTGATGCAACAGCAATTGGCAAGGCAGGTCACAGATGTGGCATCTCAGACCCAAGTGGGCATCAAGCTAAGCAGCAGGCTGTAACAGGGCTGGGGGAAGCTGGGAAAACCAGGTAAGGTGTCTAGAAACTAGAGACATGAAGGTAGTGAAAGCATGTTCAGAGTGGAGAAGAGAGATTCTGGGAATATTTCCTCAAGGCCTGGTAGGTAGCTGCAGACACTTATTGGTAAACTGGAGGGGAAGGGGACCAGAGACAGGAAGGCTGGGGATTGATGAGAAGTGTCTGGATGAGAATAGAAGCAGTGGAGTTCCTGCTGTGGCTCAGCAGGTTACAAACCCGACTAGTATCCATTAGGATGCAGGTTCAATCCCCAGCCTCGCTTGGTGGGTTAAGGATCTGGCGTTGCTGCAAGCTGCAGCATTGGTCACGGATGCAGCTTGGATATGGCGTTGCTGTGGCTGTGGTATAGGCTGGGAGCTACAGCTCCGATTCAACCCCTAGCCTGGGATCTTCCATATGCTGCAGGTGTGCCCTAAAAAAAGAGAGAGAAAAAAAGGAGGGAATACAAGCAGTGAGAAAGTGAAGACAAAGCCAGGCAAAAATGGCTAAGGGACCAATTCCATCTGGTGATTGAAGCTGATATCATCACTGAAATGGGTGGGAGGGGTGGGAGTGTAGCTTGAAGTCTTCTGACTTCTTGACTCCATGCATTCATTCACCAAACATTTACTCAACACCCAGGACATGTAGCCCTCAAACTCGTGTGTGTGTGTGTGTGTGTGTGTGTGTGTGTGTGTGTGTGAGCGCGCGCGCGCGCACGCGACTATACACACAATCTAACTTCTAGGGAACACCAGAGGCCTCTCCTCCCCCTTCACCTTCAGGGAGTAACAAGGGAGGACAAAAGAGGCTTCTAGATCTTTGCTACTCAAAGTGTGACCCATGGACCAGCTGCATCACTATGATTTGGGAACTTGTTAGAAATAGAATCTGCACTTTACTTCTTAAACTTTAATCTACAAACCATCACCTAGAGATCTTGCCATCTGTGCTGCTGGCCCATGGATCCCACATTGAATAGCAAGGAACTAGGGCACAATATGGGGCCAGTGTGCTGGGGATGAAGTTTTTCATGGGAGAGACCAAGGGAAACTGAGTAAGCCAGGGTTATGGGTTTATTTGTGAAGCCCCCTTCAAGCAGGTAGAAAAGTAAGTTTCCAAGCAGCCTCACACCTTAGGCCCCTCAGAAAGCTGCTCAGTGCTGTCTCTCGTCTGGACCAAAGGAAGCCTGGTGGCCCCCCACAGAACCTAGCCTAACTCTAGCCCAACTCCCAGCAAGAGGAGGAGGCCACATAGTGATTAGGGTCCAAAGCCCTGCCTCAGAATACAAAGTACTTTGAACAGTATGGTCTTTGAGGACTTAGCATGATAGTCTACACCTCACTAAAGAATCAGAATTTGGGGAGTTCCTGTCATGGCTCAGCGGAAGTGAATCTGACTAGGAAGCATGAGGTTCTGGGTTCAATCCCTGGCCTCACTCAGTGGGTTAAGGATCCGGCATTGCCATGTGCTGTGGTATACGTTGTAGATGCAGCTCGGATCCTGTGTTGCTGTGGCTCTAGCTTAGGCCGGCAGCTACAGCTCCGATTAGACTCCTAGCCTGGGAACCTCCATATGCCATGCGTGCAGCACTAAAAGGATAAAAGACAAAAAAAAAAGAATCAGAGTTTTGGGGTCCCAGCCAACATCTCTTTCCCTCAGAGAAACAATTAATGGAGAGCAAGAGAGAACTGCCTCCAGCTCACAGCTCATGCTTTCGCTGGGAATGTAAGCGTTACATAACAGTCATCTGAGACCGTGTGTTGTATGAGCTTATGGGTGGGTGTGTTTATTTTAATGAAAGCCTAATGAATCTTCAAGGAACCATATCAGGTAGGTGAAGGATGGGTGGTTTTTATTTTCTTCTGTGTACTTTTCTGTTTGGTCTGCAATTAACTGTGTTAGTTAACGAATATGAAATCAGCAAAGGCTTTATTTCAAAAACCAAATGAACACAAAGAAAAATCATGGCAATATACAAATAAGAGCTGACTTTAATGGCACAGATAATTCATTGTATGAGGGTTCGAGGGAGCGCTCCAAGGTGAAAGACAAAACAAGGGGATGGAAAAGGGGTGTTTAGGGTCATCAAGTCTTGATTCTGAAGATGGGCTCAGCCAAAAGTTAAAACCTGAATTTCTTGAGCTGCAAAGCTTCCCAGCACTAGTCAGGCCCTAACTTGGGTAACTGGATTCATAGTTAGAATCAGAGAATCTCAGAACTTGAAGAATCTGAGGGATTACAGGGCCAAATCTACCCTTGTTTTCTTATGAAAGGAACTGAAGAGCAGAGAGATGAGGACACAGTGAGCTCTGCACCTTGGCACAGGCTCCTCTGCCTGTATGGCCTTCCCCTCTGGTCCTGGGTGGCTAGCTAATACCCACTCTTCCTCGAGAGTTGGCTCAAACATCACATACTCTTGTGGGTTAAGTACTCTCTCCTGTGCTCGAAAAATGCTTAATGCATTCCGTTATCTATTCGACAAACTACTGAGGACCTTCGGTGTGTCAGGCACTGTTCTAGGCACCTGGGATGCACAGGTGACCCCAAATTCCCTGCTCTCATGCGTAAGTTATTACATCATAGCATTTATTTATTCAGCAAATATTTGTGGATCACTTATGTGTGGGAGTCTTGTGGAAACCATAAACTATTTTAAGGTCGGAGTAACAGTCTGTTCACAGCTTTGGCTCCTCCCTTCCCCTCACGGTCACCTAGTGGACATAGTGAATGCTTTCTGAATGAATGAATGAATAACGAGATGGCCAAGGTCACACAAGATGGAGCTGGCACTGAAACCGTCCACCTCTGCTAGCTAGTGCTCTTTCCCCTTGCCCTTCATTGCAGTCAGCCCAAATCTTTGGAAACTTCATCAACTCCTGTGGGAAACGTCAAAGGGGGAGACAATTAAGGGCCGGGTTCCCTAAGCAGATCTATTGTGGAAAAGGGAGACCCACCCTATCAGGGACCGTCTCTGGGGAGAGTGGTGAACTCGCCAACTTCTGACATCCCGGCTCAAAAGCTGGGGGCTAGCAAGAAGACGCCCTCTCCAGCAGGACCCTGTCAGCCCCATCACTCTGTATAGGGACTGATCATTTTGAGGTACATTTCACTTCTCTGTTAAAGGCAAGCGTTTTCGTTCAAAACAAAGCCGCCACTGGGAGTGCTGAGACCTCCCCCAGCCCCCCCCACCCCTGGGCCCAGGGATCTTTCTCTCTGAGCCAGAGGCGGGGCCCGCCTTTGGCAGCTGGAGTGGCTGCACTGCAGCGCCCTCTGCCGGCCGCCGGGCCGGCTCTGCCGCTCCGCCAGGCGGGGAGGAAGGAGGGCGGGGGCCTGGCCGCTTCCGAGGAGCCTCGTGTTCCGGAGGTGCAGAGGGACCCGTGACTCATCCCGCCGGCTGCGCCAGCACCGGCCACCCCCGCAGGCTCTCAGCCTCCGCACGCGCCTGGTGACGCAGCGAGACGCACCGAGCTGCTCTGCGCACAAAAAGCAGCCCCGGGGCGGCCCGCCCCCCGCCCCATGGCGGCACCAGCTCCGACAGCCCAACCCGGCCCACCCCGGCCCACCCCTGCCTGAAGCCCCTGGCTCTGAGAAGCTTCCGGCGCTGGAAGCCCCTCTCACCTCCACTCCCACTGAGTCTTCACCACTAACCTCGAATAGAGGTGGTTTTGTTACCGGGTTTTAACAGAATGGGAAACTGAGAGCGACAGACAGGTGTGAAGGATGAGCCAGGGTCTTGCATCTAAGACGCAGAGGAGGGACTCTGATGAACCAGTTACCTCTCACCCCAAAGTTCAAGGTGCACTTTATACAGCATCAAGCGGCACTGCCATTCTAACTGCACCCCCAGCCCCACATACACACAGACACAGGAAAAGAAGGTTGGACCACATCCTAGAGGACCTTGAAAGTTAAGCACTATAACAAATATTTGCCGTTTTGGAAATAAAGGGAAAGGTATAAACGCCATTTAAGAACAAAGTCAGGCATTGGGCTTGATGCTGTCAAGATTGTTTTACTATGGAGCAGAGGACATGATTAGAGGTTTGAGTTCAGAAGATGCACAGAGGAAAATAGATGAGAGAAGTGGTACCTGAAGTAGTCTGGTAGCGCTCAGGAGGGCCTAAATCAGATTCATGAATTGGGAAGGGAAAAAGAAACAGATCCAAGAGACATTGGGGTAGGGAAAGACTTAATGATAGATGGGATTTTCAAAAGTGGGGTTAGTAAATTCCACATAGCACTTTGGACCTCTCCTAAGGTATTTACCACATCTGATTTTGCCTTTTGCTATTAGAATGATGTTTTGTCGGCCTTGTTAGATGCTAAGATCCAGAGCGTGGTGCTGGTAGTTCGGGCTCCACTCTTTCCTTGAAGACTATGATCTTGTGGGGGAGAATATAGATATCTGAGAGCAGGAGGGTCCATCCTGTAAGCTGAATAGGTGAGGGCAGAGCTGCTTGCCCAGACAGCATCTGCACATGGCAAAGAATCCCTAAAGCAGGCCCTCCTTCCTCCTTGGGAAAAGTCTGGAGAGCTCCCACTAAATTCCAAGGCTGCCTCATGCTACTGAACATCCTTTAGGCCTACAGCTTGCAGGAGCACCTGAGTGGGTAGGTTGAGCTGCTTGGGCAGCCCCATCCTGAGGCCAGGCATCAAGGTCTGTGTGATTGGCTGTGAGTACCTGCTGCCAGTTAGTGACCCTGAAGGGGGGCACAACTGGGCAGGCAGCATGGCTCTATTGTGATAGAATAGACCATTTTTTTTTCTACGAGGATAAATTACCCAGGCATCTGCACCTCCACCAAGAGAGAAACTCCACAGGAAGGAGCAATGGACCCAAAGGTAGCCAGATTCTCCTCCAAACCCACACTATGCTCTCTCCAGAATATTGGGCCCAATGTGCCCAGCTGCCAGTCCAGCTTGTCTTCCCCTATTTACCATATATAGAGGGACACAATGAATGAGAACACCCTGCTGGGAACTGGTGGTTCCCTGGTTCCTCAGAACCCTACCTCATAGACAATGTCTATTAGTACTCATAGACAATACAAATTCCTGGTACTTCTCATCCTCCACCATTCATACTAGCCATCACCCTGGGCTCTCCTGGATAGAAAATCATGACCCCATTGTCTCCTAATGTTACCATGTGTGGCTTGTCTGCTTCATTTACTCCCCACTTCCTTCCTTGAAGTCCAAAAAATCTGTTATCAAGCCAGAGTTTGAGGTGAGGTTGTTTCTTTTTGATCAGGAAAAGAAGTTGCCCCCACTCTGGGAGTACCATCGAACAACAGCCCTAGTGCCCAGAGCCCATGTGCCCATGTTTCTAAAAAATATTTACTTTTTGCGTGTGTGTGTGTGTGTGTGTGTGTGTGTGTGTGAGAGAGAGAGAGAGAGAGAGAGAAGGAGAGCTTACATGGGTCCTTTAGCCCCTAAATTTTTTCATGTGCTCTTGATGAAGGAGGAAAAGTTGTATGTGGAAAAGGAGAAGAGATATCAATTCCCCTTAAATTAATCTGTAAACTAATTGCCATTCCAATCAATTATCCACAGGAATTTTTCACAGAACTTGACAAATTGATTTGAACATCCATATGAAAGATAACATATATAAGAAGAGCTAAAGCAATTTCGGTGGAAAAAGGAAAATGAGGAATGATTTATTATATAAAGTATCAAATCGATGATAATTAATAGGCTGTGGTACTGGCACACAAATAGACAAGTATGTGAGTAAAAGAGAAGAGCAAGCTCCTGAGCTAACACATATTAAAGGTATTAAATAAATAATGTGTCATTTACAAGCCCGTGGTGAAAGAATGGACTATTCAATAAATAGTGTTGGAACAACTGATTTTCCATGTGGAAAAAAACTAAATTAGATCTTTACTTCATAACACCACACACACACACACACTCAAGCACACTCCAGATAGCTCAACTAAATACAAAAAAAAAAAAAACCTATTCATAACCACAATGAGAAGTATGTAGGCATATATATTTGTGACTTTGGTATAGAGAAATCCTTTTTAAACAACACACATACACAGCACAAAAGCCATGAAAGAATGGTTGATAAATTTGATAAATCAAAAAAAGTTCTCAGACAAAAGACACCATCAGTAAAGTTCAAAGACAAATGATAAACTGGGATATGTATATATATATATATTATTTGCAATACATATTATATAAAAATTAATTGGTCTATATATAATTTCTGTAGATCAACAAAAAAGGCAGACAACTCAAAAATAAAGTATGTTGTCAATCAATTCAAAAGGAGAGTTACAAATGGCTAATAGACATCTGGAAAAACGCTCAACCTCTAGTAATCAAGGAAAGGCAAATGAAAATAGCCATTAGATACCATCTTTCACCAGCTACACTGGTAAGTAAAAGTCTGAAAGTCAAGAGTAAGTAAAAGTCAAGAGGCACAGAGGTGAGCAAAACTAATACTCTCATATGCTGCTTGATGGAGTACAGGCAGTACAGGTAGGAATTTGGCATTAGAATTTGCTATAAGTATACAAAATGCACATCCCCAAGTACCCAGCATCTCCACTTCTTAGCATCTATCCCAAAGGAGCTCTTGCACATATACACAAATATTTATTGAATGGATGCTTACTGAAATATCGGCCATCAAGATTTACAGTATGGAGGTTCCTCAGAAAAGTACATCTAGAGCTACCATATGATCCAGCAATCCCACTCCTGGGCATATATCTGGACAAAACTACAATTCAAAAAGAAACATGAACCCATATGCTCATAGCAGCACTATTCACAATAGCAAAAACATGGAAACAACCTAAATGTCCATCGACAGATAAATGGATTAAGAAGATGTGTTACATATACATAATGGAATACTACTCAGCCGTAAAAAAGAACAAAATAACGCCATTTGTGGCAACATAGATGCAACTACAGATTCTTTTTTTAAATTTTTTTATTTTCCCACTGTACAACAAGGGGATCAGGTTATCCTTACATGTATACATTACAATTACATTTTTCCCCCCACCCTTTGTTCTGTTGCAACATGAGTATCTAGACAAAGTTCTCAATGCTATTCAGCAGGATCTCCTTGTAAATCTATTCTAAGTTGTGTCTGACAAGCCCAAGCTCCCGATCCCTCCCACTCCCTCCCCCTCCCATCAGGCAGCCACAAGTCTCTTCTCCAAGTCCATGATTTTCTTTTCTGAGGAGATGTTCATTTGTGCTGGATATTCGATTCCAGTTATAAGTGATATCATATGGTATTTGTCTTTGTCTTTCCAGCTCATTTCACTCAGTATGAGAGTCTCTAGTTCCATCCATGTTGCTGCAAATGGCATGATGTCATTCTTTTTTATGGCTGAGTAGTATTCCATTGTGTATATATACCACCTCTTCCGAATCCAATCATCTGTCGATGGACATTTGGGTTGTTTCCATGTCCTGGCTATTGTGAATAGGGCTGCAATGAACATGTGGGTGCATGTGTCTCTTTTAAGTAGAGTTTTGTCCAGATAGATGCCCAAGAGTGGGATTGCGGGGTCATATGGAAGTTCTATGTACAGATTTCTAAGGTATCTCCAAACTGTTCTCCATAGTGGCTGTACCAGTTTACATTCCCACCAACAGTGCAGGAGGGTTCCCTTTTCTCCACAGCCCCTCCAGCACTTGTTAGTTGTGGACTTATTAACGATGGCCATTCTGACTGGTGTGAGGTGGTATCTCATGGTAGTTTTGATTTGCATTTCTCTTATAATCAGCGATGTTGAGCATTTTTTCATGTGTTTGTTGGCCATCTGTATATCTTCTTTGGAGAAATGTCTATTCAGGTCTTTTGCCCATTTTTCCATGGGTTGATTGGCTTTTTTGCTGTTGGGCTGTATAAGTTGCTTATACATTCTAGAGATTAAGCCCTTGTCAGTTGCATCATTTGAAACTGTTTTCTCCCATTCTGTAAGTTGTCTTTTTGTTTTCTTTTGGATTTCCTTTGCTATGCAAAAGCTTTTCAGTTTGATGAGGTCCCATGGGTTTATTTTTGCTCTAATTTCTATTGCTTTGGGAGACTGACCTGAGAAAATATTCATGATGTTGATGTCAGAGAGTGTTTTGCCTATGTTTTCCTCTAGGAGTTTGATGGTGTCCTGTCGTATATTTAAGTCTTTCAGCCATTTGGAGTGTATTTTGGTGCATGGTGTGAGGGTGTGTTCTAGTTTCATTGATTTGCATGCAGCTGTCCAGGTTTCCCAGCAATGCTTGCTGAATAGACTTTCTTTCTCCCATTTTATGTTCTTGCCTCCCTTGTCAAAGATTAATGGACCATAGGTGTCATGGTTTATTTCCGGGTTCTCTATTCTGTTCCATTGGTCTGTCTGTCTGTTTTGATACCAGTACCACACTGTTTTGATGATTGCGGCTTTGTAGTATTTCTTGAAGTCTGGGAGAGTTATGCCTCCTGCTTGGTTTTTGTTTCTCAGGATTGCTTTGGCGATTCTGGGTCTTTTGTGGTTCCATCTAAATGTTTGGATTGTTTGTTCTAGTTCTGTGAAAAATGTCATGGGTAATTTGATAGGGACTGCATTGAATCTGTAGATTGCTTTGGGTAGTATGGCCATTTTTACAATATTGATTTTCCCAATCCAGGAACGTGGAATATCTTTCCATTTCTTTACATCTTCTTTGATTTCTGTGATTAAAGTTTTAATAGTTCTCGGCATATAGGTCCTTTACCTCCTTGGTCAGGTGTATTCCGAGGTATTTGATTTTGTGAGGTGCAATTTTAAAAGGTATTGTATTTTTGTATTCCTTTTCTAATATTTCATTGCTGGTATACAGAAATGCAACTGACTTCTGAATGTTAATCTTATATCCTGCTACTTTGCTGAATTTATGAATCAGTTCAAGTAGTTTTGGGGTTGAGTCCTTCGGGTTTTCTATGTATAGTATCATGTCATCTGCATACAGTGACAGTTTGATCTCTTCTCTTCCTATATGGATGCCTTTTATTTCTTTTGTCTGATTGCTGTGGCTAGGACTTCCAACACTATGTTGAAGAGCAGTGGTGAGAGTGGGCATCCCTGTCTTGTTCCAGATTGGAGTGAGAAGGCTTTCAGTTTTTCCCCATTGAGGATTATATTTGCTGTGGGTTTATCATAAATGGCTTTGATTATATTCAGGAATGTTCCCTCTATACCCACTTTGGCGAGGGTCTTGATCATGAATGGATGTTGGACTTTGTCAAATGCTTCTTCTGCGTCTATTGAGATGATCATATGATTTTTGGCTTTTCTTTTGTTAATGTGGTGTATGATGCTGATTGATTTGTGTAAGTTGAACCATCCTCGTGAACGTGGGATGAACCCAACCTGGTCATGGTGTATAATTTTTTTGATATGTTATTGGATTCGGTTGGCTAAGATTTTGTGGAGAATTTTTGCATCTATATTCATCAATGATATTGGGCGATAGTTTTCTTTTTTGGTGGTATCTCTGTCTGGTTTTGGAATGAGGGTGATGGTGGCATCATAGAATGTCTTTGGGAGTATTCCTTCTTCTTCGACCTTTTGAAAGAGTTTAAGGAGGATGGGCACCAATTCCTCTTTATATGTTTGATAGAATTCACCTGTGAAGCCATCTGGTCCTGGACTTTTATTTGTAGGGAGTGATTTTATGACCTCTTCAATTTCATTTCCAGTGATTGGTTTGTTCAGTTGGTCTGTTTCTTTTTGATTCAGTTTTGGAAGGCTGTAAGATTCTAGAAAATTGTCCATTTCTTCAAGATTGTAAAACTTGTTGCCGTATAGTGCAACTACAGATTCTTATACTAAGTGAAGTAAGTCAGAAAGAGAAGAACAAATACCATATGATATCACTTATATGTGGAATCTAAGATACGGCACAAATGAACCTAGCTACAGAACAGAAACAGACTCACAGACATGGAGAATAGACTTGTGGTTGCCAAGGGAGAGGGGGAGGGAGTGGGTTGGACAGGGAGTATTGGGTTAGTCGATGCAAACTATTACGTTTAGAATGGATAAGCAATGAGGTCCTGCTGTATAGCACAGGGAACTGTAGCCAATCACTTGGGATAGAACCTGATGGAAGATAATATGAGAAAAAGAATGTATATGTATGACAGGGTCACTTTGCTGTACAGCAGAAATTGACAGAACATTGTAAATCAACTATATTTTATTTTTTTTATTTTTCATTTTTTGTCTTTTTGCCTTTTCTAGAGCCGCTCCCACGGCAAATGGAGGTTCCCAGGCTAGGGGTCTAATTGGAGCTGTAGCTGCCGGCCTATGCCAGAGCCACAGCAACGTGGGATCCAAGCCACGTCTGCAACCTACACCACAGCTCACGCCAACGCCAGATCCTTAACTACATTTTAATAAATTTTTTTAAAGATTCGGAAAAAATATGAGTTCATCAAATGGGTAAATAAACTCTTATAAATGTCATATTCTGCAAAATTGTGTAACATATTAAAATTTAGGAGTCCTGGCATTCCCACTGTGGCTCAGTGGAAAAGAACCCAACTAGTATCCGTGAGGATTCGGGTTCAATCCCTGGCCCTGCTCAGTGGTTAAGGATCCGGAGTTGCCATGAGCTGTGATGTAAGTTGCAGATGTGGCTCAGATCCCGCATTGCTGTGGTGGTGGGGTAGGCCTGCAGCTGCAGCTCCAATTCGACCCCTAGCCTGGGAACTTCCATATGCCATAGGTGTTGCCCTAAAAAAGCAAACGAACAACAACAACAACAACAACAAAAAACAAAGTGCAACTACCCCCCCAACATTATAAATAAAACAAACACAAGAAGACTCTGAAAGGTGGAGAGAAGGGACAGCAGAAAGGAAAGACCTCAGGACCAAGGGAATGAGATGGTGGTAAGTTCCCTGGAGTTCTGTTTTGCCTCATGTATCCCAGAGTTGAAGCTTAAAAAAAGCTTGCAACATGGAAACACCAATGGGTGCAGACAAAAACAAAAACAAAGCTGTCTCTCTAATCAAAGGACCAGGAAAAGAGGTCGACCAGCAAGATTGAAAATCTTAAGACAATAACTGCTCTATTCCAGCCAAACATCACAGGAGAAAAAAATGTGGTCCTTTCCTCAACCCCACCTGCAAGGAAAGATTTTCGCCCTTGCTAAACTGTAACCAGGTGTAACCTCCCGACTGGGGTGATGACAAAGAAGACTGAGTGGAGATCTGGGATGGACCCCACTAGACAGAAAGGCAGCAAGGATATATAAAAGAACTCAACAATACCCTTGACCAGGGGTTTCTCATTTGACATTTATAAAACACTGTATCCAACAGGAGAAGACCGTACATTCTTTTCAAGTGCCCACGGAACAAACTATGTTACACCTTATCCTGTGCCATAAAACAAGCCTCACCAAATTAAAAAACAATGGAAATAAAATGGAATGAATTCTGTGACCACAATGGAATCAAACTAGAAATCAATACAGTAAGATAACAGGGAAATCTCTAAACACTTGAAAACCAAACAGCATACTTCTAAATAATTCACAAGTCAAAGATAAAATCTCAAGAGGAATGTTTAAAAACACATTAAACTGAATAAAACGAAAATACAACACGGAAAAATTGTGGGATGTAACTAAATCAGTGTTTAAAGGGAAATTTATAGAAAAGAGAAAAAGTCTCAAATCAATAATCTATGTTTCTGCTCAAGAAACTAGAAAAAGAAAAGCATAAATCAGTGTTTAAAGGGAAATTTATAGAAAAGAGAAAAAGTCTCAAATCAATAATTTATGTTCCTAGCTCAAGAAACTAGAAAAAGAAAAGCAAGATAAATTCAAATAAGCAGAAATCAATAAAATTGAAAACAGGAAAACAATTAGAGAAAAGCAATGAAACAAAGATCAGTAAAATAGACAAACTGTAGTAAGATCTACAGAAAGAGAGAAAAAAGAGAAAATCCAAGTTACTAATATCAGGAATGAAATGATTATCACTACAGACCTGTCAGATCAAAAGGATAATGAAGGAATAAATACTTAGAACAATTCTACACACTTTGAGAATTTTGATGAAACTCACTTGAAAAACACAAATACCCCAAACGCACTCGATAAGAAATAAATGATTTGAATAGCTCTACCATTCTTAAGAAAATTGAATTCATAGTTTTAAAACTATCCCCAGAGAAATTCCCAGGTCCTATGGTTTCACTGGAGAATTCTACCAAATGTTTAAAGAACTAATACCAATTCTACATAATCTCTCCCAGAAAATAGAACAGGAGAAAATGCTCCCCACATAATTTTATGAAGCTAGTTTATTATCTTGATGTCAAAACCAAATGACAGTCGCACACACAAAAGAAAACTACAGATCAATATCCCTCATGAATATAGAGGCAAAACTCTTCAACACATTAGCAAATAGAATTCAGTCACAAGTAAGAATTATCCACCATTATCAAGTGGAGTCTATTCCAAGGATGCAAAGCAGTTTCAATATCTGAAAACAAATCACTGTAATCCACCGTATCAACACATGATTATACCAATCAATGCAGAAAAAAACACTTAACAAAATCCAACACCTATTAAGATAAAAAAAAAACTCTTGGAAATAAGAAAAGGAATTTCCTGAACTTGAAAAAAAAAAAAAAGCATCTACAGAACACTTACAGCTAACAGTAAACTTAATAATGGTGAAAGGCTGAATGTTTTCCTCCTCATATTGGGAACAAAGCAAGAATGTCTGCCCTCATAAGTCTAATTCAACATAATGTTGGAAGTTCTAGCCAGTACAATCAGCAAGAAAAGGAAATGAAAGGCATATAGATTGAAAAGGAAGAAATAAAACTGTCCCTATTTTGAACCCTCCCACACTATTGGTGGGAATGTCAGCTGGTACCACCACTATGGAAAATAGTATGGAGATTCCTCAAAAAACTAAATATAGGAGTTCCCGTCGTGGCGCAGTGGTTAATGAATCCGACTAGGAACCATGAGGTTGCGGGTTCGGTCCCTGCCCTTGCTCAGTGGGTTCTGGCGTTGCCGTGAGCTGTGGTGTAGGTTGCAGACGCGGCTTGGATCCCGCGTTGCTGTGGCTCTGGTGTAGGCCTGTGGCTATGGCTCCGATTAGACCCCTGGCCTGGGAACCTCCATATGCCGTGGGAGCAGCCCAAGAAATAGAAAAAAAAAAAAAACTAAATATAGAACTACCATATGATCCAGCAATCCCACTCCTGAGCCTATATCTTGATAAAACCATAATTCAAAAAGATACATGCACCTTTATGTTCATTGCAGCACTATTCGCAATAGCCAAAACATGAAAACAACCAAAACGTCCATCGATAGATGAATGGATTAAGAAGATGTGGTACATATACACAACAGAATACTACTCAGCTATAAAAAGAATGAAATAATGCCATTCACAGCAACATGGATGCAACTAGAGATTATCCTATTAAGTGAAGTCAGAAAGAGAAGGACAAATACCATATGATACCACTTATATGTGGAACCTAAAATATGGCACAAATGAACACATCTACAGAACAGAAACAGACTCACAGACACAGAGAACGACTTGTGGTTGCCAAGGTGGGGGAGGGAGCAGGAAGGACTGGGAGTTTGGGTTAATAGATGCAAACTATTACATTTAGAATGTATAAACAACAAGGTCCTACTATATAGCACAGGGAACTATATCCAATCTCCTAGGATAGACCATGATGGGAAATAATATATTTTTAAAAAGAATGTATATGTATAAATGACTGAGTCACTTTGCTGTACAGCAGAAATTGGCACAACTTTGTAAATCAACTATACTTTAATTTTAAAGTATTTGGAGATGACATGATGGTTTATGTAGAAAATCTCAAGGAACTACAAAACAATTCCTAGAATTAACAAGTGAGTTTGGCAAGTTGCAGGATACAAAATAAACACACGGGATTAATTCACTGAAAAGGATCTATGGATGGCAAATAAGCATATGAAAAGATGTTTAATCACTTGCCATTAGGGACATGCAAACTAAAATCACAATTGGAATATCACTATGTACCTATCAGAATGGCTAAAATTTTTTAAAAAATGACCACACCAAATTTTGGAGAAGATGCCAAGAAATTGGATCCCTCATACATTGTTGATGGGAATGTAAAATGGTAGGGCCATTCTGGAAAACAGTTTGGCAAGTTACTTTAGAAGCTCAACTTGCAACTACCATATGACCCAGCAATTGTACTCTTGGACTTTGATCCCAGAGAAATGAAAACTTCTGTTCACATAAATTTCTGTTACATGACTATTCTGGCAGCTTTATTTATAATAGCCCCAAACTGGAAATAATCCACATGTCCTCTCAACAGGCGAATGGATAAACTATTTGTGGTACATCCAAGCCATGGGAAACTACTCAGCAATTAAAAGAAACAGACTGTTGATACACACAACAACCTGGACGAATGTCCAGAGAATTATACTCACTGAAAAACCAGTCCCTAAAGGTTACATACTGGATGACTTTATTTACATAACATTATTGAAATGACCTAATTTTAGAAATGGAGAACAGATGAGTGGTTGCCAGAGGTTCAGATGGAGGTAGGGGTGGGATAAAACTGGATTTAGCTATGAAAGGGTAACCTGAAGAATCCATGTGGTGATGGAAATCTTCTGTATCTCTTAACTGTATCAATGACACTACTCTGCTTGGTGATATCGTATTGCAGATTTGCAAGAAGTTGCCATCCAGGAAAACTAGGTAAAGGGTATGTGGGATCTATTATTTCTTTTTTTTTCTTTTTAGGGCCGCAGATGCAGCATATGGAAGTTCCCATACTAGGGGTTGAATCGGAGCTGCAGCTGCTAGCCTAAGCCACAGCCACAGCCACAGCTGCAGCAACACCAGATCCGAGCCACATCTGCGATCTATGCCACAGCTTGTGGCAATGCTGGAACCCTAACCCATTGAGTGAAGCCAGGGATCCAACCTGCATGCTTATGGATACTATGTCAGGTTCTTTACCCACTGAGCCACAACAGGAAATCCTCTCTATTGTTTATTTTTATTTTTATTTTATTTATTCATTTACTTTTTGCTTTTTAGGGCTGCACAGCAGTGTATGGAAGTTCCCAGGCTAGGGGTCAGATAGGAGCTGTAGCTGCCAGCCTACACTACAGCTCATGGCAACGCCAGATTCCCAACCCACTGAGCGAAGCAAGGAATCGAACCCTCATCCTCATGGTTACTAGTCAGATTTATTTCCACTGCGCCATGGTGGGAACTCCCTCTCTATTATTTCTTAACTGCAGATGAATCTACGATTACCTCAAAATTAAAAATTTAATTAAAAAAGAATGAGTTAGATCCATGTGTCCTAACATGGTAAGGTTTCCAAGATACATTGTTAAGTGAAAAAAAGTTACAGATCAGTATATATAGCATAATACCATTCATTTGTAAATACCCACACACAACCAAACTATATATACATAGAAAAATATCTGGAAGAGGACACTCTGATGATAACAGTGGTTGCTGCCTCCAGGGAGCAGATTTGGGGAGGGAAGAGGATATTAATTCTAGCTGGATTGTTTGATTTTTTTTTCACAATGAGAGTATATTCACATGCCACTTGTATAGTGAAAACATTATCCTGGACACAGCTGGAATTCAAACTTGTTTTGCTTGTCCTGATCTGACATATCCTTGTTTCATCATCCCTATGGCCAGAGGGCCCAGCTCATATCCTCCTGCCCTTGAGCCTCAAGGAAGTGGGTCCTGAGCCTACCTTACTTGGAAACAGGCCCACTAGCACTACCATGGACATATGGAAGTACCACCTGGGAGGGCCAATGTCCCCATGACCATGAATTTAAGCTGCTGACAACTTAAAAAACACACAAAGCTCAGTCCATGCAAATTAATGCAATAGCAGTTTCCATAAAGTTCAAGTAAACAAACTGTCGTGCAAGTTTCAATGCTGAGGGCACCAAAGGCCACCCCACCCTCTGACTTGAAAATGTGGCAGCAGTCAAGTTGTTTTGGAGAAAACTAAGAGCAGCAGGCATGAATAACAATCAGACACCCATACCCAACTGTGCCTGGCTGAGAGCAGACTCACCCTAGGGTGGCCTCTGAGAGGGCATTCATTCACCGACCAGATATTTATTGAGCACCTACTGTGTGCCAGGTACTATTCTAGGCACTGATAATAGCAGTGAATAAAACAAAGTCTCTGCCCCCATAGAGCTCCCACTCTAGTGGGGGAGCAGATGAGAGACAAGATAAATTACATGTTAGGTGGTATTAAGTGCTATGAAAAAAAATAGCATGGAAGAAGAATGAAAAGTGTTGGGGGCTGGGGGCTGAAATTTTTTTTAACAGTGGCCAGAGAAGGCTTCACTGAGAAGGTAACATTTCAGTGGAGATCTGAAAGAAGTGAGGGAGCCAGCTACAGAGCTATATAGAGGTTCTGGACATTTTCCACTTGCCCTTCCAGATCTTGTCCACCCTTCTCTGCCAAGCTTTGTGCCCTGATCGGCTGACCTGTGCAGGCTGCATCGACAGGTTCCCTCGCCCTCTGGCTTCTGGTTAGGTTTGACCAATGGGAGGCACCTGCAAGGAGATCAGAAGGAAAGAGAAAGTGAGAATTTTTTTTTGTCTTTTTCTACAGTCGCATCCGCGGCATATGGAGGTTCCCAGGCTAGGAGTCTAATCAGAGCTGAAGCCGCCGGCCTATGCCAGAGCCACAGCAATTCCAGATCTGAGCCGTGTCTGCGACCTACACCACAGCTCACGGCAATGCTGGATTCTTAACCCACTGAGTGAGGCCAAGAATCGAACCTGCAACGTCATGGTTCCTAGTCAGATTCGTTAACCACTGAGCCATGACGGGAACTCCGAGATATATATATATATATTTTTTATCGGACCTCTCTCTGCAGGTTCACTACAACCTTCTACCAAAGACCACAGTTCCTGTCAGGTGGGTGTCTTCATATAGCAACCTTTCCCCAGTTCCCATAACCACTCTCTCCCAGGACACTGACCAGGGAAAAGCATTCTAGCAGAAGGAAAAGCAAGTACAAAGCAAGGATGTGCCTGGAAAGCTTAAAGAATGATCAGGAGATCAGTGTGGCTGGAATGAAGGAGGTGACAGAGAGATTTGTAGGAGATAATGTCAAGGAGGTGAGAAGGGGGCAGATTCTGAGGACCTTGCAGACTACCATAATGATTTTGGCTTTTAATACAAAGGAGATGCAGGACTATGAGAGGATGCTGAGCAAAACTCTGATAGACTATGTTTTAACAGCATTGCTTTAGGAGACCAGTGACAGGCAAGAGAGGAGGATGGCTTAGCAATGAAGAATGGTTGCTCAGATGAGATGCGCTCAGATTCCAAATAGATTTTGAAGGTGATGCAGAAGAATCCCGTTCACTAAAATGACCAGGGAGGAGTTCCCATCATGGCTCAGTAGTTAACGAACCCAACTAGCATCCATGAGGACACAGGTTTCATCCCTGGCTTCAGTCAGTGGATTAAGGATCTGGTGTTGCTGTGAGCTGTGGTGTAGATTGCAGATGAGGCTCAGATATGGCGTTGCTGTGGCTGTGCTGTAGGCTGGCAGCTGCAGCTCTGATTCAACCCCTGGCCTGGGAAGCTCTATATGCTGCGAGTGCAGCCCTAAAAAGACAAAAGACTAAATAAAATAAAATAAAATAATAAAATAAAATAAAATAAAATAAAACAAAAATAACCAGGGAGAAAGCCCAAACCCAAGATCAGACTTGTCGCCTGCTTGTCACTGCATATCACTGAAAATTGTTATTCCACAAGATTTCAGAAGGCTCTACATGCAGCACAATAATCCTAATACCTGTCAGGATTGTTATTATGTGCAGGACCCAACTCTAGGCCAAAGGCTCAGCACAAAATGTCCCCAAAGTGTACCTTATCTGACTCCAGAACAAACCCACAAAACTCAGCACGGACTTTCTAGCCAACCTACCCCACCCCAAAGCTATAACTCTATGGGGATTATGTTGCATACCATTTTGCCCCCCGATTGGGTCCAGCCTCTTTACCTCCACTGGCTTCTCCATGGGTTGGCCTAACCACATCACATCAGAATTCTGGGAAACACTGTCCTTACTTGCTCTGGCTGTACCTCCCATCTTCTGCTCACTGTCACTCACAGGCTGGCAGCAAGATAGATAGCATCCATCAACCACTGAGCAGGTAAGGATGGGTCCCAGGGAGAGTTAGAACACATCGTGGGCAACATCTCAAAGGTACCATGATTTTGACAAGGATTTTTTTTATTAATGATTTTTATTTTTTCCATTATAGTTGGTTTACAGTGTTCTGTCAATTTCCTACTGTACAGCAAAGTGACCCAGTCTCTCTCTCTTTCTCTCTCTCACACACACACACATATATATAGATACATCTTTTTCTCACATTATCCTCCATCATGTTTCATCACAAGTGATTAGATATAGTTCCCTGTGCTATACAGCAGGATCTCATTGCTTATCCATTCCAAAGGCAATAGCTTACATCTATTAACCCCAAACTCCCAGTCCATCCCCTCCCTCCCCCTTGGCAACCACAAGTCTGTTTTCTATGTCCATAAGTTTGTTTCTTCTCTGAGGAAAGGTTTGTCTGTGCCGTGTATTCAATTTCAAATATAAATGATTTCATATGGTATTTGTCTTTCTCTTTCTGACTTACTCCACTTAGTATGAGATTCTCTTATTTCCATTCATGTTGCTGCAAATGGCATCTGATAAGGATTTTTAAATTTGCCTGGGAAAGCGAGCAACCATCAACCAAATCATTGGCAAATCACGGGGAGGGAGGAGAAAAATAGAAAACCTGGCTCCAGTGGTTGAAAGCCCCCAACCCGAAGTATCTTCTGGGAAGAAAAGCCACCCTGGCATTTTTAAGTGCACATTGTTGATGCTGAGGATAAGGTCAATTGCTTCATATTCGTGAACCCAGCAAAGGCACCCAGCTGGAAACTGGAGAATAGCACATGATTCTGAGGACTCATTCCAGAGCCAGGAAAAACTGATGGTATTTTGTTTATGTTCAAAGAAATCAATCCAGAAATCAGCCCCACAGCCAAAGTCAGCAAGACGGGGGACAACATTGCTGCCAATCGTGGAGGGGATGACCTGCATTGGAATCCTGGACTTTGAAGCTGTGTGCCCTTGGGTAAGATTCTTAACCCTCCCAGGACCTCAATTTTCTAATCTGTAAGATGGAGATGATGCCTACCTCACAGAGTTGCACTGAGGATCAAAAGAGCTTCTGTGGCCTCTGGGATACTAACTGCTCACTACATGTGGGGCTTTTTTTTCCCCCTCGTGTCTGCTTATCTTTGTCAAGAGCCAGGCTAGTGATGTGGGGCAACTATCAAGTTCCAGTGGCCCCCAGTACCCTTAGGAAGAACTCTTTGAGGAATTCTCCAGCACTTTCATGCCAACGCTGTTTTTTGCTCTTTACTAAATGGGCATCCTGAGTAGCTTGCATTTGATCCCAGCAGGACATGACTCCATGCACAGCTGGGCACTGAAGGGCACTAATGCCTATTAATTAACTGCCTAATTGTCTGCTTTCATTTCCAAAATCCCAACTCTTTTCTTTCTTTCTTTTGTCTTTTTTTAGGGTCGCATGGGTGGCATATCGAGGTTCCCAGGCTGAGGGTCAAATTGGAGCTATAGCCACGGGCCTACACCACAGCCACAACAACTCAGGATCCGAGCCATGTCTGCAACCTACATCACAGCTCACGGCAACGCCGGATCCTTAATCCGCTGAGCGAGGCCAGGGATCGAACCCAAGTCCTCATGGATGCTAGTCAGATTTGTTAACCTCTGAATCATGACGGGAACTCCCCAAATCTTTTCTTATTCCATTTTAGGTTATTTGAATCCCTATGTAAGGAAGCTGATGAGGCAGACCTTTGCTCTCTCCTCTCCTCTTTCATCCTCTCAGCCTCTCCCTCTTCTCCCTTCGATTCCCTTTGCCCACCCCATGCCTTGGATCTCCATCTTTTTTCTACCTCCTTTGCTAACCCTTATCAGAAGACAGTGCTTATGGAGAGAGTAGTTAAAAGCGTCTCAAGTGGGAGTTCCTGTCGTGGTGCAGCAGAAACGAATCTGACTAGGAACCATGAGGTTGTGGGTTCGATCCCTGGCCTCGCTCAGTGGGTTAAGGATCCTGCATTGCCGTGAGCTGTGGTGTAGGTCAAAGATGCGTCTCGGATCTGGTATTGCTGTGGCTCTGGTGTAGGCTGGCAGCAACAGCTCCGATTAGACCCCCTAGCCTGGGAATCTCCACATGCCGTGGGTGTGGCCCCAGAAAAGACAAAAGACAAAAAAAAAAGTGTCTCAAGTGGATCCATGGTCAGGCTTGGTGGGGGGACCATTGCACTTTCTCTTTGCCCTGATACCAGCTAACCCTCAGGCCAACTTTCCCGTCCCTTCACACTAGGCTGGGTAATAGGATGACAAAGCAAAACATGATTGCAGCCCTTAGGGAACTCTCAGTCTAGTGGGAGAGACACAAGCCCCGTGGCGTTTATGAAGAGCTGGAGAGGTGGGAACAGAGATGGGAAAGTCTCTGCTTGCCTCCGAGGGGTCAGGGAAAGCTCAACAGAGAAGGGAGACATGAACTTGGCCTTGAAGTCTGAGTATATTTTTCCAAATGGAGACAGGGTCTAAGGATATCACAGGGGAGGACGTGGCATGGAGAAAAGAAGGTCAGTGTGTGTTTGGGGCTCTGTGTAGCCAGTTGGTAAGATCTAGGAGATGAGCACTAATGAATCTTAAAGGAAAATCTGGAGCCAGTTCACCGAGGGTGGGCCTGCTTGTGGCCAGTGGGACTGCAGCTGGTTAGGGTAGAAGGCTGAGGAGGCTGGACCTGGTGAATGTTGTACAGGGACGCGATGACAGCCATGTTTTAAGAAGGTAACTCTGGAAGGCAGAGAGACCAGAAGAAGAACAGAGGCCAGTTAGGAGGCTGCTGCAATGGTCTTGGCATAAGCCAGGGCCTTGAACTAGTGTGCTGACCTTGGGAATGGAAATGAAGGGGCAGAGAGGAGATGCCTCTGGGTCTACTTCTGAAGCTCTGGCCTTTGTCCTGAATTCATGCTTCACTTTTTCCCCAAAACCTTTTCCCATTATGATCTTAGTGGATGCTGGGCCTCAACCCTAACTCCCACTTCAAAGTGGTTTTATCCCAAATCTCTATCTCGGGATTGACTTTTCACCTATCCCTAGGATCAAATCGTGGCTGTTTTCTAAACATTCTCAAAATACCATCTCAGCGGCATGTTCAAAACTGCCACTGTGGTGCCTGCCCTTTGGTCCTAAGCCAGCCCAGGAGAACCATGGACCTCAGCCACCTCATGGGCTTTTATGGGGCCTCGCTTGCGACCAAAGGATCATTTTACACCATTTGAGGGCCAATTTGATTTCCCAGTTTTAAACCACCAATTCCATGTGGACTCAGAGGATTCAACGTGTTCACACCTTGGGGATGGGCTTCTTTCCTTCACTTCCTGTGTCAAGTCCCTCAGCAGTGGCCCTCAGCCAGGGGTGGGTTCTCCCAGGCCCTGGAAGTGTTTGGAGATATATAGAGGCATTTCTGATTGTTTCAGTGACTCCAGGGTGCTAAGTGGGCCGGGAATCAGAATGTTAAACACCTTGCAATGCACAGGAGTGTGTCACACTGCAAAGTCTCAACTTCAAGTGCCAATAGTACTCTCATTGAGAACCACTGTGACCATGAGCTCAGTGAGGCAGGGATTCTGGCTATTTCGGGGTTTTTTTTTTTTTTTTTGGTTTTTGTGTTTGGGTTTTTTTGTTTTTTTGTTTTGGTTTTTTGCTTTTTTTAGGGCTGCACCCGTGGCATATGGAGGTTCCCAGGCTAGGGGTCCAATCAGAGCTACAACTGCTGGCCTACGCCACAGCCACAGCAATGTGAGATCCGAGCCACGTCTATGACCTACACCACAGCCCATGGCAATGCCAGATCCTTAACTCATTGAATGAAGTCAGGGATCGAACCTGCAACCTCATGGTTCCTAGTCGGATTTGTTTCTGCTGCGCCACAACGGGAACTCCAATTCTGGCTATTTTGTTCTCTACTATGTTCCTAGCATGCAGCAGTGCACAGCCCATGAAGATGTGCAAGGAGTGTTTGTTTAATAAATTGACTCATCCCTTCATATAAGCAACTCCTACTGAGCACCACCTTTGGTGTTGGGGATGGAAGAATGAGCAAGACTAGGTGACTTTGTACCTCAGTGAGCCTTAGCCGGGTAGGGTAAAGAGGATCCTGAGATGGAGGCTAAAAGTCAAGAACACGTTATCTTCCATAACTACCATGGGGCCCTTTCCTAGCCAGTGGAACACATTGCCAGTTAAATGCTGAATTGAAGATTCGTTCATTCATTCAACCAGCGCTGGAATAGCACATGATCTTTTCAAAGTACTTTCTCAGACGCGGTCTTGCCAGAGTTGGTCTGGGAGGAGAGGAGGGTTGGGGCGGGGGCTGGAAGCAGAGTTGAGGCCTGAGAGGTTCCTGCCCAGCTCGGCCGGAACAGACAGGCCCAATCAGACGGTCTCCTGGGATTGGGGTGGGGGTGGGGTCTGGTGCGAATGGAAATATGTGCCACATGGCCTGAATTGCAAGGACCGGCCTCAGGTTCCCACAGCCCCCAAACACTTCCAGATGGGTTTATTTATAACTCCCAAAGCAGAGGCAGCACTCGGTTCCCTTCCCTCACTCTCCTCCCTACCCCTCTGGAGCAAGCCTTGGCCGCCTGTTTCCACTCCGGAAACCAGCAGGAGACAGGGAATGTGCTGCCACAGCCACAGCCTGGGTTCCTGGTCACGGCCTGTCCCCTAGGTGGCAACAGCAGCTCACTGTGTGGGCGCCAGCTGAGCTGGCCACGCTCCTGCCCACCAAGCCCATGTGGGCTGTCTCTCAGGGCCAACTGCTAAACGGGTAGTGTGAGCCGGGCACTTTCCCTCTGCAAGTTTCCATTCCAGATCTGCCTCCACTTCATAAAGCCAATCACACGCACCTCTTCCTGTTTCCCATTTCTGGGAGATTCTGAGCTCTCTCCCCTCCCACCTTCTCCCTTCTTACCGTACAGGCTGCCAGAGGCTTTGGACTTGGACATTTTCTAAGTCAGGACACTGAAGCTCAGACAGGCTGAGTGACTTGCTCAAGGTCACAGGTGTTCAAGAACAGAGCCAGACGCTGAAAGCCCCAAGCTTTGTCTCTGATGCTAGTGCCTCCTGAACCTTAAGTTTCCTCATGGGTGAAGTGGGGCAAATGCACTGTAGGGTGGTCTGGTTGGAAGTGTGGGCTCTGGAACTGCTCTGCATCAAGCATGTGCTGGTTTTGTCATTTACTGGCTGGATGACCTTCAGTGAGTCACTCTTCCTCTCCGTAACTCAATTTCTTTATCTTTCTTTGAAAGATTACAGAGAGAACGGATTGAAATGGCTCAGCACAGTGTCTGGCCCATACTAAGCCCACAATAAATAATAACCAATATGATAGTTTATTGCTCAGTTACACCATTAGAAAGCTCACAGCTCCCATCTCTTGAAATATGGGCCAGGCCTCGTGACTCTTCACACATAGAGAACAGTAAACTTGGGTTTAGAAAGATTAATGATTTGCCTAAAGCCACCCTTGTAGGAATAGAGGAGGGGCTTGAACCCAGTTCTAGGTGAGTCCAAGGTTATGGATTCCATGGTTGTTGTTGTTTTTTATAGTTTTATAGACTGTATAGAGTCTGAAGGATTAAAGCCCCTTTATGTGCCCTTAGCTGAGTCTTTGCCCTGCCTCCCTCATCCCCCACCCTGCCCTATCTTGCCTCCTTTGGGACTGGCCCAGAAGCATCTTTTATCCCAGAGGTTCAGCCCACCCCACTGACCTGAGCATTTGGGTGGCCTTAAGCAGAGCCCATGAGCACCACCTGGGACTGAGGCCTTCACACCTCCCTCCTCTCCTAACCATGGCTGGAACTAGTTGGTGGCTAGAGGGAACAGGGTGGCAAAGAAAGCAGATGAAGTTTCCAGCATTAGGCTTCTAGATGCACCATAATCAGTTTCCTGTACAAGCTCTTTGCCCTCAAAGTTACTCAGAACCAAAGTGTGGCAAACCCACCTCTCTGTCTCCAAGGGTCCAAAAATTTTCCTGCAGCTGTTCAGCAACACATGACACCAGATTTCTCCCCCAGCGGGAGTCTACAGTATTCTCACATTCCTTTCAGCTTGCTGCTGCGCAATGAGACACACAACATTTCTGCATGTCTTCCCATCCCACACCACGAGTCAGTCCCACCAGTGACACATGTGGGCATGGAAATCAGCAGACGCTTCTCCCAATTGCTCGTGATTCACCAAATGGGCTTCAATCCCATCAACAATTTGGTTCGATCTAGCTATATTTCCCTCATCTTTTCAGTGGGCTGCCCAGGATGCTCAGAATTCCTGAGAGTCCAAGAAGTGCAGAGTTGCTTCATAAATGCCCAGCACAGAAAGGGCATTTCATAAATGCTATCCAAACAAAGTAACTCTCAGAGTTTGTGAACAAACATTATCAGAGAGTCCCAGGAGCAGCTCCTCTCTGCTTCCAGCACTAATGCTCAGGAAAGCTTCCTCTTCAAGTGCAGGCATTGGCCCTTACCCCAGAAACGACCAGATCTGTAGCCCCAGCCCCATGGTATATGCTCTCTGAGCCTCAGTTTCCCTCTCTCTTGATCTAAAGCATCTAATGTGTGTCAAGTACATGGTACTGTCTCCACAGAGAAAGTACACTTATAAAGCTTTACCTTGTAGTAAAAGTAAATTTTTAGAGAGTTCCACTGTGGCACAGTGGGTTAAGAATCTGACTGCAGTGGCTTGGGTCACTGTGGAGGTACAGGTTCAATCCTCCTGGTGCAGTGGGTTAGAGGACCCAGCATTGCAACAGTTATGGTATAGGTCATAGTTGTGGCTTGGACTCAATCCCTGGCCCAGGAACTTCTACATACCACGGGCGTGGTCACAAAAAGAAAAAAAAAAGTAAATTTTTACACATTCTAGAGGCATCTAGAGGATGAATCAGGACATTCTTTATTCTTTCAATACTTACTGAGCATCTACTATATACAGAGCTGCATGAGAGAAAAAAATTAAATTCAAAATTGAGTTTCTTTCCTCCAAGAGACTATAATGTGGCTGGACATTTAGACAAGCAGGGAATATCTCAGAATTTCCTAATGCCTTTAGGAGCCAGGCAAGTACTATAAATGAGTGAATGAGGTTGGAGTAATATAACAATAATAACAACAACAGCTACAATAATAATAATAAGTGGCGAGGACTGTGGGGAACTGGAGAGCAAGAGCTCCATCTAACGGGGAAGCCGCCACTACAATCCAGGAAAAACTACCATCCTATGGGAATGCAGAGCCAGTATCACTAGATTTCTCTGTTTTTCAAAAAAGCCGGAAATCCAGAGTGAATGGGAAGATTATTAATCGTGACATGGTTGCAAATAATTTGGAAAAGAAATAAACTTCATGCAGACCAAACCAAACATATCCGTGGGCATTATTTGGCCCACCAGCCACCAGTTTGCGACCTGTCCATAACAATAGATGATAGCTACTGACAATACATCCTGGAGGCGCTCAGAGGAGGACACGAGTCCCTTGGGCTGATATGCTCTGGAAAACTTTCCTCAACGTGGTCAGATTCAGACGCAGCCCCAGAGTGTAGGTGTGAAGCTGATGGGTGGATTGGAGGGGCACAAAGCTTTCAGCAAAAGGAGAGAAGGGAGGGGAACCAAGAAGGTTGTAGTCAGAGCTCAGAGGCAGCAAAGAAGTGCGTGTGGCTGCTACGAAGCCTTCTGGTGGGGGGAAAGGCAATCTCTGGCCTTTAGTTGGTCTCAAGGGAGGAGGTTTCTCATGAGTAGAGTCAGGAATCTCAGCATGAAGGAAATAAGGGAAGACGGGGAACTACTAGGCAGAGAGTCTGATTCTGAAAAGCCAGTCACAGAGTAAAATTAAACACAAGCAGACAGATGCCTTGTCAGCAGCCATGGGGAAAGGCCATTTTAGTTAGGCCAAGGGCTCTTCTAGAATATAACAGTGTAAAAAATCAGTGAAAAGTACAAATAAATAATGTGTGATGCAGGCTGGTGACTTAGAAATAGGTCCAGGAGTTCCCGTCGTGGCGCAGTGGTTAACGAATCCGACTAGGAACCATGAGGTGGCGGGTTCGGTCCCTGCCCTTGCTCAGAGGGTTGACGATCCGGCGTTGCCGTGAGCTGTGGTGTAGGTTGCAGACGTGGCTCGGATCCCGTGTTGCTGTGGCTCTGGCGTAGGCCGGTGGCTACAGCTCCGATTCAACCCCTAGCCTGGGAACCTCCATATGCCGCGGGAGTGGCCCAAGAAATAGCAACAACAACAAAAGACAAAAAACAAAAAAGACAAAAAAAAAGAAAGAAAAAAAAAGAAATAGGTCCAGAAGGTGAGAATGGGTAAACCACAGGACAGTGAGACCTACCATAGAGGAAACAGGGCTCTGGCCCCATACAAACACTGGGGAAAGGAAAAAACAAACAGGAGCTTCAGAAAAAGCCAGCAATCCACAAAAATCCTGGAAACTATTTAAAGACACTTTGGTAAGAGCCAAGGTAAAATATATGTCCAGGATTAAAAGCACCAGGGGTTAGAAACATTCCCCCACAGGGCTCTCTGGCAGGTTGGGAAAGTAACTGAAGGAAAGAAGACGCTTTACTCCAAAGTGGAGAACGTGGGGATGTGTGGCAAGCAGGTGTCAGGGAGAATAATATTGACCTTGTATTGAATTGTGTAACCACTAAAACAAGAGGCAACTGGCTAAGGGTCATGGAAAAAGCACAAATATGGTAGGCAGGATTATAGCTCCCTCCAAAGATGTCTGTGTTCTAAATCCCCAGAACCAGTGAAAATGTTAGGGTAAATGGTAAAGCTCAGAAATAAGGTTTGCAGATGGAATTAAGGTTGATAATCAGCTGATCTCAAAATGGGGAGACTCTTGCATGTAATAGGTGAGCATAATGTAACCACAAGGGTCCTTACAAAGTGAAAGAAGGAGTCAGGAGAGGCAGAGTTAGAGAAGGAGATGTGACAACAGAAGCAGGTTCAGAGATAAGGGATGTGAGAAAGTCTCACATCTTGCTGGTTTTGAAGATGGAAGAAGGGGACAAAAACTGAGGCGTGTAGGCAGTGTCTAGAAGCTGGAAAAGGCAAGGAAACAGATTCCCTCCTAGAACTGCCAGAAGGAATGCAGCCCTGCCAGAACCTTAATTTCAGTCCAACAAGACTCATTTTAGACATTTAACCTCTAGAACTGTAAGATAATACATTTTTGTTGCTTTAAGCCACTAGTAAATTTGTGGTAATTGTTATAGCAGCAATACGAAACCAAATACAACTAGCTTTGGACCCAGACAGATGTGGGGTTTAATCCTGACTCCACTGTATACCAATTGCTTGACCTTAGTCCAGTCACTTAACCTGAGCCCCCAAATCCTCATCTCATCTTCATAGATGACGTCCATAATACTTACACTTTGTAGAGTTTAGGTAAAGAGCAACTGAGACAATGAATGTGAAAAAGATAGGACAGCCTGGCACAGAGAGGGTGCCTGGCAATGTTCATTTCTTTCCATCAGTGCATTTGATGGAATAGTAATTGATTCTTAGGACCGGTGGTGTTCTGGTAAATATTTAGCCATTGGCTTTCAAAAAAAATGCATGCATGTATACACACACACACGTGTGTGTGTGTATGTATATATATGTATATATACTTCTTATATAAGAATGTGAAACAATTTATGAATAACAACAAAATAATAGTCTTCATTGCAAATTCTATAGAGTACACTGATTTTCATATAATGCGTTCATTAATTTTGCTGAACTCTTACGTCCATAGCCATCCTACACTTATGATAAGAGTGAGTATAGTTCCTACATGAATGGTGGTTGATATTTTCATTTATGTTAATGAATAAGAAGAAAGTGAAACAATGAAGAAGTTTTGGAACTTGATAGATTCATCAATGATTCAAACAACTCCTTTGCTGAACCAGATAATAATTTCCATGTACTTGAGGTAAATTTCCTCAATTTTGGGAGTGCTATCTGTGAAGTAATATGACATACTCTTAAGTTTAAGGCACATTAA
Organism: Phacochoerus africanus; assembly: GCF_016906955.1. Classification (NCBI taxonomy): domain Eukaryota; kingdom Metazoa; phylum Chordata; class Mammalia; order Artiodactyla; family Suidae; genus Phacochoerus; species Phacochoerus africanus. Next base: position 62,155,561 of record NC_062560.1, on the reverse strand, counting down.
CATTTTCCATCATTTTCTTAACTATAGACTACAGTGAATAAAACAAGAATCCAAGCCCTCATTTGTAGCATTTTCATGATATAAATACTCCCCACTGTGGCCTATTTCAAGCTTCCTATGTAACATCACCAAACTCGGAGTCGGAAAAGATGCTCGGCAGCACACCCTTCAGATGCAGTAGATGTGAATCAGCTCAAGAGCATAGATCATAGTAAAACAACTAGAAAGTGGTGAATTTTAAGTATTTATTAACATAATTTATTTAACTATAGGTTTATAGAATTTAATGTTTTTCATCTAAAGTTAATTTTTTTTTATTTTGAGATCATCTTAGATCTACAGAAGAGTTGCAAAAGCAGCACAGAGAGTTCTCCCATGCCCTTCACCCAGCTTCACACAGATGCTGACATATTACATAATTATAAAACATTTATCAAAACTGAAAAACTAACCTTGGTACAACTTTATTAACTAAAGTACAAAGCTTATTTAGATTTCACCAGATTTCCACAAAAGTCTTTTCTCTGTTCTAGGATCCAATCCAGAATCCCTTATTGCATTTAGTTGGTCATTTATTTGGTAGACTGTCCCTCAATCTTGGCTTGTCTTCTGTTTTCTCCTATAATTTAATCATTAACGATGGCTGTTTTTAACAATTGGCTCACGAATTTCCTAAATATTGAACAATCAGCTCTAACAAGCCACAACAAGTCCAAGCCAGCTCTAGCACACCACTATCTAGGAAGCTCTAAGCAAAACTGACAATTCATTTGTTTTTCTCATTAATTCCACTAATATTTACTGAGCGCCCTCTAGGGGCTAGTGATGGGGATGTGGAGATAATGGAAACATGGGAGTCCTTGCCACTGAGAAAATTACAGGTTAGGAGACTTGGCCGAGCAGTAGTAGATAGTACCCCTAGAACAATGAGGGCTATGATGGGACAGGGGGAACAGAATGTGTGGGAGCATTCAGAAGTAGGAGGGACCAACCCTGCCTGGGAGGTTAAGGAAAGCTTCACAGAGGAAGTAAAGGATGAGCAAGAGCTCCCAGGTGGGACACCGGGAGATAAGATGATGTGTGGGCTGAGTCTTGATGAGTGGGCATGAGCCAGTCAATTGAGGAAGCAGAAGGAAACCAGGCACCATTTATTCTTTCATCCGCTAAACATTTATTAAGGATCAATTCTGTACCAGGCTCTAGAGATGCCCAAACATGTCATGAATAAGTAGGACACTCAAGTGTGACAAGGGTTGTGATAGCAGAGACAGTGCCTGGACTGTCTTGAAGATGAGGTGGTGAGTCCTGAAGGTGGTGCCATGAAGGAGCATGAGACATGAGGGCACTGGCCAGACACCTCCTCCCTGGGAGTGCAGAAGGATCTCAGGCTGCTACCATCATTTCATCGAATAAAACCAATAGCTTTTGCCAGAGGATGAGTAATGCCAGAAACTTCCTATGCAGGTACCGCATGTTCACAGCCCACTTCTTTCCAGCTCCTCACACCCAAGCCCCCTTGTACAGACTCCTGGGGACCATGCTTAGCATCTGACTCCTGCCTTGAGCAGATGGTATATAAATGCTCATGGGGTGAGGCAGTGTTGACCAACTCAAGGCAAGGTCCCTTGACCGAGACCAAACACCCCCAGAAGAGCTCCTATGTCCCTTTCTCAGCCCCCTAGGGATACACCTCTGCCACTCTCTACATCATTATACTGCTTTATTTTCTTCATAGCATGTATTACTATCTGAAATTACTTAAGTCTTTTCTAGCTTTTGCCTGCCTCCTGCTAGAATCTAAGCTCCTCAAGTAGAATTTTTGTCTGTCTTATCATCAATATATCCCCAGCTCACAGCCCAGGGCCTGGCCCACAGGGGTACTGGTGAAATATTTGTGGAGTGGACAAATGAACAAATGAATAGGTGGATAGATGGATGCTATTACTCACATTTGAGGGTTGCATCCTTAACCCTCTGTGGCCCAAACTATCTACTTCAATTTTAAATATGTTGCCTGTCTTCAGTGCCTTGACTCTGAACTTGAACCTGAAACGGAGGAAGAAAAGAGACACAGCTGAAATTAAGGGTGTTCCTTGTGGAACTGTTGTGAGGATGTGAAAGATAAAAACAACTAAAATTTGTTGTGCTTACTAAGTGCCAGTTCCCCTTCCAGGCACTTTATTCAATATTCAGTAAATTTAATAAATATTTATTGAGTATCTACCAGGTGCCAGGCACTGTTTAGGCATCAGGTATAGAGCAGTGAATAAAAGACAAAACGACCTCGGCTTTTAGGGGGCTTAAACATCAGCTTATTTAATCTGAAAACAACCTTAAGATGTAGACCCTGTGGAGTTCCCTGGTGGCTCTCTGGGTTAAGAACCTGGTGTCATCACTGCTGTGGCTCTGGTTACTGTTGTGATTCGATCCCTGGCTCGGGAACTTCTGCATGCTGCAGATGTGGCCAAAAAAAAAAGATGTAGACCCTGTGATCCTCCCCATTTTAAAGATGAGGAGACTGAGGCACAAGGCTAGAGCATACAACTATGAAATGGCAGAGCCAGTCAGTCTGGGACCTGAGCCTATATTCTTTTTTTTTTTTTTTTGTCTTTTTGCCATTTTCTTGGGCTGCTCCTGCAGCATACAGAGGTTCCCAGGCTAGGGGTTGAATAGGAGCTGTAGCCGCTGGCCTATGCCAGAGCCACAGCAACTCAGGATATGAGCCACGTCTGCAACCTACACCACAGGTCATGGCAATGCCAGACCCTTAACCCACTGAGCAAGGCCAGGGATCGAACCCGCAACCTCATGGTTCCTAGTCGGATTCGTTAACCACTGAGCCACGATGGGAACTCCGAGCCTATATTATTAACCAATAGGCTACCCTGCCTCTTGAAGAGCTATTACATGGGGAAGTGCTTGGCAAACTTTGAATGACTTTGACAAACTTGGGTTCCTCTTATTCTTGCAGAGAGCATGGTGTGTGGTGGGGGTAGGAAAGAGACTGGGCCAGGGAGCAGCAGAGGATGCATGAAAAGCAGCGGTCCTGGAGGTGCTTTTGGTACTTCTTAGGCCAGAAGAGCACTAGCTGTGTCTCTGGGGCCCCCACTGGCCTCTTGTGAGGGGCCGCCAGACATAGCAGAGTCACAAGGAGCAAGGCTGCATGAAAGAGGCTGCAAGGCCTCTTCACCAGTGTGTACTTCGCTCTTTGTGGATTTTTTTTTTTTTTTTTTTGGCTAGAGTCCTATCCTGGTTTCCCTTCTACTGATTTATTGCTCTTATAGGGGCCCTGTCCCACCTACCTTGCTTAGTCCTCCCATTCAGCCTCCCAGACCAAGAGGACAAAGGAAAGTTTGGCCAACCCCCACTGGGCTTTTCTGGTTTTCTGTTTCCATTGGAACAAAGAACAGCTCACCAAGTGCTCTCTGATCTTTGGAATGAAAAAGGAAAATAGTTTATCACATAGAACACCCCGCGCATACACACCGCCCCCATCACTCACTGGCCTCAGCCTCTCAGGACACCCAGATTCCTGGCAGGGCTAGGCGAGGAAAGCGCCTCCCTTCTGCTCGGCCCTCAGGGAGCCGGCGTGAGAATGATGACTTCCATCTGGGCTGGGCTGCTTTCCACTCCTTGGGCTCCACCTGTGTCCTAGATGGAGCAGAAGGAAGAATGAAGCATCCTCCCTTCCGCCTCTCCCACAGCTCCAACAACACAGATGAGCTTCCTAGACCTTGGTCAGCAGATTTCCAAGTGATTCCTGCAGAAGGACAAGAAGTTGTGTGGGACCTTGGGCGGATTCCTTAATCTCTCCCAGACTCAGTGTTCACCTCTGAAAAATGGGCTGACGAATGCCTGCCTCAAAATAAATCCTGCTATTTCGAGGATTATGGTTTTTTTTAATATACTTTTTTTTTCTTTTTTATGGCTGCACCCATGGCATATGGAAGTTCCTGGGATAGGGGTCAAATGGGAGCTACAGCTGCCGGCCTACACCACAGCCACAGCAACACCAGATTCAAGTCGCATCTGCGACCTGCACAGCAACTTACTGCAACACTGAATCCTTAACCCACCGAATGACACTATATGAGGTTCTTAACCCGCTCAGCCACAAGAAGTCCGCAAGTATTAAAGTTTTAAGTACAAAATATTTGAAAAACGCTAGGCCCCAGCTAGACTATATAGAAGAATTTAGTTTGGCCTGGGAAAGGAGATGGGATTGTTTCAGAGATAGACCCATCTGAGTGGTAGGTGTGGTAGAAGTTTTTTCTCTAGAAAGTGAGGTAGGGCATCCTCCCACAGCTGGTCTCTGCCAGACTTCTGCCCTGCACCAGGCTTTCAGGTCAGAGCCAGGTACCCTTCAGAGAGCACCGTTGGCTTGACTGAATGCAGCTGATGGGCTGCCACCCCTCCTCCATCATCATGTGAACAGGGGTACCATGGTAACTTTAGAGATGTGGGTTGAAAATATGATGGCACATCGGAAGAGGTCAAGAAAGCAAAAGGGGGAGTTCCCGTTGTGGCACAGTGGAAACGAATCTGACTAGCATCCATGAGGATGAGGGGTCCATCACTGGCCTCGCTCAGTGGGTTAAAGATCCAGCGTTGCCGTAAGATATGGTGTAGGTTGCAGACACAGCTCAGAGCCCTCGTTACTGTGGCTGTGGTGCAGGCTAGCAGCTGCAGCTTTGATTCAACCCCTAGCCTGGGAACTTCTATATGCCACATGTGTGCCCCGCCCCAAATAAAGAAAGCAAAAGGGATTGTCAGGGGTGAGGTCCTCTGCCCTCATGCCCATGGGGCCTGAGTGGCAAACCCAGTTGACCAGGCCCTCACTTAACCCCTTAGAGATCATCACACTAGATCTCTTATTTTATCAATGAGCAAACCAAGGATCAGTGGCCAGGAAGGACTTGCCCAAGGTCACCGTGGCTAGACCTGCTAACCTTTATGGACCAGTGGTCTCTCTGCTTCCTCTATACAACCCAATCCTATGAATCCCAGGTCCTATGGTCCAGAGATGGCCTATGGAAACTTCACCAATTCCCTCCATCTGTCTGTTCATTCAGTAAGTCCTCATTGAGTGCCTATTATGTGCCAGTCACGTAAGTTAGAAGGCAATGTCTGATTTGGTGGAAAATGAAACAATGGAGGGGCTCAAGGGGCCAGCAGAGTTAGGGGTGCTGTTTTATAAGAGGATTGTCAAAGAAGGCTTTATTGAGAAGGTGACATTTGAGCAGAGATCTGAAAGAAATGATGGAGTGAGCCCTGCAGATATCTGGAGGAAAAGAATTCCAGGTAGAGAGAACAGCAAACGCACAGACCCTGAAGTTGTCTGGGGACAGCAAGGAGGCCAGTGTGGCTGAGGCAGGGTGTGTGAAGAGGACAGTGGTATGACATGAGGTCATGGAGAGGCGGCGGAGGGGAGAGATCACACAAGGCCTTGTGGGCCATCGGGAAGGCTTGGGCTGAACCAGAGACCCAGTAGAGGATTTTGAGCAGAGGCAGGACATGACCTGACTCATGCTTTGATCACTCTGGATCACTCTGGCTTCTGTGTCAAGAGTCAATGTAGAGGATCCACCTGCGTTGCTGTGGCTGTGGTATGGGCCAGCGTCTGCAGCTCCGATTGGACCCCTGGCCTGGAAACCTTCATATGCTGCAGTTGCAGCCCTAAAAAGCAAAAAAAAAAAAAAAAAAAAAAAAAGAAGAAGAAGAAAAGGAAGGAAATATTTCTTCAATTCTCAAAGAGTTGCAAAATAAAACAGTATTCCTGCATCATAAACTACTTCAAAAGTGAGATGGTGAGAATATTAACAAATTCATCAGTTCTACTCTCCTGTTGAGTATGGGGAACGGTGCTTAGATAAATAATCCTCTTCCATTTCCTGTGACTATAAAGCTGTCCGTGAGAATAGTCACACAAAGGAATCTATTAAGTCACCTATCTTCAGATATTGCTGTCATGCCTATGAAATATAACCCCTAACCCTAAAATGTCCCCAACTCTAAACAATTGTTCCTGCTTAATAATTTGTTGCCCTAGTCATAAGATTTAAATTGACATCTCTGTTAACTGAAAAGGACAAGTCTTTTTTGCAGCAAGTTTCCATGTAATTCAACAAAAGGGCTTCGGAATTTTCTTCGTATATAGAAGCATAGAAGAAGAATAAATAGGAGTTCCCGTTGTGGTGCAGCAGAGGCAAATCCAACTAGTATCCATGAGGATATGGGTTCGATCCCTGGCCTTGCTCAGTGGGTTAACGATTTGGGGTTGCCATGAGCTGTGGTGTAGGTCGCAGACGGGGCTCGGATCCCAAGTTGCTGTGGCTGTGGTGTAGGCTCCAATTCTACCCCTAGTCTGGGAAATTCCATGTGCTGCACAGACCTTATTTATGAATTTGAGGACATTTCTTCTGTTCTGACTTGCCATAAGATTTTTTTAAATCATGAATATTCATGAAAAATCAATACATTTGCCAAATTTATTGGGAGAATCATGATTTTCTGTCCTTAATCTCTTACTATAGTGAACTATATTAATTAGAATTTAAGTTGGTAAACTATTCTTACATTACTGGGAAAATCTTTACTTGACATGATGTATTTTTAATATAAGTTGCAGTGTTTCTTTCCCCTGATATCTCATTTAAGATTTTTGTTCATAAGTATAATTTGAATAATAATTTTCTTTACTCTCCTCATTTGATACTGGTTTCAAGATTCTACTAGCCTCATAAAAGGGATTAGAGAGCTATCTTTTTCTTCTTTTTTTGCATTCAGTAGAGATTGTCTATTTCTTAAATGTTTGGTAAAATACACTTAGGTTGGGGGTTCTTCTTATCCGAGAGATGGATTTTTTTGTTGTTGTTGTTTTTAGGGCCGTACTTGTGGCCTTGTGGTGGTTCCCAGGCTGGGGGCTGAGACAGAGCTGTAGCTGCAGGCCTACACCACAGCCAAGGCAGCTCGGGATCCAAGCTGCATCTGTGGCCTGCACCACAGCTCTCGGCAATGCTGGATCATTGACCCACTGAGCAAGGCCAGGGATGGACCATAGTTAGTTTTTGTGAACATTCCATGAGTTTTGGAAAAGAATTTTTTTTCTCCAAACATATGCAAAATCCTACACATATCAGTTAGCTTACAACTTGGTAGTTTTTTTATTTGAACTTTTCATAGCCTTATAATGTTTTGTCATTTAGCTGTCAGAGAGTTGTCTTAACTCTCCCATTCTGATTGTGGATTTGTATACTTACCTTTTTTTTTTGCCAATACCTATTTTATATGTTTTAAATCTGTCTACTGAAGCTATCCAAGTCTAGAAGCATTATATGTTCCTAATGAATCACTCCTATTAATCTTCTATATCAACACTTTTTATCGTTAATAATAAATCTCTCTAAAATATTTTGTTGTATATTAATATAGGTACCCAAGATTTCCTTTGTTTAGTGTTTTTCTTCTTCTTTTTTTTTGGGCCGCACCCATAGCATGTGGAGGTTCCCGAGCTGGGGGTCCAATCGGAGCTGCTGATGCTGGCCTGCACCACAGCCACAGCAAAGCAGGATCCAGGCCATGTCCCTCCTACTGAGGGAGGCTGAGGATCGAGCCTGCGCATCCTCAGGATGCTGGTCAGATTCATTTCCACTGAGCCACAGCAGGGACACTGTGTTTTTCTTTTTTTCTTTTTTTTTTTTTTCCCATTTCTTGGGCCGCTCTTGCGGCATATGGAGGTTCCCAGGCTAGGGGTTGAATGGGAGCTGTAGCCACCGGCCCACACCAGAGCCACAGCAACGCTGGATCTGAGCCATGTCTGCAACCTATACCACAGCTCATGGCAACGCGGGATCCTTAACCCACTGAGCAAGGCCAGGGATTGAACCCGCAACTTCATGGCTCCTAGTCGGATTCTTTAACCCCTGTGCCACGATGGGAACTCCACACTGTGTTTTTCTTAATCAATGTTCTAAAACAGGGGTCAGCAAACTACAGCCTGAGGACCAAATCCTGCCACCACGTGCTTTTTGAAAATAAACTTTTATTGGAACACACACACAGAGTCAATGTAGAGGATCCAACAATTTTATCTAACAGAGAGACCTAGTAGGAGGCTGTTACTAATATCTCAGTGACAGATGATGATGGCAGCACAGACCATGAAGGTGGTAACAAGTGGTTTGATTCTGGATACTCTGAAGGTAGAAACAACATGATATGCTGATAGAGCAGAGGTAGAAAAGGAGAGAAGGAGAGAAAGAGAGAAATCAAGAATGACTGGGGTTTGGGTCCCAAGCAATTGGAAAGTTGAGGATGTCATTGGCTGAGACAGGGAAAACTTTAGGAGCAGAAGGTTTGGGAGAAAAAATTTGGAATTTGGTTTTGAATGTGGTAAGTTTGAGATGCCTATGAGACACCCACCTGGATGCCTGTGAAAGCCAGCCTCTCCCTCCCTTCCTTGCTCACTCACTCATTCAGCAAGGATGAGGAAAGCATGCCAGGCCCTGGGTCTGCAGCTCCCTGGCCTCCCTATCATCAGTCTCTTGCCCCTCCTGTCCACCTGACACATGCAGGCTCCAGTGTGAGCCTTCCAAAGCCAAGGTCAGACCTGTCACTCCCCTGCTCCAAGCCCTTAGCTAATTCCCCACTGCCTCTGGAGTGAAGGCCAAGATCTTCAGCATGGCCCTTGAAGCCGTAAATGATCCGCCCATGCCTGCCACTCCCAGCTCCCTATTCCTTACACACCAGTCACATCGCAACTTACCAGGGCCCAAGCAGACCATCCCTAGCCATAACTCCAAGGATCTGCTCGGGGGCTTCCCTGGGCTACAAAAGGCCTTCCCCCTCCTTATCTTGGTTTACTTGTTTTCTTCCTCCAGGACCTGGCCAAGCCATCTCCTCCCACCTAAAGCCTGCCTTCTTCAGCTTTTACACACACACCGTGGGAGCCTCCCTCAGAGAGCGCTGAGCCTTTCCACATTTGAGAGCCGCTATTTGCACTCCCGTCTCTTTCTGCTCTGGACTAATTGCTCCTCAAGGGCAGGGGTGATTTATTTATTCATCTCTGTAACCCCAAAATAGCCCTTGTCAAAGTATCCAATAAAGGTTTATTGAATGAATGAATTAATGAATGGTCCAATATGCTATGATAGAGATTCCAAGGGATCGGAGAGAAAAGTACTCATTTGGCTGAAGGAGGAAGGTCAGAGAAAGTGTCACAGAGATGCTAGTTAAGCTGGATTTGGAAGATCATGAAAGATTTTGCCAGGCCGAAAGAATTCTCAGTGACATGCAACTAAATTTTGCTTCTCCCACTGGTCACAAACTGGCAGCCAAGAAACTGAATATGGCTTACAGATGCTTTTAGTCTAGACCGACTCCCTCCCCCCCCCCCTTTGTTTTGCCCTGCAGAGTGTTTTCGAAAGTAACGTGAGGAGACAGGCATTATGTCTGGTCACACCATAACTCTCACCCCTGTCCCCTGCCCAGGGCAGGGTGGGAAGTGTGGCTCTGCATGCATATGAGTTTGCCTCCTCTGCTCTGGAAACCCCAGGGCTTGCTCACTGGCCAAATTCCTACTGCTAAGGGGAGAACAAACTTGGCTCATTCAGGCTGAGCTCCCCACGCCGTGGAAGTCACATGGCTGCACCGGACCTGACCAGCCTATTAGTAGCCATGGGGATGAAGATCCAAATGCTCACCGACCTCAGGACTGTTACCTCTACCTCAATCCCTCACTGGTGTGCAAGAGCTCTCCTCACAATGGTAGGAGAGGATGCCAGGCTTGGGCAGCATGTAGGGTGCAACTGCAGAGCCAAGGCCAGGGCTTGGCTTGCCCTGACCCCTAATTACTCTTAAGATAGAGAATAGCAACCACGGAGTCCTCTCAGTGGTTCCCATCTCAGAAGGAGATTGCATTTCAGCAAGAAGCCTCACTGTGTGAGGATGATGAGGCCCCTGGCTGAACACAAGGCATGGGCCTGGGTCTGCAACCAAGAGCCCAGCCATATCTCCTTGCCCTGCTATGCAGAGAGAGCTAGGTGCCTAGGGCACCTGGAGTAGCTGAGTGTGCCAACAAGGGCACAACTGTGCTGCTAGACACAGGGAGCAATGTGGAAACTAAGGTGATAGTAGTTCACTCCACATCCACACTCCAGCAGACACTGGGGCTTCTCCATTCTCTCTCGTGTCTGCTCTTGCTGTCAGGATATCCTGGTTTCAACCTGCAAGCCACAAATCCACACACAACGGCTACAGCCAGGTCCCCCAGTCATGTCGCAAACATGTACATAACATACAGCACAGCTACCGTCACACCACCTGTCACAGTCCCCCGTGTGCATGGTCTTTGGTCCTGGTGGCAGCCGAGCTCTGCCCAGCCTGCTTCTCCTGCCCCTCAGTGATTTTGCTGTCTTACACTTCCACAGGCAGGCATGCCCATCTCCCCCTGCCTGAGCAATGGTCTTACATGTCTCACTCAATGCCTTGCTGACATGAGTTGAGTACAGTCATGCAAAGGAAACCAACAACACTTAAAAAAAAAAAAAACAGAAATCTAAAACTGTTTCTCTAGGGCTTTGAAATAGGTTCCACAAAATTTCTTTGGTAGCAGATGCAAACAATTATAAATAGAATGGGAGTTCCCACTGTGGTGTAGTGGGTTAAGGATCCAGCATTGTCTCTGCAGCGGCTCAGGTTACAGCTGCGACTCAGATTCAGTCCCTGGCCTGGGAACTTCCGTATGCTGTTGGTGCAGCCAAATAAATGAATAAATAGAAGGGATAAACAACAAGGTCCCACTGTACAGCACAGGGAACTATATTCAATATCCTGTGATAAACCATAATGAAAAAGAATATGAAAAAGAATGTAAATGTATATCACTAAATCAACATATTGTACAGCAGGAATTAACACATTGTAAATAAACCATACTTCAACAAAATACTTTTTTTTTTTTTTTTTTGCTTTTTAGAGCTGCACACGCAGCATATGGAGGTTCCCAGGCTAGGGGTTGAATCGAGCTACAGCTGCCGGCCTACACCACAGCCACAGCAACGCCAGATCCTTAACCCACTGAGCAAGGCAAGGGATCGAACCTGCAACCTCATGGTTCCTAGTCGGATTCGTTTCCACTGCACCATAACAGGAACTCCAAAAAATACATTTTTAAAAAATTTATTTGCAAAGTTAATTTCTCCATTCTATTTGCCTTTGAAAAACAGTACTAAGAATTCACCTCCCTGAGTTCAGAAGACACGGAGCAGGAAAAGACAGAAAAGCAAAACCACACTGTCAATCCTTTTCACTCCAGGAAGCTCCCTAGAGCTGTCCCAGACACATGAAACAGTTTAGTCAGAAACACTGTCTGTCTTCTCCCCTCTGCCTCCCTCATCCTCCCCGTCCTCATCCCAGATGCCTAAAACTGCTGCATACAGGGTGACTTTGCTATGTGTATCCCCTAACTGAATAGCCCCTCTACACCCTCTACATTGAGTTTAGGGGCAGTCAGGCTACAGGTACCCCCAAGTCACTGCAGCCATTTGGCATCATGGACCATGAGAGGTTCCACTTTTACCCAGTGACTGTGCCTAGTGATGGGCACATAGATCCACACCAGCCCTTTGCCCAGCTCCCAGTACCTTTCACCCAGATGCTGCTCAAACGTGTGGGGCTCAGCTGCTGCCTGGGCTGGGCAAGTGCCTTCCAGCAGCCGCTGTGTTGGTCTAGTATCCCCCGGTGAGCCGGAGCTTACCAGCCTGTGGCCACGCAGGTTTGTAACTCATGTGGTCTTTGGGACTGGCTAATGCAAAGGAGCCCATTGGCAAGAATGCCTGACCTCCCCTGCCCACCCCACAGTTCTCTATAGAGTCTCAATGTGGATGGGGCCACTGACAGCCAGGCAGAAAGTGAGAGCCTGGCTCACCAGCACACACTTCACATTCAGCACTTTGTCCTGGAAAGGATCCTGCCAGGCAACTTAGGCTAAATTCTTACTTTGTGCCTGCAACTAATGCCCCCTATGTATGTATGCCCAGCTGGCTGCCAATGGGCATGCTGTGCTTGGTCCTTTCTAGACTGTAAATGGGCCCCACTTGTGCTGGGTTCTGTGAAGACAATCACTTTCAATGGAATAACATCTCCCCCTGCAGCTGACTGCCAAAATCAGAATACTAAGGGTACACAACACTGTTCTGGGGGGGCCTGTTTTGGGATGGTAGAGCCAGTCAGGCCTGGCTGCTGTGTATGTATTGACATTGGAAACCTCTTAAGCGAAGCACTTGCAATTTTTCTTTCACAGCAGGTCACACAGAGAATCCTGGCCTTGCCAGGGTTAAAAGGTGCATAAACACTGCCTAATCTAAGGGTCACAAATGTAAATGCCTTTAGGCACCAGGCAGCTAAGGAAAATGAGAGAGGAGGGGAGGCGTAAGAAAATGGGGGCGGGGGTGGGGAACTGGAGCCCACTTGCCTTACAAAAAAAGCATTTACGATCATTTTAATGTGTCAACCAACAAAGCAAGTCTACAGACCCTTAGGGCCTAAGAGTTGTAAGTTTCCGAGTGATGTTGGAGAGAGGAAATCCAGAGAGAGAAAAAGACTTCTTCAAGGTCACCCAACTAGTCAGTGACAGAGGCCCTAGTACAGCCATTTGGCAAAATATGAGTCTTCATCTCGTGTGTTCCTTCATTCCTTCAGCAAACAAGTCCTGACCCCCACGAGGTCCTAGGCATCCTCCTGTGCTGTCAGGGTCCCAAAAGCGAACCAGACATGTTCTCTATCTTTAAGAAGGTCTCAGTCCAGTAGGGAATTGGCAGGAACTGAGCCTGGAATTTGAGGTTGAGAGCAGAGAGCATGGGGCCTTGAATGCCTAGCCAAGGCATTTGGATTTCATGCTGGAAGCAGCAGAGAAGCCTTGGGAAAGTCTGAGCAGGTCCCAGAAAGCGATTCTGTAGGACAATCCATCCCTCAGTGGTAATAAGATGCACCGGGCCAGGCCAGTGGGGTGGGAGGTGTAACTGGAGGCACAGAGTGTGGCTGAAGAAACCGATAGCCTAAGGCTAAGGTAATGAAGTTGAGGGTCACTAAGAAGTCACTAAGAAGAAGGACGAATGTATAAGACACTGTAGATCAACAGGATGGGGCTTCCAGAGGTGTGTGTGTGTGTGTGTGTGTGTGTGTGTGTGTGTGTGTGTGTGTGTGTGTGTAGGCCTGGGGTAAAGGAGATGGGTTGGCAAGAGGCAAGAAGAGGGAAGAATCAAGATGGCTCCAAGATGTAGTGGATGGCTGGAGTGCCAACAGACAGGAAGAAACCCAGAGACCTGGGCTGGGGGAGAGTGGGGTGGGGGTAGGGATGCCCAAATGTTTCTCTATGACAGCAGTCTCAAGACCAATAGGAAGAATCTGGGGTTGTCTGTTTTATGTTACTGTAGCCTCTCTGTCCTCAGTACAGAGAATTGAGCCAGGACTTCTTGACCTCTTGACTTTTCCATATGCCTGGAAGTGACCCCTGGGGAAATCCCACTTGGTGTCTCTGGTTGAAATGGTCCAACTATTTAATGAATACTAATCAAATAAATAACTAAACCACATTCTCCACCCCCAGTCCCTTTCTGTCCCCCACTCCAAAACAGCTCTGTGGGAAAGTCAATTTGGGAATTTCCCACATGCGCCTATGACCACAACGGCAGAGCAATGGTCTGAGTCAGCTATAACCTTCAAAATTCTGTATTTGCTTCGTGTATCAAAGGCAGCATGCTGGTTGGGAGAGTCCTGGTGATGCTGTAAAATCATTCCTTGTGTCACCTCAGGGGCTACCTGGGACTTCTGTGCCAGCTTCCAAAGGTGTGGGCCACCGGGTTGCAAGAGGCCTGCCAGGCATGTCGCCAAACCCTATGACCCACTCACTCCCTATCCCCCACAGAGATGGTTCACTGGCCTTCAGTTCCCTCTCATGTTGCCCTTTTCTTTTCCCTCTGGAAGAGGGTGCAGCATCAGTGAACAAGCCAGAGCCACTGTGGGGTTCCAAAAATAGATGAAACTTCCAGTCCAAGTTTTGGCCTCAGAAAAGGGACTTGAAAAGCTGCAGATGAAACTGAAGCTGAAGGAAGCGTGGGGCTTTGGAAAAAGAGAAGGGGTTTTAGAATCCAACTTTGGCTCAAATCTCAGCTTGGCCTTCTTCCAGATGCATGGTTTCATCAGGTTTTTTACAATTATGATACTTTCCTTTCAGGGTTACTATGAGGATTAAGTGTGGTGGTGCATGCACAGGTCCTGGCACATAGTAAATGCTCAGTACAAGTTATTTTCATCATTCATACCTTCTGCTTTTGAAGACAAGATCTTTTTAAAATAAGGATAGGGTACTGTACCAAAATACCACCTGGTGAGAGGGGGTGGTGGGGAGAAGAGCCAAGGGGAAGGGAAAGGGTACCAATAGCTTGTCATACCAAATGGCCACTCAAAAGATGCAGACGATAATGCATGGAACAAAAACATAAAAGTGTTGATGCTGTATAAATCCCTAGATTAACCAATAAAGGAATAAAAAATGTTGATATAGCCATGTAATGGTGATAAATCCTCAACTAGCTTAGTAGGAAGCCAACAGATAATTTCCAAAAATTGGTAAATGAAGGAATAAAAGAAATGCTTTATTTGGAGAAATGAGGGTAAATACAGGAAGAAAAGAACTAAATTTGTTGCCTTCCAGAAAGGGGACCGGGCGGGCTTCCTGTACAGCACTATTGTCTCTTTCCCTGGGCGTGTTCTGCTTTGATTACAAAAATCCAGCCAGGAATAAGATGGGGAGTCTGGGGTAGCACCCATGTCCACCACCTTGAGGAATGGCCCACAGCATTGTGGCTGCCACATGCTCCAGCTTTAGCCCCCTTCCCTGCATGCTGGGCACATCCCTCATTTGACACAGACCAAAGCCTTAAAAGGGCAAAGAAAGCTGATTTTGCCAGTTGCTCAAAGAAGCTCCCTTGCAGGGGAGCAGAGATGACAGTCAGAGCAGCATGGGGCACAGACCAACTTGAGAAGCCTCTTTACAGAACACATTCTCCACTGGGAAGGGTCTACCTATCCTGCCCCTGGGTCCCCAATATGATGATGAGTTCACACTAGCGGACCACAGACAGCATCCTGATGTGTCATATTCTGGCACATCTGGCCACATGCACAATGCCATCCTCCCATAGCCCTGTCAGCAAGGAGTAAGATCTATGCCACCCAGAAGCAGCCCGATGCTCTCCATCCCACTGCCTGAAACTTGTCTGTCTAGAGGCTGCCCTGAGGTTCTTCTCTTAAGAATTCCTTCATCTTGTAACAACCTATAATGGAAGAGAGTGTTAAAAAAAAGAATATTGGAGTTCCCATCATGGCTCAGTGGGTAACGAATCCGACTAGGAACCACGAGGTTGTAGGTTCGATCCCTGGCCTTGCTCAGTGGGTTAGGGATCCAGTGTTGCCGTGAGCTGTGGTGTAGGTTGCAGACGCGGTTCGGATCCCCGCGTTGCTGCGGCTGTGGCATAGGCCAGCGGCTACAGCTCCAATTCGCCCCCTGGCCTGGGAACCTCCATATGCCGCAAGAGTGTCCCAAGAAATGGTAAAAAGACCAAATATATATATATATATATATTTACACATACATGTATAACTGAATCACTTTACTGTACACCAGAAACCTGGAGTTTCCTGATGGCTTAGAGGTTAAAAATATGGTGTTGTTGGAGTTCCCCTTGTGGTAGAGTGGAAGCGAATCCGACTAGGAACCATGAAGTTGGGGGTTCGATCCCTGGCCTCGCTCAGTGGATTAAGGATCCTGCATTGCTGTGGCTGTGGTGTAGGCCGGCAGTTACAGCTCCAATTAGACCCTTAGCCTGGGAACCTCCATATGCAGTGGCTGTAGCTCTAAAAAGACAAAAAAAAAAAAAAAAAAAAAAACAGAAAGCCAAAACAAAACAAAAAATCTGGCATTGTCACATAGCTGCTATGGCTCAGGCTTGATCCATGATCTGGAAACTTCCACATGCTGCAGGTGAGGCCAAAAAAAAAAAAAAAGTAACATAACATTGTATCCACCATATTTCAATAAAATAGTTTAAAAATGGATGGATTTGACCATCTTCTTGTGAAATAAAGCAAGTTGATAAAGAAATTCATTTATCAAGGATGGATTAACACCCAACAGGAGTGCAAAGACCACTTCAATGGAGAGTAAGTTAAACCTTTTTCACCTTTAGGCAGAGGGAAAATTAGAAAAGTGCTGAGGGAAAATTTAGCCTATGTGACAGTTTTGCCTGAGGCCAAGCCAGGACCAGAATACCTTGAAACATGCATATGAGCTCATACACACACACAAACACACGTGCACACAGCCAGGGAATACACACCCACACAGAAACACCTCCTATCATCTCTGATAATCCCTCTTCCCTTTGTCGAGTCAGCCACGATGGCTCTGGGTAGTTGTTTTCTCCTTCCATTTTTCTCTTTTAACAGCTTTATTGAGATACAATTCACATACCATGCAATTTAAAAACTGAAGTAGACAGTTCAATGATTCAATGATTTTTTTTTTGTTTTTTTAGGGCTGCACCTTCAGCATATGGAAGTTCCCAGGCTAGGGGTCAAATCAGAGCTGCAACTGCTGTCTACACCACATCAAAAGCAATGCCAGATCCAAGCTGTGTCTGTGACCAACACCACAGCTCACAGCAACACAAGATCCTTAACCCACTGAGCAATGCCAGGGATCAAACCCACGTCCTCAGGGATACTAATCAGATTCCTTACCACTGAGCCACAACGGAACTCTGCGAAGCCTCTTCATTACTGATTCAATTTCTTGAATAGACATAGGCCCATTTAGATTATCTATTTCTTCTTGGTATGAGGTTTTTTTTGTTTTGTTTTGTTTTGTCTTTTTAGAGCCGCACCCATGGCATATGGAGGTTCCCAGGTGAGGGGTCAAATTGGAGCTATAGCCACCAGCCTATACCATAGCCACAGCAACACCAGATCCAAGCCGCGTTTGCAACCTACACCACAGCTCCTGGCAAGGCCTGATCCTTTAACCCACTGAGCAAGGCCAGGGATTGAACCTGCATCTTCATGGATACTAGTTGGGGTCATTACCAACGAGCCACAATGGGAACTCCTCAATGATTTTTAGTATATTCACAGAGTTGTCTATCCATCACAATGGTCAATTTTAGAACATTTTCATAATCCCCCTCAAAGAAACCCCATACCCATTAATTCTCTATTCCCCTCCCACAACCCCTAGCAATCACTAATCTGTTTTCTTCTCTCTAGGATTTGTCCACAGAACCATATAATATACAGGATTTTGTGTCTTGCTTCTTCCACTTAGCATACTGTTTCCAGGGTTCATCCATGTGTAACGTGTATAAGTACTTTGTTCCTTTTGATGGCTGAATAATATTCCATCGTATGGACCTGGACATACTACATTTGTTTACCTACTCACGCAATGAAGTTGGGTGATGTTGGGTTGTTTTCATCTATTTGATATTATGAATAATGCTCCCATGAACATTGTATAAGCTTTTGTGTGGACATATGTTTCCATTTCTCTTGAATATAAACCTAGAAGTGGATACTGGGTCATATGATAAGCTGGGTCATATATTTAACTTTTTGAGAAACTGCCAGACTTTCCCAAAGTGGTTGCACCATTTTACATTCTGCTAGCACTGTATGAGGGTTCCAATTGCTCCACATACCCGTGAACACTTGCTATTTTCCATATTTTTTTTATTATATCCTTCCTATTAGGTGTGAAGTGGCATCTTGTGGTTTCAATTTGCATTTCCCTCATGACTAATAATGTTGAGCATCTTTTCACATGCTTGTCATTGATTTATGTATCTTTTTTGGAAAACTGTCTTTTCAGATACTTTGTTCATTTTTAAATTGGGTTATTTGTCCTTTTGTAATTGAGTTGTAAGAATTCTTTATATATTCTGGACACAAGTCCCTTATCAGATATATAATTTACAAACATTTTCTCTCATTCTGTGGGTTGTCTCAACTTTCTTCATGAAGTCTTTTGAAACAAAAAAGTTTTTCACTTTCCATAAAGTTCAACTTATCTATTTTTTCTTTTGTTACTCGTGCCACTGGTGTCATATCTAAGAAACCACTACCTAATCCAAGGTCATGAAGATTTACACCTATACTTTCTTTTAAGAATTTTAAAGTTTTAGGTCTTACATTTAGTTCTTTGATCCATTTTGTATTAATCTTTGTATGCAGTATGAGGTTAGGGATACAACTTCATGTTTTTTGCATAAGGACTCTCATTCCTTTTTATTTCTAAGGGCAGCACTTTGATTGAGAACTAGATGTAGGCAAAATTTTGACTCATGATAATTAAAAATATTGATTCATTGATTAGGGAGTTCCCTGGTAGCCTAGTAGTTAAAGATCCAGTGCTATCATTGCTGTGGCTCAGGTCACTGCTGTGGTGTGGCTTTCTCCCTGGCCCAGGAACTTCTGCATGCCATAGGCACAGCCAAACAAAACAAAACAAATATCATTGATTAGGTCTCTGCTAGGTTCTTACATATGCTACCTCTTATTTTTACAGCAATTTTTCAAGGCAGACTTTTGTACTAGTCTAGTCTTATAGCTAATTAAAGTGAGGGAGATAAACTAGTCCCACATTGTACAACTGGAAAGAGGCAGAATCAGAATTTGCATCTGTTTCCAAAGCTTAGACTCACAGTGCTGCACCATGTTGTAGAAGTAGGCATTGTAACAGTGCCTGAGGTATGTTGTTTGAATGACTCAATAAGCACAGGTTGTTGAGAACAGCTAATTTTGCACAGGAATGATCCCAGAGTAGGCTAAAAAATGCCAGGGCTAGGAGCATCCTAGCAGAAAAATGGGCAGTAATTTCAGCATTGAGTACTGAATGCACCAAAAGTTTCTGGTCTGATGTAGGGGTGCCATTCCACACCTCCATGACCGAGTAAAATGTCTAGCTTGGAAATATTTCTTCTAGCTCCATGCTGAATGAGGGTAAAGACCTATAGTAGTTTGTCGGGCATGGAAATCCACAAAAATTACCTGAGAAGCTGTTCTGAGCAGAGTCCTGGCACCAAATGAGGGCCCTATAGCTGGGATTCTGTAAAAACACCCAAGGACAGGGGTTGGCAGGGCCAAGGGAGGGATCTAACACCAGTCCAAGATACCCATGTAAAGGAGAGCACTCTAATTGGGGTCTGAGAATGCATGGATACCTGAGAAATGGCTAGTAAAGGAAAACCTAAAAGAAAAGTTTAAGAGATCCCTAATGATATCTTAGTTATTTTCTAATAGTAATAGCGATAGCATCTTAAATCAGGGCTTCTTATGTGCCATGTACTGTGCTAAGTATGTTACATGTATTAACTCACTGAATCCTCATGAGAACCTCATGATAGAGATACTGTCATTATCTCTATTTTACACATGAGAAAATTGAGGCAAAGAGAGGTTAGGTAACTTGCCCATGGTCACACAGAGAGTAAGCGGCAAAGCTGGAATCTGAGTTGAGGCCACCTGGCTCCAGAGTCTGTGCACTTTTGCTACTAGACTGTGTAAATACAAGTGGAATGCAAATAAGGGAGGTGGGAGAAAAAAGCACAATCACCTCCATCTAGAAACGTTCAGAAACGTTTTGCCAAATTTTGAAAAGTTTCTAAAGGTTTACCAATAAAGAGTCATGCCACGATTAGGACTGTGGTTGATTGTTGTTGTTTTCATATTTTTAAAAATGAAAATATAGTTGATTTATAATGTTGTGCCAATGTCTGTAGTATAGCATAGTGACCCAGTCATATAGGACTGTGGTTTTTACTTTATTGGAAGAAGACAAGAAAGAGATCAACTAATCCAAAAGTTTCCAATGCTACCTAGTATGGGCACACATATTCTGGAAAGACAAACACTGGCTAGGGTTTATAAAAGAACTTACTGTATATGAAACAATGTCCTGAGAGCTTTCATCAACTTTTTAACTTAATAATCACAATAATCCTTTAAAGTAGGTACTCTTATTATCCCCTGTTTTACAGATGATAAGATGGGACATAACTTTTTCAAGATTACACAGACCATAAGTAGCAAAACTGAGATTTAAACTTGGACAGTCCATCCCTTCATCTGGGGCACCTACCAACTATGCTAAACCAATCTTGCCAAAGCCTATAAGGGAGGCTGCTACCAAAAGAGCCAGACTATAACATTATCCTGTTGTCTTCAAGCAGCTGGCCAATCCCTTTCTTGTTTTGCAACTTGTTGGGTTTTTTTAAATTTTATTTTATTGGAGTATAGTTGACGTACAAAGTTGTGTTAGTTGCAGGTGTACAGCAAAGTGTGTCAGTTATGCATATACATAGACACATTCTTTTTCAGATTCAGTCCCTTGTGTTGACATCAGCAGTTTAGTAGTTTTCACAAGCACCAACATATCCTGGCCCCAACCCATCCCGATACCACCGTCACACAGTAGCACTACTCTTTTCTATTGGTTTATCATACAGAAAAAAACAATGCCCTCTGATTTTCTAGGGGGAAAAGTGAATCTCACGTTTCTCCTTTTTCTTCCTGCCCTTGCCTCTACAGTATAATGGGAAGACAATACGCTGGATTCACATTCTGTTTTCTCCACTTCCAGGCTAGGAGGCCTTGGGCAGGTTACTTTGCCTTGGTTTGCTCCTCTATGAAACAAGGATAATCATAGCAGCTGCTTCAGCCCCAACCCTCCTCTTCCAATGTCACATACACGCTGAGTTTCTGTACTATCCCAGGCACTTGGGGGGGTGGGAGAAAGGAAAATGAATAAGACAGGAAAATATATTTAGGGCATGACAAGAAGTCCAACGTGGCTGAAGTACTGTATAGAAGGAGGTAAGAAGGACTGAGACCAGAGCAAAACAGTCTTGAATGCCTCAGACAAAGGGGTTAAGCTCTATTTGAGAGGCAATGGAGCCTTAGATGGTCTTCACACAGGGGAGGACACAATCACGATGAATATTTATTGAGTACTTATTCCAGGTTAGGCATGGAATTTTTACTAAAATTTACTAAGTCCTAAAATCCTTTACTAAATCCTCACAACAAGCCTATGAGTAGGTACTACTATTTTGCATATTTTTTCAGATGTGGAAACAAATACTCAGAAAGATAGACATACTTGCCCAAGATCACATAGCTAATAAATAGCAGACATGGGACTAAATCTATGCAGCTGGATCCCAGAGCCCCCCGAGGCTCTGTTATTCTGAGGTAACTAAATCAAGCAGAGTTGTACATGGTAGACTGGAGGGAAGGGCAGAATGCAGAGACCATCAAGGAGGCCATTAAGTCATCCAAGAGAGGAGGCCAGTGAAATGGAGGCAACAGTACAGACCCTGAGCATACGGTCTTCTAGAACTGGGAAAATGAGATTATGAGGGAAGTAGGAAGGTTTAATCTAGCCCAAAAAGTGTGTGTTTATATGTTGGGGGGTGGGGGTGGGGGCGGGGGCTTGTCTTTTCCAAGTTCTTTTTATTTTATTTTTTCTTTTTGTTGTTTGTTTATTTTTTTGTTTTTTCTTTTCTTTTTTCTTTTTCCAAGTTATTTTTTTTTAAAAAAAGAATAACTTGTCAACATTTTTCGGCCACACCCTGTGGCATGTGGAAGTTCCAGGGCCAGGGATTGAACCTTCACTACAGCAGTGTCAACACTGGATACTCAAGCTGCTGTACCAGCAGGGAACTCCAGCATTTTTTAAAAAAAGATACTTTACATTAATATCTGGATTTCTCTCTTCTCTTAATGAACTAGAGGATCTGGCAGCACTGGGCTCACACTCCCACAGGGCGTCAGTGGGCTGGGGACCAGCAGTAGCTTCCCTCTTGAGACAGAGAGCCATGCCCCAAATCCTTCTGGGCCCTGCTTCTCCACCTTACCTGGCTTAGGTCCCTGGAGGCCCTAAGCCCTGAAACTTATTAGGCTGCAAACACATATGCTGGGAGGAATGAAGATGGTGGGGAGGAGCTAATTTGGAAGAGGAGAAAAACCCTGTCTCTATAAATAAAGAAAGCTCAGGGCCAAGAGAAGGAGGACATAAAGCAGCTAGGTAAGGGGGGCAGGGAGTAGGCCTTGAGATGACAATTGGCATGAAAAGAAGGGGCAAAGGTCAAGGAGGTGAGGGCATGATGGGGTCCAGGCTTTTTAGAGAAGCAATTGAAGGCATTTACTGATGAGGGGGTGAGGAGAGAGAGAAAGGTGGGAGTGGGGGAGGCTATGTCTAAACTCCAAAGGTTCTGGCAAAAGCTAAGAGGCTATCCTGCAGATCCGCTGGGGAGCTGTGGGAAGAGGGAGGTTGTGCTCAGAACAGAGAATGAAAGAGTGCGATATCTTGATAAAAATGCATCCATGAATGATGAAGAAAGTGAATCAGAGAAGTTCAGAAATAGGAAATGGGGAGGCCAGTGGGCTGCAATGGCCATGGTCTCAGAAGTAGTCATTCCTCAGTGTGCCTCAACCTTTGCAGGAGGCAAATAGGGGAGCATCCCCAGGGAACAGATCAGTAGGTATCTGCTCCTCCAGCCCTGTGGTAGAGGAGCCAGGGTTTGAATTTGCCAGGTTTGGGTACAAAGGAGTAGTAGCTGCCCAGAATCAACACACACACAGGCTGAACAAGGAGAAATAGAAGTAAAAGCTGCTATGGCTGCCTCTTCTCTTTGGAGTCCTGCACTTCTTTAAAACTTACCAATACCTTGATAAAGTGGTCTGGATGAGTAGGGCAAGAAGAGACACAATTGGGAGTTCCTGTTGTGGCATAATGGGATAGGTGGTGTCTCTGCAGCACCAGGACACAGATTCAATCCCCAGCCTGGTACAATGGGTTAAAGTATTTGGTATTGCTGCAGCTGTGATGTTACAGCTGTGGCTTGGATCTGACCCCTGGCCCAGGAACTCCATATATATGCCGTGGGTTGACCAAAAAAGAAAAGAGAGAGAGAGACACAATTGGAGAGAGGGTGTTAGTTTAGAAGAAGACATCATTCCTAGTTGCACAACCTTACCACAATTTCCATTGAGGTAAGTTTCCCAGCTTGGCTGGTGTTCAGAATCCTATGCCACAAAAGGAAAAAGCAAGGCAGAGAGAGAAGGGAAATGATCTTTCCCAAACCATCAGCACAGAAGGGGGTCACAAAAGCAGTTAAAAGTCTCAGCACTATCTCAATCTGCTTTTCTACATTTTTAGACCCAGCCTGTATGTTTCTAGAGACCAAACGAGGGGCTATTTTGTGCTCTTGCCAATACTTATCAAAGATAGTTATTCCAGTAAAAAATTAAAAAGAAATTTCCAAACCATAGCTGTATCAGCAGCAGAGCAGACCCTACATAATCACAAGTAGTTCCCAGAGATGTGATTATTTCTGCTGCTCCGGGGATCAGAATGCTTTACACATAATTACTGCTGTTTCCCCTTCTGATTAATGCCTGATTCTGGAGGACAGCTACTCTGCAAAACATCAGCACTTAGGTGATAAACCTCAAACTATTTATTGGGTTTATTTTTGAAATGTCTTACATTGTAACCCTATTTCACTCTTTCTTGTATGCTTCCTTTCTCCCTGAAAAAAATCTTGAGTTTGGGCTTAATTGAGTTCTAGTGAAGATAATATGTGGAGAAGGAGCCCTCACCATTTTTTTTCCACTGGAAAAATGTTAAGTAGGAGTGTGGGACTTCCAGAATGGCTGTATGGGAAGCTGGTGTGACTCCCCAGTGAAACAACCATTTCACTGGTGAAAATAATTTTTAAAAACAACCATTTAAAGTCTCTGGAGAGTTGTCCTCAAGGCATACTGCAAGTAGAGAAACATTTCTTCAAGAAAATTTACTAACTCTTGGTAAGAACAGTGAGAGTCTGTGACATTTGAGCCATGACGTGCTCAAATTCCACACCCCACCCCACCCCACCAGCTCCATGTTACAGAAGTGTGGCCAAGAAAACAGGGCTCCCTTTCCCCTCAGATCCCAGTCTAGGGGCTATAATTTCATCCTAAGAGCATCTCTTGTATGCCATAGCTCAGTATTGCAAAAGTTCTATTCTGGGTGGCCAAGAGGACTGGTCTGCCTCTCCCACCTGGCCCCAACTCTTAAGGTAAAAGAAGTGCCACCTCGGGCTCAGAAGGCCAAGAGTATTGGGCCCTCAATCATCCCACCCTAGCTCATTCACAAGATGGAGCTTCCACACTAGGAGAGATAAGCCAAGACCTGGGGCTACCATTTCCTCCCCATCACCTGTTCATAAAGTAGGGAGTATCACTCCATGAGAGGTGGGCACCATCCCTACTCCCAGCTTCAGTGCAGTGTCCCTACCCAGAGTTGCAGACAGACTATAAAAATGGAGAGCTCCACAGCACAGTCTGCCCTAAGGGAACTATTTAGAACAGAGCATGGAGGAGCTGATGCCTAAGGCACTGTCAAAAACAATGGAGATTTTTGTGGCAAGAAGTTAAACGGGGGCTGATAGCTTGATGAAACTAGTAGCAACAAGAAAAATGGCAGGGCAGCCAGAAGGATACTAGGGGAAAAGGTCATCAAGAAGACCCCCTCATGGGATCACACTTGTCCTCATGGATCTGGAAGGCTGTGCACATGCACTAGGCTGCACCTCCTTCAGTAGTAATCAGAGAAGACATGGGACAGACTGGAAAACCCTCCCTAAGCCACATGCAGAGATAAGGCAGCAAAGGGCAGAAGACTTATTGGCTCAAGGTATTTAAGCACAACCTCTGACCAGGCACTGATTGAGCAGGAAGCCAGACTTAAAATTAAATCACACCCATCCCTAGTGGTCTAGAAGACTGTACCCCGTCAGGAATGAATGGAGAGAGAAATTCTAAACTACCACTCCCTAGTTGAATGTGGGGCAAAACTGTAAACTACCTGAACTGTCAAAGCAACCTCCAAGCCATACACACACATTCAAGTAAAAAGATAAAGCAATACAGATTGCACTATCTAAGGAAAAATGAAAAGAATACAGAGGAAGGGTAGAGGAAGTAAGAGGAGAAGAAGAAAAATGAACAGAGCCTCAGAGAAATGTAGGATACCATTAAGTGCACCAACATATACATAATGGGAGTATCAGAAGGAGAGGTGACAAAGAAACAGACAAGATATTCAAGGACATATTGGCTGAAAACAATCCAAATTTGATGAAAAACATTTATATATAATTCAAGAAGCTCAATGAACTCCAAGTGGGATAAAGACAAACAGATGCATACTCAGGTACACCACTGTTGTTGAAATACAGAAATGTTGAAAGGCAAAGAAAAAATCTTCAACGCAGAAAGAGAAAACAACTTGTTACATACAAGGAAACTCCAAAAGAGCAACAGCTAACTCATCAGAAACAATGAAGGCCAGAAGGAAGTGGGATGCCATATTCACTGTCAAACTTTAAACTCAACATAACTATCCTTCAAAAAATGAAAGCAAAGATAAAAAAGACTACAAGAATCCAATGCTACCATACCTGCCTTACAAAATATCAAAGAAGTTTTTCTTTTTTTTTTCCTTTTTGCTTTTTAGGGCCACACACATGCCATTTGGAGGTTCCCAGACTGGGTTGGAATCAGAGCTGTAGCTGCCAGCCTACGCCACAGCCACAGCAATGCCAGATCCGAGCTGCGTCTGCAACCTACACCACAGCTAACAGCAACACTGGATCCTCAACCTACTGAACAAGGCCAAGAATCAAACCCGCAACCTCATGGTTCTTAGTCAGATTCATTTCCGCTGCACCATGACGGGACCTCCTCAAAGAAATTTTTTAAGTTAGAAGGATGTGATATCAGACAGAAATCTGAATTCACACAATTAACCAAAGAGCTCCAGTAAGGTAATAATGTAGGTAATGATAAAAGACAATATAATTATATATTTCTTTTTCTTTCTTGTCTTTACTGATTTAAAAAATAATATCATAAACATCTATAAAATGGTATTGTTTGTCTTATGACATATAGAAATGTAATACATTTGACAATAACAGCACAAAGGAGATGGTTGAGAACAAAGTAAGGAAATGACACCAGATGTTAACTCAAATCCACAGGAAGAAATGAAGAGAAGCAGCAATGGTAGTTAAGAAGACTAGCATTTTAAAAACACTATAAACATATTTGTGTTCTCTTTTCTTCTATGAGCATCTTTCAAAGATACAAGACTATATAAAGCAATAGTTATAAGTATTATGGGATTTGTAACATATATGGACATAACATATATAACAATAATAACACAAAAATGGGGGAGAGAAGGGAGGTATATAAAAAGAATTTTTCTGTATCTTGGTGAAATTAATTTAGTGTAAATCTGAAGTAGATGCTGATGTATATTGTAAGCGTTAAGACAACCACTAAGAAAACAACTCAAAAATACAGTTTAAAAATATTAAAGGGATTAAAATGTTACACTAAAAAATATATATACTTAATGCAAAAGATGGCAATAAAAAGGGAACAAAGGAACAACAACAAAAAGTAAAAATGGCTTAAGAAACCTCTTAAAGAAAGAAAAACAAATCAAACTGACAGCAAATAGAAGGAAGGAAATAATAGACTGGAGAGCAGACACATGAGGTAGAGAATAGAAAAACAATAAGAGGAAAATCAACAAATTCAAAAGTTGGTTATTTTTTTAAAAATCAACAAAAGTGACAAGCTTCTAGCTAGACTGACCAAGAAAAAAATAGATAAGACTTACCCCTACTGCTGCTCTTACCAAAATAAAGAGGAAAAAAAATATTATGAACTATTATCTGACAACAAATTAAATAATTTAGATGAAATGGACAAATTCCTAGAAAAAAGTTATAAAGCTGACTTAAGAACAAACAGAAAATCTGAATACACTTATAACAAGGGATTGAATTAATAACTTTAAAACTTCCTACAAAAATGTCCAAGCCCAGATGGCTTCACTGATGAATTCTGCAAAACATTTAAAGAAAAATCAACACCTTCACAAACCCTTCCAGAAAAGAGAGGAGGGACAAACACTTCCAGGCTCATTTTATAAGGCCATCATTATCCTAATATCAAAGTCAGAAAAGGACATAACAAGAAAAGAAAACTGCAGTATTCCTTATGAATACAGATGTAAAAGTCAACAAAATATTAGCAGACACAATCTAGTAATATATGAAAAGAATGGTACACCATAAACACGTGGGATTTATCCCAGGAATTTAAAGTTGCTTTAACATCTGAAAATCAACTAAAGATAATTAAAGGACAAACACTATATGATCATTTCAACCCATTCAGAAGAAACGTTTGACAAAATCTAACACCCTATTATGATTTTTTAAAAGCACTCAATATACAAGGAATAGAAGGAAACCAGATAAAGTGCTCCTATAAAAAATACCTCAGCTAACATCATACCTAATGGTAAAAAATTGAAATCCTTTCCCCTAAGATAAGGAAGGATGTCTGCTCTCACTACTTCTATTCAACATTATAACCGGGGCGGGGGGGGGGTTAGCCAGGGCAATTAGGAAAAGGAAGGAAGGAAGAGATAGAGAGGGAGAAAGAAAGAAAGAAAGAAGAAAGAAAGAAAGAAAGAAAGAAAGAAAGAAAGAAAGAAAGAAAGAAAGAAAGAAAGAAAGAAGGGAGGGAGGGAGGGAGGGAGGAAGGAAGGAAGGAAGAAAAGAAAGAAAGATGGAAGGGAGGACGGAAGAGGGAAAGAAGGAAGTAAAAAAGAGGGAAGTCAAGGAAAGAAACAAAGGAAGGGGAAAGGAAAGAAAAGAAATATAAGGCATTCGGACTGGAAAGGAAAAAGTAAAACTATCTCTATTTGCAGATGACATGATTTTGCATATAGAAAATCCTAAGGGAACCATTAAAAAGCTATTGGGTGGGGAGAGGAAATGGGATGGATGACGAGTTTGGGGTTGGTAAATGCATTTAGAAAAGATAAGCAATGAGGTCCTACTGTACAGTACAGGGAACTATATACAAATCTCTTGGGATAGAACATGTTGGAAGATAGTATGAGGAAAAGAATGTTCATATATATATAGGTCACTATGCTGTACAACAGAAATTGACATGACATGCTGAGTCAACTATACTTTAATAAAAATAAAAAGAAAAAATTTAAAAGCTATTAGAACTAATAAATAAATTCAGCAGTTATATGATGCAATATCAAAATACATTTATCTTCTTTCCTCAGCTGACCAATCTCACATTAGGGACAACCACCTTTTCTTTTCTTTTGTTTTCTTTTCTTTTTTGTCTTTAGGGCCGCACCTGCGGCATATGGAAGTTCCCAGGCTAGAGGTCAAATGGGAGCTGTAGCTGCTGGCCTACACCACAGCCACAGCAACGCATGTTCTGAGCCACTTCTGCGATCTCCACCACAGCTCACTGCAATGCTGGATCCTTAACCCACTGAGCAAGGTCAGGGATTGAACCTGCATCCTCATGGATACCAGTCTGGTTCATTACTGCTGAGCCATGATGGGAACTCTGACAACCACCTTTTCTTAAATATCTCCAAAATTTTCTAGGTATAGATAGAAGGACGTATTGTACTGATATTTCCATACCAGCATGTATAGAGATACCTCATTCTTTTTTTTTGTTTTCTCCCTGGAGAATATTCTACTATAAGCATCACCATACTTCATTTATGGCACTGAATGAGAGACATTTAGTTAGTTTCCTAGTGTTTTACTATTACAAAAAATATTGCAATGAATGTATTTAGGCATATGTATATTCTATACTGTGTATTCCTAGAAATGGAAGTGCTACCTCGAAGATTATGTTCACTTGTCATTTTGATAGGTATTGCAAAATAATCCTGCAAACAAAAGAGCTGTACCAATTTACATGCCTACTGACAGCATATTTGAGCACTCCTTGCCCCCTCGATTCTGTCAACACTGTATTATTAAAGTTCTTAACGTTGACTAATCTGATAAAATTGAATATTTTACCATTTAAATTTGCCTGCGGGAAAGGTTAGGCATCTTTTCAGATGTTTCACGTTTTCTCTGTTTTTCTTTGAACTTTGCTCCACTTTTCCTTTCTTGGCTTGTTGGCCTTTGATTTATGAGAAATATTAATTCATCAAGGAAATTGGCCTTTTGTTGTTATACATATGCTAGTCCACATATGTTAGGTTGCAAAAGCTCCTCCCCCCCCACTTATTTTTTCATTGATTCTTTTTTTTTCATTTATTAAGTTTTATTGAAGTAGAGTTGATTTACAATGTTGTGATAATTTCTGCTGTACAAGAAAGGGATTCAGTTATACATGTACATGCATCAATTCTCTTTTAGATTTATTTTCCCACATAGATTATCACAGTATAGTGGGTAGAGTTCTCTATCATTTATCTTTTGACATAATTTTTGGTATATTTTGCCTTGTTGAAATTTTTAAATTACATGTTATCAAATGATTACTATTTTTTTCTTTAAGTTTGATGAGCTTAATGCATTTCCTAGAAAGGCTGTTTTCACACCAAGATTATAAAAGTAAATTCTAACATGGATACTTCTAACTACTTTCATGTTTTTACATTTTAATATTTCAATCTTTGAACCATCTGGAATTTATTTTGGTGTAAATTGTGATTTAATTTTATTTTTTTCAAATGGATAACTTTATTTTTTTTCAAATAATACCCATCATTATTTATTAAATAACTTTCCCATAGGGCTCTGAAATGTCACTGATTTTACCTACTAAATCTCCTCATGGACTGGGATCTGTTTGGGGACTCTTATTTTCCATTGTTTGGAAGGTTCATTCATATATGTGAACCAAACTCTTTTATGATAGATTTTAATATCTGATACTGCTACTAATACTTGATTTCAGAGAAAAAAGTCTGCTCTCAGGCTTGTACAACAAACATAAAATTGACCATGTGAATCATAAGGCAACCTATTCAGAAAGAGAAAGGGCAGCCTGTTCATCACTTGGAACTTTCTGACAGTCAGTTTGGCTACATTTTTAACATTCAACTTACTGGATAAAAGTTCCTCACTGAGGCACAAAAACTTGGACCTAGGAGGGCTGAATAAGCCAGCAAGTCTACTTTCTCCTCTGCCAAATGTTCTCATTTCCAGAGAGGCTGTGACTTCTCTGAGTTCTCAATGAGCCCTGGAATATAAGAGATCAAGCATAAGTCTGCATCTGACTGGGAAGCAGGGTACAGGGGTACATACTGTGGTCTGATGAAATATTCAGATTGCACCTGGCCAGTGAAAGCTACTACCAGTTTTAGGAAGTGGTGGAGTAAGCCCATACCCAGGTTGCTGCTACTAGAGGAGGATTCATAATTGGCTGGTAGAGAAAGCCCTTACCCAGTTGATAGAAGATCAATAAACAAAAATCTACTGTATATACTGTACACATGAACCATTTGAACCACCTGAAAATGAAATTAAGAAAACACTTCCATTTACAAGAGCGTCAAAAGAATAAAATAGGAGTTCCCATCATGGCTCGGTGGTTAACGAATCTGACTAGGAACCATGAGGTGGCAGGTTCGATCCCTGGCCTCAGTCAGTGGGTTAAGGATCTGGCATTGCTGTGAGCTGTGGTGTAGGTTGCAGACACAGCTTGAATCCCGCATTGCTGTGGCTCTGGTGTAGGCCTGTGGCTACAGCTCCGATTAGATCCCTAGCCTGGGAACCTCCATATGCCTCTCGGGCGGTCCAAGAAAAGACAAAAAAGAATAAAATAATTGAGAATAACCTTAACAAAAGAAGTAAAAAGTTCATACTCTGAAAACAATAAAACATTGTTAAAATAAATCAAAGATATAAATAAATGGGAAGACATTCCATGATCCTTTATCATAAGACTTGATATTAAGATGGTAATACTCCCCAAGTGAATCTACAGATTCAATGCAATCCCAATGAAAATCCCAGCTGTCTTTTTTTTGCATAAATTTACATGCTGATCCTACAATCCGTATGGTAATGAAAAGGACCAAGAATAGCTAAAATGTTCTTGAAAAAGAGCAGCAAAGTCCCAATATCAAACTCACTACAAAGCTACAATAACCAAAATAATGTGGTATTAGTACAAGAATAGATATACAGGAATTCCCACTGTGGCACAATGGGATTGGTGGTGTCTCTGGAGCATGGGACACAGGTTCAATCTCCAGGCTGGCACAGTGGGTTAAAGGATCTGGCATTGCCACAGCTGGGGTGTAGGTTGCAATGGAGCTCCAGATATGATCCCTGGCCTGAGAACTCCATACTCCAAGGGGTGATCAAAAAGGAAAAAAAAAAGTACATATATAGATCAATTAAATAGAACTAATAGATCATAAAGAAGCCCCAAATTTATGGCCAATTGATTTTGGAAAAAAATGCCAAGATAATTCAATGGGGAAAGAGTGTTGCTTTTTTTTTTTTTTTCAACAATTAGTTCCAGGACAACTGGATAGCCACATACAAAAAAAAAAAAAAGAAGAAGAAGAAGTTGGACAAATATTTGATACCATATCTAAAAAATTAACTCAAAGATTATAGGGAGACTAAACATAAAATCTAAAACTATACAACTCTTAAAATAAAACACAGAAGTAAATCTTTAGGGTATTGGGTTAAGCTATTTCTTCTTATATACGACACTTAAAACCACAAGCAAAAGAAAAGAAGAAAGGCAAGTCAGACTTCATCAAAATTGAAAACTTTTTACTTCAAGGAACATCTACAAGAAAGGGTAAAAAAAACACATTACATAAACATTCACGGCATCATTATTTATAATATCAAAAAAGTGGGAACAATCCAAGTGTCTATTAGCCAATAAATGCATTAATAAAATGTTATGTCTATATAATAAAATATTTCTTGGTAATAAAGCAAAATGAAGTGACAGGTTCACCTTTAAGGGGGACAATTTGATGACCTCTGTAAACACACTCCCCAGAAAGATTAGTGGAAAAAACTTTTCAAAAATCCTTGACTTCTGGTTTCTAGTCTGGCCTGTAACTCTATCCTAACAACAAGTAAGATGGTGAACAAACTGAAAATCAACTCTTCTTCAATCCAGCAGAGAAGTGAGACCATAGGGCAAACTGCTGACCCCCTCAAATTAGAGAGACAGACAAGCAAATGCAGAGAATCACCACTTATAGGAGCAAAAACCAGGACTTGAATAGGGAAATCTGAACTGTACAGTAGCATCTTCCTTATTCATGGGGAAACTTTCCAAGATCCCCAGTAGATTCCTGAAACTTAGGATAGTACCAAACTGTATATATTCTATGTTTTTTCCTATACATACATACATACCTATGATAAAGTTAATTTATAATTACACAAGTAAGAGATTAACAAAAATACTAATAATAAATTAGAACAATTATAACAATGTGCTATAATAAAACTTATGTGAATGTGGCACCTCACTTAAAATATTTTATCATACAACTTAATGCATTTTTCATCTTAACAAAGCACTCATCATGCACTATGGCTGTAACTTTTGCAATCTGAAGTATGACAGCAAAACTAACACAAATTTCTTTATCCTTTAAATTTCACAGATAGATTTGTTCTTTTTAAAAAATTTTTATTGGTATATAGTTGACTTACCAAGTTGTGTTAATTTCAAGCATATAGCAAAGTAAATCAGTTATACATATACATATATCCATTCCTTTTCAGATTCTTTAGCAAAGGGAAACTTAGTACTGTGTAATAACCTATATGGGGAAAAATCAGAAGATTTGTTTTTACTGTAGATCCTAGCAAACTTCAGCATATTTTTTTTGTCTTTTCTTATTAAGTTGAGAAGAGAACTTTCACCTTTTCACTTAAAGAAAGCACTTTATGGCTCTTCTTTGGCATATTTGAATTGCCAGCATCACTAGTCTTGCATTTTGAGGCCACTATTAAGGGTCACCTGAACACAAACAGTGCAATACTGTGAGAGTCAATCTGATAACCAAGACAGCTACTAAGTGACATTAGGCAGGATACACTCGACAAAGAGATGATTCTGGGTGGGACTGAGCAGGCTTTTGCGATATTTCACCATGCTACTCAGAATAGTGTAAAACTGATGAACTGTTCACTTCTGGAATTTTCCATTTAATATTTTTAGACCTCAGTTTACTGTTGGTAAACAAAACCACAGGTGAGGTGGTATTATTAAAATTTATGAATTTGGGGAGGCTCAATGTGGACAAGTCTATGAGTTAAAAATTCCAGGGGGACCCATTCATAGGGAGGGCCTCACACTTTTGTGAGTTTTACCTCCAGGAGCTCTATCACATTCTCACAGTGAAGAAGAGAGAAGAATCCCCTAGTGCTTTCAGCAAGAGGAGAAGAAATGGAAACATTTTGAAATACGCTAGACCATTCTATTCTTCTTAACAAGGTCTTCCCTCAGAAGAAGCTATTTTACCAGAGCCTAACCTGCTGGGGTTTTATTAGAGACTAATGGACCTGAGAAAATAGAAATATGCAACTCCAGCTCCATAATGATTCTCCAAGAAGTTCACAGTCCAGGAGCATAGGTTTACTAAAAAACTGAGACCTAATCATGGGACTATATAACCCTTCCTCCCCCCCCATCACTTACTATTACTTTACTAAATGGCTATGTACCATAGTTCCTTTTACTGAGTACATGATGTCCACCTTACAACAAAAAATTTCAAAGCATACTAAAAGGCAAAAAATACTGGTTAAAGAGAAAAAGTAAGCATCAGAACTAGACTCAGATATGGCAGGGGTGTTGATCATCAGACTGAATTTAAAAGGACTATTATAATTAGTATGCTAAAAGTTCTAATGGAAAAAGTAGACAACATGCAGGAACAGATGTATAATGTAACAAGAGAGTTAGAAATTCTAAGAAAGAACCAAACAGAAATGCTAGAGACAAAAACATTGTAACAAAAATGAAGAATGGGAGACAGGATTAAGATGGTGGAGTAGAAAGACTGGAGCTCACCATCTTCTCTCCTGAAAACAACGAAATTACAACCAACTGATGAACAACCTTCAA
This sequence comes from Phacochoerus africanus, assembly GCF_016906955.1. Taxonomy (NCBI): domain Eukaryota; kingdom Metazoa; phylum Chordata; class Mammalia; order Artiodactyla; family Suidae; genus Phacochoerus; species Phacochoerus africanus. Next base: position 62,121,472 of record NC_062560.1, on the reverse strand, counting down.
CCAAATAGACTGGAAACTATCAAAAAAGATATCTTGCTCCAAAAGACCAAGAGGAGGCCACATTGAAATGGTAGGAGGGGAGATTATATGATATAAGCAACCCCATACCTGTCAGGTGGGTGTCCCACAGATGGGAAAGTAACTATATCACAGGGCTCACCCACAGGAGTGAGTTCTGAGCCCCACATCAGATTCCCACACCTGGGGATCTGGCATTGGAAGGAGGAGCCCCTGGAGCATTTGGCATTGAGGGCCAGCAGGGCTTGTGCACAGGAGTGCAATAGGACTTGGGGAAACAGAGACCCCACTCTTGAAAGGCACACACAGGCTTTCTGTGCACTGGGTTCCAAGGTAAAACAGAGACTCCATAGAAATCTGGGTCAGACCTGCCTGTGGTCCTTGGAGGATCTTCTGGGAAAAGAAGGGGGTGATTGTGCCTCATTGTGGAGGAAGGACTTTGGAGGCAAAGGTCTCAGGACTAATCATCAGGGTGAACTCCTCTAGATGTGGCCATTTTGGAAAAATCTGGCCCCAACTATCAGGGCTTAGAAGCCACGGGCCAAACAACAAACTGGGTGGGAACACAGCCCCACCCATTAGCAAACAGGCTGCTTGGGATGCCTAAAGACTCCCTAGGCACACAGCTAACCCTAATCACACCCAGATACAAAGCCCCACCCACCAGAGGGATAGGAATCAGTTTCACCTTCCAGTGGGCAGGTACCAGTCCCTCCCATCAGGAAGCCTGCAACAAGCCCCCAAAATAATTACAGCCACAAGGGGGGCAGACATCAGAAGCAAGAGAGGCTACAACACTATTGTCTCCAAAAAGGAGGCTACACTAAACAATCTATACAAAATGAAAAGGCAAAGAATTGTGACTCAGATAAAGGAACAAGAAAAAAAACCCAGAAAAACAGCTAAGTGATCTGGAGATCACTAACATTCACATAAAAGACTTTAGACTAATGGTAATAAAGATGATTCTTGTTTTTCTTCTTCAGTTTATCTTGGAAATAAACTGTAGGCAAAGATTCATAAGTTACAAGAAACACTGAACAAAGAAATAGAAGATTTAAAGATTAAGAAAGCAGAGATGCAAAATACAATAACTGATATAAAAAATTCACCAGTAAGAAACAACAGCAGAATATAGGAGGCAGAAGAATGAATAAGTGAGGTGGAAGACAGACTGGTGGAAATAACTGACACAGAACAGAAAAGAAAAAAAAAGATTGAAAAGAGATGAAGACAGTCTAAGAAAACTCTGGGACAACTTTAAACAAACCAACATCTGTATTAATGGGCGCCAGAAGGAAGAGAGAGAGAGAAAGTGCCAGAGAAAATGGTTAAAGAGATAATAGCCAAAAACTTCCCGAACATGGGAAAGGAATCACTCAAACCCAGGAACCACAATGAGTACCATATAAAATAAATCCAAGGAGGATCACCTTGAGATACACATTAATCAAACTGACCAAAATTAAAGACAAAGAGAAAATATTGAAAGTATCTAGGGAAAAGAAACAAATAACATACAAGGGAACCCTGATAAGGTTATCTGCTGATTTTTCAGCAGAAACTCTACAGGCCAGAAGGGAATGGCACAATATACCTAAAGTGATGAAAGGAAAAAAAACCTCCAACCAAGATTACTCTACCCAGCAAGGCTCTCATTCAGATTTGAAGGAGAAATCAAAAGCTTTACAGACAAGCAAAAGCTAAGAGAATTCAGCACCACTAAACCAGCTTTACAACAAATACTAAAGGAACTTCTCTATATGGAAAAAAAAAGGCCACAACTAGAAACAAAAATATTACAAATTACAAGGCTCACTGGTAAAGTAATACATATAGTAAAGGTAGGAAATCATCCACATACAAATATGCTACCCAAACCAGAAATCATGAGAAGAGGATGGTACAAATGCAGGATACTGGAGATCCATTTGCAATTAAGACACTAGCAACTTAAAACAATCTAGTATATATAAACTACATAAAAACTTCATGGCAACTGCAAACCAAAAATCTACAATGGATACACACACAATAAGAAAAATAAATCCAAACACAACACTAAAGATAGTCATCAAACAATAAGAGAAGAAAACAAGAAAAGAAAGGAAGAAAAAAGACCAACAAAAGCAAATCCAAAGCAATTAATAAAATGCCCCAACCAAAAGACACAGACTGGCTGAATGGATACAAAAACAAGGTATATATATATATATATATATCTTCAAGAGACCCACTTAAGTTCTAGGGGCACATACAAATTGAAAGTGATAGGATGGAAGAAAATATTTCATGCAAATGGAAATCAAGGAAAGCTGGAGGAATTCCTGTTTGGCTCAGCAGTAACAAACCCAACTAGTATGCATGAAGACATGGGTTTGCTCCCTGGCCCCATTCAGTGGGTTAAAGATCCAGTGATGCTGTGAGCTGTGGTGTAGGCCAGCAACTGCAGCTCTGATTAGACTGGGAACTTCCGTATGCCATGGGTGCAGCCCTAAAACGACAAAAAAAAAAAAAAGAAAGAAAGCTGGGGAAGCAATACTCATATAAGACAAAATAGACGTTAAATTAAAGAATATTATAAGAAACAAAGAAGGACATTACATGCCGATCAAAGGATCAATCCAAGAAGAAGATACAACAATTGTAAATATATATGCACCAAACTTAGGATCACCTCAATATATAAGGCAATTGCTAACAATCTTAAAAGGAGAAATTGACAATAACATAATAATAGTAGGGAACTTTAACATCCCACTTACAGCAATGGACAGATCATCCAGACAGAAAATCAATAAGGAAACACAGGCCTTAAATGATGCATTAGACCAGATGGACTTAATAGATAGTTATAGAATTTTCCATCCAAATGCAGCAGAATACACATTCTTCTCAAGTGCACACAGAACATTCTCTAAGATCACACACTTGGCCACAAATAAAGCCTTGGTAAATTTAAGAAAATTGAAATCATATCAAGCATCTTTTCTGACAACAATGCTATAAGACTAGAAAATAACCACAAAAAAACTGCAAAAAACACAAACACGTGGTGACTAAACAACATGCTACTTAACAACAAATGGATCAATGAAGAAATCAAAGGAAATTAAAAATTACCTAGAAGCAAATGATAACAAAGACACAACAATCCAAAACCTATGGGATGCAGCAAAAGCAATGTTAAGAATGATATTTATATACAATCTCAGCTCAGGAAACAAGAAGTCTCAAATAAGCAACCTAACTTTATACCTAAAGCTATTAGAGAAAGAAGAGCAGACAAAAGCCAAAGTTAGCACAAGGAAAGAAATCATCAGAGCAGAAATCAAGGAAATATAAATGAAGAAAACCGTAAACTAAAAGCTAGCTCTTTGAAAGGATCAACAAAATTGATAAACCCTTAGCCAGACTCATCAAAAAAAGAGAGAGGACTCAAAACAATAAAATTATAAATGATGGAGTTCCTGTCATGGCTCAGTGGTTAACAAATCTAACTAGGAACAACGAGGTTGTGGGTTCAATCACTGGCCTTGCTCAGTGGGTTAAGGATCTGGCATTGCCGTGAGCTGTGGTGTAGTTCGCAGATGCGACTTGGACCTGGCATTGCTGTGGCTGTGGTGTAGGCTGGCAGCTACGGCTCTGATTAGACCACTAGCCTGGGAACCTCCATGTGCCACGGGTGTGGCCCTAGAAAAGACAAAAATAAATAAATAATAAATAAAAATAAAATAATAAATGCAAAAGGAGAAGTTACAACAGACATCACAGAAATACAAAGGATCATAAGGGACTAATACAAGCAACTCTATTCCAATAAAATGAATGACCTAGAAAAATGGACAAACTCTTAGAAAAGTACAATCTTTCAAGACTAAACCAAGGAAAGAGAAAAGATGAACAGACCAATCACAAGTCCTGAAATTGAAACTGTGATTTAAAAACTTCCAACAAACAAAAGTCCAAGACCGGATGGCTTTATAGGTAAATTCTATCAAAAATTTAGAGAAGAATTAATACCTATCCTTTTGAAGCTATTCCAAAAAATTGCAGAGGAAGCAACACTCCCAAACTCATTCTATGCGGCTACCATCACCCTGATACCAAAAACCAGACAAGGATACCACACACACAAAAAGAAAGAAAATCACAGGAGTTTCCATTGTGACACAGTGGAAATGAATCTGACTAGTATCCATGAGAATGAGGGTTCAATCCCTGGCCTCACACAGTGGATTGGGGGTCTGATGTTGCCATGAGGTATGCTGTAGGTTGTAGACATAGCTCAGATCCCACTTTTCTGTGGCTGTGGTGTAGGTTTGCAGCTGTAGCTCCGATTCAGTCCATAGCCTGAGAACTTCCATATGCCGCAAGTGTGGCTTAAAAAAAAATTACAGGCTGATATCACTGATGAACATATATGCAAAAATCCTCAACAAAATACTAGCAAACCAAATCCAGAAACACCTTAAAAGTATTATACACCATGATCGAGTGGTATTTATCCCAGGGATGCAAGGAATTTTTAATATCCACAAATCAATCAGTGTGATACACCACATTAACAAACTGAAGAATAAAAACAATATGATCCTCTCAACAGATGCAGGAAAACTTTTGACAAAATCCAACACTCATTTCTGATAAAAACCCTCCAAAAAGTTGGAATAGAGGGAACCTACCTCAACATAATAAAGGTCATATATGACAAACCCACAGATAGCATTATTCTCAATAGCGAAAAGCTAAAAGAATTCCCGCTAAGATCAGAAACAAGACACGGATGTCTGCTCTCGCCACTACTATTCAACATAATTTTGGAAGTCCTAGCCATGACAATCAGAGAAGAAAAATAAATAAAAGGAATCCAAATTGGAAAAGAAGAAGTAAAACTATCACTGTTTGCAGATGACATGATATTATACCTAGAAAATCCTAAAGCCACTACCAGAAAACAGAGTTCATCAATGAATTTGGTAAAGTCTCAGGATACAGAATTAATACACAGAAATTGACTGCATTTCTATATACTAACAATGAAAGATCAAAAGGAGAAATTAGGGAAACAATCCCATTTACCTTCGCATCCAAAAGAATAAAATACCTAGGAATAAACCTACCTAAAAAGACAAATGACCTGTACTCTGAAAACTATAAGATGCTGATGAAAGAAATCGAAGATGAGAGACAAACAGATGGAAAGACATACCATGCTCTTCAATTGTAAGAATCTATATTGTCAAAATGACTATACTACCCAAGGGAATCAACAAATTCAATGCAATCCCTATCAAATTACCAATGGCATTTTTCACAGAACTAGAACAAATACTTTAAAGTTTGTTTGGAAACACACAAGACCAAATGGAAATGTTGTAAAATTAGGTTGTGGTGATGGTTGTACAACTATAAACAAATTATTAAATTAAAAAAAACAAAAATGAAGAAAGCTTTGATAAACTCATTAGTAGACTGGACATGGCAAGGAAAGAATCTCTGAGCTGAAAAAAGACGGAGCAAAAATCCGAACAGAACATCCAAGGACGGTGGGACAACTACAAAAGGTGCATGTAACATACATGTAATGGGATATCAGAAGGAAAAGAAAGATAGAAAGGAATGGAAGCAATATTTGAAGCAATAATGTCTGAGAGTTTCCCCCAAACAAATTTCAGATACTAAACCACAGATCCAGGAAGCTAAGAAAACACCAAACAGGATAAATCCTCCTCCAAACTTACACCTAGGCATATCGTATTTAAACTACAAGAAGTCAAAGATAAATAAAAAAATCTTGAAAAAAGTCAAAGGGGAAAAGAAAACGTTACCTTTAGAGGATCAAAGATAGGAACTACATCTGACTTCTCCTCAAAAACCAAACAAGGAAAAAAAGAGCAGAGTGAAATATTTAAAATGCTGGGAAACAAAACCCACTAAACTAGCTCTGCACCATGTGAAATGCTCATTCAAAGTGGAGAAAGAAAAACTTTCTCTGAAAAACAAAACTCGAGAGAATCTGTTGCCAGTCGATCTGCCTTGCAAGAAATGTGAAAAGTTCTTCAGGCAGAGGAAAATGATATAGGTCAGAAACTTAGATTTACATAAAGAAAGAAGAGCATCAGAAAATAAATAAGTGAACGTAAAATTAAAACATATAGTTTTCTTATTCTTAATTGATCTAACAGTAGTTTGTTCAAAATAACAGTGGCAACAATGTCAATTTGTATGCTCAGGTACATACACATATTTATGTATAAATGAAATGAATGCAGAAATCACACAGGGACAGACGAGAGGAATTAGAAATATTTTGTTATTATAAGGTACTTGCATTACCCATGAATTGGTATAGTGTTATTTGAAAGTGAATTTGGATCAGTTGTTGATGTCCATGGCAAACTCTAGGGCAACCACTAAAAAGTAAAAAAAGAAAAATTTGATATGGTATGATATGCTAAGAAAGGAGAAAAAATGGAATCATATAAAAAGCTCCATTAAAACTACAAAAGGCAGGAAAAGAGTAGAAGACAAAAATAGAAACGAGAAACAAAGTCAATGAATAGAAAACAGTAAAACATACATTAGATATTTCTCCAGTCATATCAATAATCACTTTTAACATCAATGGTCTAAATACATCAATTAAAAGATAGATTGTCAGGGAGTTCCCATTGTGGTGCAGTGAAAATGAATCTGGGAATGTGGGTTCAAGCCCTGGCCTCGCTCAGTATGAAGGAGATTGTGCATTGCTGTCAGCTGTGGTGTAGCTTGCAGACACAGCTGTGGCTGTGGCACAGGCAAGCAGCTGTAGCTCCAGTTTAACCCGTAGCCTGGAAACTTCCATATGCCATGGGTGCAGCCCTAAAAAGCAAAAAAAAAAAAAAAAAATAGATTGCCAGAATAGATCAAAAACAAGACTCAACTATATGCTATATGTTGCCTATAAGAAACAACTTTATTTTTCTCTATTCTTTTTTATTTAAAAATATTTTATTTTATTGAAGCATTGATGTACAATATTATATAAGTTACAGGTGATTCACAATCTTTAAAGGTTATGCTCCATTTATAGCTGTCATAAAATATTGGCTATATTCCTCATGTTGTACAATATATCCTTGTAGCTTATTTTATACATAATAATTTGTACCTCTTAATTTCCTACCCCGATATTATGCCTCCCCTCTTCCCTCTTCCCACTGGCATCTGCTAGTTTGTTCTCTATATCACTGAGTCTGCTTCTTTTTTTATATTCACTAGTTTGTTGTGTTTTTTTAGATTCCACATATAAGTGATATCATATAGTAATTGTCTTTCTGTCCAACTTATTTCACTTAGCATAATGCCTGCCCTCCAAGTCCATCCATGTGGTTGCAAATGACAAAATTTCATTCTTTTTTATGGCCCAGTCGTGTTCCATTGTATATATATACACCACATCTTCTTTATCCATGATCTATTTATAGACACTTAGGTTGCTCCCAGACCTTGGAATAAATAATGCTGCTATGAATACTGAGGTGCATGTATATTTTTGAATTAGTGTTGAGGGTGTTTTTTTAAATATATACCCAGGAGTGGAATTGAAAGATCACATGGTAGTTTTAGTTTTTTGAGAAACACTTATTCAACCTTTACTCACTGTTTTCCACAGTTGCTGCATCAATTTACATTTCCATCAATAGTGTAGAAGCGTTCCCTTTTCTCTGCATCCTCACCAACATTTGTTACTTGTGTTCTTTTTGATGTGAGCTGATATCTCATTATGATATTTTTTTGAAATTGAAGAAGTTTTTTATGTTGCTAATAGTTAACACAAAGAAAGAAATATTTTAAATGTATACAATATTACTTTGCACATAATGATAGACACAGAGAAGACAGTATCCCAACATATACTTCACACAGACCTAATTATTATCATAGTCAATATTATACTACCTACTTTTCATTGTGTAAAATAAGCTTTCACCACTTAAATCTATAAGATAACTCAAAATAGTTCTATTTTCTGCCATGCATGGAGTTATTTTAGTATGAAAAACAGAGGCTCTTGGAAGCACTTCCATTGTTCTGGGGGCCCATTTGAAATTCCTCATAAACTAGTGGACCCATTCACTGTTAGATACAAACTTGCAAGTCATTAAGTTACAGAATTTTGGTGAAAATCATTATGAAGTATCTGTTTTCCTAATCCCCTTAAATAAGCAAACTCCATCAGTCCCTCAGTAACATCCATTTCCCTGATGATCAGTGACGTCGATCATCTTTTCATGTGCCTGTTGGTCATCTGCATTTCCTCTTTGGAAAAATATCTATTCAGTTCTTCTGCCCATTTTTTTTGTCTTTTTTAGGGCCACACCCGCAGCACCTGGAGGTTCCAGGCTAAGGGTCCAATCAGAGCTATAGGTCCAATCCTTCGCCAGAGCCAATGTGGGATCCAAGTCGCATTTGCAACCTACACCACAGGTCATGGAAACCTTAACCGGCAAGGCCAGGGATCAAACCTGTGTCCTCATGGATGCTAGTTGGGTTCGTTAACCACTGAGCCAAGACTCCTTCTGCCCATTTTTTAATTGGGTTGGTTGGTTGTTTGTTTGTTTTTGATGTTGAATTGTATGAGCTGTTTCTATACATTGGATATTGGATGGGATTAAGATGGTGGAATAGAAGGACTAGAGCTCAACTTCTCTCCTAAAAACAACAAAATTCACAACTAAAGGCTAAGCATTCTTCAACCAAATGGATCAGAAACCTTAAAAAAGATCCTACTCCAGAAGACAAAGAGGAGGCCACATCAAGAGGTAGGAGGGGCGATTTCACGATATAAACAACCCCATACCTCCGGGGTGGGAAGCCCCACAGACTGGAAATTAACTGGTTCACAGAGACTCACCTACAGGAGTGAGAGTTCTGGGCCCCACATCAAACCCTCACATGTGGGGATCTGGCACTGGGAGAAAGAGCCCCTGGAGCATCTGGCATTGAAGGCCAGTGGGGCTGGTGCGCAGGAGCTCCACGGGACTGGAGGAAATGGAGACCCCTTTCTTAAAAGGCACACACAGACTTTCACATGCACTGGGTCCCAGGGCAAAGCAAAGTCTCCATAGGAATCTGGGTCAAACCTGACCACAGTTCTTGGAGGACCTCCTGGGAAAACAGGGGTGAATGTGGCTTGTTGTGAGGGAAGGACATTGGAAGCAAAGCTCGGAATATCCAGCAGCATGCCTTTCCCTGGAGGTGGCCGTGGTTTTTTGGGAAAATCTGGCCCCACCCATCAGCACTAAGAAGCCCCAGGGCAAACAACTATCCAGGTGGGATCACAGCCCCACCCCTCAGTAAACAAGCTGCCTAAAGACCCCTCAGGCACAGAGCTGCCTATAATCCCATCCAGAGACAAAGCCCCACCCACCAGAGGGATAAGAATCAGCTCCACCTACCAGTAGGCAGGCATCAGTCCCTCCCATCAGGAAGCCTACAGCAAGCCCCCTTACCAACTTCAGCCACAAGGGGGGCAGACACCAGAAGTACATACATTGGATATTAACCTCTTATCGGTCATATCATTTGAAAATATTTTCTCTCATTCAGTAGGTTGTATGAGAAACCCACTTTAAATATAAAGACACATATAAATTAAAAGTAAAGAGATGGAGAAAAACATACCATACCAATACTAATTAAAAGAAAGTGGAAGTAGTGTAAATAGAGCTCAAACAGAACAGACTTTGGAGCAAGTTATCAGGGATAAAGAGAGGCATTACATAATGATAAAGGGGGCAACTGTCCAAGAAAACATAATCCTTAATGTGTTTGCACCTAACAATAAAGCATCAAAAATATGAGGCAAAAACCAATAGAACTGCAAGGGAAAATAGATGAATCCACATTATGATTAGACTTCAACATCTCTCTATCATAAATGGACAGATCCAGCAGGCAGAAAGTAAGTTAATGACATAGTTGAACTCAAGAGCACCATAAATCAACTGGATAAAACTGGCATCTATAGACTATGGATTACTTCATCCAATAACAGCAGATTACACATTCTTCTCAAGTTCATGTGGAACATTTGCCAAGATAGACTGCATTCTGGACCATAAAACACATGTTAAGTTTAAAAGAGTAAAAATCATATAATGTCTGCTCTCAGACCACAATGAACTTAAAGTAGAAATCAATAACAGAAAGATTGCTGAAAAATCACAAAATGGTTGGAGATTAAACCACATGCTTCTAAATAACACATGGGTCAAAGAATAAATCAAATTCTCAAGAGAATTTTTAAGATATTTTAAATTGAATGAAAATGAGAACACAGCTTATTAAAATTTATGGGATGCAGCAAAAGTAATGCTTAGAGGGAAATTGAGAGCACCAAATGAATATTAGGAAAAAAAGAGAGATCTAAAAATAAAGAATTTCTCCAACAAACAAAAGCTAAAAGAATACAGCAATAGTAAACCCATTCTAAAAGAAATAGTGAAAGGGCTTCTCTAAATAAAAAAGTAAGAAGACAATCAGGCTGAAGCAAGCAGATATAGGAAGGGGTTAACATACTTTAGAAAAAGGGCAATCACAAATCAAACCCAAACACTACATTCACAAAAACTAAAAAGAAAAGTACACAAGCATAAAATAAATGGAAATCATCCAACCAAAAAAAGAAAGGAACAAAGGAGAAAAACTTTTCTTGAAAAAGACACATGCACCTGTATGTTCATTGCAGTACTATTCACAATAGTCAAGACATGGAAACAACCTAAATGTTCATTTTGACAGATGACAGATGATTGGATTAAGAAGATGTGGTATATATACACGATGGAATACTACTCAGCCATAAAAAAGAACAAAAGGACACCATTTGCAGCAACATGGATGGAACTAGATACTCATACTAAGTGAAGTAAATCAGAAAGAGAAAGACAAATACCACATGATATCACTTATATCTGGAATCTAATATATGGCGCAAATGAAACTTTCCACAGAAAAGAAAACCATGGACATGGAGAACAGACTTGTGGTTGCCAAGGGGGAGGGGGAGGGGGAGGGAGTGGGATGGACTGGGAATCTGTGGTTAATAGATGCAAACTATTGCATTTGGAATGGATAAGCAACGAGATCCTGTTGTATAGCATTGGCATCTATATCTAGTCACTTGTGATGGAACATGATGGAGGATAATGTGAGAAAAAGAATTATATATACATGTGTGTCTGTGTGTTTGTGTGTGTGTGAGAGAGAGACTGGGTCACTTTGATGTACAGTAGAAAATTGACAGAACACTGTAAACCAACTATAATGAAAAAAATAAAAGTAAACAATAAAAAATAAAATAAAATCAATAATCTAAGTTTCCACCTTAGGAAACTAGAAAAAGAATTACAAATTAAATCCAAAGCAGAAGAAAAGAAATAATAAAAAATTAACATGGAAATTAATGAAACTGAAACTAGTAAATCAATGGAGAAAATTAACAAAACCAAAAGTGGTTCTTTGAAAAGATCAATAAAATCAATAAGCTTCTAGCCAAGTTAACTAAAAAAAAAAAAAAAAAAAGAATGAAGACACAAATTACTAATATCAGAAAGGAAAAGTGACATCACTACAAATCCCATGGGCATCAAAAAGATAATAAACAGATGCCATAGACAACTCTATGGCCCAAAATTTGATAATCTAGATGAAACAGACCAATTTCTTAAAAGACATAATCTGTCAAAACTCACACCAAGAAGAAATAGATAATCTAAATAGGCCTATATCTATTTAAGAAATTGAATCAATAATGAAGAGCCTTCCCAGAATTCCACTGTGGCTCAGTGGTAAGGAATCTGACTAGTATTCATGAGTATGTGGGTTTGATCCCTGGTCTAGCTCAATGGGTTAAGGATCTGGCACTGCTCTGAGCTGTGGTATTGGTCACAGACACAGCTCAGATCTGGCATTGCTTTGGCTGTGGCATAGGCCAGCAGCTACAGCTCCGATTTGTCCCCTAGCCTGGGAACTTCCATATGCCATGAGCACAGCCCTAAAAAAAAAGAGCCTTCCAAAACAGAAAGCACCAGGTCCAGATGGATTCACTGGTGAGGTCTATAAAATATTTAAGGAAGAAATTATACCAATTGTCTACAATCTCTTCCAGAAGACAGAAGAAGAGGAAATACTTTCTAACTCATTCTATGAGGCCAGCACTACTCTAATACCAAAACCAGATAAAGACATTATAAGAAACTACGGACCAATAACTCTCATGAACATAGATGCAAAAATTCTCAACAAAATATTAGCAAATTGAATTCAACAGTGTATTAAACAAATTATATATCACAACCAAGTGATATATCAGTTATGCGAGGCTGGTACAACATTTAAAAATCAATTAATGTAAACCATCACATGAATGAGTCAAAGAAAAACTATATGATCACATCAATGGATGCAGAGAAACTTTTGACAAAATCCAGCACCCATTTATGGTAAACACTCTCAGAAAACTAGGCAGAGAAGGGAATGTCCTCAACTTGATAAAGAACATCTACAAAAAGCTAACATCATACAAAGTGGTGAGAAATTCAAAGCTTTCCCAATTAGATGAGGGAAAGGCAAGGATGTACCTTCTCATTATTCGTTTTCAATACCATACTAGAAGTTTTAGTTAATGTGATAAGAAAAGGAAATAAAAAGGTATACACATTGGGCAAGAAATAAATAATATAAATAAATTAATATTTAAATCTTTCTTTGTACACAGATGACATGATTGTCTATGTAGAAAATATGAAACATTGGACCAAAAAAAACCCTCCTGGAACTAGTAAGTGATTATAGCAAGGTTGCAGTATATAAGATTAATATACAAAGGTCAACTGCTGTCCCATATAGTGAATAATGAACAAGTGAAATTTGACATTAAAAACACAATACCTTTTGCATTAGCACACCACAAATGAAATAATTACGTATAAATCTAACAATATATTACCGTATCTATGTGTAGAAAGCCACAAAGCTCTGGTGAATGAAATAAACTAAATAAATGGAGAGATACTCCATGTTCATACATAGGAAGGCTCAATAGTGTCAAGATGTTCATTCTTCCCAATTTGATGTATACATTCAAGCAATCCAAATCAAATCCCCAGCAAGTTAACTTGTGGATATCAACCAACTGATTGAAAAGGTTATACAGAAAGGCAGAAGACTCAGAATAGCCAACACAATATTGAAGGAGAAGAATGAAGTTGAAGAACTGACATTACCCTATTTGAAGACATACTATAAAGACAGTGTGGTATTGGTGAGAGAATAGACACATAATCAATGGAACAGGTTAGAAAGCCCAGAAATAGATCCACATAAATATAGTTAACTGGTCTTTGACAAAGAAGCAAGGCAATACAATAGAGCAAAGATAGTCTTTTAAACAAATAGTGCTGGAATAACTGGACGTCCACATGCATAAAAATGAATCTAGACATAGACCTTACAACTTTACAAAAATTAACTCAAAATTAATCATAACACAAAATTATCAAACTCCTAGCAAATAACCCAGGAGAAAATCTAGATCACTTTGGGTCTGGTGAAGACTTGTAGATAAAGCACCAAAGGTACAGCTCATAAAAGAAATCATAGATAAGCTGGGTTTTATTAAAATTAAAAACTTCTTCTCTGCAAAAGACAACGAAAACAGAATAAGAAAATAAGCCATTGACTGGCAGAAAATGGTAGCAAAAGGACTATCATTCAAAATATAGAAAGATTTCTTAAAACCCAACAAGAAAACAAACCAATTTAAAAATATGTCAGAACTTAAGAGATAACCTCACAAAAGACACGCAGACGGCAAATATACATATGAACAGAATGTCTCACATGTGTCATAAGGGGAGCTCAAGTTAAAAAAACAACGATGGAGTTCCCCTCGTGTCTCAGTGGTTCATGAATCCGACTAGGAACCATGAGGTTGTGGGTTCAATACCTGGCCTTGCTCAGTGGGTTAAGGATCCGGCATTGCCGTGAGCTGTGGTGTATGTTGCAGATGCAGCTCGGATCCCGCGTGGCTGTGGCTCTGGCGTAGATCTCCGATTAGACCCCTAGCCTGGGAACCTCCATATGCCACAGGTATGGCCCTAGAAAAGACAAAAAAAAATAAATAAAAAATAAAAATAAAAAAATTTAAAAAACAGTAAAAATGCTAGTTTTCTTCTTTCTTAACTGATTTAAAAATCAATTATATAGGAGTGCCTGCTGTGGCGCACTGGGATAGGCAGCATCTTGGGAGCACTGGGACGTAGGTTCAATCCCCAGACTGGCACAGTGGGTTAAGGATCCGGTGTTGCCTCAGCTGTGGTGTAGGTTACAATTGAGGCTCAGATCTGATCCCTGGCCAGGGAACTCCATTTGCTGCAGGGTGGCCAAAAAAAAAAAAATCTATTATATAAAAAAAAATATGTAGGGAGTTCCGTGGTGGTCTAGTGGTTAAGACTTGGCACTTTCACTGCTGCAGTCCAGGTTCAGTTCCTGGACTGGGAACTGAGGTCCCACATCAAGCCACTGAGGTCCAAAAAAAAAATGTATATAATGTATTGTTAGAGCTGTAACACACAGTTAGGTAATATAGTTACCAATAAGACCAGAGAGGAAGTGGGTAGAGGCAAGACTATATTGGACTAAGGAAAAGACTCAAGATAGAAACTCAAATCCACAGGTACAAATGAAGAAAATCAGAAATGTATTAATTTTAGGGTTACAAATAAATTTTAGTAAGTAGGTAAATTTGTAAATATGGAACCCATGAATAATAAAAATCAACTGTATACAGGAGTAACGTGTCACTGGAATTAAATTAGTATATATCTGAAGCTGATTCTGATAAATTAATCTGTGTATAAGCGTAAGAGCAACTAATTACTGAAAAATATAGTGTAAAATCATTTAAAAATTAAAATGCTACATTAGAAAATATTCATTTAATATGAAAGAATGTAGTAAAGGAGGAATAGAGGATAAAGACATAAAACAAAAACAGCAAAAACTTAATTGGCAAATATAAACACAATTATATAAATAATATTAAATGTAAATTAATCCAATCAAGGGGACATTGTCACAATGAACTAAAGAAACAGTTTAACAGTCTAACCATATGCTATCACATTTTAAATTCAAAGATACAAATACACTGAAAGTAAAAGAATATATATATATATATATATCATGTAAATAGTAACCTCAAGAAAGCTGGAGTGGGAGTTCCCGTCATGGCTCAGTGGTTAACTAATCCAACTAGGAACCATGAGGATGCGGGTTCCATCCCTGGCCTTGCTCAGTGGGTTAAGGATCCGGTGTTGCCGTGAGCTGTGGTGTAGGTCACAGACATGACATAGATCTTACGTTGCTGTGGCTGTGGTATAGGCCAGCGGCTACAGCTCCAATTGGACCCCGCGTCTGGGAAACTCCATATGCCATGGGTGCGGCCCTAGAAAAGACAAAAAAGACAAAAAAAAAAAAGAAAGAAAGAAAGCTGGAGTGGCTATATTACTACCAGACAAAATAGACTTTAAAGCAAAAAATGTTACTAGAGATAAGGAGGGGATTTTTACAATCATTTTATAATGATAAAAGGATCAATCCAGAAGATATAACAACTATGAGCATATATGCAACTAAAAACAGAGGAACAAAATACATGAAGCAAAAACTGACAAAAATAAGGGGAAAATAGACAATTCAATAATAATAACTGGAGACTTCAATTCTCCACTTTCAATAACGGAACTAGGCATAAGATCAACTTTACACTTTAAGCAATAGAAAAATAAGAGGAAACTAAACTCAAAACTAGCAGAAGGAAGGAAAAGTAAATAAAAGAGCAGAGATAAATGAAGTAGAGAATAGAAAAATTATAGAATTATTGCATTAAAAATTGGTTCTTTGAAAAGAAGAACAAAATTGACAAACCTTAGCTAGACTGGCCAAAATAAAAGAGAGATGACTCAAATTACTAAAATTAGATATGAAAGTGGGGACATTACCAACCTTATAGAAATAAAAAGGATTATAAGAGAAGAATATGCATAATTGTACACTAACAGATTAGACAACCTAGCTGTGATAGACAAATTCCTAGAAACACACAAACTACTTTGTGTGTTTGACTTAAGAAATAGAAAATATGACTTAAGAACTAGAAAATCTGAATAGAGTTTTAACAAGTAAAGACTTGGAATAAGTAATCAAAAATCTCCCAAAAAAAGAAAAGTCCAGACCATATTTTTACACTGGTGAATTCCACTAAACATCTAAGGAAGAGTTAACACTAATCTTTCTCAAACTTCAAAAAGTTAAAGAGAAGACATTTTCTAACCAGCATTAGCCTTATTCTAAAGCAAAACACATGACAAGAAAAGAAAACTACAGACAAAAACACCTTATACAAATGCAAAAATCCTCAAGAAAACACTAGCAAACCAAATCAGCAGTGTATTGAAATGGTTATATACCATGACCAAGTGAGATTTATTCCAGGAACCTGAAGATGGTTCCATATATGAAAATCCCTATCATTATAAAATACCACATTGGAGTTCCCGTTGTGGCTCAGTGGTAACAAACCTGACTAGGATCTATGAGGATGCGAGTTCAATCCCTGGCCTCAGTTAAAGGATCTGGCATTGCCATGAGCTGCGGTATAGGTTGCAGACGCAGCTTGGATCTGGCATTGCCAGGGCTGTGGCGTAGGCTGGCAGCTGTAGCTCTGATTCAATCCCAGCCTGAGAACTTCCATATGCTACACCTGTTGCCCTAAAAAGCAAAAAATATAAATAAATAAATTAATTAATTAATTTAATTAAACACCACATTAATAAAATGAAGGGAAAATGACCACATGATCATCTCAAATAATGTGGAAAAACTGACAAAATTCAGCACCTTTTCATGACTAAAAACACTCAACAATTGAAGAATAAAAGGGAACTTTCAAAACATGATAAGGGGCATATATGAAAAACCCACAGCTAACATCATACTCAGTGGTGAAAGACAAAGCTTTCTCACTTTGTTCCTTGTCAGGAACAAGACAAGGATGTCCTCTCTTGCCAACTCTATTCAATGTCATGTGGGCAGTTCTAGCCAAAGTATTCAGGCAAAAAAGAAAAGAAAAATTTATTGAAATAGGAAAGGAAGAAGTAAAACTATTTTTACTCACAGATGACATGATTTTATACATAGAAACTCCTAAAAAAACACACCAAAAAAACTATTAGAGCTAAAAAATGAATTTAGCAAAGTTGCAGGGTACCAAGCTAACAATATTGATACCGAAATCAGTCTCAATAAAGCTATTAAAATAAATTAAAACCAGACTACATTTTTGATATAAATATATTCCATAAGTATACTAGCCCTGACTGTTATATGGTATGGGCAACAAATATTGGATTAAAATTGTTTAGAGTAAGTGGCTCCTCGCTGGGGGCTACCCTTGGCCAACTTTCCAACTTTCAGTGCTGTGGCCGCATAGCCATAGCATGGCAGACAAGCGAGAGACTGGATGGGCAGGGGTGCCATTTCTACCCTCTTGATCCTTTGGCACCTTCTAGGCTCCTCCGTTCTGGAATAGAAGCCCCCAGTTTTCTTTTCCATCATTGATCAACTTATTTCCCATGGAGGCACACTGTGGTCTGGTGCTTGCCTAACTCTTATATTTCCCCTTTCGTCTTTGACCAGTCCCTGGATTTCAATATTTGTAATTGATAACTTCCAGCCTTCAGACTCTGCAGCTGAGAGAGCCTGAACTTAGGAGACCTGAGCTCAAATTTCACCTTCCTAGCTGTGTGTCCTTGGCAGGTCACTCAAACTCAGTTGCCTCATCTGCAAAGTGAAAATAACAACTCCTACTTTATACAGTTGTTTTGAAGATTCAATGAGACACTATATTTGAAAGCATCTGCTGAATTGAATCCAACATCCTCTTTCATTTCAAACCACCATGAAACCATTCAGTTTACCAGTTTATATCAGCTAACTTCCTTTAGACAGAAATTAGGAAACAGAGAAAGAAGTAGAGAACAGAGAAAGGGCTAGATTTTACTCCCAGGTGTATGGTTCTGGAGAGCACAACCAGTAATGTTGCTATTTAACAACTCGCTCTGTAGCTGAGGACCACCTAGTGAGCAATCTCATAGAAAATAATGGGTTCTCATATATCTGGAAAAAACTATAATTTGAAAAGATACATGCACCCCAATGTTCATAGCAGCACTATTCACAACAACCAAGACATGGAATCCACCTAAATGCCCATCAACAGAGGAATGGATAAAGAAGATGTGGTATATACATATATAATGGAATATTACTCAGCTGTAAAAAGAATGAAATAATGCCACTTGTAGTAACATGGGTAAACCTAGAGCTCATCATATTAAGTGAAGTAAGTCACACAAAGATAAATATATCACTTATATGTGAAATATAATAAAAATGATATAAAAGAACTTATTTACAAAACAGAAACGGACTCATAGATTTCAAAATCAAACTTATGGTTACCAAAGGGAAAACACAGAGGGGAGGAATAAATTAGGAGTGAGTTTGGGATTAACATATAGACACTAATATACATAAAATAGATAACCAACAAGGACCTACTGTATACCACAGGGAACTCTACTCAATATTTTATAAATAACCTATATGGGGAAATAACCTGAGAAAGCATGGATATATGTATAATTTATTCACTTTGCTGTACATTTGAAACTAACACAATAAATTTCTTAAAAAGGGGTGCTCCTCCTGCCCCAACTCAGCCCCATTGCCGCCCAGCAATGGCCTATTTCAGATACATGAACGATGGATAAAGTAAGCCAGCAACTGTCATTGCCTAAGTGGCCTTCTTCCAGCCAAGGACCTTTATTGTTTCTAGCAATGTAATGAGCTGCGAAGGTAGACTTTTGTGAGGAAACTATTACTAGGCCACCAGGATTGGCCACCACTTTCAGCTTGGGCTAGCCAAGGGTCCAAGCTAAATCCACTTGGCTACTTGGGGGCTCAGATCAAAGTTTGATGGGAAGGACGTGTTCAACTCCGCAGCTACACTGAGACTCTGGGATTAGCAGTGATTTGCAGTTCTCCATGCTCTCTGGGGATATCCTCAAGGAGCTTTCTGGCCCTAAGCCTACTGCTGGGGCCTGGAATGCAGCCTACCCTCGCTCCCCACCCCCAGCACATAAACATTCATGATCCACTGTAGAAACCCCAGTGCCTATTCAAGATCAGCTCGTATGTCACCTCAAGCAGGAAGTTTTCTCTGGAGCTCCTTCCCTCGCTACTGCCAGATGTGAGCCTCCCTCTTCTCCATCTCCTCATTGTTCCTCTCCTAAGGCATTTATCACATTCTGTCATGTCTAATGGTTATTTATGTGTTTGTCTTATCCCTCCTTCTCTACTATAGCCAGGGACTGGGGCCAATTCATCTCTGTACCCCCCACAGTGCCTGCCACAGAGTAAGAGTTCATTCATTCAGTCAACAAATATTGACCGACCACCTACTCTGGGTACTTGCTGAATATTCAGGAAGCAGACACCTGGGCCTGCTTAGAACACTGCTACCACTTCAAATTCCCCTTAGATGAGACATGTCTCCGAGGCACTCCTTTCCCACCTTACCCTGGGGTGCAGAGGCAGGCATGGCGTTCTCTTGAAAGAGGGGAAGTTAACTGGCCCTCCTCCCTTCCTCCAGGGAGTTACAAAAGATGCAGCTGTTGGGAGCACGTGCTTAATCCAAAATGATGGTGTGCAGCTCAGCCCAACACTCCTCAATGCCAGCCCACACTAGGACCCCTTGAAGAGTTGTGCCCCTGGGGAAATCCATGCAGTATAGAGTGCCAGGTAGAGCTCTCTCCCAATCCCAAGATGTCCACCTTTTCCCATTGGCCCCGTGGTCCCCCCACCAGGGGCTACTGAATATTTACACGGTCTCAGGAGATTGCATATAATGAATTACATGCTCTGAGAGTTTCTGCATTTTGGAAAACTCCAGTCTAAAAAAATGTAAGGCTCTTATTCTATGGTCTGATCCGGTGATTTAGGTAGGCAGGGGAGCCCATTCTTTTGTCCCCTTAGCCCCACCAGAGGCTTGTAGAGCTGAGTTATGGCTCCCAGACTGAGCCAGGAGGAAAGCGGGACTACCTTTTGGGTGCAGGGACGCTAACGCACCCCAACAACATGGAAACAATTCCTGGGAATATTATCTTTGAATGGAGTGTGAGGCAGTCCTCAGAGCACCGGATTAGGGGTCGGGGATGGATTTGCACCCCAGTTTAGTTACTTATTACCTATGAGCAGATTATCGCTCCTTTCTGAGCCTGTTTCCTCATCTGCAAAATGGGATTAATAATCCACTCAGAACCGTGCAGTACTCCAGTCATCAGCCAGGACCCTGCCAGAATGTAATTTATGGCATGAGAAAAAAAGAAAGATTGCACTTCTTTTATATCATTCTTTTAAAAAAAACTGCTGTTTAGAAAAGGTTGTCATAGAAAAGGTCTTGTCACCGGGGCTGACAGGAACCTTAGTGATCTTCTTGTCCAACCATCTCATTTTATTGATGGAAAAACCAAGCCCCAGAGAGGGTAAGGTCTGCCTCAGGTCAATCGAACGATACATTGTCCGAGGAATGTCCCTTTATCAAGCACCACAAAAGCTGGCTTTTGGGAAGAACTGACTTCTGAGGCTCTGCTGGCCCCAGTACTCAAAAGTCAAGGCCACTGCTCCTGAGAGTTTTCTAATCTAAAAAGAGCTCATTATTGATAAACCTATGTTATTTCCTTCAACTACATTGTGAAGAAAGATTAAAGGTGACCAACAAGAAGAAATTTGGAGGACAATGGAAATGTTCATTCTCTTGATTGTGGTGATGAGTTTATGGATACATGCATATATCAAAACTCATCAACCTGTATATTTTAAATATGTGTAATTTATTGGCAGCCAAATGGATCTCAGGAACATTGTAAAAAAGAGTGGAGGAACCCAAATGTTGAGCTGAGGAAGAGCTTAACAGGGCCTGAGTATTGCTAGGGTGGCCTCAAAGGAGCTTTGTTGTTCAAGATCAGCATTCCTTCCACCTCGTTTCATGGAGGCACCATGGGCAGCTTTCTTGGAAGTTGTCATGTCTGGGCCTCCCGGAGCCCTGAGGCTCCCCTCTGCTACTCAGCTGCTGCAGAGCATAGGGCCCACCACTCATGGTCCTCAGGCTGTGTCCTGCTCTTTAGCTCACTTTTTGACTCCTTTCTCCCTAAAGATTCAAGGGAAACCTTCAGTCCAAATTGAATGAAAACTCAAAAAGTTTAGGAGTCCATGAAACTCCTGGTTAAGTCATTTGAAAGATGTCTATCATCTCCCTCTATAACCATCTCACTTCCACCCCCGGCCCCGTCATCTTCCCTCACCTCGCAGCTCCCTGAGGGAATATATATGTGGTACCTAGGATTGGCTTCCAAGCCACAGAATTGGTCCTTTTTCTTTTCTTTTCTTTTCTTTTCCTTTTCTTTCTTTCTTTCTTTCTTTCTTTCTTTCTTTCTTTCTTTCTTTCTTTCTTTCTTTCTTTCTCTTTCTTTCTTTCTTTCCTTCTTTCCTTCCTTCCTTCCTTCCCTTTTCCTTCCTTCTTTCTTTCCTTTTCTTTTTTTTTGTCTCCCCAGTTCAACAAATGTTTTTTGAGAATTTGCTATGTGCAGCGCTGGGCCCCCTGGGAAACAAAGACGCCTAAACAACTTCTCTGCCCTCCACATAAACTCAAAGCCTGGGACACAAATAAGTCTTATGGTGGTCAAAACATGATGCATGCTGTGAAGATTCTGCCAGGTTGGAGCTTTGCCAAAAGAAGCGGTGCTTGCTTTGACCCAAGGCCCTGGGGGAACCTTCATGAGGTGGTACCATAGAGCTGAGCCCTCAAGGATGGGTCATTTTCCCTTATGAAAATATGAAGTGGCATCTGGATGGTATTTAGCGTTTACAAAGGGTTTTTCATATAATTCTGTCTCATCATCATAACTGTTTACAAAGTAGGTGGACTGTATCATTAGGCCCATTTTAGAGACAAGGAAATTGAAGCTCACTGGAGATAAGCCTGGGAGATATGACATCCAACCCAGGGCTACAGATCTAACCCTTCTTACTATTCCATAAAGCTGCTTAATAGGCAGAGGTGGGAGGAGCAAGGTGGCCAGATAGCCAGGATGGTTATTTTGGACCGTAGGAAAATGAGGATTGTCTAAGGAAGTGGTAGATTACAGTACTGGAAAAGCTAATTGGGATCCACATGTTGATAGCTTTCAATGCCAGGCTAAGGGTGTGTGTATTTACCACCTATGTTGTATAAGAATAGGGATAGATGTTAACTAGACTTACTGAGGTGATCATTTGGCAATATATACAGATACTGAATCCTTACGTTGTATACCTAAAACCAATACAATGTCATATATCAATTATATCTCAATTTTAAAAAAAGAATAAGGTGAGAATTAGTGCTTGGAAAGGAGGTGGGGACAACTCCAGTGAGGTTTGTAAGGGGCTTCCTTTGCTTTTTTAGGCCCCCCCAAAACAAACAACATTAGGGTGACCCCTGTCCCCCTCCTCAGCCATGAGTAGATTTCCAGAGAAGGCACAAGGAGACACTCATCCAGGTTAAATAACAAAAGCCATTTCCTTCCAAGCAGCTTGCTTTCCAGCTCCCACGGAGGGGGCAGTAAGGTCAGGGAGCAGAAGGCAATGAGAGAGGGTAGGAAGATAAAGGGAGGGCCAGGAAGGGAAGTCGGGCTCCAGGCCATATCCTGACAGCCAGCCGAGCCCAGCCTGAGGCTCTCCAGAGATGCTCTGGCCAGTTTCCCACTAGGACAAATTCAACTTTAATCAATCTGTTTTCCCCTCCAGCTCATTGTTGTTGCAGGCAAAAGAGAAAGCCCTTGTGTTGGGAGACCTTTCGCTATTATCCCAGCAGCGGCAGTGGTAGCATGCACAGGGCAGGAAAGGGCAGGCCCAGAGAAGACCCGTGCAAAGCTCACGTTAGTCAGGGACCCTGAGGCAGGTTACTGAGCTTCTCTGCACCTCGGTTTCCTTTAGTATCGAAGAATACCCGCTGGGCTGGCAGGAGAACTCGAAGAGCTCAATCAGATGGAAGCCTGGTGCAATGCCTGGCTCCTGGGAGGGACTCAGTAGATGCTGGCTTCCTCAGTTCCTTCCCGCTGCACCTAGAACGGCTGCCAGGGGATGCCCGGGACACAACAGAGCAAGATGTTATCTCCGGAACAGAAGCACTTGAGCCTAGTGTAGGTTTTTTCAGGCCAAACAAGGTTTAGGAATGCATCCCATGCCATGTTTCAGGAGGATAAGGGCTGGGAGAGTGCAGATTAAAAAAAAGGAAGAGATTTGAAAAATCCTCTTTCTAGAGGGTCCAGGCAGGGCTTGGGAGGTAAACTGTCAAAAGGAGATTTGACCAAAGCAGAATAATCAGGTTTAGTCACCATTGCTTCTGCCCTGAATTTCAGCAAGGAAAGCATGAGAGGAAGCTGATGAAGAAACAAAACATAGTCAATGGCCTAGTTATTCATGCTCATGGAGGAGACTATTAGTAGATCTAATAGATCTAATTGATTAATAAATCTTCTCCAGGTTTTCCTTGTTCTTACCAGAAACAGAAAGGCCCCCAGAACCAAATGCTGGTAAATCCTGTTGGGGTTTTATTATTAGAGCCCTGTCTTATCACTAATTATTAGACAGGCAGGTCACTCTAAGGCAGTGTGTCCCCATCTCCAGTCACCTGTGGACCACCTTCCCGATTTTCATGAGAGCCACATACCACCTGAACTATTATTTAATTCATTATTTTCCCTTAAACTTCTCACCGTTTCACTTAAACTATGTATCGCTCATGTAAATAGGAAACCACTACCATGTGATCTAAATTAAAGGAACCCATGAAAACAAACGCACTGCCGTTAAAGTAAAAGTATTCATTCATGTCCCATCTAAAAGCATGAGATGCAACATCACTAATTATTAGAGAAATGCAAATCAAAGCTGCAATTAGGTGGAGTTCTCTTGTGGCACAGCAGGTTAAGGATCCAGCATTGTCACTGCAGCGGCTTGGGTTGCTGCTGTGGCATGGGTTTGATCCCTGGCCTGGGAAATTCCATGTGCCATGGGTGCAGCAAAAAAAAAAAAAAATCTACAATGAGATATCACCTCACACCAGTCACAATGACCATCATCAGAAAGTCTACAAACAGTAAATGCTGGAGAGGGCATGGAGAAAAGGGAACCCTTTTTTACTGTTAGTGGGGATGTAAGTTGATACAACCACTATGGAGAACAATACCGAGGTTCCTCAGAAAACTAAATATAGAACTACCACATGACCCAGAAATCCCTCTCCTGGGCATATATCTGGAGAAAACCATAATTTGAAAAGATACATGCATCCCAATGTTCATTGCAGCACTATTTATAATAGCCAAGACATGGAAGCAACCTAAATGTCCATCAACAGAAGAATGGATAAAGAAGATGTGTATTCCATATACACAATAGAATACTACTCAGCTATAAAAAAAAGAATGAAATAATGCAATTTGCAGCAACATGTGGAATTGAATAAAAAATGATACAAAAGAACTTACTCACAAAACAGAAACAGACTCAAAGATTTCCTCTTTGGTTACCAAAGGGGAAACATGAGTGGGAGGGATAAGTTAGGAGGGTGGGAATAACATATTCATATTACTATCTATAAAATAGATAAGTAACAAAACCCTACTGTATACCACAGGGAAATCTACTCAATACTCTGTAATAATCTATATGGGAAAAGAATCTGCAAAGGAATGAATATATGTGTATATAGTGATCAACTGATTCACCTTGCTTGTATACCTGAAACTTATACAACACTGTAAGTCAACTATACTCCAATAAAAATTTTTTTAAAGATATCAACAGGCTATAAAGAATTTTGTGCCAATAAATAAATAAATAAAAATAAAAGTATTAGCTGTACCCCCACTCCCAGGGCAACACAAGCCCACTTTAAGAAGAAGATTCTAGAGAACAAGATCTCTGCCTTGAGGATGAAGCTTGCATCGCGACAGACCTGGTGGCCAAGCTCCTGCCTGGAAAGGAAACCAGGCTGGAGTGGGAAGGCTCTGCTGAACAGGTGGTTTGCAACATGGTGTCTTTAGGTCTTACCTTGGAATCTCCTCCCAGATTATGGAAAGTTATATGGCACCTACTGCTTAGGAACAGGCGGGGAGCTGGGCCAGAAGGCAGGCAGGTGAGGGAGTAGCTGGGCGGGGCCTGGCTCTTGCTGGTTCAGACTGCATCCCTACTGGACCCAAAACATGCACTCAGGAAACTTGTGTATTTAATATGCTGCTAATTGTATTTTCTTCCCAATGATTTCCTCCTTGCTCTAATGCATTATTTTATAAATTTCCTGTTGAGAATACCAGATGTCCCAGGAGCCCAAAGAGAAGGATGTGGGTCTGGTGCCCGGGTGGGTTAACAAGCAGCACACCTGAGGCCACCTGGGGTAGTGTGAACAGCAGAATCAGTGAGCAGACTCCAAAAGGAAGATGAAACTAGAGAAATGCATCCCTTCTCCACCTGGAAACCCTCCTACTATAGCTCTTGCCTGCTAAGAACTCGAAGAGGCTCCCTTTTTGTTCTTACTTTTGTTTTCCATGACGGTCCTCAGCTCTTGATATTCATTCAGAGATCAGATAGCAAAGGAAGCTCCTGGACAATATCTTTAATGGCAAATTCAGGCCTTTTGATAGCTACCCTCTCATAGTTCCTTTTTCTACTCCTCATCTTATATAATGGAAAACAGGCAGGTCTCAAAGAAGGCACAGAAATGCTTGACTGACAAACAAAAATAGGCTTTTTGCATGGAGGGAAGGGCAGGTTTTTTCCGCTCTTTTTTTTTCTTTTCTTTCTAGGGCCACACCTGCAGCATATGGAAGTTCCCAGGCCAGGGAGTCAAATCAGAGCTGCAGCTGCAGGCCTATGCCACAGCCATAGCAACATCAGATCTGAGCTGCATCTGTCACCTATGCCACAGCTTGTGGTAACTCTGGATCCTCAACCCATTGATTGAGGCCAGGGATCAAACCCACATCCTTAGGGATACTATGTTAGGTCCTTAACCTGCTGAGCCATGACAGGAACTCCTGCCTACCCTTTTAACCAGAAAATGGGTTCAAAGAAATCTGCCACCTCCTGACTTTTCCCTTCTTCTCCATTCCCTGAGTCTTTTCCTCTCCAGGCTGGCTGGCTGGCTGTCACTGTAGGGTGGTACTATATAGGCCAGAGATGACAGAAAACAGAGAATCAAAGACATCTAAGGCTTAGGGAAAGCCTGGTCCACAAGCATGGGCAGAGAGTAGAAAAGGATGTGGGACTGAGGCTGGTTAAGGAATTATAGCCTTCAAAACGTATGGAGAGTCCAGAGGTAACTGACTGTACAACAAAGGCTTCTTTAAGTCAAGATAATTCTAACCTACAAAACAATGGACATGTCCAACCTCCAGGTGTGCTTGAAAATCAAAGCTAAATGCACAGCCTCATAGGCAGGCCAAAAATTTCCCTACCCAGCACATGAAAAGATGCTCAACATGACTAGTGATTAGGAAAACGCAATTCCAAATCACAATGAGGTACCACTTCATATCCATGAGGGTGACTATTTTTTTAAGGCAAAAACAAACAAACAAACAAAAAACAGTGTTGGTGAAGATGTAAAGAAATTGGAATGCTTGTGGTTCATTGCTGGTGGGAATGTGAGGTGATGCAGCCACTTCTGAAAACAGTATGGTAGGTCCTCAAAAAATACTCCAAAGAATTGAAAGCAGGGACTCAAACAGATATTTGTACATTCGTGTTCATAGTAGCATTATTCACAATAGCCAAGAGTGGAAGCAATTCAAATATCCAGTTTGTGGATAAACACAATGTAATATAGACATTCAATGGAATATTATTCAGCTTTTAAAAGGAAGGAAATTCTGACACTTGCTACAACATGGATGAAGCCTGAAGACATCATGCTTAGTGAAGTAAGTCAGACACAAAAGGACAAAGGCATGGTTCCTCTTACATGAGGTACCTAGAATAGTCAAATTCATAGAGTCAGAAAGTAGAACAGTGGTTGATAAGGGGTTGGTGGAGAGGGAAATGGGGTGTTACTGTTTAATGGGGTACAGAGTTTCAGTTCTGGAAGATGAAAATGTTCAAGAGGAGTTCCCGTCGTGGCTCAGTAGTTAACGAATCTGACTAGGAACCATGAGGTTGCAGGTTCGATCCCTGGCCTTGCTCAGTGGGTTAAGGATCTGGCGTTGCCATGAGCTGTGGTGCAGGTGGCAGATGCAGCTCAGATCTGGCGTTGCTGTGGCTGTGGCGCAGGCCAGTGGCTATAGCTCCAATTCGACCTATAGCCTGGGAACCTCCATATGCCATGGGTGTGGCCCTAAGAAGACCAAAAAGAAAGAAAGAAAGAAAATATTCTAGAGATGGATGCACAACATTGTGGATATACTTAATGTCACTTAAAAAATGGTTAAAATGGGGAGTTCCCTAGTGGCTCAGTGGGTTAAGGATCTGGCATTGTCACTGCAGTGGCTTGGGTCACTGCTGTGGCATGGATTCAATCCCTAGCCCAGGAACTTCCACATGCTGTGGGTGCAGCCAAAAAAAAAAAAAGGTTAAAACGGTACATTTAATCAATGTATGTATGTTTTATCACACACACCCAAAGAATGCGTTTGCCCAATACTAAAGGCAAATGAAGAGAAGGGACATGGAGTGACTCCCCCAGCTCCCTAAGGCTGTCACCCCTGCTCACAACCCAGAGAGACATGACCAGGGGGAGGGGGTTGAACCACCCCAGGTGCTCACTGGAAAGCATGAGCACCAATGAAACAAGGAATAAAGTGAGGGGCCCCTCTGTGTGTCTGCAGGAGGTAGCATGTCACTAGTCAAGGAAGGAGGTAAGGAAAGGAGAAACAAGGAAATACAGAGCCAGGAGGAAGGAGCACAGGGAGTGGAGGAAAAGGGCTTCGGGGCAGTATGGGGACATGGTGGGTGCTACCAGCAGACAAGTACTTATCCTACCCAGTGGGAAACTCCGGGGCTTCCAGCAGCTCCCCTTAATCCAAGCAAACCCCAACAAGAAGGGAAGCCATCCACCCCCTTCACTTATTCTGTGAGTAGCTGTTTTAGGTGCAGCCTCTGGGCTAAAGGCTGCTGGTGTCAAGAAGGAACCAGAGATGAAACATGCTTTCAGGGAACTCACAGATTTGTAATTGTAAGGAAAACGGGCAAATATACTACTAACTAGAACCTAAGGGAAAAAGCGCCTAGAACAAATCCGAGTAAACTCTGCAAAAGAGCTAGGAAGGAAAAATCCTGTCTGGCAGAACAGGCTGAGGGGAATCATGAAGGAGATGGCCTTTAGGTTGGGCATTGAGAGCTGGGCAGATTGGAGTCTGTGATTTTTGTTTTGTTTGTTCTTGAGAAATAAGCTCTATGCTCATCATTTACAATATCCCAAATCAATTTTCCTCAACCTTTTACTTACAGCAGGGCTTTATGTCAGCTTTACATCTAAAAATCTTAGAACAAAGTAGTTTACAGAGCTTGTCAGTGCAGGTGAGATTCGGACATGTGACCACAAAGCTATCAATTACTATTCAAATACTGATCATCAATTTTTTTTTTTAGAATTTTGGTATATTTTTAACGTTGTTATTGTGTTTTAAATTGGTTTCTACAAAGGTTGCATTTTTTTCCCAGGTCTGTTGATCATCCAAATATACGTAGACACATAGAGTTGGACACTGTCAGCTTCCGACTAGAATTTGACACCACACCAGAATCTGTGAGGTGCCAAATACACAAATAAAACTGAAAACACTGTATCTACTACCTATATATTTTTTCAACATGATGCCAAGTGTACAGGCATCTGGAGATACATATACATATATTCAGATATATACATACTCAGTTTGGGTGCCATATATGTCACATTTGAATGTGGAGCATTGTAAAAGATGAAGTCTTGTTGAAGTCTTGGAATACCATGTTCAGGAGTTTGGACTCAACTCGAGTGCCGCCATCAGAATGAGAATTAACCCCTTTCCCCATCATGCTAAAGGCTGCAGCTCAATGTCAGGATAGGCCAGAAATCAGTAGGATGTGGCTGATGCCAACCCCACAGAAATGGCCACATGGTTTAGAGTGGAAATGACAAACAGAGCTGTGCAAGTCAGGTCACAGGGATGGGGAGAGCTGACAAGCCACAAGAAGGACCCACCATGTCACTGGTAAGAGCAGAGCCATGGCACAAATGCTCACCCAGGACCATAAGAAGCCGTACGGCATGTGTCATTCCAGGACATTTATAGTGGCAGGAATCCCTGGGGACATAAGGGCACAAGGACCTCTCCCTGTAGCTGCCACCCAGCTGCTGATGCAAACTCCAGCTGGAACTGAGGCCAAAAGTCCAGCTCTCCTCCAGTATTTAAGCCCCTCCCCCAATTGTCCACCCTCAGGCTCACTAACTCCTCTGCTTTTTTTCCAGTCCCAATGCACCAGCAGGCAAAATACCATGGCAACCTGCCCTGAACGGGGAGCTGGGAGTGCTGTGTACCGCTGGCCGTGTTGGGTCCAGCTGGGCATTGGGACCAGCCACCGCTGCAGCTCCCTATGGTCTCGCCTTCTTGCTTGCCCCCACGGGCTTCCTCTTCCTCTGGAAGCTAGCCTTTGCCTCTCACCTGGGCCAGCTGGGCAGCCCACAGGCACCTGGCATGTGTCCCTGGCTGGACAAACTAGTGGCTGCACCTACTAGCCAAAGGATTTCAGGTGGAAAAAAAAAATACTCTGATGGATGGAGCAGAGGTCTGCAGAAATCCATGAAATGGATAATCCAGATCCACCACTTGGAACGCAAAAGCGCATGCTCAGTTGGCCGCACTCTCAGCCCTCCCTCCTGGAGCCCAGGGCCCCCTGCTGCTGGCCTGCAGGCAGTGGTGTGATCTGGAGAGGCAAGAGGTCACGCAGCAGGCCCTAGGGAAGTGTGCTGCCCCCTCCCCACCCCCAAGCCTGCTATGTGGCATCCTGGGGAAAAGAACCAGCCCCCCATTCCCAGTCTCAGCTCCCTGTGTGTGGCTCAGTGTGCGGAAGGGGGAGGGGGATTTTGACTTTCTGATGAGCTTGTGCACTCAGGCTGTGGGATCTTGGCCTTCCTGCTTGCAGGCAGGGCTGAGTGACTCCTGCTTTAGCCAAGCAGAAGAGGGAGTGGAGAGCAGGCCAAGTCAAAAAGCAAGTTGAAGATCTGATGCAAGGGTGGCAGTGATTGTCTAAGCAGATGTCAGGGAGCGGCCACCTTTGGGTGAGGGTGGCGGAACTCAGTGACTGCCTGATGCAGTGGCCTGGAGTTTTGCATCCCTATCTGTGAGCCAAGCAAGTCTCCAACAGAGTGACTCACTCCTCCATCCCTATACCTTCAGCCAGGGAAGTTCAGAGATGCTAACCTTCTGGGTGGCACCCAGACTGTGGAGATTTCTGGAGCCTGTTTGGGTTCATCCTGGCCCAGATCTCCAGCCTGTGTCTTTCCCACCCTTCATCACCTAACGTGCTCCTCTCCATCCTTCCTAACTCTTCTCAGACCTTCTCTCCTCCAGGAAGCTTACCCCAAAGCCCTTTTTCAGCCCAGCCCAGCCCAGGGTCCTCTCTGTCCTCGTCACTCTGAATGACCTCTGACATGGGGGCTCTGACAGAACAGTGCTAACATTTTATTTGATGAAGTAAAGGCATTTTTGTAAAAAAAAAACTGCTATTTACAACAATCAAGACTTCAAAAAAGAAGACTTCATAAACAAGAGGACATTTTAACATCCAAAAGTTGGAATGAAAATTTCAGAATTTAAAAAACGGAGCACACTTGGCTTTATAAAAAATTACATCATTTTTCTCATTTCCAGCTCCGAAGAGTGAAAACCTTATGAAGGATGAGCACCAAGTTGCATTTGGGAACTACAGACCTAGCTAGACAGCAAGTAGACAAATAAAAGCCCATCTTGCGAGTTCCCATTGTGGCTCAGTGGGTTAAGAACCCAACTAGTATCTCTGAGGAGGTGGGTTTGATCCCCGGACTTGGTTAGTGGGTTAAGTAAGGATCCAGCATTGTCCATATCTGGCATTGCCGTGAGTTGTGGTGTAGGTCGCAGATGCAGCTTGGATCCTGCGTTGCTGTGGCTGTGGTGTAGGCTGGCAGCCGCAGCTCCGATTCAACCCCTAGCCTGTGAACCTTCGTATGCCGTGGGTGCAGCCCGAAAAAGAAAAGAGAAAAAAGCCCTTCTTCGAAGACATGTGAGCACTTCCCCTGCATTTGGACGACATGTCCTCACCACCCCCTGACTTGTAGATATCATTATTCCCATTTTACACATGAGAAAATGGAGGCTCAGAAAAATGAAATCACTTGCCCAAAGTCGCAAGGTTTGGGAGGACGCAACACAATGGTATCTGCAATTCAACTTAAGTATTTGTTGAGAACAGATTCCTATGGAATCCAGTCTTGTTCTGCCGAATGCAAAATTGAAGACAGCATGTCCCATATCCTCACAGAGCTCACAGGAAAGCAGGGACACCACAGATAACTCGGATTACATCACCACCTCTCAAGGCTGTTGTGACAAGGAATGACATGACTTATGAAGGCTCCTAGCATGAGACCAGGCATCCAGTAGGCATTCAATAAATATTAGTTTCTTCATTTCCTTTCCTTCTTCAAAGCATCAGAGAGGGATGTGGAAAACAGCCCCGCTGCCAACAAGCACCCAGGCCTCCCAGCCCCAGTGCAGTCTGCTTCCAAGCACTCAAAAAGTGCTGGGGAATTGTGTCCCTTGACATTTAATACAGTCCTTTTGGTCTGTTTCTGGGAGTTGAAGATAAGTGCATCTGAGGGAAGAGGTTAGGAAGGGCTCAAGAAAGCTTCTTGGAGCTCTAGGCCAAGAGTCAAGGACCAGCTTGAGTGAGAAGAGGGAGAGGTCTGGTAGGTGGCGAGGGGCAGGAATCCCTCACTCCTGGTGTGTGAGAAGGCTGAGCATAAGACAAGAGAGAGCGGATGAAGGGCCATTGTTTAATTTTGCCAGAATGGAGTGGAGGGAGGGCCAGGAGCAGAAAACAAGGGGAGTGAGGGAGGTTGGGTGCCTAGGTGAAGGGTCTGAGGTGGAGGATGGAGGTTTGCTGAGTCCTCTAGTCTCCAGTGAGCATCCTTGTCAAGACCAGCTACCATATGGGAAAATCCTTGGCAACCTCTCCACTGACAATGCAAATAGAAAAGTAAGGCTGATGGTGAGTCAGGCCCTGTCCTGGGCCCTTGACCAGACCTACAGTTTCCACGGAGTTTCACAAACAGAGCAGGAGGTGGTACTAACCCCATTATAGCAAAGAAGAAACTAAGGCTCAGAGAGATCAGGAAACTTGCCCAAGCTCACACAGCCAGCAAGTGATGGAATGGGCACGAATGCTTTAAAATCCACACTCTTTTACATGAGCCCTCTGCTCCAATCAAATTATTTTACTTACACGGTTATCCAGTTAGCAGAAAATTTGTAAGTGACTTTTGAGAAAGACTTGAGAAATGGAAATAAGTTGTGATGACTATTTGAATAGTCCAGATGTGATACACTATGGGCTTCAACCAAAGCAGTAGTAATAGAGCTGGAAAGGTTGAGACAGCTGAGTGCAAAGCCAGATGATGGCTCCTTTTCAGGCTCCTTTGTGAGCTCATCTTTACCTAACTCTCAGCATTCACCAAGGCTTAGTCCTGGGCTTCACAGTTTGTATTGCCTCTCTCTATGAATTCATTCACAACCACAGCTGGGTACCTCCACATGTGGTCTTCAACTTTTCTTGACATCTCCTTCTCTATCGCTTTAATCCTCACACCCAATCTGGCACCAGATTCTATTGATTTTCCTTCCTCAATAGTTTTTGAATCCTTCCAGGGCCCCAAAGTTACCACCCAAGTCCAAGCCACCAGTCCAGAGCTCTCCCCTAGACTATAGCAATGGCCCCTTGACTGGTCTCCTCCAAACCAATCTCCACAGTGAAGTCAGACTGACTAAAGGGGTCAGTTCATAATGCAGATGTGAACATGTCCTCCCTTGCTTGGAAATGTTCAAGGACAAGACAAAGTGGCCTGCAGGCCTTGCCCGGGTGAGGGCTTTGGGCCTCCCTCACACACGTGCCTCTCACTCCTCCAGCCACTTGACTACACCGTGTTCTCTCCCACCACAGAGTCTTTGCACGTGTTCTTTCTTCTGTCTGGAATGCTGTTCTTTCCCTTATTTGCCTAATTAATTCCTATTCATCCTTTATATTTCATCTCATTTATCACTTCCTCAGAGAAGCTTTCTCTGACCTCCCAAACTTGGTCAAATCCCCTATTATATAGGCTCCCCTAGCGTGTATACATTTGTCTCCGTAATTATTGGGCTATTATCTGCCTCCTCCATGGGACTGGGAACTCCATGAGGGCAGAGATGTGGTCTGGTTTTGTGGATCATTCTTTCTCTAGTTCTTAGCATATATTATATCCTCAGTAACTCCTGAGAAAAAATACCAAATGTATGAATGAATGAGTGAATGAATGACTCCATAGAAGAGATAGCATAGAACCCCAGAGTGAGACTACCTGAGTTCGAATCCCAGTTCTGCCACTTACCAGCTATGGGGCCTTGGTCAAGTTCCTTATCTCTCTGTGCCTCGGTTTCCACCTCTGGGAAACTGAGATAATAAAAGCAGTTACTATTAAATAAGCAACTCTTTGTAAAAGCACTTAAACAGTGCTGGGCACATGGTAAGGTATATACATGTGTAGGATGTTCACTTAAAAAATAAAAAAATTCTCCTGTCCCATTGGCTCAATGGTGAGCAAGAACACGTTTTCCAGAGAGTTCCAACATTCTAGATCTCAAGTTTTACTGGAAGCCCTTGACTTCAGCCTCTTTGGGCAGAGAAGAAAAGCTGAGGTCTGTGGAGCCCTACTGACCTGACTTGACTCCTCCTTCCCTCTCTCTCCCTACCTCGAATCCATCAGGAAATGCTATCAGCTCTACATGAAACACAAACCCCAAATCTGCCTTCCTTGGCTCTACCACCTTAAGCTAAGTCACCACTGCAATAGCCCCACTTCCACTCTTGTTCCTTTACAAGGCATTCTCCACACAGTGGCCAGATTAAGCCAAAGAGAGCGCCAATCAGATCACCTCACTCCCTCACTCCAGGCTCAAAGCCCTCTGGGGAGTTCCCATCGTGGCACTGCGGAAATGAATCCAACTAGGAACCATGAGATTGCGGGTACGATCCCTGCCCTTGCTCAGTGTGTTAAGGATCTGGCATTGCCATGAGCTGTGGTGTAGGTCACAGACATGGCTCGGATCTGGCGTTGCTGTGGCTGTGGTGTAGGTCAGCGGCAACAGCTCCAATTAGACCCCAAGCCTGGGAACCTCCATATGCTGCAAGCGCAGCCCTAAAAAGACAGAAAAAGACCAAAAAAAAAAGGCAAAAAAAAAAGCCGTCTGGAGCTCCTCATCACTCCTAGGACGAAATCCAAACTCCTCCCCAGGGTTTCCAGAGTACTCAACCAATAGCTCCAACCTACCTCTTCAGTCTCATCTGTCAGCCTGCTCCAGCCACACTCAACCACACTCAACAGTTTCTCGAAGCACTGTGCTCTCTCTTGATTCTGGCCCTTTGCAATTCTAGGCCTTCTCTTTGGGGTGTTTTGTTCTGTATTGTTTTGTTGTTTTTTCCTTTTTAGAGCCGCACCCGCAGTATATGGAGGTTCCCAGGATAGGGGTCAAATCAGAGCTACAGCTGCCAGCCTACACCACAGTAACAACTCAGGATCCTGCGTCCTCGTGGATCCTAGTCGGGATTGTTAACTGCTGAGCCACGAAGGGAAATCTCTGGGCCCTCTTTTTGCATCAATTTTTTCCTACCATGTCTTTCACTTGGCTGACTCTTGCTCCTCCTCCAGATTCAGCCCAGGCTGCCTTCCCACCTCTTGTCCCCGGCTGTGATGGGTGCCCCTCCTCTGTGCTCCCATAGCATCAATTTTTTCTCACAGTAGGTGCCACCTTGTACTATCCCTGCCCACTTACTAGTCTGTAACACACACTTCCATGGCTGCTGAAGTTGCTAAAGGCAGCGACCTGCTCTTGTTCACAGCTGCGTGTCCAGCACCCAGCACATGGCTTTGTCATAGAGCAAGTGGTTCAATAAATTTTTGTTGAGCAAATCCTGACTTCACCATTCCCTAAGTAGGTGACTTTAGGTAAGTTCTCTCTAGGCCTGTTTCCCCAACTGTAAAGTGGGAGGATGAGACTTTGCCAAGCTGTCATGAGGATTAAATGAGATAACATACATAAAACACACAACACAGAGTAAGCATTCAATAAATGGTAGCTATTGTTGGCTAGCAACTGGTCAGGAGAAGAGAGAAAAACAAGTCTCTCCTCCCTGCTATCCCATATACACACCCATCCTGCTTCCCTCCTGTCTTCAGTCTCTTGAATAAAGCTGGAAAACCTGACCCAGCAAAAATAATCCCCTTCAGTAAACTCTTGGGAGAGAACTATCTTCTGTATCAACAACACACCCTTGGCTCAGCCTCCAGTGGACCAGCCCCAGGTTGGAGGTCTGGCTTTGCTTTTCACCTCATCTAGATATTTGCAGTGTAAACCTTGGATGATGGGGAGGGGCACACAGCCTGTGCCAAGAAACCTCAGGAAGGAACTCATACTGGGTCTCCACACAGTAATGCACACTGTTCTGGAATGGGACATCAAAATGCTTTGTTGGCTGTGAGAGGGGAGAAGGGATCTTCTCAGCAATGACATGCAGAGGCTGTGTAGCTCTCTCCCAACTCTCACGGTAGTCTGCTCTAGCAGACAAAAGATCCAAGTTCTAGTTCAAGCTCCATCTTAATCTTTCTGTCTTTATGGTGAAAGAAGGGAATAGTGTCAGATGCCCCATCTCCCATTTCTAAACTTCAGCTGAACTGAAACCTCCAACTGATGACCACCGATGGCTTTAGTGTTGACATTCAATTTCAATGTCAATTTCCAATGTATTGCCCAATACCTCTTCTACTCAAAGTCAGAAAGTTGTCTTCTGATATACATCATATGTGCATTTTAAGCAAATCATATATACCTACTATTTTACTCTTTTAATTTAGCATTACTCTGCACATATATTTTCTTACAACAGCAGAGTTCATGAGTTGTCAAATTTGGTGACCAGATTATAGCCAAAGTACTGAAACTCACATTCTGCTTAGCCAAATCCCTATAGTTGACTGTTTGGGTTGTTTCTATTTGTTGCTATCATAAACAGCACTTTGTCCAATTGATTCTTGGGAATTTCCTCTTCTGATTTTTTTTCTCTGGATGTAAATTCAATTTCAGAACTACTTCAGAAAATGTACTTGAAAATTAATCTTCCAAAGGCAGGAATGATTTACTCCACAGAGACGCAGCCACAGGGAGAAACTACTCACCTGGCAGTAACAAAATGGGACAGTACCATTCTCTGCCAGACTCTTCCTTTAAGCTGAAAGAGCCCACATAATCAGTTTGACCTTCCAGCTGAGAGTTGGGGACACTTAGGTACAATTGTGTGGGCACAGAGGAGATGGCTCTTTCTGGAAACCTCTTGGTCTCAGACCTTCCACATCTCTGAACCTGACTTAAAACCAGAGCAGGCTACTTATCTTCTAAACTAGTCTTTACTGAGTTCTTTGATAGACTGCCAGGTGCCTATCTAACAGCCACTTCCCCCCATGTTCTTGCTTGCTAACAGAATTTCAGTTTGTTCAGGTAGCTGGCAAAGATTCTTTTGTATCCAGATCTTTGCCAGTTCCAGTGCCAGGTTTGAATTGTAAGGGGTCTAAGCCAGTTTTTGGTCAAAGAGTGAGCACATGACACAGTTCTGGCTAATGAGATGTAAGGGGTAGTCTCCTGGGAAAGCTCCTCATCCCAAACAATAGGACAAAATCCCCTGAGGAGAAGGCCTTTGGTCGTTCCTCCTTCTTCCTGCTAGAATGCAAACATGATACCCAGAGACGCAGCAGTCATTTTGTGATCATGAGGCAACACGTATGAGGGTGAAAGTCAATTCACTATGGATGGTGAGGCAGGCAACTACTTGCCTCTAAATTTTTTGCTTTGTGAAAAAAAATAAACCTCTATTTGTTTAAGCTTGGGTTCTCTGTTACCTGCAGCCCAAAGCACATCCAACTGTACCTACCACGTGCCTAGCACTTTGCTAAGCACCAATGAGATTACAAAAGAAACAGAAACACACTCCGTTACTTCAGCAAGCTGAGTCTACTTAGGGAGATACACACACACACACACACACACACACACACACACACACACACATACACACACACACCTCAAATAGCACTATATGAAATACAGTTAAGCAATCAAATGGAAAGGACTGAGGAAACAATTTTGGTCAAGGTATAAAAGAGCCAGAGCTAGAAATAAACACAGTTGAGGAGCAGAAAAGATCTACATGGGTCCTAGAAGGGAAATGGGAGATACGGGCAGATCTTAGGCTGAGGCTATATTCCAAGGACTGAGATTTATTCATTAATAATTTGGCCATGTTCTGATACTGGAGAACCAATCCAGCAGAAATTCATGGCAAAAAATTAGCCTGGAGGAAGATTCATTGGATAGTGAGGTACAGACTGAAGCTGTGACACTCAAATGAGTGATGACAGTTGAAAGGGACACAGTGCAAGAGATATTCTGAAGGGAGGATTAACAGGACTTGGTCAGTGATTCAGTGTGAAAAAGGAAGAGGGAGGAGATATTTCCAACCACTAGGTAGAGGGGGGAGTGAGGGAGTGGGAGAGAGAAAGAGAGAGAGAGAGAGAGAGAGAGAGAGAGAGAGAGAGAGAGAGAGAGAGAGAGAGAGAGAGAGAAACAAATGAGCCCTCAAAAGAGAACAGGAAGTTAAGAAAGGAAATGAGGCTTTTGGCTTCAATCTATGGACATGACAGTTGATTAGGCAGATCAATATGTCTATGAGACAATTCCCAAAGTGGAAGCCCCTGTTTGGAATTGGGGTATGGGGTCAAGACCAGTGTTTTTCCCCTACAACAGTCATCTATGTATACTACCTTCATGACTTTGGCCACATGCTGAACATTTACACTGCTATCTAACTTAATATTTTTCTTTAAATAAACTTCCTTTTTTAAAGCTTTGGCAGGGTTCCAAGCAATAATACCTTTGAAAGCACTGATTTTTATGGGCTAATTATATTTATCTAAAACTCATTAAAAGAAAACCATGGCCATTGAAGTTAAAAAATGTCCAGCCAGGGAGTTCCCGTCGTGGCTCAGTGGTTATTGAATCCGACTAGGAACCATGAGTTTGTGGGTTTGATCCCTGGCCTCGCTCAGTGGGTTAAGGATCCAGTGTTGTCGTGAGCTGTGGTGTAGGTCACAGAGGTGGCTCAGATCTGGCATTGCTGTGGCTGTGGCATAGGCTGGCAGCTGTAGCTCCGATTAGACCCCTAGCCTGGGAACCTCCATATGCTGCGGGTGTGGCTCTAAAAAGACAAAAGACAAAAAAAAATGTCCAGCCATATACCACCAAAAATTACTTCACGTGCCACCAGTGGCCTGCCCACAATCCTAGGGCAAACACTAGCTCAGACACAAGTCATCGGGGACCTGTTTCCCAAGGGTGGGGCATCTCTAAGAGCCTAATCTCTGTGCAGTGGGCCTGTTGAATCCATCCCCATTTCCCCACATCAGCAATCTGCATTCTCTTTCAGGGTGGGGGGTGGAGGAATGCTATCCATCTGGGTCAAGCCTTAGGGGAGAGAGAAATGGAGAGGTTACGTCTTGACTGTCAGGGTGCCTGGGGAGGTGCTGCTCACACACCAGTCATCTCGGGCTGCATGAGCCAGGTGAAGGCGCTCCTCCATAGCAATCTGGTCAATGTGGGGGCCTCAAATCTCCTCATCAGGACTCCAAGGAAAGATTCCTATAACTTGAGCTGGCCAACAAACTCAGAAAGAGGCTAAGTTGCTGCCTTCCTCCTCCCTTTCTTCCGCTCACCCCACCCCCACTCCCTTAGCCCCCTTCCAAATCGGAGCTGGGCCGTGCATAAGAGGAGCATGACTCAGAGAAACCAAGGGCCGAGCTGGAGAGGTCAGGCTGCCAGGATTCCTCCCCAGCTGACGATGAGCAGATCCGGCAGCCCTGTCCTTGGCTCATGGCAGATTCAGGAGTCTGAAGTCCTTGGGCCTTTAGAGACCACAGGGTGACAAACACTCCCTGAGGGGAGGTCAGGAGACCAGAAAATGTCAGAGAGCTGAGATGAATGAAAGAAGACTGTGTTCATTCATCCAATTGTGATGGGGTTCAAATCCTGCCTCCTCTAATGTCTTGTCCAAAAGTCTATTAGGCCCTAAGTGTCTGCCTTCATAGTAAAATAAGAAGAAGGAAGAAGGGGAGGGGGAGAGGGAGGGGAGAGGGAAGAGGAGGAGGAGAAGGAATGTTTATAGGGAAACAACTATGTGCCAGATACTGTGCTAAGTGCTTTTCATGTATTATTTCATTTTCACAAAGACCTCATGAAGCAAGTACTCTTTCAGAACTCATTTAAGAAATAAGGAAACTGGCTCAGTGGTTAATGAACCTGACTAGTATCCCTGAGGACGTGGGTTTGACGCAGCCCTAAAAAGACAAAAACAGAAAAAGAAATAAGGAAACTTGGATTTCCCATCATGGCTCAGCAGTAATGAACCTGACTAGCATCCATGACGACAGGCTTTGATCCCTGACCTCGCTCAGTGGGTTAAGGATCCAGTGTGGCCATGAGCTGTGGAGTAAGTGGCAGACACAGCTCGGACCTGACATTGCTGTGGCTGTGGCATAGGCTGGCAGCTGTAACTCTGATTCAACCCCTAGCCTGGCAACTTCCATATGCCACAGGTGTGGCCTCAAAAAGGACAAAAAATAAAAAGAGAGAGAGAGAGAGAGAGAGAGAAAGAAAGAAAGAAAGAAAGAAAGAAAGAAAGAAAGAAAGAAAGAAAGAAAGAAAGAAAGAAAGAAAGAAAAGAAAGAAAAGAAAGAAAGAAAGAAAGAAAGAAAGAAAGAAAGAAAGAAAGAAAGAAAGAAAGAAAGAAAGAAAGAAAGAAAGAAAGAAAGAAAGAAAGAAGGAAGGAAAGAAGGAAAGAAGGAAACTGGAGATCAGAGAGGTGAAGTAATTTGCCCAAGGTCTCACAGTAGGTGCAACAGCCTGGATTCAAGCCTAGGCGTCCAGTTCCAGAGCCCAAATTCTTAAACATCCTGCTTGTCTTACCCACAACACCTTCTGAAGAATGTTGACATTAGATACCTCTGGCTGGACCAGACATAGGTCTCTGAATCAGGGCAGAAGACCCATAGCTTGGCCAGCAGCCTAGAGGGTGGCCTGAGCTCTCTGCTCAACATGGAAGACAGTGACTAAGAGAACCACTCAGATCATCTTTCTTGTGGAAATGGGACATGAGACATGAAGAGGGTCCTAGGTCAGTAATGGGGTCAGAAGCAGACAGAGAAAGACAGATATGAAGCAGAAGCCATGGAACTTAAGCGAAACAGAAACTGTGAAATAGCATGACAATAGAAGGAAATTATTGGTGGCAGCAGGGACAGGAGGTTCTGAATTGAAGGGCAGGGGAATTACAAGTCAATCATTTTAACTTCTCACTTGCCAATAGCCTCATCTTTCTGACGATATTGTCCAACCATCATATCCATCTTGCAAATCCCCAAGCCTCTAATCAATCCTTTCTACACTTTCTGCACCCACCCCGGGACTACTAAGCGCTGCTCAGAGAAAACATCCCAATCTTGTAGATGGGAAGCACAATACATTCACTCAACCTCCACTGGGCGCTCCATATGGCTGGGCAACCTTTCTTTGACCCCATGTTGGGCTCTCTCTCCCTTCCATTCTCTGCAGTGGCTCTCCACTCCCATCCACAAATCTGTATTCTTGCCACATCCCCCTCACCCAACTTCACAGAAGAAGTGAAGCCACAGACAGTAACATCCCATAAGGAAATCTACAAACTCACTCACCATGTCCATACTTTCCTCCCTCCCTCTCTGACTCCTCCTGCCTGAGATGGACCTCCTCATCAGGGCTCTGCATTCCATCTCCTCCCACTGTCTCCGAGACTTCAATCCTCAATTATTCCCTTTCCCACCTGTATCTGCTATCAATCCCTCTCTATTCTCAGTCTCCTCCCCCTCAGCACTGAAGGATACCCTCCCTTCCCCC
This sequence comes from Phacochoerus africanus, assembly GCF_016906955.1. Classification (NCBI taxonomy): domain Eukaryota; kingdom Metazoa; phylum Chordata; class Mammalia; order Artiodactyla; family Suidae; genus Phacochoerus; species Phacochoerus africanus. The sequence goes on along the minus strand of NC_062560.1, from coordinate 62,079,998 downwards.
ATGGCCCTCAGTCCCCTGCTCTCACTTCCTTTTCACAGATAAACTTCTGGAAAGAGCTGTCTACACTTAGTATCTCCATTTCCTCACTCCCACTCTTCAACCCAATGAAATCTGGCATCCAGTCCTACCACTCCACTGAAACTTGTCACCAATCACCTCCTCATAGCGAAACCCCATTGTAGCTTCTCAGGTCTCCTCTTATATCAGCCTCCCCAAAGTATTGCCATCATTGGCCATGAACACCATCTTAAAACATTCTCTTGTCTTGGCTTCTGTGATGCTGTGCCCTCCCTTGGTGTTTCTCCTGCTTCTCTGGCTGCTGCTCAGCCCCTTCACTGGGCTCCTTGACCTCAGTTCATCCCACGAATGTTGAGGATGCTCAGGGCTTGCTCCTAGGCCTTCTTTTCTTCCTTATGAATTCTTCCTGCACAATCTCCCAAGGTTTCAATGACTAGTTATTAGCCAATGGCTCTTAAATATAGATAGATAGATAGATAGATAGACAGACAGATGATAGATTTCTAGCACAATATTTCTAGAAATGTATATTTCTAGCTCCTGAGCCAAAGATTCACAGAGCCAATTTCCACTTGTGTGTCTCACAGGTAACCTAGAGTTGGCATGCCCAGGACTGAACTCATCATTGCTCCTATGAAGTGATGTCTATGATGCCTATTCCTCCTCCTTGTCGCCTGTAATAATAACTAATATTTACTGAGCACCTCTCATGCTCTAGACACAGTTCAAAGCACTTCCTGTGTTGTTTCACTCAATCATTATAAGGAAGGTAATATTAATATCCTCATTTTACATGCAAGGAAATTGAAGCACAGAGAGGCTGAGGAACTTGTGCAAGGTCACACAGCTAATCAGTGGCAGTCTGCTTCACAGCCACTGCTCTTAACCATCACGGTATACTCCTATCATTGCTATCCAGTTGTCATGACTTTCCCTCACTGTCCATATATCTTTATTCAGATAACCTGTCTCCCTTCTAAATGTGCCTCAGATCTATCTCTCTCTCTCCAGTCCCATTACAACTATATTAACTGGTTCCTATCACTTCTCACCTGGTCTCCCAGCCCCCAATATCACCTCTTCCTAATCCATCTTCCATGCTGCTTCCATAGTGATGTTTCTGAAAGGCAAGTCTGATCCAAATGACAAACCATTCCATAGCTCTCCACTGCCCTCAGGATAATGGCCAAGCCCCTCTATACAGCATCCATGGTCTTTCATGATCTAGTCTCTGCCTGTGTCTCTGAGCTCAGATCTTCCTCCTCCCCTCTACCTCCTAACTTTCTTCCTTCCCATGTGCCTCCACCTGGCTAAGATCTAATTATCCTTCAGTTCTCCGTTAAGCTGAGAGACTGCTCCTCTAAGAAGCTAACCTTGACTCCCCGAGTCTATCTCAGGTGCCATTACTTTATTATCTTGTACTCATCCTTGTCCAAGCACTTCTCGTGTCCTATATTACTTGTTTAATCATTTTCTTCCCCTGCTATACTGGAAGTCCTGTGAGGCCGGGGACATTGTCTTGCTCATTTCTATAACCTACCAAAGCTTGGCATGGTTTGCTGAATGCCATGCATGTATAAGCCATGCCAAAGCCCTCTCTTCCCTCTCCTTTATCCAGGCCACACTCAGTGGTGTGCAGAAGCACCCTCAGGAGGCTGAGACCTGGGGCCAGCTGCCTGACACAGGTCCTGTGCTCAGAGGCCAAGGATGTGTTTCCTTGGCTATCGGGCCAGATCTTCCTTCCCAGAACTAGGGCCAAGAGCCAGTGTCCTCCTTTCACTCAATTTCCTGGACTTACTTTGCATTATGAATTTCAGTTATCCCTTGGCTTTTAGAGCTAGAGTCTAGCTATGTCTTAGTTACTGACTCTTTTAATAGCCTTGTGAGATCGGTGGGAATGCAACGGAAATAACAATGGTGACTCACGCAGCCCATCTCTCCTCCCCTCCCCACTCTGGGCAAAATGTAGTCCTACCACTGGCAACTCCGGTGCTGCTCCAAAGGAGGTAACTGCCTTGGTGATCTGAGGAATCACATATGGGAGGAGAAAGGCCAAAGTGAGACCTCATGTGAGATGCCAGTTAGACTCTATGGTCAAATGCCCTGTTGGACTTTGAGTCCAAGGAACAGAAACAGAAGGAAATAGATAGAGCAGAGTGGGAACTTCCAAGGAAAAAGATGCTCTGGCTGGGAAATGGGTGCAGAATGGAGCAGGTTGCCTTAACAGTATCATCTGAAGGGAAACAAGAATAACTGAAACTCAGGTGGGCTTCCTCAACCCTGCTCTTGCAATCCCCTTCTTCCAGAACTTTGTCAGATAGAAGCAGGTCATGTCCATATGTTTTATCACAGTGGGCAAGTGGGCTGTGATGGCCACGAAGGCTGTTCTCCAAATATTTCCAGCTCTTTGCCTTTTGGATACATAGTAAAATAGCATTTGGGGCCCATTATGGCTGGGTAGGTCCATAAGACAAGTTCTAGCCAAGGGCACAGAAGTAAAATGTGTCACTTCCAAGGTGAAACACTTCATCATACACATGTAGCAAGAGCACAGAATAGGCCTTTGTTGTTAGGGGCCACTATGATCTGGGGTTGTCTGTTGCTGCAGCACAACCTAGATCACCCTGACTAGTGCATAAGCTAAATCTTCCCTTTGGGGTTTGTCATTATCAGGGAAGGGAAACCACAACCATAGGACTGAAAAGAAAGACAATTACTTGTCAAAATGACTGCTGAAAATATGTTTAGCACGTTGGTAATGTAAATTATTAGCAATGTTCTAGATCACGATTTCGGTGACGGGTTCTTACATGTTTGTTAGATTATTAAATTGAGAAATTGAGGGTAAAATAGCTGACCACAACTGTGATAATCCTGGAGTGCAACTAGCACTTCCAAAATACATCACACAGTCCAAGAGCCTAAACTGATCCTGTCAAGGACATAAGTCCTAAGAGGTTCCAAATCCTCTGGTCCAGGTCCAAGTCCAGGACCTTCCTGGCCTAGCTCTGACTCACCGTCCCTGGGGAACTGATGAGTTTTCTTCCCTTGGTTCTCCACTCCTGGCTACGCCCCCTCTCTCAAGTCCCTTAATCACTAAGAGCATGAGTTCTGCTGCCTGGTTCTCCATAAGCACTCCCAAGTCTCTGCCTGCTGCCAAAGGAAGGTACTGGGTGGCCTTGGTACCCATCCATCTATAACTCCTCTTCTAGGGAGAGAGCTTCTAACAGGAGAGGGTGTGGCTTTTGAAGTCAAATAGAGCTGGTTTTGAATCCCAGCAACACAATTTACTTGCTATGTGATCTAGGCTAAGTCATTTCATCTCTCCGAGTTTCAGTGTCTTCATCCTCAAAATAGGAATAATACCTAGTACTCAAGGGGGTTGCTATAGGCATCCTATAGTGAGGCTACAAGCAGAAAAACACTAGGACACAGAAAGCATTCAACAGCTGTCACTTTCCTTTCACTTCTCCAATTTCTCTTTTTTTTTTTTTTTCTGCACAGCAGCACGTGGAAGTTCCTGGGCCAGGGATCAAATCTGTGTGACAGCAGTGGCTGGAGTCACTGCAGTGACAACGCCGGATCCTTTAACCTACTGTGCCACAAGGGAAATCCTCTAATTTCTCCTTTTTTTAAAATGGCTACTGATTTGCACTAAAGCTCTAATCTCATCTTTTTCTAGCTTTTAACTTTCCTTTTTCTCCTTCCAGTCCAAACCACCATCACAAACACACACCACCGTCACCACACTCACTACTGGGTGATACCTTCATTCTAATTTGTTTCTCATTCGCTGTCTAGTTCAGGGGCTTTAAAACGTTTGATTTTGTTCATTTGTATGTTTTTAGGAACAGCACCTTTTTTGCAAACAAAATCACTTGTAACTGTCCAATATATAAGATAGCATCAGAACTGCTTATGGCAGCCCCTGAAACATCTCTGAGGGACTCCCAAAAGCTCAGTGGGTCACACATTGAAAACTACTGGGCTTGGAGGTTCCATCGTGGTTCAGTGGAAATGAATCTGACGTAGGCCTCGCTCAGTGGGTTAAGGATCAGGCATTGCCATGAGCTGTGGTATAGGTTGCAGATGTGACTCGGATCTGGCATTGCTGTGGCTGTAGCATAGGCCAGAGGCTACAGCTCTGATTAGACCCCTAGCCTGGGAACATCCATATGCCACAGGTATGGCTCTAAAAAGACAAAAAAAAAAAAAAAAAGAAGAAGAAGAAGAAGAAAAGCAAACAAACAAAAAGGTAACTAATGGGCTTTTGCCCCTCCTAGGTCTACAGAATGTCAGGGCTGGCAAGCCCCTTTAGAGGTCATCTGCCTATCAACTGCCTATGTTTCTGGATGGGACACAGGTCCAGGGATTCAGAGAGATGCTGGTTCCCAGGGCTAGAAAGAACCCTGAAAGTCACCGAGGCCCCAGGCTGACCAACAGGTGCTGACTGACAGCAAGCCCTCCTAATCCTACCGCTAGGCTGTGGGACCACAGCCTGCCTCTCACCATGCTCAGGAAGTATAGTGTGATCAAGATCCGGGCAACCTGGATTCAAAGCTCAGCTCAATATATCCAGCGAAAAACATAATTTGAAAAGATACATGCACCTCAATGATCACTGCAGCACTATTTACAATAGCCAAGACATGGAAGCAACTTAAGTGTCCACTGACATACACACACATACACACACACACACACTGCATGTGCGTGTTTGTATATATATACACACACAAACATACACAATGGAATATTACTCAGCCATAAAAAGAATGAAATGAGACCAATTGCAGCAACATGGATGGACCTAGAGATTATCATACTAAGTGAAATAAGCCAGACAGAGAAAAACAAATATCATATGATATAATTTATATGAGGAATCTCAAAAAAATGATACAAATGAACTTCTTTACCAAACAGAAATAGACTCACAGACATAGAAAACAAAGGGGAAGAGAGGGAAGGCTAAATTAGGAGTTTGGGATTAACATATACACATTACTATACATAAAATAGATAACCAACATGGACCTGCTGTATAGCACAGGGAACTATACTCAATATCTTGTAATAACCTATAAGGGAAGAGAATGTAAAAAAAGAGTACATATATGTACTCAATATCTTGTAATAACCTATAAGGGAAGAGAATGTAAAAAAAGAGTTCATATGAATATATGAATATATATATATATGAATCAACTTGCTGTACACCTGAAACTAAGACAACATTGTAAATCAACTATATTTCAACAAAAATAAAAAGCCCAGCTTGGCAACTCAGCAGCTGTGTGGCCCCAGGCAAATCACTTCCCCTCTCTGTATTTTTCTCTCTCTCCTTTTTCCCCTCTGTAAAAATTGGGTAATGACGACCACCTCATAGAAGCTGTACGTAACCAAAATGCCTTTACCTGTGTAAAACATTCATAGTTACACCTGGCTTTTAGACTTTCCAGAAGGGATGCAGACATTGGTGGTGGGAAGGAAGAAAAACACCTCATACTTTTCCCCTCTTCCGGTCAGGAAGGAGACTCACTCCGCTCCCCTGAACCCTAGCTCCTATTTAGGAGAAGCCTCTAGCCTCTCACAAGTGCCCTAGGCTTTTTCCTAGCAAAGAGGCTGCTTCCTAGTGGGGCTGTAACGCTAAGGCTCAGCCCTCCCTGCCTCGGACCATCCTCTTGGTCCACTGCCCCTCAAGCACACAGCCTAAAGGGCTGCCTTATCGGCCTTTTCTGAGAAAAATGTGGGCACCCAGCGTCTGCATTGAGCGTATTAGTACCCGTTTGCATCACTATTGCAAACTTCCACTCTCAGACCCTGGAAACACTGAGCTGTGAAGTGAAGCTCAGTCAGAACTGACTGCCCAGAACCAGCCCGGTCACTGGCCAAGACGCATTCCTTTTATTTCCAGTTTTCCACTCCCTCCTCCCCCTCTAACGAGCTGCCCAGGTGACAGGCTGCACATCTAGTTAGCAATTAGCCTTAGCCACAAATTGCTACTTTGGACTGCAGAGATTTGGTTTAATAAATGTGCAACCTCTACGGTTTTCACATTCCCTGAGACTGGAAACCACTTTGACAGGGTAAAAGGTCCTTCCAACCACTCTGTTCACTCATTGCTGCTAACCTCCAAGGAGCAATATAGGAGGAGGCCCTGCGAGGGTGTAGCTATTGTTTTTGATTTAAAAACCATTAGCAAAACGTTCACTCCTATCAGAAACAAAAATATTAACAAGGACAGGAAGGACCCCCAGGATTACTGATGTTGGAGGGCCAGAAAGAGCTGCCACAGTTGTGTGGGTGGTGTGGGATGTGGGTGTGTTTGTGAATATGTGGATGTGCATATGTGTGTGTGGGCATGTGTGTTCATTAGCAAAGAGCTAGCCTAAAAACAAAAACCGGTCCTGCCAGTTAAATCTTTACAAAACAGGAGTTCCCACTGTGGCACAATGGGATCAGCAGAGTCACTGCAGAGCCAAGACACAGGTTCAATCCCCGGCCCAGCACAGTGGGTTAAAGGATCTGGCGTTGCCACAGCTGCAATGTAGGTTGCAACTGTAGATCAGATCTGATTCCTGGCCTGGGAATTCCATACTCTGTGAAGAGGCCAAAAAAGGGGGGGGGGAATGTCTTTACAAAACAGCTGGAGGCACACCCTAAAAGAACTCCAAGCTGAGGCTCCTCTTCATTATCATGAGGTATGTCTGGACAAACTCAAGGATTCTGAGGTTCAGTTGCACTTCAGAACAGACACTATCTATCTACCCACACGTTCGAGCCAAAAACCTCGTAGAGAGAGCCTTACTCTCTTACATTCCTCCCTCTCCATATCCAATCCATCAGAAAAATCTTGTCTGCTTTACTCCAAAATATTTCCCAAATCCCTGCACTTCTCCCCAGCTTAACTACCATCAGTGTGGGTCAAGTCACCATCAACTCTGACCCAGACCAAGCCTCCTCAATGGTCTTCCTGTTTCCACCCTTGCTGCCCCACAGTTCATTCTCGGTACAGCAGTCAGGGGACTCTCTCAAAAACATAAAACAGATCATACAACCCTTTTTCCTGTCACAGCAGCTCTGGAGGCACATGTTCAAAATGAGCCACCAGCCTAGTTGACTATAATGGACAGAGCCCTCTCCCTTCGGTCGACTTTGGATAGTTCTCACGAGTGAGAATGTTATACTGTCTGTTACTGCATCATAACTTAGCCTATCCTGACTGATACACTGAAGTCATGCACATTTCTGGGGAAAGCATTATGCTTCAGCTGATTCCTAAAGAAATCTAGAACTCCAAAGGATTCTCTCAATAATTGTTCTAGAAGTAGAGGGGAGCTGGCTGAGTTGAGGCACAGTGCCCAGAGGATACCATGAATAGACTGGTTACATATGCCCCAGGCAGAGGCATCACATGGATGAAGTCAAGTAGACAGACTTGTCAAGTCAAGTAGACAGTGCCTCGGCAGTCAGGCACTCTTTATCTTGACCAGGATAGAGGACAGCACCTTGGTCTAGTTGGGGTGGAGTTGGGGGCCAGAACTGGAGTACAAAGCATGGGGGCTGTATAAAATTTGCACGTATGAGTCAACATGGTAGGGGCGGCAGGCAAGGTAGGAAGAAGGGGCAGGGGAAGGAAACTACTTGGCGGCAACATGGATCTCCAAGGGTTGCTCTTGAAGGCATCTGATCTTATGTCATATCTGCAGCAAGAAGACTCCAGGACCAATGCAGGACCCCAGCTATTGTCACAGGTTCTCCAGCTCCCAGGTCTGCTGAAGCTGACAGGATATTCACTGCCTCAGTCAGGACCGGCTCAGTGGCTGGTATGGTGAACCAAGTTGGGAGCAAGTGAACCTGCCTGGGAGCAAGTGGGGGAAGCAGAGGTGGGAGAAATGAGGAAAAGCTTGTACCATCATAACAGCTGACAGTTATCTGGTGCTTTTCACATGCCAGGCACTGTAGCAAGTACATCACATGCACACTTTCTCCATAATCCTTACACAAATCCCATAAAGTTAAGACCATTTAATCTCCACTTAGAGGCATTAAGCAACTTGCCTATGATCACGCAGCTAGTAAATGTCAGAGCTCTGATTTGAAACTAGGATGTCTCCTCCCCAACCTGTGTCTTTAAGCACTTTATTTTCTCTTCCTCTTACTCCTTGAACGTATATATTTGTTTTCCTTTCTCCCAGTTTCTCATTCCACCCATTTCCTGCCACCTGTTCAATTCCTTCTTCTTACACTCCTCTACTTGACATAACAAAAAAATTGAGGACACTTTGACTTGTTCATTTTCCAGTCATTTACTTTCTGGCTCAATAACTCAGCATTTCAGCGTTCCACAGACTGACAACTGACAGATGACCCTTCTCTGTAAACACAGAGTCCATTGGACACCTCTGGGACAAAGTATATGATGCAGAGAAGCAGGAAGTCTTTTGGACAGAGTGACAGTCACTGGGAAAGGAGGCAATGCAGCTCTCTGTGTAGGAACGGCAAATCTGAGTCAAGGAAACAGGGACTTGGGAGCTCTAAACACTCCTGGAGGAGGCTTGGCAGCACTGCTGTGGAGATGAAGTTTGTAGAAAGGAGGCCAAGGATCCCTTGGGAGCATAGGCTTTGAGGTTTCGGAAACACTTGGTGTGGGAGGGGGGAGGGAGAAGTAGTAGCATTGATTTTCCCTCATTATTTGAAACTATTTAGGACAGATCTTTTTAGAGAGTCAGCTCTGCTGTCAGAGAAAAGAAAGAGCACCAGGTTGTTCTTAATGGGATTCTGATCTGGCTTTGTCACTTACTGGCTGCCCAGCATTGGACAAGACATGATAACCTCTCTGGTCCTCAGTTGCCTCAGCTGCAAAATGAGGACAAGAGTTTTATACCTTCCTTATGGGGAAGATTTCAGGTGAGGCTCGAATAACTTAATGATGTCCACAAGGCACCTCAAACTCATAAGACTGATTCTGCCTTCCCGAAAGCTGCCCACATTCCAGTGTTCTTTATGTTGATGGAGACCATCCCTCCCAACACTGTCACCTACGCCAGAAATCCTGTCGCCTCCCTAACTGCAGGCCGTCTCTAACACCTCCTCATTTACTTTTTTAAAAAAATTTTTCATGGCTGCACCCACAGCATATGAAAGTTCCCGGGCTAGGGGTCGAATAGGAGCTGCAGCTGCCAACCTACACCAGCCACAGCAACGTGGGATCTGAGCCACATCTGCAACCTACACCACAGCCACAGCAACACTGGATCCCTAACTGGTTCACTGAGTGAGGCCAGGGATCAAACCTACCTCCTCACAGAGACAACGTTGGGCCCTTAACCCACCGAGCCACAATGGGAACTCCCCTCCTTATTTACTTTTGCATTTCCTCTTCAGAGTCACCATTGCCAAATCCCACCATCTCTCCCTTGGACTACAGTAATACCCTCCTCACTGACTGTGCTTTGCCCAACCTCCTCCAGTCCATTCTCCACACGGCAGCCAGAGTGAGTGTTTTGAAATAAAAATAAGATCATGTTACTGCTCTGCTTCGGTAGCTTCCTGTTGTTCTTAGGATAAAATCTTAGGACTTCTTCCACAGCCCATAAGACCTCATAGGATTGGTCATCCTCACGCATCTTCCCTTGTGCCTTGCCACACTCAATTTCTTATAGTTCCCTGAATGCACCATACTCCCACCCGCCACAGAGCCATCAGACATAGTGTTCTTGATGCCTGCAAAATTCCACCCAGACCCTCTCCAGCTCCAGGCACCTTCCTAATTGTTGATTTCTCCAGGAAATACCTATTTGATCTCCTGATACTGGGTCAATTCTTTCTATTAGTCATTTTCAATTTATTTTAATGATTATTTGATTGTTTGGCTCTCCTGCTAGAGTCTTAGCTCCCTGAAGGCAAGGGCCATGGCTGTCTTTGCTCACCGTGGTGTCCTCAAGCACCTGACACAGTGCCTCGCATATGGTAGGTGCTCAGTCAATAACTGGTGAAGGAGTAAATGAATGTGGATATCCTTGATTGACAGTAAAGAGCTGTGCAAAATAAATCAATCTTACAGAAATGGGCAAAATGAACTTAAAATTCATGTGGGGAAAAAAAAATAAGAAGAAAAGAAAGGAGTTCCTGTCATGGCTCAGTGGTTAACAAATCCGACCAGGAACCATGAGATCGAAGGTTCCATCCCTGGCCTCGCTCAGTGGGTTAAGGATCCAGCATTGCTGTGAGCTGTGGTGCAGGTCATAGATGCGGCTTGGATCTGGCATTGCTGTGGCTATGGCATAGGTCAGCAGCTACAGCTCCAATTAGACCCCAAGCCTGGGAACCTCCATATGCCGCTGGTGCAGCCCTAGAAAAGGCAAAAAAAAAAAAAAATTCATGTGGAAATCCAGGGGACCCAGAAGAGCCAAAACAATCTCGAAAATGAAAAACAAAATTGGAGGAATAACGCTTCCCAATTCCAAATTTACTACAAAGGTAAAGTAATCAGAACAGTATGTTACTGGCATAAAGATACACAGATAGACCAATGGAACAGAATTTAGACACCAGAAATAAACCCATGTGTCTAGCATCAATTGGCTTTTGACAAGTGTGCTAATGATACTATTCAATCATTCAATGGGGAAAAACAATCTCTTCAACAAAAGATGCTGGGACAATCTGATATCCACATGCAAAAAGATCATACCATAGGCAAAAAGTAACTCAAAATGGATCGAGGACCTAAGTGTAAGAGCTCAATTATAAAATTCTTAGAAAGAAATATAAATATAAATCTGAGTGCCCTTGGATTAGAAAATGGTTTCTTATATGTGATACCAAAAGGGTGAGCAACTAAAGAAAAAACAGATAAATTGGACGTCACCCAAATTAAAAATGTTTTTGCATCAAAGGGATACCATCGAGAAAATGAAAAAGGCAACCCCACAAATCGTATGTCAGATAAGGGGTTAATATCCAGAATACATAAAAAACTACAACTCCACAACAAAGTAACAAACAACACAATTTAAAAATAGGCAAACACCTTGAATAGACATTTTTTGATTGGCCACTAAGCACATGAAAAGATGTTCAACATCATTAGTCATTAGGGAAATGCATATCAAAACCACAATCAGACACCAATTCACATCCACAAGGATGGCTACAGTTTTTAAAAAACATGGAAAATAACAAGGATTTAGAGGAACTGGATGTAGGGAAATAGCAAGGATGTTAGAAATTGGCACTCTCATACACTGGTGGAAATGTAAAATGGTGCATTCTTTGTGAAAAATAGTGTGGCAGTTCCTTAAAAGGTTAAACATAGAGTTACCATAAGACCTAGCAATGCCACTCCTTAGTTTATATGCAAAATAAATGAAAGCACATGTTTATGAAAAATTTTAAAAATGAATTTTCACAGCAGTATTATTCATAATACCCAAAAGATAGAAACAATCCAAATGTCCTTCAGTGTGAATGTATAAACGAATTGTGGTATGGTCATACAACAGATTATTACTCAGCCCTAAAAAGGAATGAAGCACAGATAAATGCTTCAACATAGACTGAGCCTTGAAAACATCAAGCTAAGTGAAAGAAGTCAGACACAAAAGGTCACATATTATATGACTCCATTTACATGAAACATCCAGAATAGGTAAATCTATAGAAACAGAAAATAGATTGGTGGTTACCAGGGGCTGAGGGTGGGGATGGAGAATCGGGAGATGACAGCAAAGGGGAGGAGCATGGTTTCTTTTCGGGATGACGAAAATGTTCTAAAATTGACTGTGGTTGTGATTGTACAGCTCCAAGAATATACTAAAAGACCTTGAACTGGAGTTCCCGTTGTGGCTCAGCAGTAATGAACCCAACTAGTATCCATGAGGATGCAGGTTCGATCCCTGGCCTTGTTCAGGGGGTTAAAGGATCCGGCATTGCCATGAGCTGTGGTGTAGGTCGTAGATGTGGCTTGGATCTGGCATTGCTGTGGCTGTGGCGCAGGCCAGTAGCTGTAGCTCCCATTCAACCCCTAGACTGGGAACTTCCATATGCCACACATGTGGCCCTTAAAAAAAAACTCACTTAACTGACACTTTATTTTATCTTATTTAAATTTTATTGGAGTGTAGTTGACTTACAATGTTGTATTAGCTTCAGGTATACAGCAAAGTCAATCAATTAAACATACATGTAGCCATTCTTTTTTCCCATATAGGTTATTACAGAATATTGAGTAGATTTCCCTGTGCTAAATAGTTATCTATCTTAGATACAACAGTGTGTATATGTTAATCCCATCATCCTAGTTTATCCCTCCTGCCTTTGGTGACCATAAATTTGATTTCAAAATCTGCACGTTTGTTTCTGTTTGATAAACAAGTCCTTCTGTATCATTTTTATTAGATTCCACACATAAGTTATATCATATAATATTTGTTTTCCTCTGTCTGATTTCATTTATGTTAATCTCTAGGTCCACTCATGTTGCTGCAAATGACATTATTTCATTATTTTTATAGTTGAGTAATATTCCATTGTATACATGTACCACATCTTTATCCATTCCTCTGTCAATGGATATTTAAGTTGTTTCCATGTCTTAAATATTGTAAATAGAGTTTAAATGAACATTAGGGTGAGCTGTACACTTTTTTTTTTTGTCTTTTTGCTATTTCTTTGGGCCGCTCCCACGGCATATGGAGGTTCCCAGGCTAGGGGTTGAATCGGAGCTGTAGCCACTGGCCTACACCAGAGCCACAGCAACGCGGGATCCGAGCCGCGTCTGCGACCTACACCACAGCTCACGGCAACGCCGGATCATTAACCCACTGAGCAAGGGCAGGGACCGAACCCGCAACCTCATGGTTCCTAGTCGGATTCGTTAACCACTGTGCCACAACGGGAACTCCTAGCTGTACACTTTAAATGAGGAAATTGGGGGTTCCTGTTGTGACTCAGCAGGTTAAGAATCTGGCTAGTATCCATGAAGATGCAGGGCTAGTATCCATGAGGATGCAGGTTCCATCTCTGGCCTTGCTCAGTGGGTTAAAGATCCAGCATCGCCACAAGCTTCAGCATAGGTCACAGATGCAGTTCAGATCCGGTATTGTGGTGGCTGTGGCATAGGCCAGCAACTATACCTCTTATTCAACCTCTAGCCTGGGAACTTCTATATGGCATAGGTGAAGCCCTAAAAAGGAAAAAATAATAATAAATGTGGGAATTGTATGGAATTTGAATTATATCTCAAAAGATGTATTAAAAAAAAAGTTAATAGGGAAGGTGAGTTCTAAATGTCAAAAATAAGCCAGTCATACTAGGGTTTGCTGGATGAGTGTTCCAATCAGAAGGAACAGCTAGTGCAAGGATCCTGAGGCATGAATGAGCTTCAGTGAGGAACAGAAATGAGGCCAATGCAACTGGCTAGGGTGGCCAGGGTGAAAGAAGTGGGAGTCAAGGTCAGAGAGGCTGGCAAGACAGGTAGCCTTGCAGATCATGGTAAGTAATGCAGATTCGATTTTGAGTATGATGAAGAGCCGCAAGAGGTTTTGGAGCCAAAGGGTGACATATTTCACATGGCCACATCTAACCCAAAGGGGCTGAGGAGGTTGCAGTCCTGCCATGTACTCGGAAGAAGGAGAGCCAGAACTATCTGGGAGTAACACTAATAACAACCACTCACTCATGTGTCCACATACACACATAATCTTGAATGCAGTTTCCAGGCTGTCAAGTCCCTCCTCTGAGTCAATTCCTAGAGCAGGATTAAGATCCCACACTAGGTTGTTTCTCCATCATTGGCTTGGCCTCAGGGCAGGGATTCTTTTTGTTGTTGTTGTTGTTAACTAAATACACTTTATTTGGATTTCACTAGCTTTTGTGATGGCCTTTTTCTGATCCAGGGTGCCATCCAGGATACCACATGCCATTTAGTCATCATGTCAGGGCAAGAGATTCTTAACTTGGAGTCCCACAGACCCCCATGAGTTACATGAAGAGCATTCAGGAGGCCTGTGAAAAAAAACTACCTTGTTATTTCCACTAACCTCTAATTGAAATGATGAGTGTAGGCAACATATCACAGAAGCGTGAGTAGTACCTATGACTTTATCGGTAATAAAAATCAGAGATTTTCATATCATACAATGGTTGTTGCAGAGATCTTGAAATTCCACTTACACTCATTCAAAATTACAGTAATTATTAGACCTGCTGTTAGATCCTGTCATTTAAAATGTTGGCAAAGAAGCACATGTTATTACCATAGCACAATTTTTAAAAATATTTTGATAACTGTATTTCAATATAATTGTTTTCCTTTGTAAGTATATTTTATCTAATGATTTTAAAAATCATATTCTGCAAAAGATTAAGAACTTCAATGAGTCCTAGAAGGTGACTCTCACATTAAGTCCCTGCCCTGTCTTTATCTCATTTTGCCCTGTGTTGCCTCCTTGGTAGGTCTGCCAAGTCTCATTTTCAAGTCTTAATCTAGGAAGTTAAATGAAGCATAAAATTTGGAAGCTGGTTCTTTCAATTTTTTGTAATAGTGTGAATTTCTTTTGTCTTTTTTAAAAAATTTATTGAAATGTAGTTGATTTACAATGTTTCAGGCATACAGCAAAGTGATTTTTATATATATATATATTCATGTATATATACATATATACTTTTTTGGATTCTTTTCCATTATAGGTTATTATAGGATATTGAATATAGTTCCCTGTGCTATACAATAGGTCCATGTTGTTTATCTCTTTTGTATATAATAGTGTGTATCTGTTAAATCCAAATTCCCAATGGCCCAGGCACTCTTATGCATCACTTGCATGGAAGAAATATTAGCCTGACAAAGTTGAGCAGCTTGCTGCTGGCTTCCTGTGGCTGATCCTTTCACCTCTCTGGGCCTCAGTTTCCCCATCTGGTTATTACAGATTTGGACTGGATAGTCTTCTTATAACCTGTACAACTATGATAGCCTGAGTTCATATGGTTCTGCACTATTTGCGCCCATGACATCCTCAGAAAAGAGCCCGGTAGCACTAGGCACTGCCTGACCTTGGCACTAAGTTTGAGGAGCTTCCCAAGTATTACTTACAATGTGGTAGAGGAGAAAAGGTGCTTTTCCCAACCTCCTAAATGCCATCCACAGCCTTACCTCCTTGCCTTTGCTCATATATAGGTCCCTCTGTCCAGAATATCCTATGTCTGTCAAGGATCCAATCCAAAGCCAGGCAGCATGACAAAGCTGTCACTGGCTCCTCTCTGAACTCCCTTGGCTCCAGGCATGGTGCACCTGTTATTGCAGTCTTCTTATACATACGTCTACTGTGTCCAACTACATTGTAAACTCTTCTAGGCAGGAACCAGGTTTTCATGCATTTTAGCATCCTCAGGGCCCAACTTTTATCAGTGGGCATCAAGACAGAGATAAAGGCCTTGTCATCACTCAGTATAGTTCTGTGGTTGAATGGGTGCTAAGGAATCAATTGCCCTGGGGTCATATCCTGGCTCTATGGCTTACTAAATAGCTGATTTTTTTTACAAGTGATAATATCTTTGTGCCTTGATTCCTTCATCTATAAAATTGGAGAAATAGTGTCTACTTTATGTAAAGTAAAGATTAGGGAGCAAATACAAGTAGAGTGCTAGACACTCAAAATCGTTCTATATAATATTTGTGTAAAAATATTAATATGTTCCACACTTGTAATCTTCATGACATGCTTATGAAGTAGGTATTATTATAATGATCCCCAATTTACAGATTGGGCAACTAATGCAAAGAGATGTTGGGCTACTTATTCAGGGCCATAAAGAAAGCAAATGGCAGAGTGAGGGCTCAAACCCAGGAAGAGTAGTCTCAGGGTCTGTGCACTGAAGCACCATGTTGACTATGTTGCCTCTCAACAGCTAGCACTATTATCTTTCTTCTGCCAGTGCAGACCAATTATAGATGCAAAGGCCAAGTGGTAGGCTGCCTTCCTCTAGCTCGCTTTTTGCTGTCCCCAGGTGCTTTTGATCTGCAAGACACACATTTTTGTTTCTTCTTCTCTCTGGTTGACCTTCACAGTCTGACCTCATTGAGTCCTCCCCTCTGATCCTGCCCTTGTATGCCCATCCATGTTGCCCACCCGGTGGTCAGCAAGCTGCTGAATGAGATGAAAGAAGAAGAGTTCATCTGCTCCTTGTGGACAGACTCTTTAATGTGAGAAAAAGACTTGCCCTCATGTTTTGGGATTCTCAGGAACTTTATCTCTTAAATGCAATGTATACTGCCGTCAAAAAGACATATAATTTAACCTGAGTCTCCAAGAGTGGGCTCTCTGAGCCATGAACATTCCCAGGCTAATGTCTCTTGTAGAATTATAGACTAAGCTGCAATAAACCTCAGAGATGTCCAAGTCTATTACTATAAAGAGGGAAAAATCAGGATCCAGTAGAGGGAAGGAACTCAGCAGGGAAATAGTAGGTGCTCATCAAATTTTTGTTGCAAGAATGAGAGACCAAGGGCCACATGCTTGAGAGGAAAGGTGTACTGTCTGAGACCATGGGACCAAGTTGTTCTTTGTCCCAAGGGCTTCGCACAAATTCCACATCCTGAACTCAGTGGCACCATTAGAGAAGGCACATTTAAAAATACAAATGTCCCGTTGTGGCTCAGTGTGGTACAAACCCAACTAGTATCCATGAGAATGTGGGTTTGATCCCTGGCCTCTCTCAGTGGGTTAAGCATCTGGCATTGCCATGAGCTGCGGTGTATGTCTCAGATGCAACACAGATCCCAAGTTGCTGTGGCTGTGGCGTAGGCTGGCAGCTGCAGCTCTGATTTGACCCGTAGCCTGGGAACCTCCATATGCTGCAGGGGCAGCCCTAAAAAGCAAAAGTAAATAAATAATAAAAAATACAAATGTCTGTAGAAAGCAAACTTATGGTTACCAAAGGGGAAGAGGGAAGGAATAAATTGGGAGTATGGGATTAACAGACACACACACTACCATATATAAAATAGAGATACGATAAGGATTTACAATATAGCACAAGGAACTATATTCGACATATTATAACGAACTATAATGGAAAAGAATATATATACAACCAAATCACTATACTGTACACTTGAAACTAACACAATATTGTAAATCGACGACACTGCAACAAAAAATAAAATAAAATAAAAATGCCTGGACACAACTGCTGAGATTCTAATTTATTCACCTCAGAGGTGAGGTCCAAACAAAAAAAATTTTGTTTTTAAGTTCCCAAGGTGATTCTAATGAGAAGTCAAGGTTGAGACTGCTCTAAACTGGTGCATCTCAAGCATGACTGCACACAAAAACCCTCTGGAGCAGGTTTAAAATACACACACACACACATAATACCTGGGCTTCACGGCCAGAGATTTGTGATTTAATTGGTATGGAGTGGGGCCCAGGCATCAGTTTTTTTCAGAATGTATCAGATGATTTCAAACACAGCCAAGGCTGAAAACCAAAAGCAATATCCACTACTTGATAGAGGATAACTGAAAAGAAATAAATCATGGTTTGGAGTTCCCTGGTGGCCTAATGGTTAAAGACCCAGCATTGTCACTGCTGTGGCTTTAGTTCTCTCACTGGCCTGGAAACTTCTGCTTGCTGTGAGCGTGGCAAAAAAAGAGAAAGTAATCATAGTTTATCTGCCTTGTAAGCTCCATGAGGACAAAGAATTTTGGCTGTCTTGTTCACTACTGTATCTCTAGCACCAAAACCAGTGCCTGGTACACAGTAGGTGCTCAATAAAAGTTTATTGGATGAATGAATGCATGGTTTCTTGGTCTTCATAACCTTTCCACTTGCCACTGTGTGCAAGTCAGTTATAATGTCTCGGGGTCTATCTTTTTCATTTCTTTTTTTTCTTTTTCAGCTGTACCCAAGGCATGCAGAAGTTCCTGGGCCAAGGACTGAACTTGTGCCACAACAGCAACCTGATCCACAGAAGTGACAATGCTGGATCCTTAACCCTCTGTATCACAAGGGAACTCCAATTTTTTTTTCATTGCTTAAATAGGAGTGATAACACACAGGGCTGTCAGGAGGACTGTAAGAGATAACGTATATAAGAGTGCTTCATAAATTAGAAGGAAATGCAAAAATACTAGCTAACTTCAGAGAGAAAATTTCAATTTCCTGGCTTCCTGTCTCACCCCCCCCCCAAATTCTAATTCTCTTCTTAGTCCCACCAGATATAGTCCTGCTGAATCTCCAGGGTCCCACTAGAAAGTCCTCCACTTGATCCTCTCCCAACCCGATGGTGATAGAAACACATTCCTTTCCTATTCCTCACTTTCAGTACAGCCTCCTCCTCACTCACTGTGACTGAGAACAGGCACAAGAGTTCCAGTTCTGGATCTGCAACTTATTCCATAACCCGCAATCAAATTACATCCTCTTCTCTGAGCCTATTTCTTCGTTGAGAAAATGGGGATAATAATGGTAATGATACCATAGAATCATTGTGAGGAATGAGTTAAGGACTCACGTATTGCCAGACACATAGTAAACTCTTAACCATAATAATAAAAGCCATGGCTTTTTGTCCAAAGGTTCTTCAGTTTTAAAAAAGAGGGGGGTCACCTCAGTACAAAAGCAAGGTGGGGCAATCTAGCTGTGATGTCCATCACTTTTCAATTTAATTTTTATTTGATATTGGAATATAGATGATATACAATGTCGTGTAAGTTTCGGGTGTACAGCAAAGCGATTCAGTTACACACATACCAATTTTTTTTTTCAGATTCTTTCCCCATATAGGTTATTACAGAATACTGAGTAGAGTTCCCTGTGCTGTCACTTTCTGATATCTGGAGTTGATTTGACCGGCCAAATAGAAGTGCAAAAACATGCTACTCACTCTCCCTGTTTGTCAGTCAGCAAAGATGTATTGAGCATTTACTGGACACCAAGGCACTGGGGGAATACAACCCCCACCCTTAAGGAGTCTGGTCGGAGACCTAAGCGCTTAAGAAAAAGGTCATAGCCCAGGCACCACTATCAAATTGGCAATGGTACATCCTGATTGCAGGCTCCAGAGTGTTCGTGAAGGCAAAAAACACAAACCAGCTAAGGGTAAGCATTAACTGATATAGCAGAGTTATTAGATAATATGGAAGGATTTAAAGAAATGCAAACAGGTTTGGGGGTTTTTTAATGAGCTGGGGGGAGTTCATGATATATTCTGGATGTTAACCCCTTATCAGATATATGAGTCACATGATATAAACATTCTTGAATAATATGCTCCTTTGCAAAGGACTATAAAAGGGTGGATGCATTACAGTAATTTTTTCTTACAAAACAAAAATGAAACATTCATAAGGAAAAAATATTAGAAGAACATATATCAGAATATAGCCAACTATATCAGGTTGATACAAAGAATGGTTTTTCTTTTCTTGTTTTTCCCTGGTGCATTCTATACATCCAAGTTTTCTGCATCAAATTTATATTATTTTTATAATTAGGGAAATTGTCACTAAAGTTATTATTATTATTGGTATTAAAGGTAGAGTCCTAGAAAATAAAAAGAAATGCAAACAACTATCTCCTTCTAGGCCACTTAGTCATTCAACAAACATTTGCAGTGTGCCTACTTCCAAACCAGATGCTGAGGAAAGAGGGGTGAGTCAGCCACTGTCCTGTTCTCAAGGATGATAACACATAACATTTGGGGGAGGGGTGTTTTTTTGTTTACAAAGCTCTTCCATGTTGGATTTCATTTGATCCTCCCAACAAAGAGAAAACAGGCTCAGCACTGAAATTACCCCCATTAGCAAATACTGAAATTGGGCATTATCCTTTGACAAAATGAGAAAAACTAGCCAGGCTCATAACCAGGCCTTTTACCTCTAAAGTAAAGGCCTGTCACTAGCCCTCAACCATCTAATGTTAATACTGATTTCCCTTGGGGTGAAGGAAACCCTTCAAACTCATCTGAACTAATCAGGATCTGATGGCTGCAGTAGTTCTATCTTATTTCCAAATCCCCACCACCTTTAAAACAGGCTTTCACTCTTCTCAGGAGAGAATGCAAATTTCTAGCTTCCAGTTCATTTTGGGTTGGGGAATGGCCAGGCTGTTCTTCCAATTTTCAAAGAAGAGGGTCATGTTACTTTCAAGATGTGGTAAAGGAAAGAAAATAAAAATGAATTCAAGAAGGTTCAACACGTGTTTTGACAGTCTCTGCCTCAACTAACTTCTCCCAAGCTGGGCGACATGGAGAAACCAAGAGTTGCAAGAGTGAACCAAGTAGAGCTGGAATACAGCAGAGAGAATCAAAGGAGGCTATAAAGGTGAGGAAATGTCTGGAGTTCCCTTTGTGGTGCAGCAGAAATGAATCCGACTAGGAACCATGAGGTTGCAGGTTCGATCCCTGGACTTGCTTGGGTTAAGGATCCAGCATTGCGGTGAGCTGTGGTGTAGGTTGCAGACGAGGCTCAGATCTGAAGTTGCAGTGGCTCTGGCGTAGGCCGGCAGCAACAGCTCCAATTCGACCCCTAGCCTGGGAACCTCCATATGCCGAGGGTGTGGCCCTAAAAGGACAAAAGACAAAAAAAAAAGGGAGGGAGGGAATGTCTGAGTGGAAGTCTGGATGGATGGATAGGAGTTTTCAAGAAGACAAGCAAGGAAATGGCTATGGAAGCTTGCCTTTGTGCTCTATGCTTTTCACCTAAGACCTAGCAGCCTGCACCGTGGTTGTCTCCCTCCACACTGTCCTCCTAACTAAATATTAAGATTCACGGGGCAAAATGTAGGTCTCATCAATTCCATGGTTCCAATACATGGCACAGAGGGCCTGGCACAGTCTTAGTACAATGAGCTAGGTAGGAATTAGCCCTTGAAGCCAGCTCTAAATCACCAGATTAGAGATAAACTGCTTTACTTTATTAAAGAACATGAAAATGAAAGGCAAAAAATATCTCAGCTATGCCCCAACTCACCATTTCAAAGCACATTTAAACAGAATGCAGCAACATTTTACAACAGTTCCTGAAGAAATGCTGTCCATATTTCCCCATCAAAAACACAGAAGCAACAAGCCCTCACAGTGAACCATTAGCCCTACTTGTTCATCAGAGAAAGCAGACATTTAGCCTGGAGCTGCAGACAGGAGCAGCACAACCCCCTCCAACAGCAGACAACAGCCTGTGCATCTGGAGGGTAGATGTTTTATCACCATAAAGGGAAGCTCTGCCAGGCGGATACAGCATGGGTGGAGCTGGCAGCAGATGGGGTGAGTTAAAGAGGGTGGGGGTTAGGAGGGAGAGTGCTATAAATTTCTCAAGAACAAGGTCTAGCTCTTACGTATATCTGTCTGCCTGGTGCCTGGCCCGGCCCCAGGTGCCACAGGACCACCTGTACCCTTGCGCAAGTTGTATTCCTACAAGGGCACCCTCCCAAGGAGTCTCAAGCTGGGGACAAAATCAGGCTAGGCCCAATGCCCTGTCTGACTGCACATGGAAGAAGGGGCACCTTTCTTGAATTATTATGCCAAGAGAGGGTGATTTTTCAAAATTGGTCCGCCCAGAGGATGTGCTATTTTTAAAAAGCTATGACCAGGACAGCTGACTTTTTCTTTTTTTTGTCTTTTTGCTATTTCTTGGGCCGCCCCTGCAGCCTGTGGAGGTTCCCAGGCTAGGGGTCAAATGGGAGCCATAGCCACCGGCCTATGCCAGAGCCACAGCAACACGGGATCCGAGCTGCGTCTTCGACCTACACCACAGCTCACGGCAATGCCGGATCGTTAACCCACTGAGCAAGGGCAGGGACCGAACCTGCAACCTCATGGTTCCTAGTCGGATTCGTTAACCACTGCGCCACGACGGGAACTCCCAGCTGACTTTTTCTAATTGCAATGCTCAAAGAATGTGTCTTTGCCTAAAGATTCCACCAAAAGCAGTGGCTTTTCCTCATTGGTTCATCCAGAGGAGGCACCCTTTTGCCACCCCTCTACCCAGAGGGCACACCTAATTTGCTATATATGCTACCAGCTCCCACTGACATCTAACAGGAGTTCAATACACATCAACTGGTATGCAAGGAGTCCTCGCCTTCACTGGCTCTTCCCCCTCTGTCACCACCTCCTCCCCATGTGCAGCAGATAGTCTTGAAATTACAGGCACAGAATGTAAAGCCTCTGTGCCCAGTCAATAACAGTTGCTTCCTAAATCTACCCTTTTCATTAATTTGGAATTACAAGGGGAAAGATTGCACTGTGTTCTTTCACAACGGGGAGTAAACTTATGTAACTCATTATTCCGAGAAGTAAAAGCAGCAAGAAATTGGAATACAGTGAGACTTAGCTCTCCAGAAGCCTCAAGACTTGGGTCTCTCTTCAGAGGAGGGTTTCCCAGGAGCTGGATTCTTCTCCCCTTCTTTTCATACTGATTCGTTTCTTTAATTTTCACCATTTTGAGTGGAATTCTTCCTGAAAACACACTTAGCCTTCTTCAATTGATTCCTCTGAAGATGCTTCTGCCTCTTCTCCATGCCTTGTTTGTCATCCTCGGCATCAGTTATTTGCCAGGAATGCAAGCTAGAGGGGCTGCCTTTAGTATCTCTCCCCCCGATCACAGCCGATAGAGGGGATACAAAAGTGCCCCCTCTATAGTTTTCCCCTCTCCCTTTTGTCCCTGTCCCAGTATTTTTCAGGGTCACCTAACTGGATGTCTCAGGACCCCAAAATAGCCACAGGAGAGGTTCTGCTTTCTAAGTCAGTGCAGCCACAGACCCTGGAGATCTCTTTGGACCAGTCGTCTTCCTGCCTCTGGGCAGCTGCTGGCCAAGATCCTTATTCTCTAACTCTCTTTCTATTGGGATCGTGAGGGGAAAACGAAGATAAATACTTCTTCTGAATTGCATTTGTTGGGAGTTCCCTGATGGCCTAGCCGTTAAGGATCTGGCGCTGTGACTACTGTGGCTGGGGTTCGATCCTTGGCCCAGGAACTTCTTTCTATATGGTATGGGTGTAGTCAAAAAATAAACAAATAAGTTGCATTTGTTGAAGTAGACATTGGTTTAAAAATACTAAGCACATCTATACAGTTGTTCTCACTATTACACACTATCATTAACACACAAAATGGTATGCCACGTAAGAGAATTCAGGACAGCACGAAGTCCAATCCAGATGTTAAATCAGAGGCAAACCATTTCACCTCCTTTTTATGATTTTTAGCATAGCCTAATTTAGAACACCTAAATATTACAAAGTGGAAGTTTCCTTCTTCATCCCCAGACTCCAACAACACTGTGCATAGCGGAATCTTTATATCTTTTCACAAAGAAAGGTAAATTGAGGTTAACTTGATGTCGGGTTCCAACCCAATAATGTCAAGAGTGATATTAGGGGAGTTCCCGTCGTAGCTCAATGGTTAAGGAACCCAACTAGTAGCCATGAGGATGAGGGTTCAATCCCTGGCCTCACTCAGTGGATTAAGGATCCAACATTGCCGTGAGCTGTGTGGTGTAGGTCGCAGGCACAGCTCAGATCCCATGTTGCTGTTGCTGTGGCTACGGCTGTGGCTGACAGCTACAGCTCCAATTCAACCCCTAGCCTGGGAACCTCCATATGCCGCAAGTGAGGCCCTAAAATGGGTGATATTAAGTAGCTAGGACATAAGAAAACAAAAATACTGTTCTCATCTAAAATGTCAGTGGTTGTTGATGACATGTTATGACCCAAAAAATGTAAAATAAAAGATTATTTACTCTGTCTTGGAGTTCCCATCGTGGCTCAGTGGTTAACGAATCCGACTAGGAACCAGTAGTTTTCAGGTTCAAGGATCTGGCGTTGCCGTGAGCTGTGGTGTAGGTCACAGACGCGGCTTGGATCCCGCGTTGCTGTGTCTCTGGTGTAGGCCAGTGGCTACAGCTCCGATTCCATCCCTAGCCTGGGAACCTCCATACGCCGCGAGTGCAGCCCTAAAAAGACAAAAAAAAATTATTTACTCTGTCTTAACATATATTTATTTTTTATTAATAAAATTAAAATGGGCTTCATTTTTCTAATTTCCTGTGTTTTCTTATAAAGTCAAAAATGTGTATTATCTATAAACTTGGTATTTTATTATTGATTACATTGAATTCATCCATGAGATATTTTTGGTCACATGTTAAGCTGCATTATAGTTCATGCTCATTAGTCACAAATATATTGTAATTATTCAGACTCTGGATGGTCTCTTTCAGCTTTAACCATCTATACCACCGCAGTGGTTGTCACCATGGCAGCACATCTGAATCACCTAGGAGGTTCTTTTGAAAATCCTGGTTCATGGGCCTCATTCCACCCCACCCCCATAAATTCCAGTTTTATTGGTATGGGGTGGGACCACGGCATTAGTAACTTTTTTAAGCTCTCCAAGTAATTCAGATGTGCAGCCAGGGTCTATATTTTTGGCTGTAATTTTTTAAACGAAAAAAAAAATCAACCAAACAAGCAGTGTGAAGGATTCCACTCAGGGAGATGACTGAATTGCCTGGTGGTCTGGGCATGCTGTAGACATCACAAGCTGTGCCCATGACCTTGAGGCTGCCTGGCTGTGAGATCAGGGCTTACTGGCTCTAAATCCATGCTGGTGAAAGTTAGGCCTTCAGGCAAGCTGCCAAATATGTCACTGAAACATCCTGAGGCCCCATAGGTTTTGTGAGAAGATGTCTCTTCACCCACAAACCAAGCTAGGTTCTATAAAATTGGCGAGCCAAGCTAGGAGCCATGAAACCATTCCAAGGGAAGAGGTGACCAGAGAGCCAGCAGGACACTTGGACGAGAGCTCTGCCCCAAGGCAGGGGATGCTGCCTAACTGTGCGACCTGAGTCCATCCTCTGCTGCTTCAGTAAGGCCCCTCCTTGGCGTCCCAGCCTGGCAAGTCCTGTGGTCAGCCAGCACCACACATTCTGTGACAATAAACATCTCAGAGCTGCCAGGACTTGTGGTGGTGCCTCGGCTTCAGTTCCAAAGAATGTTTTCCCCCTTGGTTGGCGAGGCAGTAAACAGATGTCAGTGGGGGAGAACGAAGGGAGGAGTCAAAGGAAAGCAAAATCTCCGGGTTAGGAGAGATGGGCCGACAGCCTCAAAAGCAAGCTGCGGCTCCTCTGTGGGCACACAGGCGTTCTTTACACATTCTGCAAAAGGGAAGACTGGCTGCACTTTGGAGCTGTCCAGGAAACATTCTTATTATAACTTCATCTTGACAGTATCCCCATCCGGGGATTTCAAAAGGTTTTGTGGAATTTCATCCTCTCTTTTTATGCTTTTTAGGGCCACACCTACAGCATCTGGAAGTTCCCAGGCTAAGGGTCAAATCAGAGCTATAGCTGCCAGCCTACACCACAGCCACAGCAAACCACGTCTTCAACCTACACCACAGCTCACGGCAACACCAGATCCTCAACCCACTGAGCAAGGCCAGGGATCGAACCCACATCCTCATGGGTTCATTAACCACTGAGCCATGAAGGGAACTCCGAATTTCATCCTCTTAGGATTTAGTGATTGCATATGGGATCGTGGCACATGGGCCAGGCATTTTCAAGGCAGTATTTTGGATCCTGTCAACAACCTTCTGAACTGGGGAGCATTAAGACCCTTTTTACAGATGAGAGGCTGGTTCTGAGACTCCTTGGTCAGCTTATAAGTGCTGGGCGAGTCAGACTGAAAGCCACAGCTGCTGCTTCCAAGTCCCAAGATTCTTTTCCTTAACATGTCATATCATTAATTTTTTTCTATTTCTTAAAAGTAACCCATGGGAGTTTCCAGGTGGCCTAGTGGTTAAGGATTTGGCATTGTCACTGCTGTGGTTTGGATCACTGTTGAGGCATGGGTTAGATCCCTGACCCAGGAACTTCCTCAGGCCGAGCACGCAGCCAAAAAAACCAAAAAAAGAAGGAGTTCCCGTCGTGGTGCAGTGGTTAACGAATCCGACTAGGAACCATGAGGTTGCGGGTTTGGTCCCTGCCCTTGCTCAGTGGGTTAACGATCCGGCGTTGCCGTGAGCTGTGGTGTAGGTTGCAGACGCGGCTCGGATCCCGTGTTGCTGTGGCTCTGGCGTAGGCCGGTGGCTACAGTTCCGATTCGACCCCTAGCCTGGGAACCTCCATATGCCGCGGGAGCGGCCCAAGAAATAGCAACAACAACAAAAGACAAAATAAATAAATAAATAAATAAACCAAAAAAAGTAGCACATGTTCATTTAAGAAATTTTGAGAAATACAGAAAGGTATAAAGAAAACAAATAAGAGTTCCCACTGTGGCTCAGTGGGTTAAGAACCCAACTAGTATCCATGAGTATGCATGTTCGATCCCTGGCTTCATTCAGTGGGTTAAAGATCCAGCGTTGCTGCAAGCTGTGGTGTAGGTCAGACATGGCTTGGATCTGGCGGTGCTGTGACTGTGGCATAGGCCAGCAGCTGCAGCTCCAATTCGACCCCTAGCCTGGGAACTTCCATATGCTGCAGGTGCAGCCCTAAAGATAAAAAAAAAAAAGAAAACAAATAACACCCACTCCCATGATCTCATTAAGATAACCATCGCTATCTTTGTTATCATTTGCTATCATTGTCATCACCCTGAGATAACAACCATTGTTAACATTTTGGCATCTACCTCTCCAGTTTCTTTCTTATGTGTGTTTTACTTCAAATAATATTGTACATGTAATTTAATACCTTCGTTTTTCACTCAGCATTACTCCTGCACATTTCCACATATCCTCAAATATTTGTTTCAGAGCATGATTTTTCTTAGCTGTCTAGTATTCTATTACTTAAACCTGTCAACATGTACTGAACAACACCCAATTATTGAACAAGTTGTTTTCATTTTTCGGTTAATATAAATCACCAAAAGACGCAGTGAGCATCTGTGAGCATTTTCCCCACAATATCTGACCATTTCTTTAGCATAAGGTCCTGGAAGTGGAACTACTGGGTCAAGGGGGATAGGAGCATAAAATGATGCTACTAGAATTGCTGACAACTGTGACAGAGTGGAGAGTACCCAAAGCCTGCTGGTGGAGGAGACCTCACTCCCCTCCCGGCCTGCTGGTTGGGGAGAACAATATGAGTTTGACTATTCTGCAGATACTGGGAATCAGACTATAAATTGCCAGGCAGTTAATTACACTGTTCTCAGAAGCAAATGATATCACTTAAAATAAAAACAGCTGAATCATTTTTAAAACCCATCTCCTTTTTGAGTCCACTTTCCAAATGAAAAAAAAAAATACTTTTCTGATTTTCCCCTAGATGAATTACAGACCATTCTTAAGAACCTATGCTGTTTAGACAGAAAAAAAATGGAAGAAAATATACAGTCAAACCTCAAATGTCCCCACTGACAAAAAAGCAGGGGCGTGAATAATGTATTTTGCTCTGCAGTGCAACCGGATCACACAGCCAGGACATACTGGCAGGTAGATTCTTTCTTTCTCTCCCTCTTTCTGTCTCACTGTAGCATGGAGCCCCTCCTAGGGGGACCCAGGACCTGGCTCTGCAAAGCAGGGAGGGGCCGAGGTCGACCAGGTCTCATCTGCCCAAAGATAATGAAAACTTAAACATAGATCAAGAAAAATCTGCAGGTTAACTATTAACGGCTTCATTTGAACCTTCCCAAGACTCTCCCAGTAACCAGCTCCTTGGTCAGCAAATAGAATGTTGGGGCCTCCCCACCCCACCTCCACTCTGAGGGCTCACTCTGAGTCAGGAGGGGCCTTGCAGCTTCTCCTCCTGAATCACTGGAGTTTGTTCCTCCCCCACACTAGCCCTCTCACATATCTAGGGCCTCGCACAGGCTACCTCCTGAGCCAGGAATTCCCTCCCCCTCCTTCTTCAATTGGCCAGCTCCAGATCATCCTTCAGAACTCAGACACCACATCCTCCCCCAAGCTTTTCCAAGCCTCTGGGCTGAATTAGGTGAGTTTCCTCTGCCTTTTGATAACCCCCTAGCAGTATAAAGACGCCAGGTTCTCCCCGCTGGACCTCATTCTAGCTCGGCTCTACATCCCCAGAAATCAGTACAAGGTCAGGCCCAGAGTCAGGTGCTCAATAAATGTGTGATAGTTAGATTCTTTCTTGAACTTAAGAGAACTTGAACTTAATACGTATTTATTAAGTGCCAAACACTATTTTAGGGACTGGAGATATGGCAGTAAAAACAGATAAAAATCTCTGCCCTTAAGAAGCTTACCTTCTATTGAAGATCTTACATTTTAGAAAAAGAGAGAGGAAGGAAAGGAGGGAGGGATGGGAGGAAGGAGGGACAGAGATTGCTCAAACCTCTCAAGTTAAAGGACTGAGTCTGGCGGTCTTGTGCACAATCAAACCTACTGCCTCACACACAAAGCACCTTGTTTTGAGCCTCCTTGGGCAAACACAGTCCATACACCTCCTGTTTGTGGCACTATTCATGTAGCTTTGCCCATTAAGTTACTGCTATCCTATGCAAGTTTCTCAAAACATAAAAAATAGAACTACTATACAATCCAGCACTTCCACTTCTGAGTATTTCTCCAAAGAAAGTGAAAATGCTAATTCATAAAGGTACATACACCCATATGCTCATTGCAGCATTATTCCCAACAGCCAAGATATGGAAGCAACCTAAGTGCCCATCAATAGGTGAATGGATAAAGAAGATGTGAGATATATATATACATGCATATACATAATACACAATGGGATACTACTCAGTCATAAAAAGGAATGAAATCTTGCCATTTACAACAACATGGATGGATCTAGAGGGTTTTAAGCTTAGTGAAATGTCATATAAAGGAAGACAAATATCATATGATATGTGGAATCTAAAAAAAACAAAACAAATGAACAAACATAACAAAACAGAAACAGAGTCCTAGATACAGAGAACAAACAGGTGGTTACCAGAAGGGAGATGGGTGGGGAGGATGAGTGAAATTGGTGAGGATGAGTGAAAAACTTCCAGTTACAAAATAAATGAGTCTTAGGGATAAAATGTACAGCATGGGAAATACAGTTAATAATAATATAATATCTTTGTGTGGCAACAGATAGTAACTGGACTTATCATGTCGATCAATTTGTAATGTATAGAAATATCAAATCACTGTATTATGTACCAGGAACTATAGTGCTGTTGGTCAATTATACTTAAAAAAAAAAAAAACTCACAGAAAAAGAGATTAGACTTATGGTTACCAGAGGGAACGGGGTCACGGGAGGGTGAATTGGATGAAGGTGGCCAAAAGGTACAAACTTCCACATATAATATAAGTACTACAGATATAATGTAATACATGATAAATATAATTAACATCACTGTGTGTTAGATATGAAAGTTGTTAAGAGAGTAAATCCTAAGAGTTCTCATCACAAGGAAAAAAATTTTTTTCTCTCTTTTATCTTGTATCCATATGAGATGATGGATGTTGACTAAACTCACTGTGGTAATCACTACATGATGTTTGTAAGTCAGATTATCACCCTGTACACCTTGAATTTATGCAATGCTGAATGTCAGTTGTATCTCGATAAAACTGGAAGAAAAGTAAATAAATAAAGTGGAAAAAAGACATATTGCCATCTTGCATGCTCTAACTTGAAACTTTTTATGAGGGATTATCTGAGTGAAATCGTGGAATTCTGCAGAGCAGGGAAAAGCCAAGAGCTTGAACAAGGGAGGTTAGGTGAATGGTTTCCAACTGAGAGTAGAAGACTCTAGAAGACTCTAGATAACTCTAGAGGAGTTATTGCAAGAAGTCCATGAGTCTGAAAATCCACCAAGCATTGTTCATCTACTGAATAAGCACTACTCTGCCTATGTGTGAAGAGAAGATCATCAATTTTAAATCTACAAATTCATGTAAAAGCACTGCTGAATTGAAAGTAGCATTCCAGCGTTGTTGTTGTTGTTATTGTTTTGGCCATGCTTGAAGCATGTAGAAGTTCCAGGGCCAAGGATCGAACCCGTGCCACAGGAGTGACAACACCAGATCCTCAACCCTCTGAGCCACCAGGGAACTCTGCATTCTAGCATCGTTTGGATTTTATTTCTATTTGTTTACCATAGGGGATTCTAAAAAGTCTGAACTCCATCCTTGCACCCCAAATCAGACTGAATGGAAAATCCTATGGTGTGTGTGAACTGGAGTCTGGATTCTGGTTATCAGCTCTCTCCAATGTAGAGAAGACCGGATGCCCAGACACCCTGAGCTGACGTGGTGGGAAGCAAGATGGCACCCACCCCTGTAGACTGGGAGCTCTTCAAAGGGAGAGACTGGGGCTTATTTAAACCTGTGCATCTCTAGCACCCAGCACGAGGGTGAGGGGTGGGGAGGAGACAGGACCCGCACAAAGCTGTGCCCTCTCTTCAAGGCTAGAAAGTGATGATCTGAGGCAAAGGTTGATTCGAGGCCCTCAGAAAGGGTATATGGAGCAGCAAAGCTAGTAAGCCTGTTAAGCTACTTAAGCTTTGCAGAATAATAAATCCATACTTTGGAAATATATATAAATATGCTTTTGGTAATAATTTTACCTTCTCATTCCCGTTAGCTTTTAATAAAAATGCCTTTGGAAATGCCAACCAGGCTCTGCTCTAATAACAGACAATAGTCAGAATGTGGGTGTGTGACAAGGAGTGTCCACAACTGGATTAAGAGCTATCAGGGAGAATAGCGGGCATAAAGATGACCAAAGGAATGTGAGGGAAAGACTCAATGGAAAGGTGACCTTCAGAGGACAGTGCCAGAGTCACTGGCCCAATCACTCCTTCCCACCTGAAGATTGTTTTTCCAAGGCTATTTCCCACTGAAAGCCTAAAGTCAACTGTGTTGTGTTTAACAAGGGAGCAAGTTGCATCACATCTATTCTCCACATGAAGCAAGGTAGACCTTCCTTCCTCCCCTCAGCCTCCATCTCATTTCCCAAGTCCCAGTTGCAAGAATCGCAGAAGGCCTGTTCTCTAGAGCAGCTCTTAGTTCCCAAAGGTAGCAGGAGTTATTCCTCATTCTGAATGAGGTCCAGCTAGTAAAAAAATGCCATGGCAGTGACACTCAATCGGCAGCTGACTTTGAACTTAGCGTCCCTGGAGAGGGCAGAGCACTGGCTTGGATGTCAGAAGCCCTGGCTTCTAGGGCAAGGCCTCCTGCCACGGACCTGCTGGGTGGCCTAGCCAGTGCCACACTCCCCAATAGGCAGATCAAGTCCATGCTTAGGGCACCAACAACAGGAGTTCGAAAGAGAGAGAGAATGAAAGAATCTAATAAGAAGCTGTTTTAATTTCAACGCACGGATGGAGCTTTGAATAATTTTTTAAAATAACATTTTATTTGAAGGTTTAGTATTGCTTTCATTTGGAATTACATATGGAACAGAACTACAATCTTTCCAGCACTTAGGGCTACTAAAGGTCTTGAGCCAGCCAGGTGCCTTTAGACAAGTCCTTTCCCTTTTAGGGGCCTCAGTAGTCAAGTGCCACGGCGCCCATAATGGTTAATGACCAAATTTATTAAACTGACCCCACCCAAGCCAGAGAAGTACAGGGACAAAGGATGCAAATTAACCACCCTCCTCCTGACACCTAACTGACTCCATAAAGATCAAAATTGACCCCAAGAGCCATAACTTGAATCTTCTCCTATTACTCTACTATTCTGCCATCCTGACACTTTTATCACCTTAGCTATTCCTGCATCTAAAAAAGGAGAGGAGTTCCCACTGCGGCACAGTGGGTTAAGAATCTGCAGTGGCTCAGGTCACTCCAGTGGCATGGGTTCAATCCCCTGCCTGGCACAGTGGATTACAGGATCCATCATTACCCTGTGGTGTAGGTTGCAGCTGCAGCTCGGATTCAATCCCTGGCTGGGGAACTTCCATATGCCATGGGTGCAGCCATAAAAAAATTAAAATTAAAAAATAGATAAAAAATTTAAAAGGAGAAGATTAAATGTCTTGTTTCTAAAGTGGAGGAAGTTCTAGTGGATATTTTGCTATCCAAATTTCCAGGGAAGATGTTTTCAACACATGGAAATACCATGAAGCAGACCAGGAATTTCATGGCCTTTAAAAGAAAATGGGCTTGCTCCCCCTCCCCACTCTGTCAAGCCACTGCCCCAACAGTCTCTGGGGCTGACAGCTAGGTCAGAGAGGAAAGTGAGCCATGGTAGAGTGCCTGTTCCAGGTCCCCCAAGTTCCCCCTGCTCCATCCAACTCAAGCAGCTCTCACGGTCAGATTCAGGGTCTACCACACCTCACCTAATGGTAAACTGGCTGTAGTCTAGGAGTGCCGCTTTCATTTTTTCACCTCCATATAGATTTCATCTCCCTTCACACTGGAATTAAGATTTAAACATAAATAAACCAGCTGTCCTTTCTGACTTGGAGCCAGAGCTACCACAAAGTTGGAAAATCAAAAGGCAGGAATTTTACATAAAGATGAAGAGGGAGTTTCCACCATTAACCCAACTGGCTGTATTCAAGCCAAAATCATTGCAAGAAGGAAGAGAGCATCTTTCCCACAGCAAGTTCATGAGCTAGTGTAACATGATAGCTCCCCAGTGTTATTAAACATACCTAGTGTTGTCTAGTGCTTCAGTGACTTCCTTGCTCACACAGGAGGTATTATACCCCCAGGCCAATGGCCTGATTGCTTTTGTAATTATCATCTAAGCACCTACAAACATTAAATAGATCTCTGAGGGAGAAATTGGAAAGCTTCGATTGACTCAGCATATGGCAGCAGGCATGGAGCTATTTCCCACTGGTTTTGACCATGCCATTCTTGAGATGAAGAGCACAGAGTCCAGGACACGAATGCAATAAAAGGAGCCACATTCAAATCCAGATGCAAGGAAAAAAGCACATGTGCTAGGCAGGGCAATGCCAAGGGTACAGCAACAGCCACAGATCCACATCCAGAGGAGCTTGGTGCAATGCTGGAGCACGCCCTCTCCTCTTTCCAACCCCCATCCCCCACCCCAGACCAGTTACAAGAACTTCTGGAGCAGTCTCAAAGGGGTTCAAGTTACCAAAGAACAGCCTTCAGTGGAGGAGAGGGTGTTGCCAGGCAACCAGGCCAGCCCAGTCACACCCTTGTAACCTTGAAGATGGTGGGGCATGACCCCTGATTGTGGAGAGGAACACCTCAGCTCTTTTAGCATCAACTTTCTCCTCCTTTACCTCTCTCCCTCTCCTCTCCCTGTCCTCCCCCTACCGCCTCCTGGCCCAGCCAGGCTGCAGTGCAGTCTCCTCAAGCCTGAAGGCAAAGGGCCCGTCTGATTTGTCATTACTCAGTCCGGAGGTGGCAGCCAAGCTGTCCCTGCAGGGAGGCTCCAAGCTGCTGGCCTGTCAGGTGTCATTCACTCTAGTCATGCTGCTTCCAAACCTTCCTTCCTCCCTCCCAGTTCTTTCCTGCCCCCATGGCCAAAGAAATAGCTAGAGCAAGAATTTGGAAATCCAGCCAGAGAAAGGATATGCAAGGTAACATGCTGACTGGGAATGCTGCCCACCAGCAAAATGGTCAATCATGGAGTAGGAGTGCTAGGAGGAAAAGACATGCAGAAGAAAAGGGCAAGGCCTGACAGTGGGGGTGGGGGGAACACCATATTTATTTGGAATCGAAAATAATATACAACCTGCTGAACACCTTGTTGAAGCTTACGCCCAAGCGACAAGGGGGTGGCCAGATGGTACACTGATTATGCTCCCCAACTCCCTTTGAATTTGGCACTTGTGCTCAGATCATTGCTGAGAAGGCCTAATTTAAGTGCTCCGCACTCAAAGCTCCTGAAGAGAAAAGCATGCATTGGGAACCTCAAGGGGAGTCTGGGGTAGGGCATTAGACCAGAAAATGGAAAACCAGATCTTCTGCCAAATTAAGGTAGCTGTGTTCCATTTCCGCAGCAGGCCCCCCAGTGCCTCTGAGCCTAGAGACAGGTACACTCTTAAAGGCAAGTGGCCACCCCCAAAATGAGAGATGGCCATTCTCCTAACTCTTGCAAACTTCAAAGAAACCAACCCAATGCAATTTATCCTAAGAATTGCTTCCTTCCTCTCAAAGCTATCCATTGCATAATGCCATCTCTTTTTAACTCAGCAGATCACTGGTCCCAAGGCGACTTGGTGAAGCCATGCTTTCCCTCCCTTGGACAGGGCCTGAGGACAGAAAGGTGCAATCTGGAAAAGCAGAGCCTCCTCACAATCCTTAACTTATCCTGCTGAACTCAGTAGGTGGCTCTCTGCAAGCTGTGTGGGATTTTGAAAACGACTCCCCAAGGTGACTTATCAAATTTCTCCTAGGCTAATCCTGGTAGTCAGTGAGATCCCAGAAAAAAATCAACAATGACCTTCTTACCTTCTCTGTTAACTGAGAACTAACCAGACCTTAGCCCCAGCTTTCCCAGTCCTCTACCATGCAGAGATTTCTGGTCCCATGTCTACATTCTATCTGGCAGTCATCTGTGTCTTCCATCTTCCTTTCCCCACTGGACCCAGTTCATTTTCTCCACCAGAGATCTTCACCATCTACCTCAGAAGTCAGAGAGTTTTTGGAAGAGGGATGCCAGAACCTGTGACTGATATCTGCCAGAAGGGGTGGAAGCAGAGCAAGGTGAGGTCTGCAATGGAGAGGGGCTGACCAAGGCAATTCTTTCTCAAGGCAGCTGGAGGCTTGCAATCACCAGTCAGTCAGTAGCCATATTTTGCCTCCATTCAAAACTTCCTGTCCACACTGCTCCTTTTCTCCCCAACTTTCTGGTGGTGCCAATTGGCCCTGGTACCTGGCATACCCCAGCTGTGGTCAACATTTCCAGCACATTCAGTCCCCTTGCTTTCAGCAAAAGTCCCCGAACGCTAAGGGATCATTGCGCATTTCCATGGAGAGAGGATTCCCCATTCAAAGTGTTGGGGACAAAGTAGTAAAGCACAAGGGCTCGAGTTGCCCTCCCGTCCTATCAGGGTTCCTGCGTACTCAGCCAGGGCACCACTGGGTTTCTCAGGCATGACTGATTTCTAAAGGAATCACAAAACCGCTGGCAACTGCTTTAAATGGTCCTCCTGAACAAGTCTGTGCAGCAGGACCCTAGGAGTCAGGGGGGCAAAGAAGCCGGCGGGGAGGGGAAAGAGTCCTCCTCGCCACCCTCTCCGGCCTCTCCTGGAGCACCGGCCCAGAACTCGCGGAGAAAAGCAGGCACACGAGTTCTCAGACAATCTTCTGACAGAGAGCCGCGATCACGCTCCAGCGCGAAGTTACACAGTCCGTAGGCACCGCCGCGTAGTAGCCGGCGGCTCGGGCGCGCTTTCCAAAGTGGCCGAGCTCCTAGACTGGAGCAAAGACGCCAGCGGCGCGGCCATTTGGTTCCCAACGCCGCGTAGATGAGGACGCCTCAGGCCTGGGGGCGGCGCCGAAGCCGTCCGAACCCAGTGGCTCCCAGGGGCCGCCGCAGGTCCCCCCGCCTTTCCCCCCAGATCCCCAGAAGGCAGTCGCCAAACCGCAGGGCTGGGAGCCCCGAGGGCACATGGCCACTCGGGACGGCGCAGCCAGGTCCAGGAGCAGGAAGTTCCAGCGGGAGAGCGGCGGGCGTGGAGTCAGGGAAATGGGATCCCCTCGCTCCCGAGGGGGAGGGAGGGGAGGGGAGAGAAGAGGAGGGGAGAGCCAGCCCGGAGGGCGGGGGAGGGGTGGGTGCGGAGCGGGCGCGGGCTGGCGCCCCCAGAGGCGGGGTGCACGCGGGGCCGCGGGCCGCCCAGGCGCGGCTTACCTAGCTCTTCATCGTCGTCCTCCGGGCCGAGCAGACGGCAGGGAAGGCGGCGGCGGAGGCGCACGGTGCGGCGGAACAGGCTGTCGGTGCGGCGCCCCAGGGCCAGCAGGTGCCCCTCGAGGTCCTCGAGCAGAGCCAGCGAGTGGCCACAGAGGTCGGCGAGCTGCCGGAGCAGGCTGAGCGCAGCCAGGTGGCTCACGTCGCGGAGCTCGGTCAGCGGCTGTGGCGGGTTGCGCGGGCACAGGCGTTGGGGCACCACCGTGCGCCTGTAGAAAGGCATCCCGGGCGCGGGCGCCGGGGACCAGCCTGGCGGCACGGCTGGTTCGCCCCGAGCGGCGTTCCTGGCCCGAGCGCCCCTGAGCGGCGGCCCCAGCAGAAGGCCAGTGCAGAAGGCCCCGGTGCGCGGGCCGGCGAGCTGGCGGGCGCCGAAGACGCGGGCGGGTGGGCGGGCTGACCGGTTCCCAGCCTGGAGCGCCGGCTCCCCCCGGGGCTGCACACTCGCTGGAGCCACCAGTCCCTCTGACTCTGGTTCTCTGGGCTCCTCCTCCCCGCCTTTCTCCACCTCCTCCCTCGCTCTGCTACTTCGGGATCCCCCCACCCACCCACCCCCCCCCTTTTTTTTTTCTTTTGCGGTCAGAGATTCCCAGATTAACGCTTGATCCAGGAGAGGAGGGAAAGGGAAGTAGGAGTAAAAACATCGAGCTGGAGCGTGAAAGAAGGGATGTCTGCGTGAGGCGGGTGTGTGTGTGTGTGTGTGTGTGTGTGTGTGTGGTGTGTGTGTGATGTTCATTCGTTACAGTATGTGAGCCTGTGCCCTCCTGCATAGTTCCAGTCCCAGTACTGATAGTTAAAGTACTTTTCTGCTTTTTTTTTTAACTTTTTCTTCGTAAATAAAAATGCAAGCGCACCCGTGCCCACACTAGCTAGTAACCAGCGGAACCCACCGAATAATCTGACTGCATTCGTCTAGCTTTCCTTCCCCAAAGTTGTACTCAGTGCCACGCACAGGCTAGATGACTAGACAGTGAGTACAGCCTTCTAGCGCCCGCATCTTGGAAATGAGGGGGCGGGGGCGGCGGAGCCATATATCTTTCTGGACTGCTGAGGAGGGCAGTATCTTTGGGCAGTCCAGCAGTGCCTGGACTACTGTAAAGGCTCTGGAATGAATGAATGAATGAATGAGTGAAAACAAAGCCATTCTCTGGAACAATAGATTCAGTTGAGATAGAAGGACATGGCTCCATATTTTAAGCAAAAAGGGAGCCCAGGTCCCTCTCCTCCTGGTGAGGCCTTCTGGTTAAGATGGGCTCTATGTCTGGCCTCACTGGGCTCCTGGGATGTCTACCCAGGAAATGATACAGGAGCCGGGGTATGCTTTCAGTCCTGGCAACCCCATGGTCATGTCCTGATTTCTCCCATTCTAGAAGGTAGAAGAGAGGAGGATACTGGCATCCTCAGAAAAGCAGAGTGCCCAAGTGTGCTTATGTCCCAGTGCACTTGGGGAGTTTCCACTTAGAACATTTCTTTTCAACACAGCAAGCTCCCATCTGATTCTCCTCCAACCCACTTCTTTGACTTTTGGTGTGCTTCACTTCTTCCTTCTGGTAATTTTCTCCTCATCTTTCCTCCTAAAAATGTTCCCATCCTTATAATCCCTTATAGTCTTTTCATAAAACACCTTGAAAATGGGGACCTGCTGTATAGCACAGAGAAATCTACCCAATATTCTGTGATAATCTATGTGGGAAAAGAATTTGAAAGAGAATGGATATGCATACATGTATAACAGAATCACTTTGTTGTATCCCAGAAATCATCACAAACTTGTAAATCAACTATAAACAATAAAACTTAAAAAATGAAGAAAGATACATGCACCCCAATGTTCACTGCAGCACTATTTACAATAGCCAAGACATGGAAGCAACCTAAATGTCCATCAGCAGAGGATTGGATAAAGAAGATGTGGTACATATATACAATGGAATATTACTCAGCCATAAAAAGAATGAAATGATGCCATTTTCAGCAACATGTATGGACCTAGAGATTATCATAATAAGTGAAGTAAATCAGAAAGAGAAAAACAAATACCATATGATATCACTTACATGTGGAATCTAAAATATGACACAAGTGAACTCATCTACAAAAGAGAAACCGACTCATAGATATAGAGGACAGATTTATGGTTGCCAAGGGTGAGGCAGGTTGGGGAGGGATGGATTGGGAATATTTGGGTGAGGCAAAATATTATATATACGATGGATAAACAAGTTCCTGCTGTATAACATGGGAAATTATATTCAATATCCTGTAATAAACCATAATGGAAAGAATACAAAAAAGAATATGAGTATGTATAACTGAATAACTTTTCTGTACAGCAGAAATTAACACAACACAGTAAATCAACTACATTAAAATAAATTTAAAATAAAATAAAACACCTTGAGCAGAATATGTGTGCACTAGTGATCCTGAATGTGGCCTGCTTTCATTCACTCCTTCAGAGAATTGTCCCTCTGGCAGTTCAAGAAGGCTCTACAACTAGTTAAGAGCAATCTGATGACCCTTTTCAGTAAATAGCTATCCCTTGTTCAGTAAATTGGATCACGAATAGTAGAAAAGTTGGGGGTCTAATTCAAATACAAATAAACAAATGGACAAAAGCCCCTTTTCTGAACTCTAAAGTCCGGTTTCAGAATGAGGACCTGACATTCTCTATTTGGCAAACTCAAACCTGAGCCAAGAGAGTGACTGGCAGAAAGTAGGGACTTGGCTGGACTCTCCAGGGATACTTTTCCTTGACCTATGGGCTGTTGAGGCTGATCTCTGTTCAGAGAGAAAAAGAAATGAGGTACCAGCAGATTGAAGGAGACTGTGTGGGCAGAGCTTCACTGCCAGAGGGCAGCAAGCCTGGGCCAGGCTTGGTGTCTGAGCCACCCTCACTACTCTGATTCCTGAAGCTGATGAATCTTTCAGGGCTCTCTAAGAACAAACTCAACAAACTCAACTCCAAGCAAATCAGTGTTGGCCCCAAGCCCTTCCCCCCCAGCCAAGTCAGCCTCTTCAGTGCACTGGCCCTGGCTTTCATCAAGGAAACATCAAGGACTTGCAATGGGGCCACCTCAGACCAGAGCCCCTCCTCCCTTCCCAGGCCCAGAGCCTCACTGCACGTAGCATGGAAGAAGTCATGGGAATACGTATCAGTTTCCACCTTGCTTCATATCTCCAGTCTCTTCCCAACAGGAAAGGTGAGAGGCTAGCCTGGATGTAGAGAGCCTCTGAGGAAGGATCACAGGGGCCTGGCTTCAGTCTGTGGAGGGAGAGTTGGGGTTCTAGAAGTGCCACACTCCGGCCAACCTGGAGCAGGCAAGCAGCTAAGGTGAAAAGTCCTGCCTCATGTTCCCAAATCACCCCCACCCCCAAGCACAGCATCTTTACAATCATCCTTGTTTCATAGTAATAATATTTCTTTTGTAATTATATTTTCTCTCCCTCTAGACTGTTAATTCCATGAGAGTAAGAACCAAGTCTGTCTTGCTCCGTGCTGTACACCCAGGACCAAACCTAGCAAGTGGCACACAGGAGATGCTCAGAAAATGTATGCTGATGAATGAATGAATGAAGCTGGATTAGAGTCAGAGCCTGTTGCAAAGAGCCTTACTAAAAGATTTAACTTGGCCCAGCGGGGGCAGCAGAGAATCATCATGAATTCTGGAGCAGAAAGCTGCCTGACACAGGGAAGGGGCAAGGACGATATGCCCCACTTGCACCCATGTCTCCAGGGCCAAGTAGCCAGAAAGTGCTCTTTGAATGAAATATTTACTATGATTTGTCTATAAATCTTGGCACTCTGCATTCTGAGAAGCCCCTAATAACCAAGCCAGACCTAAAAATTCTGGGTGCTTTCTACCCGCCCATCAGCTCCTGAACTCCCGGCCTGTAGTAATTCATCTGTCACTATGCTCTGAGTTGCCATCTGAGCATGAGTAAGGCTCACCTGTGGAATCGGACCTAGGTCTGGCCTA
Source organism: Phacochoerus africanus (assembly GCF_016906955.1). Lineage (NCBI taxonomy): Eukaryota > Metazoa > Chordata > Mammalia > Artiodactyla > Suidae > Phacochoerus > Phacochoerus africanus. The sequence continues at coordinate 62,040,176 of NC_062560.1, read as the reverse complement.
GAAGCAGAGACTATGAAAGAATGGCCAGAGGGGTAGGAGGGAAACAGAAGAGCTGACTACTCACGACCATCAAGGCCTCTACTGTCCTTCCCCCCTCCTGTCCCGCCTAACTACCTGCTGCTAAGAACGTATAATTTCTTTTTCTTTTTTTTTTTGTCTTTTTGTCTTTTGAGGGCTACACCCTTGGCATATGGAGGGTCCAGGCTAGGGGTCTAATCGGAGCTGTTCCTGCTGGCCTACGCCAGAGCCACAGAAACCCCAGATCCGAGCCGCGTCTGTGACCTACACCACAGCTCATGGCAATGCCGGATCCTCAACCCACTGAGCGAGGCCAGGGATTGAACCTGCAACCTCATGGTTCCTAGTTGGATTCATTTCCAATTGTACCATGACGGGAACTCCCCGAACCTTGAATTTCAATCAAAACTGAATTTGAAATAAGTAACCTAGGAAGTACCATTTCTCTTCCTCCACATTGACAGTTTCTACAGCTGCAAAATGAAATTTTATGAGCAAACCTCATCCAGCCTACCCAACTTCCCAGTACAGCCCTCCGTCTAATTTCACAGTGAGGAACAAGAAAGCTGTGCCCCCTTTGGCTCCCTCTCAAATATACCCAAACAGCAGCATCTTGGTGGCTAAGCAGAGATGCAAATTTTCTCCCTGACATTCTTCTAGAGTCAATCAGTTGTTTTATCTATGTTGTAAGAGTACACCTTCTATCCCACACCCTCTTGCCAGGAGACTCCATAAAGATGCTTTCCTCATGCATGAAAAAAATATATATAGCCAGCAGGGGAACAAAAAGGCTGCTCCTCAATCCCAACTGTGACATTCTGTTGTTCCCTGGTTCTAAGTGTCTATACCAAGAGAGATTAACAAGAATTGGCAAATACTAGACTGACTCTTTTTCAAAAAATGTCTCCTATCCTTTTGGATGCTAAGGCTTGGCTCTGCAGTAAAGAACACAGGTAAACTGTCTCTCCTCACACAGGCCCAAAGAAAGTAGCCCGAAGAAAGCAAACTGGCAGCTTTTGGCTTTTCAATCAGAACAGAGTCCGCATTCAATCAACAAGGCAGACAGAACCCATGCTAATTAACCCCATGCTCTGAAAAGAGGGGGAGTGGGGAATGGAGCTGTGCTACAAGATGTGAGAGAAGAGAGCACGCTCCTGCCCTTGAAGCAGCCCAGGCTGTGGAGCTGGGAGGGGTGCACCCCAGAGCTGGGCCTCCAGGAGCGGACTGGAAACTTACACAGCCATCAATCACCTCCCAGGGCAATAGGCATGTAAGCCTAAAATGGCTCAAGGTCCTCAAATAAAGTCCTCTCAGCCCAGACTCAATGCTTCACACACACGATGCAGGGCAAAGCCTTCAAGAATTCCATGAGGAAATAAACCTTTATTTCAAAAATAAACTTTGATGTTGTTTGAACTTTGGCCCTGACTCTGAGCCCAGGCTGAAACTGTGAGAAAAGACTTGCAGGCTTGTGATATTTTGAAAGAAACCGCGGGAGATTTCAGCAGAATGTGACCAGATGCTTTCTCAGTCCTTTATCCTCCTGTCATATGTGGATCCCACCACTAAGGCCAGTCCTCCACCCCACTCTCATGTTTTCCCTCCCTCCCCATCTTGTTAGGACACACCTATAATTAGGAACACCCAAATGTTCTTGCATTCAATGGGTAATTTTATTTTAACGTGCTTGCTTGACTCAGGAGAAATCATACTGGGCCACTCCTTTGCTCTCCTACTTTTGACCCAATGGCCATCACTCCTTCCATGCAAACTCCTATCTCCCCACTAAAACCCTAAAGCAGTAAGCAAATGCCCTTAATCTCCCCAGGATTGGTTATGTCCACCACATGATGACATATCTTTTATGCATCTGACATTAAGGCTGGATTTAGGTAATGACCATGTCCATCTCTACAGCATTAAATTGGGAGTTTTTAGACAGGTCAGGGCTTTGGATTAATGAGGGGAAAATACTGAACCTAAATAATTAATGTTTCAGCTTTATCTATCAAGCTCCCAGATATGGTTAGACATGTGGTCAGCCTTCCCTCTGTAGTAGAAAACTATGCAGCACAGCATAATGGTAACATTCGAACACAGGCTTTGGAGATCCACTGATCTGAGTTGAAATTCCTGGCTCCACTGCCGGCTATGTCTTGTACAGGTTACTTCAACTCTCTGTGCCTTGATTTTCTCATTCATAAAATGGACAAGACCAATATCCAATTGATGGGAATGAGCATGGTTGTGCTGATCATCTACAGGTGTCCATCCTGATGGATCAGGGCATACCCCATACTGGTCGTTAAATATTTTGAATGCCACCCCTAAGAATGGGGTGATCTTGATACTTGGCTTATAGGATTGGATTACATGAGATAATGTACATAAAGTGTACTGTGCTTGGCACATAGGAGACCCTCAAATGTTATCAGCAGTCTAGACAATAGTTTCCTGATTATAAACAGGAAGGGGCAGCCTAAAAATATAGTGTAATTCAGGGTCTTTTTTTTCAATAATGCCTTTAATTTCTAAGTTAATTCAAACATTTCCAAGATACAGAAACATGAATTTTCAACCCAAATATAACGAGAAAAGGCAATGAATCAGACAAGTTTCTCTGGTTTACTACTGATGGAGTTTATGGGATGGTCCTGTTTCACAGACTTGCCTCTGTGACTACCTATTTATACTTTTTGTGCCTGAGCTCAGCCACAACCCAGTGGAAGCAGTATCAAGCTTTTAGTTCTGTGTGGTGCTATTTCTCTCAGTACAGCTTTACCAACCACATTGAAATCCTTCATGGGCCTAAACTTTACCTCTTGGATATGTCTCCTCAATTGAGATCAAGAATCTATTAGCCAGACTTCCCATTGTGGCTCAGCAAGTTAAGGACCCTACGTTGTCTCTGTGAGGATGTGGTTTCTATCCCTGCGCTTGATCGGTGAGTTAAGGATCCAGAGTTGCCACAAGCTACAGTGTAGGTAGCAGATTCAGTTCGGATCCGGTGTTGTCATGGCTGTGGCATAGACCTCAGTTGCAGCTCTGATTCAACCCCTAGCCTGGGAAATTCCATATGCCACAGGTGCAGCCATAAAAAGGAAAAAAAAAAAAAAAGAATCCATTATCTCATGGAATCGCCAGCTACTTTAAATCTAGGCAATGTATTGTCATTTTTTTTTTAAAGGAAGAGTTCCTTGATGGCTCAGTGAGCTAGGGTTCCAGCACTGTTACTGCTGTGATTCTGGTTACTGCTGTGGTGTGGGTTCGATCCCTGGCCCAGGAACTTCTGCAGGCCACAAGTGGGGTCAAAAAAAAGGGGGACATTTTTTTCTCCCTTCTCCATCCTGTGTCAACATAGCCTCATGTCCTTTCTTCAAAGTTTCTATAGTTATCAGTATTATTATAACCAGGAATAGTCTAAATCTTGTCTCTTACCAAATTGCCTTTTAATTTATCAAAGGCTTCCTGACATTCAAGTGTTTCAAGATCATTATCAGGAGTTCCCATCGTGGCGCAGTGGTTAACGAATCCGACTAGGAACCATGAGGTTGCGGGTTCGGTCCCTGCGCTTGCTCAGTGGGTTAAGGATCCAGCGTTGCCGTGAGCAGTGGTGTAGGTCGCAGACGCAGCTCGGATCCTGCGTTGCTGTGGCTCTGGCGTAGGCCGGAGACTACAGCTCCGATTGGACCCCTAGCCTGGGAACCTCCATATGCCGCGGGAGCGGCCCAAGAAATAGCAAAAAGACCAAAAAAAATAAAATTAAATTAAATTTTTTAAAAAAAGATCATTATCAAGCCTTTTCTCAGCCAATAAATGAGTAGGGGTTTTATTGGATTAAGCTGGATTACAAATTTATGGCAATAACCAGTGACAGCCCTCCCTCATCTGCTTTTATATGGGTTACTCCACTTCCCAATCATCTCAGCTATATCTTTTTCTTTCTTTTTACAACCGCACCTATGGCACATGGAAGTTCTCAGGCTAGGGGTCGAATTGGAGCTGCAGCTGAGGCCTGTGCCACAGCCAGAGCAACACTGGATCCAAGCAGCATCTGTGACCTATGCCACAGCTTGCAGCAATGCCAGATCCTTAACCCACTGCACGAGCCCAGGGATGGAACCCATATCCTCATGATCGGTTCTTAACACCCCTCCACCGAGCCACAATGGGAACTCTCAGCTATATCTTAAATAAATGGGAGTCAGAAAGAGAAAGACAAATACCATATGATACCACTTAAATCTGGAATCTAATATATGGCACAAATGGACCTTTCCACAGAAAAGAAAAGCATGGACTTGGAGAATAGACTTGTGGTTGCCAAGGGGGAGGGGGAGGGAGTGGGATGGACTGGGAGCTTAGGGTTAATAGATGCAAACTACTGCCTTTGGAATGGATTAGCAATGAGACCCTGCTGTGTAGCACTGGGGACTGTGTCTAGTCACTTATGATGGAGCATGATAATGGGAGAAAAAGAATGTATACATGTATGTCTAACTAGGTCACCATGCTGTACAGCAGCAAATTGACAGAACACTGTAAACCAGCTAAAATGGAAAAAAAATCATTATATAAAAAGGTTTAAATTTTATAAACTTGAAAAATAACTATAATTAAAAATAATGATAATTTAAAATAACAAATAAAAAATAAATAAGTGGGAGTCTGCTATTACTAACTCTCAACCCAGAGTTATCACCTCGAGAAATCAAAATTAATATTTGCTCAGCATTTCAGTAAGCCCTGTTCCTGGAGTTACCTAGAGAACAGTCTCCAAACATCCCAGATGAATTTCCATATTTACATTAAAATGGCTGTCTCATGACTATGCAATTGCAAGATCATTCATTTCAGACAACAAAATATCATGCACCACTGAAATACAGTTAAAGCATTTCTGATTCCAAAGGGAAATAAATTCCATTTTTAGTTACTATCAAAGTACATCAACTGAATATTGGCCTTGTCCATTTTATGGATTAGGAAACTGAGGCACAGAGAGCATAAATAACCGGTCTTAAGGAACACTAACAAAGTTGATCTTGGCCTTGTGCATCCTAGATTATTTTGGCTGTAAGCAATAAAAGCTCTAACTCAAAATCACTTAATAAGGACATGTATCATCTCATAAAATGAGAAATCCAGATAAAGGGCAGGCATCAAGTTGGGTTAATTCAGATGCTTGATGGCATCTTCCAAGAGCCAGTTTTTCTCCATCCTTCTGCTCTGCTATCCTCAGCATGTTGGTTTTATCCCCAGGCTAGATGTCATTTAGGAGTTGGGGCAAAATGTTTCTTCATTTACATCCAGAGGAAGAAAATAAGAAAAGCACTTCCCCAACTATGGAATTAAATCTTTCTCTTCATTTGCATTGGACAGGTGCTCACCTCCAAACTATTATCTTTCACCAGAGAATTGCACTAATCTACATAGTCCAATAGGCACACACCTGGAGCTAGGTGTGGGGTAGATACCAGTGTAACAGCGAGGTTCTATTAGGAAGGAGGAAGGGCCAGTGGTGGAGTGCAGCAGTGGCACTAAGGCAAGGCTCTCCCTGGGAGACATAAGACTCCTGTGATGGCCACCTTTGGCTTGAGGGTTCCCAGCAGCTTAAGAATTCCTGGGAATCATGGACTGATGGGCGTCCCAGCTGCTTCCAGTACTCTCCACATTTTCTCTCACGGCATTGTCCCTAATCAATTTCTCACACATCTAATCCTGCCTTGGTATCTGCTTTTCAGAGGACTTGGGCTAAAACAGTCACCAGTCAATCAATTCAATAACCTTATCTCCATCTTTACCATACTCCATCATTTGGCAATGATGACCACACTCACCTTCTTCAAACTCCATTCTATCTTGACTTTCACAGTACTACATATTCTGATTCTTCCCTGGATCTCTAAGAGCTTCACCTACAAATTCAAATTTCTGTTCTAGTCTTCTTATTGGCAGATAAATTCCATTCCATAGTTCTCCCATATTTCTGTATCTCTTGCAAGCAGAGGAACTGACTTCTTTTGTTCCCAACTAAAATTTTAAGAATATTTGTATAGTAAACAGCCTTGGAGGATACAAAAAGTATCCAGATCAAGAATGCTTATAGTCCAGTATAATAACGCCTCTCTCTGGAATAAAGGGCAACCACGCTTACAGTCTATTATAAAAGATTCAGATTCCCTAAGCTTAGGGTTCCTCTCCTGTAATGCTACCCACTTCGTGTGCAGGTGACACCTGGACTTCTTTGCATTGCTCCATGGGAACTGGGGCTTAGGGAGCCAGCATAAGACAATGCTAATACTCTGGCTACTGCTATTACTGTAATAAAGTCTTTTGTCTCTGACCCAGGAGTCCCATGTCTCCTGCTGTCATCTATGAAACTATGGCAGGCTAACTTGCTAAAAGTTCTAATAACTTGTTGTAAAGTCTCAGACCCTTCACAGTTTTGTTTTTAGGGCTGCACCTGTGGCATATGGAGATTACCAGGCTAGGGGTCTAATCAGAACTACAGCTGCCAGCCTACACCACAGCCACAGCAACACCAAGTCCGAGCCTTCAACTTACACCACAGCTCATAGCAATGCTGGGTCCTTAATCTACTGAGCAGGGCCAGGGATCAAACTCATGTCCTTATGGATTCTAGTCGGGTTCGTTACCACTGAGCCACAGTGGGAACTCCCCCTTCACAGTTTTTAACAGATCGTTTCTTCTCATTTCACACTACACTCTAGCTAATCAGCTCATTATTGGCAGAGGTCAAGAGTAAAATTTTTTCTCCTCTGGCCTTCATACTACTCTAGCGAGGAGTGAAGAGATGGTCCCAGAATTCTTCAAGTTCCTAGTAAGAAACCTATGAGTGTGTATTGGAGAAAGTGAAATAATCAGACTCTAAGGGAATTACTGGACGCTAACTCTGAACTGACACTAATTCTTGGTGACCCAAAACATCACTATGGCCCACCAGTGATGGTAAACTTGGGGTCAGACTAGGGGCTGGTGGAGGTCAGATGATCAATGGGGTTTTAGATCAAGTCCATCTCACAGTGAGCCCGTTGGGTTTCCAAACACAGTCCATTTTCGGAATGCATACTGAATATAGACACATTCCACAGCTGGCAGAATCTCTACATTAGTTCCCTGGCCTGTGAAATGAAGGCTATTATGGTAGAAAAGGCCAAGTGGAAGCCGGTACAAGGGTCTCTTATCTACAAAAAGAGTAAATCAAAGGTAACATTGCATTCCCGGAAGGATTGCCGAGATTTATGCCACCCTCAAGAACATGAAAGATTAAGGGGTGGTGGTTTCCACCACATCCTGATTGAACTCACTCATTTGATCTGTGCAAAATACAATTAGATCTTGGAAAATGACAAAAATGAAAATCAGGTGGTAACTCCAATGCAGCTGCTTTTCCAAATGTGCTTTTGTTGCCTGAGCAAATGAACACCTCCCCTGGTATCTGGTATGCAGCTATTGATCTGATAAATGTTTTTTTCCCCTATACCTGTTAATAAAGACCACCAGAAACAGTTTGCTTTCAGCTGGCAAGGCCAGCAATACATCTTCGCTGTCCTGCCTCAGGAGTAAATCAACTCTTCAGCCCTATGTCCACAAGAGACTTTATTGCCTTTCCCTTCCACAGGACATCATGCTGACGTCTTTAACATTGGTGATACTCAGAAAAGAAAATCATGGACATGGAGAACAGACTTGTGGTTGCCAAGGGGGAGGGGGAGGGAGTGGGATGGATTGGGAATTTGGGATTAATGGATGCAAACTATTGTCTTTGGAATGGATAAGCAATGAGATCCTGCTGTACAGCACTGGGAACTATATCTAGTCACTTATGATGGAGCATAATGTGAGAAAAAAGAATGTATATATGTATGTGTGACTGGGTCACCTTGTTGTACATTGACTGAACACTGTAAACCAGTTATAATGGAAAAAAAATAAAAATCATTTATAAAAGCAAAAACCAAAAAAAAAAAAAACATTGGTGATACTATGCTGAGTAGACCTGGTGAGTGGGAAGTGGCAACTGCTACAAAGAAATTGGGAAGACATTTGGGTAGAGGAAGATGGGAAATACCCAACAAACATTCAGAGGGCTTCTACCTCTGAAGTGAAATTTCTAGGGATCCAGTGGTTGGGGGAATGTCATATGCTCATGTAATTCACTGGTCTTGCCACTTCCCCATCATCTGAAACTGCTGGCTTGATAGAATGGTGGAATGGCATTTTAAAGACCTATGTTACAGTGCCAGCTAGGAGGTAATACCTTACAGAGCTGGGGGAAGTTCTCCAGGATGCTCTGGATGCTCTGAATCAGCATCCAATACACGGTGCTATTTCTCCCATGGCCAGGATTCACAGGTCCAGGAATTAAGAGGTGGAAATGGGAGTGACTCTACTCACAATTACCCCCAGTGAGTCACTAGCAAAAATTTTACTTCCCATCCCTGTGACCTAATACTCTGCTAATATAGAATTCTTCATTCCACAGGGAGAAATGCTTCCACCGGGAGACACAGCAATGATTTCATTGAACTGGAAGTAAAGGCCAACTTTGTTGGTCAGTTTTGTCATCCTTTCTAGGTTACAGCTCTCAGTCAATCAAACAGTAAGCATTTATTTGAAAGTATGCTGTAGATTTGAATAAAGTATATAATCACTTGACTTTAGGTAAGAGATTTTATCCTGGATTATGTGGGTGAACCAGACTGAACCCATTGGAAGGCCATAAAAGCAGAACTAAGATTTCCCTGGGAGAGAGAAAAACTTGCACCTGTGGAACATAGCTTTGACCCATATGACAACAGATTTCCAGCCCACTCATGATCTTCCCTTCCTGAATGCCTGTGTAGACAAGTGTTTTGGCCAGTGCCCATGTATTTGAGCCTGCCTACAATCTTCCCTTTTCGACAGCCTGCAAAAAGCCTACAATCTTAAGCTTTTTGATGGAGCATGATGGAGGATAATGTGAGAAAAAGAATGTACATATGTGTGTGACTGGGTCCCTTTGCTGTACAGTATAAAATTGACAGAATACTGTAAACCAACTATAATGGCAAAAATAAAAATCATTTAAAAAAGAAAATAAACTTTCTTAGCCAGTCCTTATGATCACATAAACCTGTTTATGTATATTCTTTTTTTCGATTCTTTTCCATTATAGTTACTACAAAATATTGAATATAATTCCCTGTGCTATGTAGTAAATCTTTATTGTTTATCTATTTTATATATGGTAATGTGCATCTGTTAATCCTATACTCCCAGTTTATCCCTTCCCCTTCCCCTTTGGTAACCATAAGTTTGTTTTCTGTGTCTGTGAATTGATTTCTGTTTGTAAACAAGTTCATTTGCACTATTTTTTAGATTCCACATATAAGCAATGTCATATAATATTTGCCTTTTCCTGTCTGACTTATTTCATTTAGTATGATAATCTCTAGGTCCATCCATTTAGCTACAAATGCCATTATTTCATCATTTTTATGGCTCAGTAATATTCCATTGTATATATACCAGTATCTTTATCCATTTATCTATTAATGGACACTTAAGTTACTTCCATGGCTTGGCTACTGTAAATAGTGCCTCTATGAACATTGGGATGCATGTATCTTTTAGAACTAGAGCTTTCGTCTTTTCCAGATATATGCCCAGAAATTGGATTGCTGGATCATATGTTAGCTCTGCTTGTAGTTTTTTAAGGAACCTCCATACCATTTTCCATAATGGCTGCACCAATTTACATCCCTACTAAGAGTATAGGAGAGGAGTTCCCGTCATGGCTCAGTGATTAACGAATCCAACTAGGAACCATGAGGTTGCGGGTTCAATCCCTGGCCTTGCTCAGTGTGTTAAGGATCCGGTGTTTCCGTGAGCTGTGGTGCAGGTTGTAGATTCGGCTCAGATCCTGCGTTGCTGTGGCTCTGGTGTAGGCCGTTGGCTACAGCTCTGATTCGACCCCTAGCCTGGGAACTTCCATATGCCGTGAGAGAGGCCCAAGAAATGGCCAAAAAAAAAAAAAAGAAAGAAAGAAAGAGTATAGGAGAGTTCTCTTTTCTCCACACTCTCTCCAGCATTTGTTATTTGTAGACTTTTTAATGATGGTCATTAAAACTGTTGTGAAGTGATACATCATTGTAGTTTTGATTTGCATTTCTCTAATAACTAGCAATGTTGAGCATCTTTTCATGTGCCCGTTGGCCATCTGTATGTCTTCTTTGGAGAAATATAGTTTAGGTCTTCTGCCCATTTTTTTCTTTCTTTTTTTTTTCCTTTTAGGACCACACCCACAGCATGCAGAAGTTCCCAGGTTAGGGGTCGAATTGGAGCTGCAGCTGCCAGCCTATGCCACAGCCACAGCAAAGCAGGATCCAGGTCATGTCTGTGCCCTACACCACAACTCCTGGCAATGCCAGATCCTTAACCCACTGAGCAAGGCCAGGGTTCAAACACTCATCCTCTCGGATACTAGTTGGGTTCCTAACCCACTGAGCCACAGTGGGAACTCCCTGCCCATTTTTTGATTGGATTGGATTTTTGTGTTGTTATTGAGTTGCATGAACTGTTTGTATATTGTGTAAGTTAAGCCCTTGTTGGTTGCATTGTTTGTTGCATATTTTGTCCCATTCCATAGGTTCTCCTTTTATTTCATTTATAGTTTCCTTTGCTGTTCAAAAGCTTATAAATTTGATCATGTCCCACAAAATTCTTGATATTTAAGTATCTACACTGATGGTCTTTCTAATGGTCTGGCCTCACAGTTCCTTGACTTTCTCTCCTCCAGTTACCTTGTTCATTACCCTACTTTAGCCACTAACCCACAAGATCCTATCATTGACCTTATAATTACTAAAAATTGGTATCCCTTTCTTTTCTCAATTTGAAGCATCACTCTTCAACTAACACTTCCTTCTTTCTAATTCATTCCTTATTGTTACCCCAGGCCAACAATACTTTTGCCCCTCTCATTAAACTGAATACTCCTATGTTCCTTCATGTCCTCACTTTCCTTCCTACCCAGCTTAAATTTTGTGTCCAATTATTATATTAATTCCTCTGCATGTTCTCTCAATTAATGATTTCAGACCTTCTTTTCTAATATAATGTGTGATTCTATAAATATCCTGCTAAGCAGTGTTTTTGCCATGTCCCACAAATTCCAATATGTTTTAGTTTTATTTAACTAAAAATATTATTAGGCGCTCCCATCGTGGCACAGCAGAAACGAATTCGACTAGGAACCATGAGGTTGCGGGTTCGACCCCTGGCCTCATTCAATGGGTTAAGGATCCAGTGTTGCTATGAGCTGTGGTGTAGGTTGAAGATGCAGCTCAGATCTGGATCTGGTGTTGCTGTGGCTGTGGTATAGGCCAGCAGCTGTAGCTCTGATTAGACCCCTAGCCTGGGAACCTCCATATGCCACAGGTGCTGCCCTAAAAAGACAAAAAGACCAAAAAAAACTATTATTAAATTTCCCTTGAGAACTTCCTTTGACCCCCTGGATTATTTAGAAGTATATTTTTCACATTCCAAAATTCGAGATATTTTCTAGATATCTTTCTGGTAGTGATTTCTAGTTTAATCCCAACATGGTTGGTTTGTATGATTTCTACTATTTTAAATTTGTCAAGTATTGTTTATGACCCAGAATATGGTCTAACTTCATGATTGCTCTATGTGCCCTTAAGATTTTTATTGTGCTGTTGTTGGATGAAATGTTCTCTGTCAATTGGGTTGAGTTAAATAGTGTTCTTCATGTTATCTGTATCCTTACTGATTTTCTACCTACTTGTCTGGTCAATTATTGATAAAAGGATGTTGAATTCTCCAACTATAATTATGGATTTGTCTATTTCTTAAGTTCTGTGAGTTTTTGCCTCATGTATTTTGGAGTTCTCTTGTTAAGTGCATACACACTTAGGATGGTTATTATGTATTCTTGAAAATTGATGCCTTTGTCTTTATGCAGTGTTCATTTTTACCCCTGAAAGTATTCATTGCTCTGAACTCACAACAACTTAATTTTGTTTGAAATTAATATAGCTAAACCAGCTTTCTTTTGATAATATCTGCATGGCGTATCTTTCTCCCATTTTACTTTTAATCTATTTCTTTATATTTAAAGTAGGTTTCTATAGACAGCATATAGTTGGGTCTTGTTTTTTTTATCCAGCTAGGCAATCTCTGTCTTTTAGCTGATGGGTTTAGATCATTCACATTTAACATGATTGTTGATACATTTGAAATAAAATCTATCATCTTGCTAGCTGATTTCAATTATGTCTTTTCTTTATTTTTCCCTCTTTTTCTCATTTCTCTTGGGTTAATGGACCATTTTGGAATTATTTTTATTATAGTAAAACATATACAACAGAATATTTGTGATTTTAACCATTTTAAGTGTACAATTCAGTGGCATTAATTACATTCACAAACTTGTGCAACCATCACCACCACCTGTTTCAAAAACTTTTTAATCCCCTAAAACAAAAACCCTGTAGCCATTAAGCAATAAATTTCCATTTCTACCTTCCAAAAGCCCCAGGTAACCTCTAATCTACTTTCTGTCTATATGACTTTTCCACTTCTAGATATTTCAGATAAGTGGAATCATACAACATTTATCCTCTTATATTTGAATTCTTTCACTTATCATAATGTTTTCAGGTTTCATTCATGTCATAGCATGTATCAGAACTTTATTATTTTTATTGACTGAATAATATTTCATTACATTATATATCACATTATGTTTATCCTTTAATTGGTTAATGGACACTGGTTGTTTCTCCCTTTTAGCTATTGTGAATATACCTGCAATGAACATTGGCATAAAAGTATCTGATATTTTTTCCATTCTTTTGGGTATGTACCTGGAGTGGAATCACTGTGTCATGTGGTAACTTTATGTTTGCCCTTTTTATGAACTACTAGACTGTTTTCCACAGCAGCTACCCATTTAAAATTCCCACTATCAATGTATAAGGATCCATTTTCTCCACATCCTTAGCAACACTTGTCATTTTGGGTCTTTTTTCCATTATAGCCATACTTTAGGTGTGAGCTTTGAGTGGCATTTCCCTAATGACTAATGATGTTAAGCATCTTTTAATGTGATTACTAGCCATTTGTATATCTTCTTTGGAGAAATGTCATTTCAAAAGTTTGCTCATTTTCAATAGGTTGTTTGTCTTTTTTTTTTTCTTTTTTGGCCACCCTGTAACATATGGAGTTCCCAATCCAGGGATCAGATATGAGCCACAGTTGTGACCTTTGCTACAGCTGTAGCAACACGGGATCCTTAACCCACTCTGCCAGGCCGGGGATTGAATCTGCATCCCAGATCTCCAGAGATGCTGCCAATCTCATTGTGCCACAGCGAGAAGTCTGGGTTGTTTCTTCTTACTGTTGAGTTATAGAAGTTCTTTACATGCTCTGGACATTAAACGCATAAGATTTGCAAATGTTTTATCCACTTTCTAAATAATGCACAAAAAATTAATTTTCATGGGGTCCAACTTATCTATATCTCTTTCATTGCTTATGTTTTTTATTATATGTCTAAGCATACATTGCCAAATCTAAAGTCATGAAGATTGACTGCTGTTTTCTTCTATTAGTTTCATGGTTTTAGCACCATATCATCTGGAAATAGAGACAGTTTTTACTTCTTCTCCAACTTGTGCATTTTTAAAATTATTCTTCCACCTAATTGCTTTGGTTAGAATTTAAAGTAAAATGTTAAACAGCAGTGGTGAAAATGAGCATTCTTATCTTGTTCTTGATATTAGGGGGAAAGTTTCCAAAGTTGCACTATGAGTATGATATTAGCAGTGTGTTACATATAAGGTTTTGCAACCCATTTTATTTTCATCTGAAACTGTATCATAAACATGTTTCCATGTTTCCAAAAATATTTTTGTATGCTTAATTTATTTGATAGATAAATGAAAAGTTTGAGAAATCAGCAGAAAACTGGAAACTATAATAAAGGAACAAAATGAAAAATCTGTAACTAAAAATTATAATATGTAAAGTTAATAACTCAGTGGATAAGTGTAATAACAGATCAGATACAGAGGAAAGAATTAGTGAACTCAAAGATAGGTGAGAAAAATATGCAAAATGAATCTCAGGCATAAATATGGAAAACAGAAAAAAGGGTAAAAGACAAAAGGATATAACATGAAACTCTGATATGTGTGATTGGATTCCTAGAAGGAGAAAGGATGTGGCAAAAGGAGTGTTTGTAGAAATAAATTTCCAAAATTGATAAAAGGCATCCAGGCATAAATTAAAGAACTATTATGAGCCCCAAGCAATATAAATCAGAAAAACCTATCTAGGCACTTTGTAGTAAAACTGCTAAAAACAAAAGAAAGAGAAAAATCTTTAAAGCATCCAGAGAACCAGTATGGTAGTTTGTCAAAATATTAAAAATAGAATTACCATATGATCCAGAAAATCATATGATCCCAAAGAATCGAAAGCATGGTCTCAATGAGGTTTTTGTATGCCTATGCTGGTAGCAGTATTATTCACAATATCCAAAAGTGGGAAGCAACCCAAGGGTCCATTTATGAATTAGAAAAATGTTCTATATCCATAGAATAGAATATTATTTAGCCTTAAAAAGGAAGGAAATTCTGACACATGCTTCAACATAAATAAACTGAGGACATTATGTTAAATAAAACCAGCTAGTCACAAAAGGAAAAAATACTGCATGATTCCATTATGAGATACCTAGAATAGACAAATTCATAGAGATGGAAAACAAAAGGGTGGTTGCCAGGGGCCAAGGGGGAATTTTTAATAGGTATAGAGTTTCGGTTTTGAAAGGTGAAAAGAATTCTAGACATTAGTTGCACAACAATGTGAACATACTTAATACTACTAAGCTGCACACTTAAAATAATTGATAGTATATTTTATGTTATGTATATTTTAATGGATTAATTTTTTAAGAATTTTTTAAATAAAAAAAGATTAATTTCAAAGGAGAAACCAACTAGTAACTGACTTCTCAACAGAAACAATAAAAGACAGAAGAAAGTGGGATAATATTCTCAAGTACTGAATGACCATAAACACCAACCTATAATTCTATGCCTAGCAAAAATATCTTTAAAGAAATAAGTTGAAATGAGAACATTTTCAGACAAACAAAAACTGAGAGAATTCACCATCAGTAGACCAGCGCTAAAGGAAATACTAAAGGTTTTTCTTTAGGCATAAGGGAAATGGTTCTAGACAGGAAGTTAGAGATTCAGGAAGGAATGAAAACAGTGAAATGAGAGGAGAATGGCCATCATCAAAAAGTCTACAAACAAATGCTGGAGAGAGTGCAGAGAAAAGAGAACCCTCTTACACTGTTGGTGGGACTGTAATTTGGTGCAACCACTATGGAAATCCGTATGGCATTCCCCAAAAAACTAAAAATAGAACTCCCATATAATCCAGCAATCCCACTCCCGGGCATCTCTCCAGAGAAAAGCATTATTGAAAAAGATATGTGTATCCCAATATTCATTGCAGCGCTGTTTACAACAGCCAAGACATGGAAACAACCTAAATGTGCATCAATAGAGGAATGGATAATGAAGATGTGGTACATATATACAATGAAATACTAATCAGCCATAAAATAGAATGAAATAATGCCATTTGCAGCAACATGGATGGACCTAGACATTATTATACAAAGTTAAGTTAGACAGTGAAAGACAAACATCATATGTTATCACTAAGAAAAAGAGGATACAAATAAACTTATTTGCAGAACAGAAAAAGACTCATAGACTTTGAAAAACTTATGGTTACCAAAGGGGACAAGTTGGGGGGAGGGGTAGACTGGGGTTTAGGATTGGCATATGTACACTGAGGTGTATGAAATGATTAGCCGATGGGGACCCACTGTATAGCACAGAGAACCCTACCCAGTATTCACTGATAATTTTTATGGGGAAAGAATCTGAGAGAGAATGGATGTGCATACATGTATAACTTTGTTGTGATTACTTCAAAAAAGCTTTATAAAAAGACGACTGATGGCAATGATAATATCTTATGGGATTTAAATACATGAAAATATAAAATACATAACAATAACATGCGAGTCAGGAGGGATGGTGCACGGAATTAAAGTGTTCTAGGTCCTAGCATTGAAACAATTAATATGTGAAAAAGTTCTCCACCTTATCAGGAACCAAGAAATGAGCTACAGAGCCACCAGAATGGCTAAATTTAAAAAGACTGACACTGGGGAATTCCCGTTGTGACTCAGTGGTAACAAACCCTACACGTATCCATCCGGATGCATGTTTGATCACTGGACCCTCTCAGTGGGTTAAGGATCCTGTGTTACCAGGAACTGTGGTATAGGTTACATACACGGCTCAGATCTGGCATTGCTGTGGCAGCTGAAGCTCTGATTCAACCCCTTGCCTGGGAACTTCCGCATGCCGCAGGTGTGCCCCACCCCCCAAATAAAGAGACTGACACTGCCTGGTTGGTAAGGATATGGAAATAGTAGAATTTTTACATGTTGTTCATGGTATATTCAGAAAGTCATATATACAAAAAGTCACAGATGTGTGGAATCGAAGAAATGTTCAAGAAGAGTTGTAAGAAGCTCATTCACAAATACTTACAAAATGGAAATGAACTGAATGCTAACCAACAGTAAAATGGGTACATAATTTAAGGCATACAATGGGATACTTTAGACCTGCAATGTCCAATACAATAGCCACATGTGGCTCCTTAGATTTAAATTATTTAAAATAAAATTCTAAAAATCCAGTTCTATGGAGTTCCTGCTGTGGTGCAGTAGGTTAAGAATCTGATTGCAGAGCTCAGATAGCTGCAGAGGTGTGGGTTAAATCCCCTTCCTGACACAGTGGGTTAAAGGACAGCTGCAGTGTTGGTCACAGCTGCAGCTCAGATTCAAACCCTTGCCCGGGAACTTCCACATGCCACAGATGCAGCCATAAAAAATAAAAATAAAAATCCAGTTCCTCAGTAACAATCAGCTACATTTCAAGTGTTAAATATCTTTATGTGGTTAGTGTCTACCAAATTGTACAGTATAGATATAGAATATTTTCATTATTGCAAAGTATTCTAAGACAGCATGGCTACAGAGCAAGTAGGCAGCCTGGTACTAAATAATTTAGATGTCGCAGGCCATCTGGTCTGTGTTACAACTACTCAGTTCTGCCACTGTAGCATGAATACATCCACACACAATATATTTATGAAAGGAGGTGGCTGTGTTCTAATAAAATTTTATTTATGAACACAAAAATGTATATTTCACAAGATATTATTTTGCTTGCAATTTTTCCCAACCATTTAAAAATGTAAAAGTAAAAATCATCCTTAATTCAAAGACCATACAAAAACCAACACTAGGCCAGATTTGGTTGTAGGTCATAGCTCATACTCCTGCTATATAAAAATGTAAACGAATGAACTATAGCTACCAATCACAACATGGACAAATATCTCACATATAATATTGAGAAAAAGCAACATGCATTACATTCTTATTGCTGCCATTACAAATTACCACTAAGTATCTTCTTTTTTCTTTTTGTCTTTTGTCTTTTCAGGGTCGCACCCGTGGCATATGGAGGTTCCCAGGCTAGGGGTCTAATCAGAGCTACAGCTCCTGGCCTATGCCACAGCCACAGCAATGCCAGATCAGAGCTGCATCTGTGATCTACACCACAGTTCACAGCAACGCCGGATCCTTAACCCACTGAGCGAGGCCAGGGGTCAAACCTGCAACTTCACAGTTCCTAGTCAGATTTGCTTCTGCTGTGCCACGACAGAACTCCACAAATTACCACTAAGTATCTTAATACAAATTTTTTTTCTTTTTAGTTCTGGAGAAGTCCAATACAGGTCTAACTGGGCTGAAATCTAGGTGGTGGTAGGGCTCTGTTTCTTCTAGAGTCTCTAGGGAAGAATATATTGCCTTGATTTTTCCAGCTTCTAGAGCCTCCCTGCATCCCTTGACTGGTAGCCCCCTTTCTCCATTTTCGAAGTTGACAATATACTGAGCCATTCTCATGCTACCATCTCTTTGGTTTTCCCTCTTTTGCCTTCCTCTTCCATCTTATATGATCCTTATCTTAAGGATCCTTGTGATTACATTGAGACCACCCAAATAATCCAAAATAATCTCCCTATCTTAAAGTCAGATGATTAACAACCTTAATTCCATTTGCTACTTCAACCTGCCTTTGCCATGTGCCCAAACATTATCACAAGTTCCACGGATTAGAATGAGGACAGGATGATGGATGGCCATCATCCTGTCTACCACACATCTAGACCCACAATTACATGTACAGTAGGATTCCATGTATACAAAGTTTTTAAAAAAAAAAAATTTAATATAATGTTTGAGTGCTCCCTATCACTGGTGGTAAGACTCTAAAGAAAAACAAAAGGATTACCATAAAAGGATAGTTGTTATTTTGAGGTAAGGGGGGAGGCAAAGTGACAGAGAAGGGACACGGGGGAAAGCAACTGACTACTGGTAATGTTCTATTTCTTGACTTGTGTAGTGATCACAAAGATGTTTGCTTCATGACCATTCATTGAGTTTGATCATGTTATGTGCATCACTTTTCACAATAAAAAAGTTTTAAAAATAAAGAAAGAAGAGTACTCCAAATTCAAAATCACTAAGCACTGTGTGGTGGAAGAGTATGTAGATCAAACACTGTTTATACAAATGCAGCTTGTAGTCAGCATTTTAGTGCCCCAAAATGTAGTATTAATAGACTTCTAGGAGCTCAATGGTGTTTCATTAATATCTCCAATAAGAGAAGGACCAAAACAAAAATAGAATCCAGGGGAAATAGACATAATATGAAGGAAAGAAAAGCATTTAAAAAAAACATAAGACCTGTAATTAGTATCCTAGAAAAATGAGAAGATACTGCATCCATGCTCTAAAAGAGGAACATAGAATAAAAAGAGTTTATAGAAACTAAAATAGAAACAAAAAAGCAACAAATCTCAACGGAAAGGTTGAAACTAAAGTTACAGAAATATCCTAGAGGCAATAAAAAAGAGGACAATGATATAGATAATAGAAGAGAAAAGATAGATAGGAAATTTCTTGATCAATCCAGAAAATCCAGTCTATAGGTCTAGGAATGATGTTCTTGGCTCTGTGAAATGTAGAGGTCTTACCAACATGGAAATACTAATGGTTCTTAAAAGAGAGGGAAAAATGCTGGGAAGAAAAAAATAAGACGTTATAGACTGAATATTTGTGTTCCCCCAAATTCATAGGTTAAAAAATTTAATCCCCACTTGATAGTATTTGGAGGTAATGTTTGGGGGAGGTGATTAGGTCATGCAGGAGGAACCCTCATGGATGGGATTAGTGCCCTTATAAAAGAGACCCCAGTGAGTTCCCTTGCCCTCTCCATCATATAAGGACACAGCTAGATGATGCTGTCTATGAACCAGGAAGCGTATCCTCACCAGATATCAAATCTTCTGGTTCCTTAATCATGAACTTTCTAGCCTCCAGAACTATGAAAAGTAAGATTGTGTCATTTTTAAGCCATCCAGCCTATGTTATTCTGTTGACTAAGTAGACAAGGATGGTTCCTGAAATTCAAGGACACAAATATTCAGACTGAAAGGGTATACTAATAACACAGTAAAATGCACATCATAAAAAACCACCTTATTAAGATATTTCCAAATACCAGGAACACAGAAAAATATTGATATTGGTCAAATTGGAAAAAAATATGGTGCTATGGATAACTTAATGCACATAAATCAAACAACTTAGAAGAAATAGACCAATATCTTGAAAACTTCAACTTACCAAAACTCATCCAATATCAAATAGACAACTTGAATACTGCTATAAACAAATTGAAGTCATTGTTAAATACTTTTCAAAAAAGCAAACCATAGGCCAAGATGGTTTTACTGGTGAATTCTACCATACACTTAAAGAATTAACATCAATTTTTCTAAACCCTCTTTCCTAAAATAGAACAGTTCCCAACCTGTTTTCTGAGGCAAGATTTACCCTGATATCAAAACCAAGTAAGTACAATAAAAAAGCAAGTAAGCAAGCAAGAAACTTCAGACCAAGAACTCTCATGAACATAGACACAAAGATTATCAACAAAATCAGCAATGTATATAAAGAAAAATGTATCTCAAACAAGTGGAGTTTATTCCAGGAATCCAAGGTTTAATCAGTGTTTGGCAAAACAACCAATTAAATTGATTATACTAGTTGTTTATAAAAGAAACATCACATAATCATGACAATCATGAAGAAATCCCCTTTACTATCCATTCAAGATAAAAGCTCTTAGAAAACTATGAATAGAAAGGAATTTCCTCAACTTAATAAAGGGCATCTACAAAAAGCCTATAGCTAACATCATACTTAAAAGTGAAAAACTGAAAGCTTTCCCTCTGTAATCTAGAGCATGTCCATACTTACCACTCCTACTCCCCAACATTATATTAGAAATCCTAATATAAGGCATTCTAATAGGAAAGGAAGAAATAAAGCAGCCTATATTTATAGACATCATGATAATCTACACAGAAAATCCCATGAGATCTGTGAAAAGTTACTTTAATTAACAAATGAGTTTAATAAGATTACAGGATACAGCATCAATACACAAAAATACTTCTATATACAATAAATATACAAATGGAGACCAAAAATTTAAGAGCCGATATAATTTACAATATTTCCAAAACATTAAATATTTAGCAATTAATCAAGCAATATATACACAAGATCTACATTCTGAAAAATCACAAAATACTGATGAAAAAAATCCAAGATCTAATTAAATGGAGAGACACATTATGCTAATGGATTGGAATATACAACATAGTAAAGATATTAGTATTCTCCACAAACTAATTTATAGCTTAATATAATACCATCAAAATGGCAGCATGATTTTTGTAGATATAAAGATGATTCTAAAATTTATATAGAAGGGCAAAGTAACTAGAATGACAATAATTTTAAAAAATAAAGTTGGAGGGGAGTTCCCATTGTGGCTCAGTGGGTTAAGGACCTGAGGTTGTCTCTATAAGGAAGTGAGTTAGATCCCTGGCCTGGCTTAGTGGGTTAAGGAGCTGGTGTTGCAGCAAGCTGCAAAGTAGGTTGCAGATGCAGCTTGGATCTGGTGTTGCCATGGCTGTGGCATAGGCCTCAGCTGTGGCTCTGATTGAACCAGGGCTACAGCCTAGAAACTTCCATATGCCACAGGTCTGGCCGTAAAAAGAAAAAAAATTAAATTAAAAATTAAAATAACATTAGAAGGATCACACTATTTGCTTTTAAAACTTACTATAATGCTACAATAAGACAATGTGATATTAGTGAAGAGGCATTAGATATAAAACAATAGAACAGAATAGAGACTCCAGAAATAGACCAAACAAGTACCACCAACTGATTTTTGACATATATGGAAAAAATTCATTGAATAAGGCATGGTCTTTTCAAAAAATGGCATTGTAACATGTAGGTATACACACACACAAAGGATCTAAACCTTTAACTCACACCTTATACAAAACAAATCAAAATGGGTAATATAAGGGAATTGTCCAAATGGCAGAGTACGAAGACTCTGAGCTCACATACTCCCACAGGTACACCAAAATAGGAAATATGAATGAGAATGACCTGAAGACTAGCAGAAAAAATCTTATAACAAATAAAAATATAGAGAAAGAACTACAAAGAGATGGGTAGAAGGGGCAGAGATACAGTATGGTAAAAATCTGCACCCCAGAGTAGGCAACCTACACACAGGAGGATAATCACATTTACAGAGATTCTCCCCAAGGAGCAGGGTGTCAGAGCCTCACATTGGGCTACTCAGTCCAGGGGTCCTGCACTGCGAAGATTAGCTCCCAGAATGTTTGGCTTTGAAGGCCAATGAGGCTTGCCTTCAGGAAAGTCAAAGGGCTGTATGAAACAGGAATTCTACTTTTAAAGGGCACACATAAAAATTCACACACTATGAGACCTGAGATAAAGGCAGTAATTAGAAAGGAGCCTGGGTCAGACACACTTCCTGAACTTGGAGAGCCTCCTGTAGAAGCAGGAGGTAACTGGTACTCACCCTGGGAACATACATTCTGGTGGCAGCTATTTTGGGGAGCTCATTCTTTGATAAGGACACTAGTGCTGGCAAGTGACATTTTGGAGTCTTCCCTCTAGCTTATTAGTGCTGGAACTTTGACCCACCTACTGGAAAGTCGACTCTAGTCCTGGGACTCCCAAGGCCAAGGAGCTAGTTGCATGATGACACAGCCCAATCCAGCAACAGGTAAGCTGCCATAGGACACTCTGAGCTTGTCAGGCACCCCAGGACCAGCCCCTCACAATAGTGGGTGAACATTTGACTTGGGACTCAGTCTCACTCTCCAGTGATTGGGCACCTTCTCTGGGACCCCCAAGATCCCTCAGCCAGCTGCTCTTGCATCTGGCCACACCCACCAATGGGTCGGCACTAGTGCCATGACCTGACCACCACCACCAGTGGATGAGTACTATATCAGGGACCCCTGAGCCCCGCAGCCAGCCACCCTGTGATTTGGCCTGCCCACCAGTGGGCCAACACCAGGACCAGAATTCCCTGGACCATTCAGCCAGCCACTCCAGGACCCAGCCCCACCCACCAGAAGCTCACAGCCTGCACACAAGGAAGGGCCTACCAGTATGCCCATAGTAGTCAGCCCAACCACAACAGAAGTGCCCATAGAGAGGCAACCTTAGACCACATAGCTCTGATGACCAGAAGGGATTGAATGTCTGGGCCCCATAAGACATAACCTACATAAGGTCACTTCTCCTACATCAGGAAACATCAATGAGCTACCTAATACATAGAAATAAAAATAGAGAATTAGGCAAAATGAGGAGACAGAGGAATATGTCCAAATGAAGGAATAAGATAAAACCCCAGAAGAACAAAGTAGAGATAAGCCGCATAAAGACTTCAATGTAATGACCATAAAGATGCTCAAAGAACTCAGGAGAAGAGTGGATAAACACAGTGAGAAGTTCAAGAGTTAGAAAACATTAAAAAAGAACTAAACAGAGCTGAAGAGTACAATAACTGAAAATTTAAAAATACACTAGTAAGTATCAACAGTAGATTAGATGATACAGAGGAATGAAAGAATCAGTGAGCTGGATGGTAGTGGAAATCACTGAAGCTGAATAGAAAAAAGAATTAAGAAAATATAAGAGATATCTAGGACAACATCAAGCATACTAATATTCACATTATGGGGGTCTCAGATGGAGAGGAGGAATAGAAAGGGTCAAAGAACATATTTGAGGATATAATAACTAAAAACTTCCCTAACCTGGGAAAGGAAACAGACATCCAGGTCCAGGAAACATAGAAAATCCCAAACAAAATGGACCCAAGGAGGTCCACACCAAGACACACTGCAATTAAAATGTCAAAATTAAAAAAGAATCTTAAAAGCAGCAAGGGAAAAGCAACTAGTTACATACAAGGGAACGTCCATAAAGCTATCGCCTGATGATTTTTTGACAGAAACTCTGCAGGCTAGAAAGGAGTTGCACAATACATTTAAAGTGATTAAAGGAAAAAAATTATAATCAAGAAAACTCCACCTAGAAGTTCCCTGGTGGCCTAGTGGTTAAGGACTTGGCAATGTCACTGCTGTGGTTCAGATTACTGCTATGGCTCAGGTTTGAGCCCTGGTCCAAGAACTTCCATATTCCACAAGCATAACCAAAAAATAAAAAATAAAAAAAATACTCTACTTGGCAAGGCTATCATTCAGATTTGAAGGTGAGATAAAGAGTTTTACAGATAATCAACAGCTAAAAGACTTCAGTACCATAAAACTGGCTTTACAAGAAATGTTAAAGAGACTTCTTTAAGCAGAAAAGAAAAAGTCACAACTAAAAATATGAAAATTACAAAAGTAAAAAAAAATGTCATTAGTAAAGGCAAATATACAGTAAGAGTAGTAGCTCAATCATTTATAAAACTAGTAGGAGGTTAAAAACAAAAGTAATAAAATTATCTATAACTGCAATAAGTAGTTAATGGATATACAAAAGAAAAATATGTAAAATATCATGTCAAAAACATTGAACATGGGGAGGGGAGTAAAACTGCAGAGTTGTTAAAATGCATTCAAACTTCAGAGATTGACAACTTGTAAATATTGCTATATATAAGCCTTATAATAACCACACACCAAAAAAAAAATCTGTATCTATATAGATATACAAGAAAAGAGATAGGAATCCAAACATAGTACTAAAGATAGTCATCAAAATCATTAAAATAAATAACAAGTGTTGGCAAGAATGTGGAGAAAAAAGAATCCTTGTGCACTGTTGCTGGGAATGTAAATTGGTGCAGCCACTATGAAAAACAGTTTGGAGGTTTCTTTAAAAATTAAAAATAAAAACTATCATATGATCCAGAAGTTCCACTCTTAGCTATTTATTAAAAGGAGAAAAATTCTAATTCAAAAAGATATATTAACCCCTATGTTCACTGCAACATTATTTACAATAACTGAGATGTGGAAACAACTTAGGTGCCCATCAATAGATGAAGGGATAAAGAATAGTGGTATATACCTATGATAGAATATTACTCAGCCATGAAAAAGAATGATATCTTGCCATTTGCAACATCATAAATTGACCTGGATGGTTTTATATTAAGTGAAATAAATGAGACAGAGAAATTAAAATGCAATGTTATTTCACTCATATGTGGAATCTAAAAAACAAAACAAACGAAGAAACATAACAAAACAGAAACAGAGTCATATATGCAAAGAGCAAACAGGGAATGGAGGATAGGGGAAGGGATGAGAGAAATAAGTGAGGGAGATTAAGTGGTACAAACTTCCAGTTACAAAATAAATGGGTCATGGAGAGTTCCCATTGTGGCTCAGCAGGTTAAGAACCCGACTATATCCATGAGGATGTGGGTTTGATCCCTGTCTATGTTCAGTGGGTTAAGGATCTAGCGTTGCCACAAGCTGCAGTGTAAGTCACAGATGTGGCTTGGATCTGGCGTTGCTGTGGCTATGGCATAGGCTGGCAGCTGTAGCTCTGATTTGATCCCTAGCCTGGAAACTTCCATACATCACAGGTGCAGCCCTTAAAAAAAAGCTAAATAAATAAATGAATGAATCAGGAGTATGAAATGTACAGCATGAGGAATATAGTCAGTAAATATGTATTATCTTTATATTGTGACAGATGGTAGACTTATTGTGGTGATCATTTTGAAATGTATAGAAATATTGAATCACTATATTGTGCACCAGGAACTAACGTACTGTTGTAGGTCAATTATACTTCAAACACAAACTCATAGAAAAAGAGATCAGATTTGTGGTTATCAGAGGAGGTGGTGGTGGAAGCGGGGGGGATGAGACAAAGGTAGTCAAACTTTAAAAATTCCAGTTATAAGATAAAGAAGTACTAAGGATGTAATATGCAAATGATTAATATAATTAACATTGCTATATGTTTTATATGAGAGTTAAGAGAGTAAATCTTAAGAGTTCTCATCCAAGTAAAGAATTTTTTCCATTTCCTTTTTTTTTTTTTTTTTGGTATCTATATGAGATGATGGATGTTTACTAAACTTACTGCAGTAATCATTACAGGATGTATCTAAGTGAAATCATTATACTTATACATATATTATATATATATTTCTTAAACTTATACAGAGCTTTATGTCAATTATATCTCAATAAAACTTAAAGGAAAAAGGGTTATATATCTAAATGTAAAAGATAAAGCTAAAATATTTTAGGAGAAAACACGACCTTCAGATAGACAAAGAATTCTTAGGCATGACACCAAAAGCATGAACAATAATAAATCATAAGGAAAAGAGGTGTTAATTTTGACCTCATCAAAAGCTCTTATTCTGAGAAAGATCTTATTAAGAGAATAAAAAGACAGATACATACCACAAACGAGTATTAGTAAATTATACATCCAACTAAGATCCAGAACACACAGAATATACGAAAAATACTCAAAACTCAACAATAAGAAAGTGAAAATCTCAATTAAAGAGCAGGCAAAGGAATTGAACATACAATTCACCAAAGAGGATATAAGAATGTCAAATAAACACTGGAAATAATGTTTAACATCATTAACCATTAGGAAAATGCAAATTAAACCACTATGAGATACCATTACACACCTATTAGAAGAGCCGAAATAAAAAATACTGACACTACCACGTCCTGGTGAGAATCTGAAGCAAATGGAAAGCGCATATATTGATGGAGGAAATGCAGAATGGTACAGTCACTCTGGAAAACAGTTGGCCATTTCTTTAAAGGGTAAACATGTACTTATCATGTGAGGCAGCAGTCTCACTCTTGGGTCCTTGCCCTAGCGGAATGTAAACTTCTCTACCAAAAAACCTGTGCATAAATGTTCATAGCAATCAAGGTGTCTTCCAACAGATAAATGAATGGATGGAATGGCCTCTGGCAAAGCCATGGGGAATATGCAACTGATATATCCACAGCTTGGATGAATCACAAGCACATTATGCAAAATAAAGAAACCAGTCTCAAAAGGTATAATTATTTCTGTTTAACATTCTGGGAAAGGTAAAACCATAAGGATAGGAAATAGATCACTAGTTATCAAAGATCTGGGATGGGGGAGATGGTTTGACAACAAAGGGGCAAAATGAGGGAGATATGGGGGGGTGATGAAAATGTTTTATACCCTGATTGTGGTAATGGTTACACAAATTTATTAAAATCCATGGTACTGAAAATAAAAATAAATAATTTCACTATAATGGTTTCAAATATGGAGTTCCCATTGTGGCACAGTGGAAACAAATCCAACTAGTATCCCTGAGGATATGGGTTTGATCCCTGACCTCGCTCAGTGGGTTAAGGATCTGGCGTTGCCGTGAGCTGTGGTGTAGGTTGCAGATGCGGCTTGGATTTCGCGTTGCTGTGGCTGTGGTGTAGGCTGGAAGCTGCAGCTATAGCTCCGATTCAACCCCTAGCCTGGAAATCTCCATATGCCGCGGGTGCAGCCCTAAGACGACAAAAGACGAAAAGAAAGAAAGAAATCATCTCCCATGTACCTTTTCTCAGGAAGTTCCTGGAAGATGTGTCCCGTCAAAAACATTGTAGTAAGATTTTAAAGGGGGTGGAGGAGTTTCCAGTAAGCATAGGATTCCACTTAGGACCTTGGCAAAGGAATATTCTAGGTCAATGTGGTACGTTTAGAAACCAATGAAAATTGGAGTACTATCTGGGAAAGTGATCTCCAAGAACAAAGGAGTGAAATATTTGAAGGCTTGGAAAATATAGCTGATAGGCCTATGACAGAAAGGTAATTTCCTTTAGGACAGGAATCTATCTATCTTGTTCACTAATATAGTCTCAGGTCTTAGAACAGTACCTGGCACATGGTAAGCATTCAATAAAGATTTGTTAAATAGAAAAAAAAGGGGGGGGGGAAGGTAAAGTGAATTGGAGGAGAGGAACTTGATGCACTGAGTATACACAACTCTTTTAAAGGAGTTTTTCAATAAAGCTGAGCAGAGAAATGTGAGATAGCTCAAAGGAAAGTGGGATCAGAAGAGATTTGGGGTGGATTTTTTGTTTGTGTTTTGTTGTTGTTGTTGTTGTTTTTGTTTTTGACTGCATCCAAGGCATGTGGAAATTTCTGGGGCCAGGTATTGAACCTGCGTCACAGCAGTGACCCAAGCCATGGCAGTGACAACACAAGATCCTTAACCTGCTGCACTACCTGGGAGCTCCAGAAAAGGGTTTTTAATTTAGGAGAAATTACATGACTATGCTCATACGAATGATCCCAAAAAGAGGAAAATGTTTCTGTGGAAGGAGGGTAGATTTCTTTTGGTTATGCTATATTCTCAGGCAAATGGGAAGCAAGGCCAGTATATGATAGGGAAGATACTCCAGAATCAGCAAGTACCCCAATAATCTTCTCTAGATGTTCCTCTCATCTTCTTGCTTAACAGAAAGCTGGCTGGTCCCCGAGATATTTACTTTCCTTGAAGCCTTCTTAAGCGGTACTATTGTCTCTCACGTGCCTCTACCACCACAGAGCTAACGCTTTTGTAGAATTTAGATCCTTTAGAAGTTATTGAGACTAGTTTCATGGCCTTCAATATATTCTATCCTGGAAAATGATCTATGTGGACTTGAAAAGAGTGTGTATTCCATTATTGTTGAATGGAGTGTTTTATAGATGTCAATTATCTCAAGTTAATACAGACTGCTGTTCAAGTCTTCTATAGCCTTTCTAATCTTCTGTCAGTTACTGAGAGTGGAATATAAAAGCTTCCAGATATTATTGTTGAACCTTCTATTTCTCCCTTAAATTTCATCAAATTTTGTTGTATATATTTTGAGGCTCTGTTGTTATGTGCATACAGCTTAAAATTGCTCCGTCTCCCTGGTCAGTGGATCTTTTTATCACTATAAAAGGCCTAATTTTGGCTCTAGTAACACTTTCTGTCTTAAAAGTCTTCTTTCTCTGAAATCGTTATAGCCACAGCAGGACTCTTTGGTGGCTTAATTCTAGTATATTTTTTTCTGTCCTTTAGTCTCAAACAATTGTCATTAATTCTAAAGTATATCCCCATGAAGAGCATAAACTTGAATCTGATTCTTATAGCAGGTTGACAATCAATACCTTTTGACTTGGGTGTTCAGTGCATTCATAATATGGACAGATTTAAGTTTTATTTTGTTAGGAGTTTTATAGGTTTCTCATGTCTTTTTTTCCTCTATTCTTCCAGGACTCCAATTTTTGAGTTAAATAGATATGTTCCGATGCCATCTGATTCCAGAGCCTATGGGTTGAGGCCTCAGAGTTGCAGGATGGCCTTCCTTCCCTAGGAAAAATTAGTATGTGCCCTGTGCTGGAAGATGCTACAGAATCTTCTCCCCCACAAAGCCACAGATGCCTCTCCCAGGGGAAAACCCCATCTCCTCTCTAGAAACTCCCTAGGGATATGCCAAGCCTGAAAAGGGAAAAAGGAAATTATATACAAAGGGAGCTGCAACTAACAGCCAGCCTTTACTGGCAGGAGCAGGGCAATATCCTGGGATTGGATTTTGAGGGTGCTGGATCAAGGGGACTGAACTATAAGCCTGGATGTGCAAGTTCAGCTGAGTGGGGGCACTTTCTCATGTCATGGGACTTAACACACTGGCAAGGAACTCCAGGAGATGGAGGAAATTCACTGCCAGACTGGACCTTAAAAACTTTAAGAGGAGGAGATCCTATCGTGGCTCAGTGGTTAACGAATCTGACTAGAAACCATGAGGTTGCTGGTTCGATCCCTGGCCTTGCTCAGTGGGTTAACGATCCGGCGTTGCCGTGAGCTGTGGTGTAGGTTGCAGATGTGGCTCGGATCCCACATTGCTGTGGCCCTGGCGTAGCCCGGTGGCTGCAGTTCTGATTCTACCCCTAGCCTGGGAACCTCCATATGCCACAGGAGCGGCCCTAGAAAAGACAAAAAAAAAAAAAAAACTTTAAGAGGAGTTCCCATCATGGTGCAGCAGAAATGAATCCACCCAGGAACCATGAGGTTTCAGATTCAATCCCCGTCCTTGCTCAGTGGGTTAAAGATTTGGTGTTGCCGTGAGCTGTGGTGTAGGTTGCAGACATGGCTCGGATCCTGTGTTTCTGTGACTGTGGTGTAGGCCAGCAGCTGTAGCTCTGATTTGACCCCTAGCCTGAGAACCTCCATATGCCACAGGTGCAGCCCTAAAAAGAAAAAAAAAAAAAAGCTTTAAGAAAGTGATGGCCCACATGGAGAGAAGTGGAAATGGCTACCTTGGACTGGCAGATGGCAGAGGAAGGAACAAAATGACTGAGAGATGCAGGCCTGCTGGAATGAATAGAAAATGTGAGGCCAGTCATGTGGCCTGATGGTGATGCCCAGTGTAGGGCTAAGAGAAGGTCACACTACTCACCAAAGCCATCAGGAGCGTTCTGGTTGGAGGGGCCCCAGCATCACAAAGTAGTTTCAGTGGTTGCTTCCCTCTGCAGGCCAATGCAGATGATGGAAGGAAAGTAGTCCCAGCCTGGGCTCCTTACTATCCATGGGAACGATGGAATTCCCACATAATGGGGGCAGAGGGCGGCTCTTAACCAAGAGATGCCAGCAGACCACATTTCCAGTAACAACCAGCAAGGTCAGAGGGGCAGTAAAGAGAGCTTGCTTGACTGGCAAAAGCTGAGGAAATGATTCACACAGTATGACTCCCTAGGGGCAACTACAGAGAGAACAAGAGAAGAACACAAGAGAAGGAGGACAGTAGTCCTGCTTAAAAGCCACAATCTCTTGCTCAGTTTCTGGCCTTGACACAACTCAAAGACTGGGCCCACTGACTGAAGGGGTGGAGGAGTCCTGAGGAGGAAGTATCCAGAGGGGAAAAAAAAAAAGACACTAGGTTTATGTACCCTCATGAACCCTATGTCCTTCCTGAAATAGAATGACTACCACTTCTCAGGTGACTGTAAAATGGGGCTAGATGAATACCCAGACATTTCCACTAATGCTGGGCAAAGGATCTGAATTGGCATTGATCCCAGAGATGCAAAGTGTCACCATGGGGCCCCGTTGGAGAGGGGCTTATGAGGCTCTGGCAGTACAAGGAATTGGGGATAGAGGCCAGTTCACGGTGAGCTGACTAGATCGCTGGACCAACACAATAGTCATTTCCCCAGTTCCCAGGTGGATCATTCTAAGTAATACCCTTGCAATTGGAGCAATGACCTCTACTTTCGGTTATTGGTCTGTAGGATAAAAGCTACCACCTTGGGAAGGCCAAGGAACATCTGACACTGTCTCTCACCTCAAGCCAAGAAATAAGTCAGATCCCGCTGAGAGTGGAGGGACGAGGGTAAACAGAGATTAGTGACACCAATGGAGACCTATGGGATGCAGGGAAGAGAAGGTAGAAGAGCCACAGGGATGAAGGGAGTAGAGAAGGTGAGAAGAAGTTCTAGGATCCTCTCTATGGGGGTGGTAGGAAGGGCAGAAGGGAGGAAGAGACAGGAAGTGGCAAGAGGACTACAGAGCCTTCCACAGGATCCACAGGTAATGTTTCCTAGGACAGTGATGGATACAGCAGATTTTGCTATATCCTTCCTTATCCCTTTTAGCAAGTCTGAAATAGCACGCCATGACTTTAAAAGTCCAGGGAGAAGTGGTAAAGGGCAGTATCCACACACAGGCGGGGACTGGGGAGGGCATGCTTGAGGAGAAGGATTGCAGATTTCAGCACACCCCATCTCCCCTGCTCTGTAACCATCTCCAGAATGGCCAGCTTCTCAGGGACACACCCAGAGAAATTGGGCCTGCCTTATGGTTTCACAGGCAAGAGGAGTTCAAACACCCCAGGCCAACCCTGGAGATCAGCCACAGCAGGATGCAGGAGGGAGAGGTGACTGAAGACAGAGGAGTGTGAATGGGAAGGGCAGGAAGGTATGGAGGGAATGGAGGGCTGTTGGAGTAGGGGTTGGGTTAGCAGACAAGGGAAATTCTAACACCCAAGGACCTTATAGAAACCAAGGGATGTTTCTCACTCCCCAGATATGAGCACTGCTCAGCTCAGGGAAGCTAGGAAACACCAGCAGGAGGAAAAATTGAGAGACACCTGGTGGTCCACACCCACCGCCACCACCACTGGTGTGCATTGGTAGTGTGCCCTTCAGACCATGAACACATACGTGTGCATACACCCATATGATTTCTCCAATATTAGGTAAGATCAACGGGCATGTGAGTGTGTGTTTTAATACACAAATGTGTATCCAACTCTAGCCTTCTCCAACTTGCAGTATACAGTCAGGAGGAGGGTTCTGAAATCTGTGAACAGGGTCTGATGCATTCCTTTGCACCGCCAGGCTTTACTCCACAGGGCGCTCACACCACGTGGCATTCATCCGACTCCTTACTGAGGGGAACCTGGAGTGTTCCCAGTTTTCTCCATCAGCAAAATCCTTGTGCGTGTGTCCTTGTACACACGGGGACCATCGTGCCTCTCCAGAAGATGGACCAGACAGAGAGAATAAGCGTCTCGTTCGGTTTAAGATCTTCGGCTCCAAGCCAAGACTCTGGAGCCAGACTGCCCAGTTTCAATCCTGCCACCGATCCCGACGAGCCCAGGGACCTTGGGCCAGTGGCTGAACCTCTCAGCACCTGTTTCCTCAGCTCTAAGAGGCCCGCAATTGCTGGCAACATGGTCCTAGGAAGGTCGTGAGGGCGCATCACTAGTTAGGCACTCTTAGAAGAGTGCCAGCCCCATACTCCGTGCTGTATAAGTTGCTTTTCATGGATTCTGCCAAATTAGCCTCCCCAGTGGCTCCTTTGCACCACCGCCACAGGGCTTTGCTCCTAACCTCCCCCACCCTCAGAGCAGTTGAGCTCTTCGAAGGTTGCAAAGCTGTGTGTGAAAACCACTTCGTGGTTTTAGTTCGTATCTCCAGGATCGGTGATGGTGAGCATCTTCTGGAGTGTCTACTGGCCACTGCTATTCCTTCTTCTTTGAATTACCTCCGAGTTCAGGGCTGGGGGCTGAGAGAGCAGAACCAAGCCCAGCCTGTTCCCCAAGCCCAGGCCCACCATCCTGAAGTTTCATTCTCACCACCCAGGAAACCAAACGCCCCTCGGCCCACCCCCTTTATAGATGGGAAACGGTGGCTCGCTCAGACTCGGGGCTGAGACTCTAATTGGAAAGGGGAGGCGGGACAGGAGAAGGTAGGAGGAGGGGCCTGAAAGCAGCACTGTCACCT
The DNA here is from genome assembly GCF_016906955.1 of Phacochoerus africanus. Classification (NCBI taxonomy): domain Eukaryota; kingdom Metazoa; phylum Chordata; class Mammalia; order Artiodactyla; family Suidae; genus Phacochoerus; species Phacochoerus africanus. The sequence goes on along the minus strand of NC_062560.1, from coordinate 62,007,253 downwards.
TGAGGTCACCTGCTCCCGTCCACAGCCAGCTGGCCAACTGCACAGAGCCCCCCCGGCACCCGCCTGGCAGCAAACCAGAGGCCCTCGACCCCATTGGTTGGGCCTCGAGGGGCGGGCCAACAGGGCGCGCGCTGGTTGGCTAGGTCCGGACCAATGAGGAGGCCCCGAGACCGGCGTCCTCGAAGGCGCGAAGAGAAGCCGGGCGTCTTTTGAGGCGAGCGCGGGTGACGCCTGTGGTGGCTGAAGCCTCCCGTGGCTGAAGATCCCGACCGCGACCGTTACCCCGACCGCGACGCGACGCGGCGGTGACTGCTCCGGGGCGACCGATCATCGCCCCGAAACCGGGGCCGCCTAAGTCCGACATGAGCTCCCCGGATGAGGTGTCCTGTTTGGGGAGCGGGTTTCGGCCCGGAGGGTGGGGAGCCGGCTGGCGTCCGCCCCGCGGGCCCCGGAGCCCAGCGGGGACCAGGCCCAGGCCCCGACGCGGGGCCACCACAGAGCGGCGAGGGCGAGGGCGGGGGCGGCTTCCGGGACCCCAAGGGCTTCGAGTCAGAGACGGAGGAGCTGGAGGCGGGAGGGCTGGTGCTCTGGGGCCGCGAAGGCCGACCTGGCTCCCCGGCCGACGACAAGGGCGTCGCCCTGGATCTGGCCAACGAGTCTGCGGCGGCCATCCTGCGGCAGCTGGCCGACCTGGACGTGCTGGGCGTCCGCAGATCCCCGTCCCCCGAGAGCTGCGCCCCCGCCGCCGCCGCCGAAGTGTCAGCGGTGTGGGCCGGCCTCGAGGCGGGTGCCGGCAGTGGAGGCTGCGTCCGCCCATGGGCTGTGGAGAAGCGCAGCAGGCTCTGGCCCGCTGTCTCCACCTCGGTGGGCCCGAGGCGGGCTGGGCCTGGCCGAACCGGAAGAGAGGCACTAAGAGTAGGTTGCCCTTGGCTGCCATTCGCCAGCGGCCCCCCGCGGAAGGCCCGGTCGGGCTGCCTTCCGACCCCGAGTCCTCCGACGAGTTCGGTGAGATACAGCTGATGAGGGTGAGCATTTACCCCAGGGGGAGGAGGCCAGGCCCAGCCCTGCAGCCCCGAGGCTCCCGGGTTAACACTCCCGCACTTCCCAATGTCAGGGAGAATTTCCTCACTGTGCCAGGCGCTTTCCTGGCCCCTGCTCGCGAGGGGTTCACTTCGGGTGTGGAAAGGCAGGGCGTTGGAGAGCCGGACCATCTCTTCCACTAAGAAATGCAAAAGCCTCCTCTGGGGGAAGGAGGGAAGCAGGCCCAGCTACCCGGGGGCTGCTGTGGCTGGCTGCTGGGCGGCGGCGGCGGCTGCGGCGGGCGGCGGCTGCTGCTGCGGGCGGCCTGCCCAGGGCCACTCCTAGGAAGAAGGGGGCCCAGGAGAAGAAATCCCTCGGGGGAGCCTCCGCCCTCGCCCTGGGGAGAACCTTCCCTCCCTGGGGGCAGCGAGTCTCGGCAGCTCCCCTGGAACCGGCCACCTTCCCCCCGATCGCTGGTGTTCCGCTGCTTGGGAGGTCCAGGAAGTATTCCTTGGTCCCTTCGGGAACCAAGCAGTCCAAGCACGCGGGCGCTGGGAAGAAACCCGCCGCCAGGAGGGCAAGGGAGTCCGAGCTGGTGGTGGCTGGAGAAGATAACGACCAGACGGAGACCAGGTCCCAAGGGGCCAAGTGAGTAGGCCATGCTCCGACCCTGCCCCGACCCTCCCCGCCGCCCCCAGGCCGCTCTTCCTCTTTCCCTCTGCTCCCTCTGTCTACCCTCGGGGGTCTTCAGCGGGCACCCCTGGGTCATTGGGTCATTAGGATGCCAGATGGGGGTCGTCCGACTAGGGACACACATGAAGGGAGCACTTTGAGTGAGCAGGGCACGGCTCTGCACCCTGGGCCCATGTCCCACCTCCTGCCCCAGGCAGGGGCTGGGATGGAAGAAGGAGGGGCTCGGAGCTGAACTGGATCTGGGGACACCTTCAGCATTTGGCCTGCAAAGCTTCAGTGTTTGGACTCAAGGGCCTCCTGATTCCTGCTTCCTAGCTGTTCCCCAAGCCTTCCTGGAGGGGGCGTGGGCCTTCTCAGTGCCCCACACTTGTCCCCAGCTCAGCCCTGCCTGCCGGCCTGGGGCTGACTGAGGGAGAAGGTGCGAATGGGATCAGCCTCTCTCCATTCCCTGCCTCAGCCCAGCCCCGAAACACACGTGCCCACACAGGCACACAGAGCCATGGACACGCAGGCCCCCTCAGTCCAAATGGGTGAGAGAGTTTTGTTTCAGCTTCCAACACACAGGCCAGGGCCATCTTGTCCGTACCTGCATCATGGGTATCCCAGCAGCGGCGACCTCAGCACCAGAGCCCCCCACGTTCCAGGAGACTCAGAGCCCTCGGCCCTGAACCATGGTAGCCGTCATGGCCAGAGGGCCTGCACCCCTCAGGTGAGTCTGGTGGGTGTGAAACGCTGGGAAGGGAGAGGAGAGAGGAGGAGAGAGACCTCGGCTCTGTCTCCGCTGGGAGCTCAGCCTTGCCCCCAGTCCGCTTCTCCCACAGGAGACAGGGCTTCGACAGGGCTGGCCTTGAGCCACATCATCCTCTGGGTGGGGTTTGCACCGCAAGGGGGGCTGGTGGCAGTGCCCCAAACAGCTGCTTGCGGCAGAATGGTCTTTTCTGTTCAGTCCCTTTCGCCCACAGCGCTCTCCCAGGTGCTGGCGGTGGCCGCAGCTCCGGAAGGGTTGGACCCAGGGCCACTGTCTTTAGACACCACGGTCTGGTCGGGGCGGGGGTGGGGGTTGGGTGGGGGGAAGAAACAGCTGCCCCTGGGGAACAGGGGAGCGGGCAAGCCCAGGGGGAAGGTTGGAGCTGCCGGGCAGAGCAGGGGCAGCTTGTTGCCCCCAGAGGGTGGTGCTTGCCTCACCTCCCCTTAGGCCCCGCTGGACCCTTCCCTCCCCCCGCCGCCCCCACTGGGAGCCTGGCAAGCTGGATTGTGTGTCCTTTCCCTCTCAGGTGACCTGGAACCCCCTTGACCATCCCCCAAGACATGAAAGGCAGCAGCAGCCGCCAGGGGCACAGGGCTGTCCTCGGGTAATGCCAGAGGGCTCCTGGAAATGCAGGCCCCCAACTAGATGGTGGGATCTGGGTCCGGGTTACACGGACATAGTGGGGACCCCTCCCCGCTCCCATCCACAATCCCAGGGAGCGGCGTGCCCCCTTTCCACGGAGGAGCTCTTGCCGGTCCAGCCGCCTGGCCTTGGGATGTAGGGTCCGAGGGGCAGGGAATGAGTGAGGAGGCCAGAGTGTACTAATCCTTTCTCTTCCTCTGGTGTCTGTGGGCCTAGTGCCTCTGCTACAGAGAGAATCGACGACCTGAAGGAGCAGCTTGGTATGAGGAACCAGGGACAGAGTGGCGGTGTCCTAGTGCAGAAACCTGGGTGGGGCGGTGGGGTGGGGGTGGGCCGCAGGTGCAGGCGGCCCTGCAGAGACCAACATTCCTGGGGGAGGAGAACCTAGAGGCCTGGCCCTGGAGCCCGCTGTGCATGTACAACTAGGTATGTGTGCAAAGAGCAGGGGCGGGGGGGGGGGGGGGAGAACTGCAAGGACACTTTGCAAACCAGAGTAAGTCCTGGGAGAACAACTTCTGTTAGGATGTTGAGAGATGCCCCGTTGATTTTTTCCCTGTGGCTGCTGCTCGGTATGGCCCTCTAAGGTTCTTCCTTGACGGTTTGTGGTGTGTGACAAGTTCTGAGTGGTTCTGGCATGCCCCAAAGGTTGAGAGCTGCTGGCACATTTTGTTTCCCTTTAGGAAACATTTCCACATGTCATTCGGGTGGTGGGGGAGTGCTCAGGCCCAGGGCTCTTTGGCATCAGGAACTGAGGGGGTTTTCAGATTGCAGGGCTAGGAAGTTGCCCACGGGGACCTGGGTGGGCTTCTCCATCCGTATGTCTGGAGCGCCTGCTTATGCCTCTCCCCATTGCAGCCGCCATGCGGTACCGGGCTGACATGTTCCAGACCCTTTGAAGTGAGTTGTTACACACACCATACCCCTTCCACAGCCCTGGCTGTGGAGCGGGACTGTGGGCCGGCCCTGGCTTGAGGCTCTTCCCTGACTCTGCTGTTTCACAGGTTGAGCCCTGCATCTTCATGCAAGAGGAGCGGCTGGTGCTTTGGGGCCCGGGAGGTGCTGTGGCCAAGCTCGGTCCCTCTTGTTCTGCCTCAGCCAGAGCTTCCTCTCCCTCTTGTTTTGCCCCTCCCCTGCCTCAGTGTCATGGCAGTTTCAAATTAAAGTCGTTTCAGTTAAGGTACATCTCGTAGCCTGTCCTCTCTTGGGGCTGGGGTGGGTGGGGCGGGGAGAAGTCGTGGGTCGTGGAAGACCGGGGGCTGCTCCATGGCAGAGCCTTTTCCAGAACTGTCCCCTCTGGCATCCTGTGGTGCGCCTTCTCCCTGTGGGGAGTCCAGGGCAACCTTTGCCACCATCCCTGCAACCTGGCCCGCTGCGTGCCCCGGGTCTGAGTTCTGTGTGGGGCTCTGCCTGGCCACGTCGGCGCAGTCGTCCCTTTCCCTTGCAGGCCCTCTTCCGGTTCTCTCCAAACCCCTCCCCCTTTGGGGGTCTGTTGGTTCCCATTCATCGCTGCCATCCATCCTCCCCATCAGCAGGAATGCACGGCCCCCTTCCAGAGCGCCAATCGCCCCACCTTCCCTCCCTGGGATCACTGTCCTGCTGCCCCCATCCACCCTGCTTTGCTCTGAGCACCTTTGATCCCTCCCCTGGGTCGGCAGCCTTCCCTGAAGGTGTACTTCAACAGGTGTTAACAGGCACAGTTGAGCTGTTTCCCCTTCCCAGATTCTATCCTCCCTTTGGAATCTCTGCCTCCCTGTGGTGCCACATTGTGCTCAGATAGCTCCCCTAGGAACCTGCTCATTGTTCTCCTCTCCTCTTTAGCCCTCACTTTTGACATTTGGTTATCAGTCCTGTCACTTCTCCCTCTTCTTGTTCAGCAGAGGGTTGGATGTATAAATCAGGGCCCAGTGGGTTTCAGGGCAAGATGAAAGGTATAGGGAACATGGGAGAAAACTGCAGGTTATCTCTGGCCTGGAAGCCAGGGAAAGGTATCTGTGTGGTGCCAACCTGTAGCAGACTGCTCCCTGGCTGTTAGCCATGAATGTTCCAGCCACTGAAGCTTTCCCATCCTCCCTGCCCTAGCCAGCTCACTGCCCTTTTCCAGCCTTGTCATCTTCATACCCTTAAGTGGAAGTGACCAGTTAGGGCCTATTATTTAAAAATTGTAAGTATGATATACCACAGCAATCACAGAAGAAAATGAAAGTAAAGTAATCCAAATGAGAAAGGAAATAAACAAAACTGTCACTGTTTGCAAATGATATAATGCTATACATAGAAAACACTGAAGGTGCCACCAGAAAACTACAAGAGTTCATAAATGAATTCAGTAAAGTTACAAGATGCAAAAATCAACATACGTAAGTCAGTTGTATTTCCATACACTAAAAATGAAATATCAGAAAGTGAAATTAAGGAAACATTCCCATTTAGTATTTCATTAAGAAGAATGAAATACCTAGGAATAAACGTAGCTAAAGAGGCAAAATACTTGTACTCCAAAAACTGTAAGACACTTATGAACGAAACTGAAGATGACATAAACAAATGGAAAGATATACCGGTTTTTTTGGATTGGAAGAATTAGTATTGTTACGAAATGAATATACTACTCAAGGCACCTACAGATTCAATGCAATCCCTATCAAATTACCAATGGCATTTTTCACAGAACTAGAACAAATAATTGTAAAGTTGATATGGAAACCCAAATGACCTCGAATAGCCAAAACAATCTTGAAAAAGAAAAATGGAGCTGTAGGAATCGTGCTCCCCGACTTCAAACTATGCTAAAAATCTACAGTAATCAAAACAGTATGGTACTGGTGCTAAAACAAACACATAGATCAATGCTACAGAATAGAAAGCCCAGAAATAAACCCACACATTTATGGTCAGTTAATCTATGACAAAGGAGGCAACAATATAGAATGGAGAAAAGACAGTCCCTTCATTAAGTGGTGTTTGGAAAAATGGGAGCTACATGTAAAAGAATGAAATTAGAACATTCTCTAACACCGCATACATAAATAAACTCAAAATAGATTAAAAACCTAAATGTAAGACCAGATACTATAAAACTCATAGAGGAAAACATAGGCAGAACACTCTTTGATATAAATCACAAGCAAGAGTTTTTTGGATCCATCTCCTAAAGCAATGGAAACAAAAGCCAATATAAACAAATGGGACCCAATTAAACTTAAAAGCTTTTACACAGCAATGGAAACCATAAACAAAACAAAGAGACAACCTATGGAATGGGAGAAAATATTTGGAAATAATGCAACTGACAAGGGATTAATTTCAAAATATATAAACAACTTACATAGCTCGCTCTCTCTCTCTCTCTCTTTATATATATATATATAAAGCAACCCATTAAAAAATGAGCAGAAAACCTAAATAGACATTTCTGCAAAGAAGACATACGGATGGCCATCAGGCACATGAAAAGATGCTCAATATCACTAATTATTAGAGAAATGCAAATCAAAACTACAATGAGGTGATAACCTCACACCAATCAGAATGATCATCATCAAAAAGTCTACAAATAATAACTAACGAAAAGGGTGTGGAGAAAAGGGAACCCTCCTACACTGTTGGTAGGAATGTAAATTTGTGCAACCACTGTGGAAGCCAGTATGGAGGTTCCTCAAAAGACTAACAATAGAATTACCATATGATCTATCAATCCCATTCCTGACATCTATCCAGAGAAAACCATGACTCAAAAGATAAATGTAGGAGTTCCCGTCATGGTGAAGTGGAAACAAATCTTACTAGGAACCATAAACTTGTGGGTGCGATCCCTGGCCTCGCTCTGTGGGTTAAGGACCCGGTATTGCCATGAGCTGTGGTGTAGGTCACAGACGCAGCTTGGATCTGGCATCGCTGTGGCTGTGGCGTAGGCCGGCAGCAACAGCTCCCATTAGATCCCTAGCCTGGGAACCTCCATATGCTGCGGGTGCAGCCCTAAAAAGCAAAAAAAAAAAAAAAAAAGAGGAAGATCATAAGAAATCGATGAGCCTGCACACAGTGGGGGATGGTGACGACTCTGACCCCTTATCTCAACAATTAACTGAGATTATGGCCCTGTTTCCTTTTAAAAGCTTTCATGACTGAGGAGAATCTTCAGATGTGGTTTTTTGGGGAAGCCTGAGTCCACCATCTCTCCAGATTGCCAGCATTCTGATTAAAGGCATCTTTCCTTTCTACCAACACTTGTGAGTTTTGATTTTGTAAGTGGTGAGCAGCAGGATCCAATTAAAAAACCAGGTACAAAAACAATATTGGGGAGTTCCTGTCGAGGCTCAGTGGGTTAAGAACCCAACATAGTGTCTGTGAGGATGCTGGTTCAATCCCTGGCCTCGCTCAGAGGGTTAAGGATCCAGTGTTGCTGCAAGCTGTGGTGTAGGTCACAGATGCATCTTGGATCTGGCATTGTTGTGGTTGTGTTGTAGTCTGGCAGTTGCAGATTCTAATTCGACCCCTAGCTGGAGAACTTCCATGCACCACAGGTGTGGCTATGGAAAGCAAAGAAAAAAAAAAAACAATATAGGCATTTTGAGTGAGGATCACATGGTAGATAATTGTCTTAAAGTTAAATTTTCTGAGTGTGATAACTGCATTAAGATTTTGTAGGAATTCCTGTTGTGGCAGGGGGATTAAGAATCTGATTGTAGCAGCTCTGGTTGCTGCTGAGGCACGGGCTCGATCCCTGGCCCTGGCCTGGTGCAGTGGATTAAAGGTCCAGAGTTGCCATAGCTGCAGCTTGGATTCAACCCCTGGCCTGGGAACTTCCATATGGTACGAATGTAAAGTTAAAAAAAAAAGATTTTGTAGCAGACCAATTGTTTTCTTAAGAGATACATGCTGAAATATTTAGGGAAGATACACTGCAATGTCTTAAAGTAACTTCAATGATTCAGCAAAACAGAGAGAGACAGAGAATATGGCAAATGTGACAAAATGTTAATGACTCAGTCCAGGTGAAGGATTTATGGGTGTATCGTGCAATTTTCTTGCAACTGCTATCTATAGGAGAGATGTTTTCAAAAATAAAATTTGGGGAAAAAAAGGATATTATGGTCCATTTTATTTCAAGCAATTTGAAAGCTGAGGGAAAGGAGAAAATTTTATAGAAAAAATAAATGGGAGAACATAGTTTCAAATGATGCAACTGACAAGGGCTTAATCTCTAAAATATACAAACAACTTATACAACTCAATAGCAAAAAAGTCAACAACCCAATTGAAAAATAGGCAGAAGACCTGAATAGACATTTCTCCAAGGAAGATATACAGATGGCCAGCAAGCACATGAAAAAATGCTCAACATCACTAATTATTGGAGAAATGCAAATCAAAACTACTATGAGGTACTATCTCACACCAGTCAGAATGGCCATCATTAGTAAGTCCACAAATAACAAACACTGGAGGGGGTGTGGAGAAAAGGGAACCCTCCTCCACTGTTGGTGGGAAAGTAAGCTGGTACACTATGGAGAACAGCAGGGAGGTACCTTAGAAAACTATGCATAGAACTACCATATGACCCAGCAATCCCACTCTTGGGCATATATCCAGACAAAACTTTCCTTGAAAAAGATACATGCACCTGTATGTTCATTGCAGCACTATTCACAATAGCCAAGACATGGAAACAACCTAAATGTCCATCGACAGATGCATGGATTAAGAAGATGTGGTATATATATGCAATGAAATACTACTTGGCCATAAAAAAGAACAAAATAATGCCATTGGCAGCAACATAGATGGAACTAGAGGCTCTCATCCTGAGTGAAGTAAGTCAGAAAGAGAACGACAAATACCATATGATGTCGCTTATATCTGGAATCTAATATATGGCACAAATGAACCTTTCCACAGAAAAGAAAATCATGGACATGGAGAACAGACCTGTGGTTGCCAAGGGGGAGGGGGAGGGGGAGGGAGCAGGATGGACTGGGAATGTGGGGCTAATAGATGCAAACTTTTGCCTTTGGAATGGATAAGCAATGAGATCCTGCTGTATAGCATTGGGAACTATATCTAGTCACTTATGATGGAGCATGATAATGTGAGAAAAAGGAATGTATATGTGTATGTGTGACTGGGTCACCATGCTGTACAGTAGAAAATCGACAGGACACTGTAAACTAGCTATAATGGAAAAAAATAAAAATCATTAAAATGGAAAAAAAAATAACTTGCCAAAACCGATTCAAGAAGGAATAGCCAACCTGAATTGTTCGATAACCATAAAGAAGTGTTCCAGTAGTCAAAACACTTTTAACAAAAACCTCCAGGCTTCCCAACTGAATCCTGACAAACATCTTAGGCATAAATAATTTCAATTTGACACAAAATCTTAGAAAAAATAGAAAAGGTGGGATACTCCCCTACTCATTTTCTGAGGATGGAATAACCTTGATACAAAATCCTATCAAGGACAGTTTGAGGAAGGAGAATCATAGGTCAATCCACATGTTCATGGCATAGAAGCAAGAATCAGAGAAAGAATATTAGCAATCAAAATCCTCAAAAAAAAAAAACCAGGAGTTCCCGTTGTGGCGCAGTGGTTAACGAATCCGACTAGGAACCATGAGGTTGCGGGTTCGGTCCCTGCCCTTGCTCAGTGGGTTAACGATCCGGCGTTGCCGTGAGCTGTGGTGTAGGTCGCAGACGCGGCTCGGATCCCGCGTTGCTGTGGCTCTGGCGTAGGCCGGTGGCTACAGCTCCGATTGGACCCCTAGCCTGGGACCCTCCATATGCCGCGGGAGCGGCCCAAGAAATGGCAAAAAAGACAAAAAAAAAATCCTACAAGATATAAAAAGGAAAATACGTAATATGCCAGGCTGGATTCATCACAGGAATACACACTTGATTTAAGAAAATAAGGTAATATAATATTCCATATTAACAGATTATAGGAGAAAATTATGATCCTCATGTTTAGAAAAAAATAAATATTAAGTATCAATATCCATTCCAAGTGTACTTTTTTCAATTTTTTAATAACATGGGATTATTGAGATGTAATTAACACACATGGTCCATAAGTCCTTATAAACACATTCTGTTAAGGAACCTCTATCATGATCAAAATAAAAAACATTTTCATCACCACCAAAATTGCTTCCTGCTCTTCGGCAGTTTAGCCACTCTTCTCAATCCCCAGACCTTGGCAACCGCCAATCTGTTTTATCTCCCTGTATACTGGCCTTCTCAAGAATGTGAAACAAATGAATTTAGACAGTATGGAGACTTATCCATTTGGGTTCCTTCAAAGAAAGGGACACGAGAACTTCTGGATGTGCAGTGTACTTTCCATCACGTGGATATAGTTACGTGGAGTGATCTGTTCGTATTTATTTGTTGTATTGAAGGCCTGTGCTCTATATAATGTGTATACGTATAGTGTGTTTATATTTAATTCAATGCAATTTATCTTTTATAACTTTGGAAGAGTTATTTTATTTATTTTATTTTAATTTTTTAGGGCTGCATCCGCGGCATATGGAGGTTCCAGGCTAGGGGCCGAATCAAAGCTGAAGCAGCTGGCCTACACCACAGCCATAGCAATGCAGGATCCGAGTCACGTCTGCGACCTACACCACAGCTCAAGGCAACGCCGGATCATTAACCCACTGAGCAAGGCCAGGGAACAAACCCGTGTCCTCATGGATGCTAGTCAGATTAATTTCTGCTGAGCCACGATGGGAACTCCCTGGAAGAGTTATTTTATTAAAGAGCAAGGTAAGCCTCTAAAAAAAAATGAATGATTATTGGAAAAGTCAGGACAGTGGTTACCTCAAAAGCCTAGGGAGGCGGAATTGGCTTGGAACAAAAGGAGAGTCCAAAACTACCGGCCTGTCCTCCTGTTTATGAGGGGGTACTTATCAGGACTTCAACACTGCACAAGCACAGGGGCACCCAGCACACTTCATAAGTGCACATGGCAACGCTGGCAGCGTCAGTGTGCCTGGCCAGACCTGACCAATGTAGGTGAGAGCCTCCTCACATTAAGTCAGCTGAGAAGCAGCCTTTATTGCATGTGCAAGCGAAGCCTCCTGTTGCCATGCAAGGTAACATATTAGCCAACTGCAGGGATTAGGACATGGACATCCTTGGGCACGATTACTCTGCACCCACCACCGCCAGCTCCATCTCCAGGGTTCATCTCCTCCTACCTTCCTTGTTTGTGCCAGTCTCCCCTCCCAAGTCCAGGGAGAGCTATTGGCAGGTCCCGGGGCTGGTGCTGGTGGGGTGGGAGGGGCATCTGCTCAGGAGTGGGACAGGTAGCAGAACCAGGCAGGATGGGGTCTAGGGCTCTGCCGGCCAACTGCCACTGCCTGCGGGCCTGGAGAAGGGGCTTGCAGCCAATAAGGGCGGAGTTCCAACCTCCTCCTACCCCCGGGGCCCCAGGTAAAGATGTGTTTCTTTAACCCATGCCCGACCTGCCACTTAGTGCCGCTGGAACTGGAAGGCTCAGGACCAAGCCATGGCCTATCATGTACCTGTTTTCAGCAACATTTTTATGAAGTGGTTGGTCAGAGAGACTGTGTGCACAGAGGACGGAAGGCAGGCTGGTAAAACGCGTCACCAAGGGTCGTGGTCACACCCTCCCATGTCCCCTTCAATGAGCTTCTCCACTTGGTCACCCTGCTGAACACAGCCCCCTGCCCCTTGGGGCAGGGCTCGTGCTAGACTCCCCGGGTACCAGGTGCCTGCATGTCTCGGTGGGCAAAACCCCCAGCTGGAAGGTATCTAAAAAATTTAGTGTCACGTGTCACCCTGCCAAGCAACAACCACTGGCTCAGATTCAGAATAAAAGCTATGCCCTAAAATCATGCCTGCCTTCTCCAGGGAGGGGGTTGAGTGGAAGGATTAAGCCCCAAGGATATTCCTTTCTGACCCTGAAGTCTGTGACCTGTCCCACCCCCCACGTGGTGATAGGGTCACCTGAGCTCACACCACTCAGCCTGGAAGGGCACCAGCCTGAGATTATGGGGAAAGGGTGGACCCAAGTGCACCCTAGTGTCCAGATGCGGTCACACCTTACTTCCCATCCTCACTGCGCCCATCTTGCCCCATCCTGGGTAGCTCATGTTGGGCGGTCTCCTACAGAGATCCCCTGCTTCCAAGATGAGCTCTTCTGAGGAGCCAGTGTCCCATTCTCATTCCATCCATGACCAAATCAGCTGTCAGACATCACAGGATCACAGAGTAGGATCCAGAGTCTTCTCCAGTGACCGCAACATTTGGAGAGTCCCAAGCCCTGTCCTGGGGTTTGGTGACTTCTGCATCAACCCCTTCCTATGCACTGGGGATTTAACAAGGTCTCCTGAACAAAGGAGATCGGACCCTTGCTTTTGCTCATTGACGGGCTTACAGAGTCTGGACCACAGTCTCTGCGCCTGTTGAAGTACACCTTCAGGGAAGGCTGCCGACCCAGGGGAGGGATCAAAGGTGCTCAGAGCAAAGCAGGGTGGATGGGGGCAGCAGGACAGTGATCCCAGGGAGGGAAGGTGGGGCGATTGGCGCTCTGGAAGGGGGCCGTGCATTCCTGCTGATGGGGAGGATGGATGGCAGCGATGAATGGGAACCAACAGACCCCCAAAGGGGGAGGGGTTTGGAGAGAACCGGAAGAGGGCCTGCAAGGGAAAGGGACGACTGCGCCGACGTGGCCAGGCAGAGCCCCACACAGAACTCAGACCCGGGGCACGCAGCGGGCCAGGTTGCAGGGATGGTGGCAAAGGTTGCCCTGGACTCCCCACAGGGAGAAGGCGCACCACAGGATGCCAGAGGGGACAGTTCTGGAAAAGGCTCTGCCATGGAGCAGCCCCCGGTCTTCCACGACCCACGACTTCTCCCCGCCCCACCCACCCCAGCCCCAAGAGAGGACAGGCTACGAGATGTACCTTAACTGAAACGACTTTAATTTGAAACTGCCATGACACTGAGGCAGGGGAGGGGCAAAACAAGAGGGAGAGGAAGCTCTGGCTGAGGCAGAACAAGAGGGACCGAGCTTGGCCACAGCACCTCCCGGGCCCCAAAGGCACCAGCCGCTCCTCTTGCATGAAGATGCAGGGCTCAACCTGTGAAACAGCAGAGTCAGGGAAGAGCCTCAAGCCAGGGCCGGCCCACAGTCCCGCTCCACAGCCAGGGCTGTGGGAAGGGGTATGGTGTGTGTAACACTCACTTCAAAGGGTCTGGAACATGTCAGCCAGGTACCGCATGGCGGCTGCAATGGGGAGAGGCATAAGCAGGCGCTCCAGACATACGGATGGAGAAGCCCACCCAGGTCCCCGTGGGCAACTTCCTAGCCCTGCAATCTGAAACCCCCTCTAGTCCTGATGCAAAGAGCCCTGGGCCTGAGCACTCCCCCACCACCCGAATGACATGTGGAAATGTTTCCTAAAGGGAAACAAAATGTGCCAGCAGCTCTCAACCTTTGGGGCATGCCAGAACCACTCAGAACTTGTCACACACACAAACAGTCAAGGAAGAACCTTAGAGGCCATACCGAGCAGCAGCCACAGGGAAAAATCAACGGGGCATCTCTCAACATCCTAACAGAAGTTGTTCTCCAGGACTTACTCTGGTTTGCAAAGTGTCCTTGCAGTTCTCCCCCCCCCCCCCGCCCCTGCTCTTTGCACACATACCTAGTTGTACATGCACAGCGGGCTCCAGGGCCAGGCCTCTAGGTTCTCCTCCCCCCAGGAATGTTGGTCTCTGCAGGGCCGCCTGCACCTGCGGCCCACCCCCACCCCACCGCCCCACCCAGGTTCTGCACTAGGACACCGCCCTCTGTCCCTGGTTCCTCATACCAAGCTGCTCCTTCAGGTCGTCGATTTCTCTCTGTAGCAGGAGGCACTAGGCCCACAGACACCAGAGGAAGAGAAAGGATTAGTACACTCTGGCCTCCTCACTCCTTCCCCTGCCCCTCGGACCCTACATCCCAAGGCCAGGCGGCTGGACCGGCAAGAGCTCCTCCGTGGAAAGGGGGCACGCCGCTCCCTGGGATGTGGATGGGAGCGGGGAGGGGTCCCCACATATGTCCGTGTAACCCGGACCCAGATCCCACCATCTAGTTGGGGCCTGCATTTCCAGGAGCCCTCTGGCATTACCCGAGGACAGCCCTGTGCCCCTGGCGGCTGCTGCTGCCTTTCATGTCTTGGGGGATGGTCAAGGGGTTCCAGGTCACCTGAGAGGGAAAGGACACACAATCCAGCTTGCCAGGCTCCCAGTGGGGGCGGCGGGGGGAGGGAAGGGTCCAGCGGGGCCTAAGGGGAGGTGAGGCAGCACCACCCTCTGGGGGCAACAAGCTGCCCCTGCTCTGCCCGGCAGCTCCAACCTTCCCCCTGGGCTTGCCCGCTCCCCTGTTCCCCAGGGGCAGCTGTTTCTTCCCCCCACCCAACCCCCACCCCCGCCCCGACCAGACCGTGGTGTCTAAAGACAGTGGCCCTGGGTCCAACCCTTCCGGAGCTGCGGCCACCGCCAGCACCTGGGAGAGCGCTGTGGGCGAAAGGGACTGAACAGAAAAGACCATTCTGCCGCAAGCAGCTGTTTGGGGCACTGCCACCAGCCCCCCTTGCGGTGCAAACCCCACCCAGAGGATGATGTGGCTCAAGGCCAGCCCTGTCGAAGCCCTGTCTCCTGTGGGAGAAGCGGACTGGGGGCAAGGCTGAGCTC